>NW_026622852.1:53190887-53909290 GCF_023065955.2 Ursus arctos | reverse complement strand
TGGGGTTGCAAACCCGAGGGCCAAGGGAGCCTGGTAGGTGAGTTGAAAGTGAAACTCACTGCTGGCCACTATAGTTCTGTGGGTGGAAATTGACTTGGCTGCCCTTTGGCCCAGGGAGTCCAAGATTTCCAGTCTGTGCCTGTGCCTGTCAAGGCGCTTGGTTTTTAAGGGAGGAAGGGAGGCCTGATGCCTCCACAGGGAAAAACACCCCCTTTGATCTTTTCCACAGAATGTTTCTCTTCAGGGTTCAAAATTGTTAGAATGAGCTTTGAAGACAGCTTGGAAAAGAGTAACAGGAGACTATGCTTAGAGCAGGAGGTGGTTGCCAGTGGTGAGGGGTCTCTGTTTCAGTTCATTGCTTCATTGAGAAAATAAGAAACATATAATATGTAGGATGTCATGGAGAAAAATAAATCAGGAAGGGCCCTGGCAAGGGCCAGAGAGTGGGGTCACCTTTGTGGAGATGTTGATTAGAGAAGATCTCTAATAAGGTGATATCTGAGCAAAGTCCTGAAGGGAGGAAGGGAGCAAGCCGTGCATCTGTCTACAGGCAGAGCATTCAACAGCAAGTGAAAAGGTCCTGAGGTAGTATACTTGATGAGTTTTAAGAAACAACAAGAGGACAATAAGACTGGAGCAGAGTGAAGGAGGGGAAGAGTGGGAACCAGGTAATGGTGGGGAGAATGTCAGGGGCTGTCCCTGTGATGCAGGGTCCCAGAGTATCTAAAGGAGCACCTTTCAGATCTGTACAAACATGGTAGTCAGAGAAAATATAGATTTGTTTTAGATGACAAATAGCCATTATGCTCTGGCCTGGCGTTTTAAGTACTCTTTTTCCATCTTTGAGATGACCGTTGATGGAATTAATATAAGAAGGACAGCCATAGAGCACTGTAGTTAAATCAGGTCATGCAGCTGCTTCCTGGTTGTGAGAACTTGGGTGAGGGACCACCTCAGTGTCCTCATTTGTAAAATAGGGTTGTTGGGCTTAATGAGACATCAAGCACTGAAGTGCTTAGCGCGCTGTTTAGCACGGATTAAGTACTTGGTCTCTAACAGTTGTGATGATGGCAGTGGCCATGATGAGGAACTGTTTGCATGTGTCTACCTCAAAGCCTTTCTTTTTAGCACCAGCTGGTGGTGCCACCAGCTCTGGCTGCCTCCCTGAGCTAGTCGAATTTTGGAGAACAGTGGGGGTGGGGGGAGACACAGTGGACACTTCCTGTCACCCCTCAGTAGAAACAATGCTTGCATATCCTACAGAGAAGATGGCAGCTTGGTCTTGGCTTTTCTGGACGGCACTAGAAGGTGGTAGGGGCTTTTAAAAAAGAGCCCAGCAAATCCCCATTCTACCACATAAAATAGACAAAATGATAGTGTTGATGGAAATGTGACATGAAGACAGGTTGGGAAGGGCGATCCCTGTTGCCCTCAGACACGCGGTTGGGTTGTGTGTGGCTGATCTGCTGGTGGAGAGTGTTAATCCGAGAAGTACCCAGCAGAGGCTGAGACTTTGCAGCCTGCCTTATAGGGAGCGGAACAATGGTTGATCTCCCTCCTCACCCTTCAAGCCTGGACTATATCATCAGGCCTGGGTCATAAGCTGAACAGGGTAACTGGGCCAGATGATTTAAAAATGAGAAGTCAGAGCGCTTGGATGCTGAGAGCCAGCCTATTCGAGCAGCTGTTGTGGCTGGAACCTAGGACCAGCTACCTGGGGACCTGGATTCAAGCCCCAGCTCTGCGGCCGGCTCACTGTGTGAACTCAGGGGGGCGAGTTCCGTCCCCTGTCTGGGCCTCGGCTTTCCTAGCTGTATACTAACTGTGAAGTCTGTTGAAAGGATGAGATGAGACTCAGGTCGTGAAAGCATTTGGCGTACTCTAAAGCTCTCTACAGAGGCAAAGAACGGTTCTTGCTATGACTAGAGCCGTCAGTACCTCAGCTGTTCTCGACTCCTGAAATGCCACTTCAGGGACCCCTGTTGAGTCATCTGTTTTGGGACCGACGTTCTTTATCTGGCTCAATCACTAAAGCTGATTTACCACCTGCCAAAATGAACAGAAGGCTCTCCAGGCATGATTCCTAGGAGATCCCTCCTAGGTGATTGCTCACCACCTTCTTGACATTATTTCATGGCATCTGCTCAGCAACCCCACAAGGCAGATGCTGTTCGCAGCACGTTGACCGATAAGGACCCTGATGAATACTGAGGCCGGTAAATATCGCTTGGGGATCTCACGCAGCTGAGGCTCCTTCATCTGCAGCCAGCCAGCCATACAGTCACTGTGTCATGGAGACGCCATGGATCACACAAGGTCCCCACCAAGAAGCTTCGAGTCGTGTGGCCAAAATGATATTTGCTCATAGCACAGTGAACCAGCGATAACAGCTCATCTGTGCTCGGTGCCTAAGGACATGCAGAGTTTTAAGGAGTCAGTGAAGCCTCATTGGCAGAAACAAGATCTGAGGTAGGGGGGAAATAGTTCCTGCCCATAGCGTCATGGGAAAGAGAGCCAGGCACTTGCTGGGGGACCTTGGGCAGGTCCTCACACATCTTTGAACCACGGTTTATTCATCTGGAAAACAAAATAATATGTTCCTCCTAGGTTCTTTGTGCCTTCAGCGAGAGCACGCATGGAAAGCTCGGCACTCTGGGTCTGGACCTAACACATACATGTCTGTGTGTTGCTAGGTACAGATAGACCCTTGGACCTATACATAATCCGTGGCAGAGTACTTCACCACTCCTCAGCTGCTTATCTATAAGTCGTGGATTCTAGTAACTCCTGCTTCGTGTGGTTGCTGAGGGAATTAAATGACCTAACGGATATCGAGTAGAGCTCTTGGAATATGGTACTCAGGATAGGTGTGAGTGCAAGCTTGGAACCCAGGTATTCCCCAAGGCCCCTCTGCCTCCAGGTGGCTCCAGTGAGCGGGAGGTGCATCCCTCCCTCATGACATTTCTGCATCTTCTTAACATCACCCAGTCTGCGGGTTAGGCTGGGCAGGCAGCAACCCGTTGGGATGCTTTCTGCCCCTGGCCTGCACCCTGGCCCCTGGGAGACCCTGGCACTTGCCCTGACTCTCCTCGTAGCAGCTTCCCACCCCCAATATCTGGCCTGGGATCTGCTCCCTCCTGGAAGGCTTCCAGCTTCTGTAAATAGGGCATTTGTTTGGATTTCCCCCCCCAGCTCTTGGGTTAATATTTCACAGGGTGGGCGTTGCTCCAAGGCCCAAGCTTCTGGATCCCCCAGCCTCTCCATCAGCCAAGTGTCAGGTCGCCGGTGGGGTCCCATGCTCCTTCTGGACCACAGTTCCTCTTCCTCCCCACGCTGCATGGACAGAAGACCCAATGGTGTGGTGAGATGCACGGGTTTGGTTTAGGACCGCGTCCCCTGTCGTCCGTTGTGTGATTTCAGGCAAGCCTCAGTGTCTTCATCAGCAAACGGGGTAGCAGTCAGTAATCAGTACCTCAGCTGCTGTAGTGAGGTCAGGGCAAAGGCAAACCTTTATTCTGATGCGTGCCGGGCACAGACTGGCACGGAGGATCCGGGAGCCTGCAGGCAGACCGGGTTCCCATCCTCCATGAGCTCACGGGCTGTGGGAAGGGTGTTCGGCAACTGTTACACAAATGTCAACTAGCTTCAAGTACCGGATCCTAGGGAATGTGTGGTTTGTTGGTTAAATAAGGAACTATATGCAGTAAAGTGTGAGGGGCTCAGCACCCCACCTGGAAGCAGCACTGCTTCTGTTTTCTGCCTTCTCTCCTCTGCTCTCCGCTGCCCGCCCCCCTGTCCCCCATGTCAGAGCTCAGGATGGATCCAGTGTAAAGAACCTGCGAGAGAAGGGATGGAGGAAGACACAGGGTTCTTCTGACTGGGCGGCGTGCTCTCAGAATCAGAGTTCCCTCTGTCCCCAGTGGCCAGAATCCCAGATGGCTGGTGCTTGCTTCAGGAGTGAGGAGCCCTCGGGGGTGGGCGTGGGGAGGGTAGAGATGGCAACTGCATGGGGGCACAGTGGCAGGGCGCCCCAGGCCTCTCGGCCTCCGTGCCAAGATGAGGACGGCCCCTTCCTCCTCCAGCTCACCCCAGCCCCAAGCAGCAGGGTCCCACTGCCAAAGGGTGATTAGCAGATGGTACCATCTGTCTGGTTTGTCTGTGGGTGACCTTAGTGGCTGAAAGGGTGGTGTTTCTTCTACCTGGGGAGCAGGGTCAGGGCCTGGTGGGTACCTGGGTAACTGGGCTCAGCCGAGAAGAAAAGGCAAAACCCCTGGCCGCGCTCTCTCGTTCAGAGCGGTGAGGGTTCCTCTCTGGCCTCTGGGGCCTCCCACTGTCCTGGCACAGTGGACAGGGAGGATACAAGGGTCTGCCTTGTCCCCCAGGCTCCTGCCACGTCTGCCACAACCTACAAGTCCCTCTCGTCCCTTCCACAGGCCCGTGTTGAAACCCTGCAATGTATCAGGCCCACACAGGGTATTCAACACTTCCTTTGCTCAGCAAATTGTTGTGGTATTGGGCCTGTGGCATCAGCGTCCCATACCCTCTGGCCTTTCAGCCTGGGCACATCTATTCCTTCTTCCTGGAATGCCTTGCCCTTCTCTGCCCACCACCAGAGTTAACTATGACTCATCTTTCAGGTTGCAGCTGAAATATCACTTCCAAGGAAGTCTGCCCATGACTCCCCAGTCCAGGGCGGGTCCCCTGGCATAGGCACCGAGAGCCCCAGGTACCTCCTTCTCCTCCAGAACACCGGTCCCGGTGACAGAGCATGGGGCTTGTGTGTTTCTTAGGTGTATGTCCATCTCCCTCGGAGTGAGTTTGCTCCATAAGGACGAGGACCTTGTCTGGTTTGGCTCACCCCCGAATCCACAGTGCTCAGTAGACAGCTCCTGAGTGGATAAAGAGGTGACCTGGGCTCCGCACACGGACGCCGCCGCACAGACAGCCCGGTTCCTGTCCTCATGGAACTGGCCATCTGGCAAGGAAGCCCGATCACTAAACCAGCATTAGTTCAAAGTGTTAGTTGTTACGATGGGGCCATGGGCGCACAGGGTGGGAGCACCCTGGCAGGTCAGAGAAGGCTTCCCAGAGGAAGCGATGTTGATTCTAAGGCCTGAGATATACGAGCTGTACGGGGAGTAGCTAGTGAAGGGGTGTTCGAAGGTGGTGTGGGCTGTCACGTGCGTGGGCAGGGATGCTTCCTGGAGGAGGGACACGGATGTGTTTTGGGGGCGGGAGTCGTATTTAGAATAAAAAGTGGGATAATTCACGGAATTGGGATGCTCCCAGTTGAAAGAAAACAGACTGAGCAAAGGTCTGAAGGTGACCCTGTGCTTAGGGCCTCTTGCCAGTAGCGCGAAGGAGGCCAGGCTGGCTGCCGTAGGGGCCAGTGGGCACCGAGTGGGCCAGAAGGCTGGCTGTGGTTCAGCAGGCCTTGAGTGACCGCTTGAAGAGATGGGACTCCGGTTTCTAGCGGGGTGCGCCTCCCTGCCAGCAGTGCTCCCCGGGCTCCTGTGGCCCAGGGAAGATCTGGACGCGAATGAAGGTAAAGGAAGGCCGTGCTCAGTGCCCAGGCAGCCTGTTTATTGTGCCTTCCGTCAAGAGTGGCACACAGCCAGTGGGGACAGCTGGCACCACAGGCCTTGTGGCAGGAGACCCAGGCTTGAGGAGCACAGGCCTGGAACTGGGCAGGAGCAGACCCTGCTCTGTGGGGGACCAGGGCAGGTGAGGCAGGAGAAGGAGATGATGATGGTGGTGGTGATAATCGTAATTGTAATAATAGTTGCTCTTTGTTGAGCAGTTACCACGGACTGGGTGCCAGGCTAAGTTCTTCCGGTATTCCATGTTATCCTCACATGGTGCTCCTGGTTTTAGAGAAGAAACCGAGGCACAGAGAGGTGAGGACACTTGCCCAAGTTCACCTGCTCTTAAGTGGCAGGGCTGGAACTGGAAGCTGGGTGGGCCTGACTCCCGAGCTCTCAGACCACTGCACTGATTAAGTGGTGGTGCCAGAACTTAGACCTTGTGATTCCAGAGGGGACAGGGCTCTGCCCGCCCCCACCCCCTGCCGGATTTCTAGAGCAGCCCCGAAGGCTCAGATATGGACGTGGGGGTTCCAGGAAGCCAGGGGCAGTGCTGGGACCCGAACTCCTTCAGAGGTCTCCAAGGGGTAATATGATGGAGTCCGAGAGACCAGGTTCAAATCCCACGTTGGACAGAGTAGCCTCCCTGAGCTTGAGTTTTCTCATCTGCAAGATGGGATCATAAGCAACATTTCTTGTATACTCAGTCTCATCAGGCCTGAGACCAAGGATTTTCCCATCATCTCATTTACTCCAGCAGCCCTGTGAAGTGGGGATTATTATCCCTATTTTCCGATGAGGAAACTGAGGTCCAGAGAGGTTAAGTAATTTACAGTGAATTGTAGAACCGGGTTGAAACATGGATCTATCTGACGACAGAGCCTGCACTTAAAAAACCAACCAACCAAACAAACAAAAACCCGACGACAACCTATGGAAGTATAACGTAGCTAGGGAAAGGCCTGGAAAGCATGCGTGGACAGTTGGATAAATGTCCACAAGCGGACATACCTGTTCCTGAGGCCCCCCTGTCACTTTCTAATCACTGCCTCTCTGCAAAGGGAATCGCTACCCTGACTTCTAACACTATGGATTCCTTTTGCCTATCCCCGCCCCCCCCCCATATAGACTCTGGTAGGAAGATGGTTGGGATTAATTCCTGACTTTCCTGGGTTCTATAAATGGTCGATTGTTTTCTATCTTGTTCATTCAATTTGAATGTGAAGGTTCAGTTTTCATCGTCTCTCAGCCACTTGTAGCTGAGGAACTTCCCTCTCAGAGCAGCACCTAACTGACCCCAGTCCCCTCTGAACATGGACCCCTTTTGGTGTCCAGGCCATTTTCTTAACTTTTATTGAATTCTACATTTTTAAAAATCACACACCATGGTATACAGTTCCCGAATATTCCCAAAGTGAGCACTCCTGTGTATCCAGCACTCAGATGCGGGACTAGAAGCTTCTCAGCACCCACCCAAATGCCCAAAGTAACCTCAGTCCTGCCTTCTGCCACCACAGATCAGATTGTCCTGGTTCTTTAACTTAATGGAGTAAAACATGAATGGATTCATTCGGTATGTAATATACTATGTGCTCTTTTGTGTCTGACTCCATTCACTAAACTCGAGAAGTTCATCCAAGCTATTGTGTTAACAATAGTTTGTACCTTCTTGTTGCACTTAATATTTCATTGATGAGTGTACCGTACTTATTCATTCTAATGTCAGGGACGTTCAGATTCTTTTCTGGTTTTGGCTATTCTGAGTAATGCTGCTGTGAGCATTCTGGTCTGTGTCTTTGGGGGACATGCATATGTGCATCTCTGCTGGGTGTGTGCCTAGCTGTGGCATTGCTGAACATTGAACATGTGTGCATATGCAGCTTTAGTAGATAGTGTCGCACAGTATTCCGTTACACTGTCAGTTCGCACCAATTTATGCTCCCACCCGCAGCGTGGGTGACATCCCATTGTTCCGTCTTCACCACAGCACAAGCTTGGTATTGCCTGGGTTGTTTCCAGTTGAGCCATTCTGGTGGGTGGGAAATGGTATCTCATTGTGGTTTTACGGACACTAATGAAGCTGAGCCCTTTTCCGTGTGTCCATATATTCTCTATGGTTTATGAAATGCCTGTTCAAGTCTTTTGCCCATTTTTTAGTTGGGTGCTATGTCCTTTTTAAAACAATTTGCGGGGGGGGGGGGGGTTGCCTGAGTGGTTCAGTCGGTTAAGTGCCTGACTCTTCATTTCAGTTCAGGTCGTGATCTCGAGGTTGGGAGATCAAGCCCTGTGTGGGGCTCCATGCTCAGTGGGGAGTCTGCTGGGGATCCTCCTCTCCCTCCACCCCTCACCCTGCTCGCTTGCATATGTGCAGCCATGCGTGCACTCTCTCTCTCTCTCTCTCTCTCTCAAATAAATAAATAAATCTTTTTTTAAAAATCAACTTGGGAGCACCTGACTGGCTCAGTCAGTGTAGCATATGGCTCTTGATCTCAGGGATGTGAGTTCGAGCCCCACACTGGGTGTAGAAATTGCCAAAATATGTATGTATGTATTTATTTATTTATTTATCTGTTTATCTATCTATCTATCTATCTATTTATTTGAGAGAGAGAGAGAGCACAAGTGGGGAGTAGCAGAGGAAGAGGGAGAAGCAGGCTCCCCGCTGAGCCGGGAGCCCAGTGTGGGGCTCAATCCCAGGACCCGTGATCCTGACCCGAGCTGAAGGCAATGTCTTAACCGACTGAACCACCCAGTTCAAGATTGCTAAATTAAAAAAAAAAAAAAGGTTTGTAGAAGGTGTTTATATATTCTGAATATGAGTCATTAGTTGGATATATTATTAGAAATATTTTCTAGTCTGTGACTTGTCCTTTCTCTTTCTTAATGATTTCTTTTGATGAATGATGTGCATTTTAAGGCAGTACAATTTTTTTTTATTAATAATGATTTTTTATTATATTATGTTAGTTACCATACAGTACATCCCCGGTTTTCGATGTAAGGCTCGATGATTCATTAGTTGTGTATAACACCCAGTGCACCATGCAATATGTGCCCTCCTTACTACCCATCACCGGTCTATCCCATTCCCCCACCCCCCTCCCCTCTGTAGCCCTCAGTTTGTTTCTCATAGTCCATAGTCTCTCATGTTTCATTCCCCCTTCTGATTACCCCCCCTTTCTTTATCCCTCTCTTCCCCTACTGATCATTCTAGTTCTTATGTTCCATAGATGAGAGAAATCATATGATAGTTGTCTTTCTCTGCTTGACTTATTTCACTAAGCATTATCTCCTCCAGTGCCGTCCATGTTGTAGCAAATGTTGAGAACTCATTCTTTCTGATTGCTGAGTAATATTCCATTGTATATATGGACCACAACTTCTTAATCCAGTCATCTGTTGCAGGGCATCTCGGCTCCTTCCACGATTTAGCTATTGTGGACATTGCTGCTATGAACATTGGGGTGCATATGGCCCTTCTCTTCACTACGTCTGTATCTTTGGGGTAAACACCCAGTAGTGCAATGGCTGGATCATAGGGTAGCTCAATTTTTAACTTTTTAAGGGACCTCCACACGGTTTTCCAGAGTGGCTGTACCAACTTGCATTCCCACCAACAATGTAGGAGGGATCCCCTTTCTCCACATCCTCTCCAACAATTGTTGTTTCTTGTAAGGCAGTACAATTTTTTTTTCTTTATGGTTTCTGGGTGGGTTTTTTTTTTTTTTTTTTTTTGTGACCTGTTTAAGAAATGATTCCCTACTCTAAAAGTCACAAGATGGACTCCTGTGTTTTCTTCTAGAAACCTCGTTGTTTCACCCTTCACATACAGGTCTGTGGCCCATCTTCGATTAATTTTTGTGTATATATGAATAGAAGTTTCTTCACTTCAATGCAGATTGGTTTATCATATTTCCCTTATGAGTCTTTTTAAAGGAATCTTTACCTAGTTCAGGCATGAAGATAGTAGGAGACTTTAGGGTTGGTGGTTTGTTTTTTTTCCTAAGTTTTTTAGTAATCTGTACTCGGGACCCCAAGATCAAGAGTCACATCCTCCACCAACTGAGCCAGCCAGGTGCCCCGACTTTATTTATTTATTTATTTATTTATTTATTTATTTATTTATTTATTTCAGTAGGCTCTACGCCCAAGGTGGGGCTCGAACTCACAACCCCGAGATCAAGCATTGCATGCTCTTCTGACTGAGCCAGCCGGGCACCCTCCGACTTTAGTTTTTTAATAACGGTTTTATTGAGCTACAGTTCCTATACCATACAGTATACCTATTTAACATAGATGATTCAGTGGTTTTTAGTATATTCAGAGTTGTGTGACTCGCCATCATCAATTTTAGAACATTTTTATCACCCCAGAAGAAACCCCGTACCTATTAGCAGTCACTCCCCATTCCTCACAACCCCGCAGCTCTTGGGCCACCACTGATCTACTTCTGTCTCTATAGGTTTCCTGTTCTCACTAGACATTACATATCAACGGGACCCTACAATATCTTGCCTTTTGTGTCTGGTTTCTCTCGCTTAGCAGAGTGTTTTCAAGGTCTGTCCGTGTCGTAGCACGTGTCAATACCTCATTCCTTTTACGGCTGAATAATATTCCGTTGTATGGGAGACGATTTTTGTTTATCCACGCATCAGTTGATGGAAAGTAGTTTCCACTTCCTGGCTATTATGAATAATATCGCTGTGAACATGAATGTGCCATTTTTATGTGGACACATTTTCGTTTCTCTTGGGAGGAGCCTTCATTCTTGATCATATACAATGAGATTCAGTGACAGCCTGTCTAGAAAGCCTTGGCACAAACTGAGTGTTCACATGATGACAGCTATTTATGGGTTAGGTTACATAGTAAGGGACACCCCTGTGTCGCTGTTAAGGAAAGCCCCTGTTATCCTCACCCAAGCATGGAGTCCCCAGCACATGCATGTCTGCCCACAGTTACTGTGAAGGCATAGAAATGCTTGGACAAGGCCCCGTGCCCTTTGCAGGTCAAATCACACCTAGCAGGGAAGGAATCAGGAGCCCTGGGGCATGTTTCTGCTAAGCTGCTAATTTGAGTGTGACATCCTAGGGCCTCAGTTTCCCTACTCAGAGAGTGAGCATAGGGTAGCCGGTGGTTGTGGCTCTTACGTGTGGCTCACTTAGCTTCTTCCTGTTCCCCAGGCTGTGGTTCTGCCAATGATCCTGTGAGTGCTGGGGAGTCTCCGCTGCCCCTAGGGGCCCCTGTCCCGGATTGGTCCACCCACCCGCCCCCAGCATGGCGTCCGACACCCCCGAGTCCCTGATGGCCCTCTGCACCGACTTCTGCCTGCGCAACCTGGATGGCACGTTGGGCTACCTGCTGGACAAGGAGACGCTGCGGCTGCATCCAGACATCTTCCTGCCCAGCGAGATCTGCGACCGGCTCGTCAATGAGTGAGCAGGCGAGGGGCTGGGGCACGGGTGTGAGTCTTACGCACAGCATGAGCACGTACGGAGGCTCTGGGGCCATCGTGTGCACCATGTGGGGATGTGGCTATGAATACACACGTGTGAGGGGGTGTGCACACACTTGGGTATCTGTGGGTGCAGGAGAACACTGGTATATTCATAACCATGAAGTTACATACGTGCACGTTGGTATGTGTGTGGAGGGGTGTGCATGTGAAGGAAGGGGTGTATATACACACAGGGGCTTCTGCAGCACGGGGTATGTCTGAGTGTGTAGCTGTAAGTGTGCACTACATCTGTGAGAGGGTATAGAAACCTGCATATAGGGTTGCCTGCGTGGCTCAGTCATTAAGCGTCTGCCTTTGGCTCAGGGCGTGATCCTGCGGTCCTGGGATCGAGCCCCGCATCGGGCTCCTCTGCTGGGAGCCTGCTTCTTCCTCTCCCACTCCCCCTGCTTGTGTTCCCTCTCTCGCTGGCTGTCTCTCTCTCTGTCAAATAAGTAAAATCTTTAAGAAAAAAAAAAGAGAGAGAGAGAAAAGAAAGAAAGAAACCTGCATACAGGGGCGCCCGGGTGGCTCAGTCAGTTAAGGTCTGCCTTCAGCTCAGGTCATGATCCTGGGGTCCTGGGATCGAGCCCCGCATCGGGCTCCCTGCTTAGCAGGGAGTCTGCTTCTCCCTCTGCCTCTGCCCCTCCCCCACTGCCCTACGCGCGCTCTCTCTCTCTCTCTCAAAACAATAAAGAAAATCTTAAAAAAAAAAAGAAACCTACATATGAACGAAGGAGTTCTGGCTGTTGTGCGTGTGTGTGTATGCGCATACCTGTGCCTACAAACACGTGTCTGTGTGTGCACATGGACACACACATGTTTACGTGCTGGTACACAAATAATGGATCTGTGACCAGGAATCGAATCATTCGGAAAATCTTTATGTGGGCCCTCCTGGGGCCTCCCCACTCTCAGAGGCTCCTGGCCATAGGATATGCATTCACTCACCTCAGGGAGTTCAGTCTAGATGCCCAGAAGGGAAATTGTTAGACCAAACAGTTGCATATAAAAATGGGAACTTGTCGGGACCTGTGGGGCGCTTCGCTGGCTTAGTCAATGGACCGTGCAACCCTTGATCTTGGGGTTGAGTTTGAACTCCATGTTGGGTGTGGAGATTATTTAAAAATAAATTCTTCAAAAAAAAATTTTTTTAAGATATGTTATTTATTTATTTATTTGAGAGATAAGAGAGAGCACGGGCGGGCAGGAGGGCCAGAGGGAGAGGGAGAAGCAGGCTCCGAGCCGAGCAGGGAGCCTCATGTGGGGCTTGATCCCAGGACCCTGGGATCATGATCTGAGCCGAAGGCAGACGCTTAACCAACTGAGCCACCTAGGTGCCTCAAAATCTTTTTTTTAAAGATGTATTTATTTATTTGAGAGAGAGAGAGTGCAAGTGGGAGGGGCAGAGGGAGAGGGAGAGAGGAAATCCCAAGCAGACTCCCCACTGAGTCAAACACGGGGCTCCATCTCAGGACCCTGAGATCATGCCCTAAGCCGAAGTCAGGAGTCAGCCGCTCAGTGGACTGAGGCACCCAGGTGCCCCTAAAAATAAAATCTTTATAAAGTAAAATAAAATTGGGGGCCCCTGGGTGGCTCAGTCCGTTGAGCGGCTAACTCTTGATTTTGGCTCAGGTCGTGATCTCAGGGCGGCGAGATCAAACCCCACATTGGACTCTACGCTCAGCAGGGAGTCTGCTTCTCTCTCTCCCTCTGTCCCCGCCCCTGCTTGCTCGCTCGCTCTCTCCAATAAATAAATAAATCTTAAAACCATAAATAAATAAAATCTGAAAAAAAGAAAAGAAGAACGAGTGGGAACTTGCATGTGTCCTGAGGACAGAGCCCGACTTGTGATCATGTTCTGAGCACTTAACGCGGGTCAGGCACTTGCCCGGATGCTTTGTGGACCCGAGTCATGTCCATTTTACAGAGGAAGAAACCAGAGTCCGGGGAAGTTCCATTACTCATGTGAAGTTGCCCAAGTAGTGAGCAGCCAAGCCAGGATTTAGAGTCCAGGGTGTTTGACTCCCGAGCCTTTTCCACCAGACCAGGATTCTTGTATCAACTGGCATCTGAAACGGGGTTTTATTGAGTGCTTGCCCTTACCCAGCTGGGAATGTTAAACCCCTTGGCTTAATCTTCCTGTTGGAAAGGGTCCTGGGAGGGGCTCGATCAAGGAACAGAAGCTGGCTTAAAGATGAGGAGTGTGGACGTGTGTGGTTGTTATAGGGGTGCACGGTTTCGGGAGGGAGAGTTTGGGATTTGCTATTGATTAGAGGCCCTTTCATCACCTTTGCTCTCCTAGGGCCTGGGGCCACCTTCATCTCACCTGCAGGGCGGTCAGGATCCAAGCAGGTGCTGTTAGAAAGAGGGGCAGGGGATGGAGGAGATGGAAGTTGCTGACGGGTGGTGAGGGAAGGTTTCAGGGACAGGAGGGCTGGTGCTGAGCCTTGAGGGACGACGAGGGTCCCCGGGCCCTTCCCACTAGCCAGGCTTTTCTCACTCCCAGGTACGTGGAGCTGGTCAACGCCGCCTGCAACTTTGAGCCGCACGAGAGCTTCTTCAGCCTTTTCTCAGACCCCCGCAGCACCCGCCTCACCCGGATCCATCTCCGCGAGGACTTGGTGCAGGACCAGGACCTGGAGGCCATCCGCAAGCAGGTGAGACCTGCGTCGCCAGCCAGCGGGGACAGCCATGGGGAGGCCGGCCGGAGAGGGCCAGTGAGTCGGGGGCCTGGTGCTCGCCTCCAGCACAAGAGTCCAGCGCGCCCCCGCCTTGCACACGTCCCTCCCCAAGCCCACGTGTGGTCTGGGGTCCGGCCTGGGGGTGGCCGGAGGTGGGGGTGGGTGGGCCGTGGTGATGACGGGGCTGTGCCTGCTACCAGGACCTGGTGGAGCTGTACCTGACCAACTGCGAGAAGCTGTCTGCCAAGAGTCTGCAAACACTGCGGAGTTTCAGCCACACCCTGGTGTCCTTGAGCCTCTTCGGCTGCGCAAACATTTTCTACGAGGAGGAGAACCCAGGGGGCTGTGAAGACGAGTGCCTCGTCAACCCCACCTGCCAGGTGCTGGTCAAGGACTTTACGTTCGAGGGCTTTAGCCGCCTACGCTTCCTCAACTTGGGCCGCATGATCGACGGGGTCCCTGTGGAGTCCCTGCTACGGCCACTCAACTCCCTGGCTGCCTTGGACCTCTCGGGCATCCAGACGAGCGACGCGGCCTTCCTAACCCAGTGGAAAGACAGCCTGGTGTCCCTTGTGCTCTACAACATGGACCTGTCAGACGACCACATCCGGGTCATCGTCCAGCTGCACAAGCTGCGGTGAGCTGCTGGCCCAGAGCTCACCAGGGTAGGGGTGGGCAGGTACGGGTTGGCAGTCCCAGGAGGTCCGTGAGTCCCTGGCCGGGCAGTAGTGGGTTTGGAAGAGACAGTCCCCTTCCTTAAGCCCAGTGTTTTGGCTGCATCCGGGCTGTTCAGGGCCTTGGGGTGCCAGCAGGCTCTTCCCCAGAATGCCCTGGAGCAGTTGTGGCAGGGATGGGCCCCTCCCCTGCCATGGACTGAAGGAGCAGGGGTCTCTGAGGCAGCCCCAACCCGTGTCCAGCTCCTGACCTGTGGCCCCCACTCCAATCTCCAGACACCTGGACATCTCCCGAGACCGTCTCTCCAGCTACTACAAGTTCAAGCTGACTCGCAAGGTGCTGAGCCTCTTTGTGCAAAAGCTGGGGAACCTGATGTCCCTGGACATCTCTGGCCACATGATCCTGGAGAACTGCAGCATCTCCAAGATGGACGAGGAGGCAGGGCAGACTAGGTGGGGACCCACCTGCCATGGTTGCCAGCAGGGTGTCATTCAACAAGCATTTGCCGAGCCAAGTCCTGTCCTGGGTGCTAGAGATAAAGAAACGAACCAGGCCCTGCCCTCTTGAGTCCGTACGAGCTAGTGGGGACAGAGGAGTCATTATTAGGACTGTGGCAGGGGAGGCAGAGGGCTGTGGGGTTGCCCTGAGGATCAGGAAAGAGGAAGGAGGAATGGCATCCAAGCTATCCTGAAAGCTCCTTCTGAGTTTGCCAGAGGAAAGGTGTTCCAGCAGAAGGAACAGCATATGCAAAGGCTGGAAGGTGCAAGCTTGAGGAGTGACCGGGAAATTAGGACACTCAGCCTGGCTAGAGACGGGTGGTGGTGGTGGTAGGATGGGCCAGCAGTGTCCGCCATGCATTAGGTATCACAGCAGGCAGGATGCTTCCTGGCTTGGCTGGTTGAGAGATCTGATTCAAACCCATCCAGTTATAACTGGCTATAAGCCCTATCCCCAGCCATACGTTCACGGGGTTGGGTTGATGGGCATGTCCCTTCGTGATTGTTGGTAGGACTTTACATAAAGGTGACAAGTTCTCACTAGAAGGGCACATAGTATTTTCCAAAGATGGTTACAACAGTATCTCCCATCCCACATGTTGTACAGTGTGACCTTGCCACCTTTCCATCAAGAGGTGGGGGGGGTCTATGTCCCAAAAGATGAGGCAGGAAGGCCTAGTAGAGGGCCCTGAGGAAATGCCTAGCCACCCCCAGGGAGAAGCCCTCCTGAACCCAGGGCAGCCCCAGTCCATAGGCCACTGACCCCGACACCCTGTTCCCCCAGCATTGAGCCTTCCAAGAGCAGCATCATGCCTTTCCGGGCCCTGAAGAGGCCACTGCAGTTCCTTGGGCTCTTCGAGACCTCCCTGTGCCGCCTCACACACATTCCCGCCTACAAAGTGAGAGAGGGAGTCAGGGAGGGGGGCGAATAGGGAGCCCGGGGACGGGGAAGGGGGCGGGCTGGGGGCCCCAAGGTGTCTGCCCTGGGGCTAGAGATGGAGCTGGGATCTGGGGACTTCTGGGTGGTTCTGAGTCTGTTCCATTCCCAGGTCAGTGGTGACAAAAATGAGGAGCAGGTGCTGAATGCCATAGAGGCCTACACGGAGCACAGGCCTGAGATTACCTCACGGGCCATCAACCTGCTTTTTGACATCGCACGCATCGAGCGCTGCAACCAGCTTCTTCGGGCCTTGAAGGTCGGCCTCAACCCCGGGGGTCCCCAGCCGGCAGGTGCTGGACTCGGTTGAAGCATGTCCCCCGAGCCCCCGTCCCTCCTCATCCCCAGGACACTAGCGGTCCTACCCCCGAACCCCAGGCCTGACTTGTCCCAGCGCTGGCCTTATCCCAGACCCCTGGTGCTGTCCAGTGTCTGCCCCCCGCCCTCGCTTCCGCTCTCAGAGAACAGGCTTGGGGTAAGCCGGACCCCAGAGGACCCGTCCAAGCCCCCCTGGCAGAGCCCTAGGCCTGGTCTTGCACGACTTGAACAGGACTTGCCAACCCAGGCCTACGCTGTCTTCCTACAGCTGGTCATCACGGCCCTCAAGTGCCACAAGTATGACAAGAACATTCAAGTGACGGGCAGCGCCGCGCTCTTCTACCTGACCAACTCCGAGTACCGCGCGGAGCAGAGCGTCCGGCTGCGCCGACAGGTCATCCAGGTGGTGCTGAATGGCATGGAGTCCTACCAGGAGGTGACGGTGAGCCCCTGCCCGCGACGGCCCTGCATGCTCAGGCCCAGCCCCTCCTCTCCCTGTGCACCCTGTGTCCCAGCCTCGCCCACCTGGCCCCTCAGGGGGCCGTGCTTATTCGCACCCTTTTCCGCCTGGCTCTGTACTGCACGCCCCCCGCCCCCCCTGCTGCCGCCCGTCTTACCCACAGCATCCCTCCCAGACTCTGGGACCTGGTATTCAGGACCCTGTAGCCCGGCTCCACCTGACCAGCCCATCCCCCATGCCACCCTCCCCACCCAGGGACCCTGTTCTCCTGCCTCTGGGCCTCTGCTCATGCTGACTCCTCAGCCCTTCTGCCCAGGAACGCTCTGCTGGTCGGGGGGCAGGGAGATTGTTTTCCAATAGCTGCTTTTATTATGAAAGTAAAATTTTGACCTTAGAAAAATTATAATTACGGATATAAAGTTAAAAAGAAACCACCCGTAATCCTACCACTCAGAGATAAGCCGCTGTTGATGGTGGATACCTGTCCTTCTGGATTTCACCTGTGCATGTTTATTTAGTAGATGGGGTCATCCTGCACTTACTTACTCTTTGCGTAACGTGGATTTTTATCTCAGCAGCGTCTTATGAACGTGAACATCTTCCAGATCAACAAACGTTTTTACAACAGAACTTTTTTTTTTTTTTTTAAGATTTTATTTATTTATTCGACAGAGGTAGAGACAGCCAGCGAGAGAGGGAACACAAGCAGGGGGAGTGGGAGAGGAAGCAGCAGGCTCATAGCGAAGGAGCCTGATGTGGGGCTCGATCCCATAACGCCGGGATCACGCCCTGAGCCGAAGGCAGACGCTTAACCGCTGTGCCACCCAGGCGCCCCTACAACAGAACTTTTAAAATAATGTTTCTTTTCTGATTACAAAAGTAAGACATCTAATGCCTAGAAAACAAATTCAAGCACCATTGACCCTTAAACCACATGGGTTTCAACTGTGCTGGTCCACTTAAATGCAGCTTTTTTTTTTTTTTTAAGATTTTATTTATTTATTTGAGAGAAAGAGAGAGAGAAAGGGTGGGGGGAGGGGCAGAGGAAGAGGGACAAGCAGACTCCATGCTGAGCACAGAGCCCAGTGGAGGGCTCGGTCCCACGACTCTGAGATCATGACCTGAGCTGAAATCAAGAGTCAGATGCTCAACTGACTGAGCCACTCAGGCACCCCTTTTTTAAAAAACAGAGTGATTGGTTTATTTGAGAGAGAGTGAGATCAAGTAGGAGCAGGGGGAGGGGGAGAGGGGGAGAGTGAGAGAATCTTAGGCAGGCTCCGTGCTGGGCACGGAGCCTGATGTGGGCCTTGATCTCACAACCCTGAGACCAAATCAACCTTGATCTCACAACCTGAGCCAAATCAAGGGTCAGACACTTAACCGACTGAGCCACCCAGGCACGACTAGATGCAGATTTTATTTGACAAATACAGTGTGCACTGTCACTGTATTTTCTCTTCTCCCTGGTTCCCTTACATTTTCTTTGCTCCAGCTTACTTTATCGTAAGACTACAATATGTAACACATATAATGAGCAAAGTGTGTCGATTGCCTATCGATGTTATCAGTAAGGGTCCCTTCCAGTCAACAGTAGGCTGTTAGTGGTGAAGTTCTGGGGGAGTCAGAAATTATACGTGGATTTTCAGCTGCACGGCAGCAGGTGGGGAGGAGGTCGGCACCCCTAACCCTCAGGTTGTTCAAGGGTCAACCATAATATGAAAATGTGTTCAGGCGTTTGGGTGGCTCAGTCAGTTAAGCATCTGCCTTTGGCTCAGGTTGTGATCCCAGGGTCCTGGGATCGAGTCCCCCATCAGGTTCCCTGCTCAGTGGGGAGCCTGCTTCTCCCTCTGCCTGCTGCTCCCCTTGCTTGTGCCGTTTCTCCATCCGTCAAATAAATAAATAAAATCTTTGAAAAAAGAAAGAAAATGTGTTAACTACAGAGTGAAAGTTGTTCCCAGTCCAGCTGTCCTCCCCCTCGCAGCTGGGCTTCACCGTCGTTTTATAGCTGCTGGTGTCAGCACAGTGTTCAGCGTCCTCATCCAGGGAAGGCCACTCTGGAGCCGACCGTGCGCCCGAGCTGGGAGGCAGTGGCCAAGCCCTGTCCCCACAGAGTAGCCCAGGCTGCCCCACAGGCGCAGGCCGCAGTCACTGAGTCAGCCCCCATGGTGAACACATAGGTGACTTTTTTCTTGTTTGCTATTTCAAATAAGGCTTTGCTGACTCTACTCAATTGATTATCCTTATAATGCGTGACTAAAAGTGGCATTGCCGGGGCAATGAATGTGTAGGTGTATTTTTAAAGCATTTGGGATGTATTCTCGAATTATCCTCCAGAAAGGCTACGGTAGAGATACAGTCTCTGCAGGGATGAGAAGGCCTGCTTTCCCACTGCCTCCCAACTCCAGACTTTAGAGCAACTGTTTTCTACCTTGAGATTGATTTTATCATCCGGTAAAAGGGGTGTCTTTTTTTTTTTTTTTTTTTTTGACAAAAATGCTAGTTGAAGACTCCCAAACAAATTAATAAACTCTATCAGAGAAATGGAAATTAAAATAACGAGATATCACGTTTTATCTCAAGAGACCGATGATGCCCAGCGTTGACAGAGGTCAGGGGAGAGTACTTTTGTATACTTATCATGGGTGAAGTATGAGTTGTATCACCTTTGTGGAGGCCAACTGCCAGAATTTGCCAAAACTGTAAATGCATTGATCTTTGGACCTCTGTATTCCACAATTCAAATGTTTTTTTTAGAGGAAAAAGATATACCTACATCTGCCCTTTTTAATTAAAGATAAATGAGAAGAAACCAGAACGTTTTAGTATTAGGGACCTGGAAAAGTAACATACCCACACAATGGGATATTATGGTATGTCCCTAATGTGGAAAGATGTCCACTGCATGTTGATATGCAAAGTTTTGGGCCAGTATTTATAATATCTTTTTTTGCCTCGCCTCTCCCCCAAATATATATTTGTATTTGCGTGATAGAAAAATCTAGAAGGACATGCACCAAACTTTTAACAGTGATTACTTCTGCGGAATAAAGTGAGAGACTTTTTAACTTTTCGCTCAAATACTATTTGAACTTTTTACAGTAAGTATTGGCTCTTGTAATTTAAAATAATTTTTTTCTCAAATTAAAAAAATTATGGGTAATTGGGGGAAAAAAGTTAACTAAGGGTGCTACCCTCTACATTACATAATTGATGAAGCACGATGATCTCCCAAAATCTAACGAGAAAGGATGGAAGGGTATTAAATTACAGACACACACTCTAAGAATACTTAAAAAAAAAAAAAGCCCATAGACAACGCACAAAGAAATCAAAGACGTCGAGCAGCGTGAGGCCGCCTACGCTGCCAGTGGGACCGTAAACGGTACAGCCACTTTGGCAAACAGTCTGGTGTCACCGGGTCAAGTTGAAGACGTGCCCGCCGCGTGTGACCCAGAAGCCCGTGCGCATGGACGCCAGGATGCATGCGCGAGACATCGTGTGAGGTTGCCAAGCGCTGAAGCCTCCTCAGATGTCCGCCAACAGTGGGATGGGCGAGTGAATTCAAGGACCGTAACGCAGTGGGCAAGTGAATGCTTTTCAGCTGCTTTAACGAGATCCTTGAACTTGCAAACCTATGGTAGACAACGATAAGCAAGATGCTAGAGAGTGTTTCGTGCAGACTAGCAGGGACAGTAGTTCTCTCTAGTGGGGAGAGGGGCTGATGACCAGGAAGGGACCCACGGGGATTTCTGGGTGCCAGCAGTGTTCTATTTCCTGACCCAGGAGGCGGTTGCATGGTTGCCGAAAAGCTTGTTCGCTTCATAAATGCTCGTAAAACTATACATTTGTGTTTTATGCCCTCTTCTGTATGAAGATTATATTTCACCATTTTTTTAAAATGTTAACAAAAAAAGGCTTGGAGTCTCCTCTTCCAGAAAGCCTTCCCGGACCATCACGGCTCTGGCTGATCTCACGCCTCCAGAGCGCCCCTGGAGTCCAGCTCCTGAGTCCGACCCTGACCGTGCTTCCCTGTCTCCCGGCCCGGCCCAGGTCCAGCGGAACTGCTGTCTGACCCTCTGTAACTTCAGCATCCCCGAGGAGCTGGAATTCCAGTACCGCCGGGTCAACGAGCTCCTGCTCAGCATCCTCAACCCCACGCGGCAGGACGAGTCGATCCAGCGCATCGCCGTGCACCTGTGCAACGCCCTGGTCTGCCAAGTGGACAACGACCACAAGGAGGCCGTGGGCAAGATGGGCTTTGTTGTGGTGCGTGCCCTCGGGCGGCGCCGCCTCCCCTCCCTCCCTGCCTGCCATCTCCAGAGCCCCTCTGCTGCAGGAAGGATTGAGGCTAGACCGAAGGAAGAATTTCCTCACCGTGAATGTAGCTTATGTCCCGGAGATTTGCTCTGCCTGGAACACTCTGGCATCCTCTCCCAGCTGCTCCATCCGCCCATTTGCTCCCGCCGCCCAGGCCACTCCTGGCTCCTCAGACCAGGTCCCGTTAGGTCCTTCTCACTGGGGTATCTCAGGGACTGTTTAACGTCGGCCTCCCCACTGGCTTGTGAGTTCTGCGAGGAAGGACAGTGTATGCTTGTTCCTTCTTCCGTCATGACAGCCCCAGCACTTTTTAGCGTGGGGCCTGGCACACAGTGGGGAGGTAAGTATTTGCCGAAGAATGGAAGGAAAGGATGAGGAAGGAGTGTCTGGTCTCCTCTTACTTTGGCGCCGCATAGGCCGGAGCCCTCAGAGCAGAGGGCCAGGCCCAAAGCTACACAGGGAGCCAGGGTGGAGCCGGGACGAGCACCCAGGCCTCCCGATGCTAGGGACCAAGGCTGTGGGTTGCAGCCGCCCAGACCAGAGGGGCACGTTTGATCTTGTCAGGATGCATCAGCCAGGAGTAGACGTGCCGACTCTCCTCTCTCCATCTTGGGTCTTGGGGGACACATAGCTCTTGAGCCCTGGCCCCCCGCAAGTTCTCTTCTCTGCCCACAGACCATGCTGAAGCTGATTCAGAAGAAGCTGCTGGACAAGATAGTAAGTCGAGCCTTCATGAAGCCACTCCGCCCCTCCCCTAGCCCGACGGGATGGTTTGCCCCTGGAGGATACCCATGTTTTTTTTTTTTTTTTTTTTTAAAGATTTTATTTATTTATTCGACAGAGATAGAGACAGCCAGCGAGAGAGGGAACACAAGCAGGGGGAGTGGGAGAGGAAGAAGCAGGCTCATAACGGAGGAGCCTGATCTGGGGCTCGATCCCATAACGCCGGGATCACGCCCTGAGCCGAAGGCAGACGCTTAACCGCTGTGCCACCCAGGCGCCCCAGGATACCCATGTTTTGTTAGGGGACGCCCTCACGGGTGCCAGAGCCTGCGGGGCCCTCCGGGTGAGCTGTGCTGAGCCCGCCTCTCCCTTCAGTGTGACCAGGTGATGGAGTTCTCCTGGAGTGCCCTGTGGAACATCACGGACGAGACACCCGACAACTGCGAGATGTTCCTCAATTTCAATGGCATGAAGCTCTTCCTGGATTGCCTGAAGGTACTGCCCGTGGTCAGCGCAGCGGCCTCCTTGACCACCCACATGGCCACCCTCCTGTCCCCGGGCATCCCACCACCCAGATCCGTCAGCAACCTCTCTCCCCGTGGGCAGTGGGGGCCGACTTACAGGCCCACCCCTCTTAGAGCCCTCCCTCCAACGGAAAACCCAGTCTCGTCCTTGTCCACAGTGATTTCCCAGGCTGCCCACAGTCTGGCTGGGGTTTGCTGGGACATCAGCTGGATGGAATTCTGTCCAGTAGGAGGGTCTTTTAAAAGTCATCCTTGGGGCGCCTGGCTGGCTCAGTTCGTAGAGCATGTGACTCTTCATCTCAAGGTCATGAGTTCAAGCCCCACATTGGGCATAGAGCTTCCTTTAAAAAAATTGGGGCACCTGGGTGGCTCAGTCGTTAAGCATCTGCCTTCGGCTCAGGGCGTGATCCCGGCGTTCTGGGATCGAGCCCTGCATTGGGCTCCTCTGCTGGGAGCCTGCTTCTTCCTCTCCCACTCCCCCTGCTTGTGTTCCCTATCTCGCTGGCTGTGTCTCTCTGTCAAATAAATAAATAAAATCTTTTTTAAAAAATAAATAAAAATAAAAAAATAAATAGTAGCAATTATAAAAAATAAATACACCTCATCCTTTATTTTCTTGTTCTAGTTTCTACGAGGTTTCCCTTCAACAAAATTTTGAGCTTTTGACAAATAGAACCCTGTTTGTCCTCTTTGGAGTTTTTTAGGTCAGATCTCCACTCAGCCTTTGATTTTGTAGCAGGGAGCCCCCACTATTTGAATCCCATACGGTACATACCCAGCACTGTATTCGTGCAGTAGGATACGAGAGATGCGAGGACAGCAGCGTATTGTTCCCCGTCTTGGTCTGGCTGGAATGGCCAGACGCCCATAAAGTTTCTCGGTTAATGGTACCAGACACTTCACAACAAAACCGCACCAGATGCTAATTAAGTATTAATCGATGTGGCCCCGCTGGCTCTCATTTTGCCAGGAATTCCCAGAGAAGCAGGAACTGCATCGGAACATGCTAGGACTCTTGGGAAACGTGGCCGAGGTGAAGGAGCTGCGGCCCCAGCTAATGACTTCCCAGTTTATCAGTGTCTTCAGGTTGGTATTTCTCTCCTTTCCCTTTTTGCCTTGGCTGCCAGGATGCTCAGGGCTGTAGTCTGTGTTCAGTTGCAGCAACCGCTGTCTGCCTAGGTTTCTGTTAGAAATGTCACTTTCCATCTATAAAGTGGTTTCTCTCAAGTCTCCCTAAATGGTCCTCTTGTAGCTGTGTCTTCAGCGACCTCGGATCTTTAGAATAGTCACCGGGATATGGATAATAGGTGATAAATCAGCAACACCTCTGGCATCCAGTTTGTAAGCTGGGGCCCAGCAGCTGGTGTCTGAAGAGGGAATTGGAGGGATTTTTCTCTCTCCTGCTTGGCAGCAACCTGCTGGAGAGCAAGGCCGACGGGATCGAGGTTTCGTACAACGCCTGCGGCGTCCTCTCCCACATCATGTTCGATGGGCCCGAGGCGTGGGGCATCTGCGAACCCCCGCGGGAGGAGGTGGAGGAGCGCATGTGGGCAGCCATCCAGAGCTGGGACATCAACTCTCGGAGAAACATCAATTACAGGTGCGGAGCGGGGAGGGGAGGAGGGAACAGTGTGCGAGTGGGGTCCGTGGGGAGGCAGGATGCTCGTTCCCAGCAAGGCCCTTCTTCTCGTGCCCTGTTGGCTCTGGCCGAGGGACAGCCCCCGCACAGCACACAGGTCACCCATAAAGCTGGGCGCATGTTTCGTGCACACCAGCACCTGTGTGTACCCAAAACTTGCTGTTGACAAACATCTGAGACGTGTTTATTTGTGGGAAAAAAGAAGAGGAAAATACCGACACGCACTAGGGAACAAAACAGAAGCCATTCGTGAGCTCGCTCCCCGAAAGAACCTCTGCTCCTGGTCTGGGGCCTCCCCTTCCAGCAGGTTCCCTCGGCTCTGATTTCATTCCTTGCAGTGCAGCTGGGGTCAAGTCTTCCTAGCTCGTGGCTGGGTTTGCAGCCACAGCTAGGGGTCTCCCTCCTCATGTTGTGACTCAGTGGCCTTCGGGGTGCCGATGGGCCATCTTGTACGGATCGACGCTGACGGCGAAAACCCATATTGGGAGGAGCGGGCTCACCACGCTTGTGGCTCTGCCGGTGCTCCGGGGACTGCCGTTCCCAGGGAGACGTGAGGTGGAATCCCCGGCCCCGGGGGTTTGCATTTTTCAGGCTCTGGGACCATGACTCCAGGGGGCCCGCAGAAGGCCATCATAAGTCTCATTTCCATTTCTCAAGGTACTTCTCCCTGCCTCCCCAAAACCAGCTTGCTCCTCCTTGCCCGCGAGCACCGTTTCTGCACCACCTGATCTGTGTCGCTCCTGCCTCCCTTCCGCACCCCTGCGCTGGACCTCTCTCACAGCGAGCTCCTTTCGCGGAGCCGGAAGGGCCCGATGCCCCGCCTCCGCAGGGTCCTACTAGCCTGCTCGTGGGGGGCGAGCCCTCCAGCAGGGGAAGATGCACTCCCCCAACCCCCGGCATCAGAAGTGACCCTGATCTCTCTTTCTACAGGTCATTTGAGCCAATTCTTCGCCTCCTTCCCCAGGGCATCTCCCCGGTCAGCCAGCACTGGGCCACCTGGGCCCTGTACAACCTAGTCTCTGTCTACCGTGAGTACCCACTTGACCTTTGTTCAGACACAGGGCTGCTCACGGGGCTGCAAGCACACTTGCCCCCTGCGAGCTTATAACCCAGGCGCGGAGTACTAAGAGAGCTGGCGTCAGTGTCTGTACCTGAGAGCACGGCCTCCACTTTCCAGCATCTGTGGGACGCCTGGCATCCCCTCATCGCCAGAAGCTAGTCTGGCAGGTCCAACGGCCCATCCAGAGTTCCCAGATAGCTTTCTTAATGCCTCCTGCTTCTCCACGCCCCTGCAAGACAGAGTAAGACCAACCCAAACAAAGAACTAAGCCCTGAGGAAACAGAGTTCCAAGGGAACATGAGAGAACTTTAAAACAATTCTAACTTTATTCCTCTGAAAGCGCCCCATCC
This sequence comes from Ursus arctos, assembly GCF_023065955.2. Classification (NCBI taxonomy): domain Eukaryota; kingdom Metazoa; phylum Chordata; class Mammalia; order Carnivora; family Ursidae; genus Ursus; species Ursus arctos. The sequence continues at coordinate 53,884,030 of NW_026622852.1, read as the reverse complement.
TCCCATAGAAGAGCCTGAACCGTCCTCTGCTGGGTGGCTTTGGGGGGGAGGAGAAAGAAGCTATAGCACTAGGAGACCTTGATGACAGGCCAGGATTGAGCCTCGTTCTCTTTCTTCCTGGTTATGTGACCTCATGCAGGTTATTTAACCTCACTGGGCCTCGGTTTCCTCCTCTGTAGAATGGGGACAGCGATCGTGCCTACCTCATAAGATTGATGTGAAAAGAGAACTAGCACAAAGTGCCCAGCCCGGTGCCCGTATCCTGCTCAGTCCCTCTAACTGGCAGAGTGGATCAGAGTGTGGGCTCTGGGGGCAGACATCTGGCTTTGAACCCTGGCTCTCCCACTTGCTGTGGCTGTGTTTCTTTGAGCAGGTTTCTCAACCTCTCTGGGCCTCAATTTCCTCATCTTTAAAATGGGATAAAAATAGGATCGCTGTGAAGTAAGGGATATAAAGTGCTCGGAACAGTGCTTGGCCCGTGCCAACTCTGCAGTAAGCATCAGCCTTTTTCATTACTAAAAAGTAGCCCCTGACCTCCGAGAGGCAGTGTAGTCCAGAGGGAAGAGCCCTGAGCTGGGACTCCCTCAGACAAGCTTCCAGAGTGACTTTGGATGAATTCCTTCATCCCTCTAAACCTCAGTTCTTTCATCTGTGAAATGGAGAGCATAGAAGTAACTCTTGACTGCACAGGGCTGCAGGGGTGGAGGGGTGGGGAGGGTCCACTGAAATGCTCGTGTTCTCCAGGGAGCATAATGCCCTGATCCTGAGCACTAGAATATTCTTCATTGGCGTGAACCGTGAGCCACCCAATAATAGGAAGGAATGCTGGTTCCAGCCTGGCTGGACACCAAAATCAGCTGGTAGTACACTGTTAAATATACAGATAAGTTCACGTTCCTGGGTCTGTTGACTCAGAATACCCAAGTGCAGGGCTTAGGAATCTCTATCTTTACAAAAACTTCTCAGAGAATAGAAGCCACTGGTTTGGGAGTTATTTCCCACGGGGTGAGCTGTGGAAAGACATGTGGCTGCGTCCCAAAGTAGCCTTTCCCAAGGACTCAGCCCTTGCTCCCCCAGTGGACCCAGGAACTGAGGCCCATGGGGCTGGGCAAACAGGCGGCTCCGGGCACAGCAGCGTCCTCACCCAGGCCCACGTCTCCACTCCCCCCACGCCAGGGGAGGGCAGCCCTCGCGGCAAGGGTGGGTTCTGGGCCACAGGCTGCTGGAAGACCGACCTGATCACCTGCTGTCTGCCCCTCCCGGCAGCCGACAAGTACTGCCCCCTGCTGATCAAAGAGGGGGGACTGCCCCTGCTGAGGGACATGATCAAGATGGCAACCGCTCGGCAGGAGACGAAGGAAATGGCCCGGTAAGAGACGGGCGGTGTTTCTGCTTGCAGCCTCTGTGGTGGGGGGGGGGGGAGCTGGGGACACCGTGGGGGCCCCCTGAGATTCGCAGGGGCAAGTCGGAGTGGAGTGTGGAGGCAGACAGCGTACTGCTGTCCAGGGGGCCCCAGCTCTCACGGAGCATCACTGCCCTCCTCTGTAAGCTTCCTTTCCCCTTACTCCCAACGAATTCCATCCTCTCCTCCCTGGCCCTTACCAAGTCAGGTCAGAATTCACCATTTTTGGCCAAAGACCTTCCAATGAAAGAGGACAGCGTGTGGTAAAGTACATTCTAGAGAACTGGCAGGCAAGTGCAGATGGGTTTGCACACGTCAAGGTGTGAAGGTCGCGCACATGGCAGAGCTGCCAATCCCTTGGAACATCTACCCCAGTCCCTTTGAGCGTCTCTCTAAGACCTGAGATGTGTGCCCGAGCTGGCCGGCCTGTCTGAAGCCGGTGTGAGTGACACCCAGAGGGAGGTCAGAAGTCACCCCGCCCATCCCCTCCCGTCCCCCCTTACTGGGCACCCCTTACTTCCTAAGAGGCAGTAGGCACCCCTTTAGCACACGGAGGCTGCAGTGAACACCGCCCCCTGCCCCTGACCCACCCAAAGGCTTAGTGTGGAACAGGAAGGCCACCTGAGGTCCCACGTGACACCTGACTGCAGCGGGGCAGCGGTTCTCAAGGGTCTGTCTGGAGGGGGCACAAGACCGGGGCTCTGGGCCTGGCCGCTGGAGGGTGTCAGGGCCCCTCGTGCTGGCACGGCTGCCCTGGCCCCACCCGGATCGCCTCGGGATCAGGATCTCTGGGCGAATCTGACACGCAGGCAGTTCGGGGACCACTAGTAGGCTGCCCGGGTAGGCAGGGGGAAAGGGAAGAAGGCAGGCAGGACTCAAGAAAGGAACAGAGAGGGTTGTGAAGGTCAGGCCTGAGCCGATTCAGGGGAGCCCCTAACCAGAGAGGCCCTGGGGCTGAGAGGTAGGGAAGGGGGGGCCAAGGAGGAAGGAAGGGAGCACGGGGGCCAATAGTATTGGTGGCCACAGGTGCCATTTCCTGGGCACTCGGCATGTGCCAGACGCCCCGCCAGCCCCCCCCCCCAACGCACCTCCTCCGTCCGCATCAGCATCGCTGCTGACATTTGCTAGCAAATCCAGAGGCCTCATCTGCCGGGGGGTGCCAGGCCCCCCTGACCCAAGGCCGCCCTCTGACCCTCTCTCTCCCACGGTCTCCAGCAAGGTGATCGAGCACTGCAGTAACTTTAAAGAGGAGAACATGGACACGTCCAGATAGAGGCTCCGCCCCCACGGCTGCCACTGCTCTGGACCACGAGGCCGGGAGGAAGCTCTCAAGCAGCCCAGCGGGCGGACCCCCACCAGGGAGCCTCCCGCTGGATGAAGGGACATGGGGACTTTTGCACAACCGACGCTTTTCCTTAACATTAGTGAGATATATATATATTATATATATATATATATATTATTTTTTTTGGTTAGGAAGTGTGAAGTTTTGTGTGTATGATTTCTGTACAAAAACAAAAGAACACTCCTTGCGTCCCTGCAGCTTCCTCGGCCACCTCAAGCCCCAACTTCAAGCCTTCATTGCTGCCACTCACTTCTACCCCCTCAGAGTAAATGCCTCTAACGTTGTGAGAGTGCGGTCCCTTCCCAGTGACCTCAGACCCTGGCCTCGCTTCCCATTAGGCGAGGCAGCGGGCTTCCAACAGCCCACTCCAGCACCCCAACCCACCCGCCTAAGCCTGAGAACCCCATCTAGGCTCTTGGGTGGAGCTGATGGGGTTTGGGATGAAAACTAGCCCCACTGGGTCTCCCGAATGCCTTGGTGCTCCCAGCCGTGGGCCATCTGGGGCAAGAAAGTAAGTGGCCAGGCCCAGGCCGCCCCAGCCCCAGGGGACCCTCAGGAGCGGGGCTCCCAGTGGCCCCGCCAGTTCTCTGGCCAGGCCTGCCTGAGGCCACGCTGCTACGGAGGCTGCCTCCTGGTCTCCCACCAGGTCCCAGGCTACTGAAGGCCCCAGCCCAGGGCTGGTCAGAACTCAGGCAGATTCCACTGCCCCTTCTGCCACACATATTCAGCGCCCGCCCCAGCCCTGGGAGCCAGCACCGCCAGGGCCAGGGCCTTGCTCCTCACTCCCCAGCCCTTCCCCTGCCCGCAGCACCCATGGTGCCCAGGCACCCCACCAGCAGAACTGAGCCGGCCTCCTTTGCGCCCCCCACCCGACCTGCCCCGCTGCCCGGAGGACCCCACACATCTCTCAGTGAGGCAGGAGGTCCCCGCTCCAGCCGGACCGCAGCAACGGGTAGCTGCCTCCAGACCAGCACGGGGCCCAGCCTGCAGTGGCCCCACTCGGGCCCTTCTCAGCCCCTCCTCCCTGCCCCCAGGCATTACCTTGGGAACCTCTGTGCTGTGTTTCAGAGAAGTGTGAGCTGCAAATATATCTTGAAATATCTTGTGGTCCTCCCTTGATGTAACTCCGAATTGCTTCTCTGGAGACAGGCGGCAGTGAAGGGGCCGCTCCAGAACAAGGCCTGGGGGAGCAGTGCCGACTCTGCAGGCATCCCCCGAGGGGATGACCTCTCTTCCTTCCTCCTTCCCCAGGCCTGTGTTTGGATTCTAGCATTTCTGCCTCAACGTAGAACATGCTGGATGAACAGCCCAAGGGAGAGGCACCAGGCCTCCCCAGAAGCCTGTCCCTGCCAGTCCCGGGAAGGGGCGGCTGCCCTGTGCTTCCCAAGCTTGGCAGACAGGCCACGCCTGCCCCTCCCCTCCATGCTCACATGGCCTGAGCCAGACCCCTGGGCAGAGTTCACATCCCATTGCTTTACCACCCGGGGCCTGGGTAAATGTCTGTACTTTGGGATGTCACAGAAATACATTTTTGTGCAAAGTGGAAAAAGCGGAGTGTCTTTTTTTGCAGAAGGGATGGGGTCAGGAGAGGGGCTGGAGCCAGTTGGGGCGCTAGCCCTTAAATGAGGGGACGTGCAGCAGGGAGGGTGCCTCGGGTCGATTCCTGTGCCCAGCCTGGAGGGCCAGTCCACTGCAGCCTGGGGACAGGTGGCGGGTTGGGCTGAAGTACCTGGCTCCTCTCATTCTCTCCACACCCCCATGCCCAGGTACTGGGATACAGCTGGCAACAGGCCACCTGCTCAGGGTGTCCACTCTGATGGTAGAGATGATGTGTGTGATATTACGACCCAGTGTGCAGTGGGCAGGGAGCACAGGGAGGGCGCCTCCCGTGGGCTGGTGGGAGTGGAGGGGCGTCCGGGGGGACAGGAGTTAGCTGGGCGACCGTGCTTCAGTGAGGGAAGAGAGCCTTCAGTGTGGAGGTAAGAGACAACATGGTGTCCCCGAGCAGGCAGGGAGGCTTCTCATGAGAGGACACGTGAGAGCTGAATCCAGCAAAATACAAGGCTGCCAGGGGGCGTTTGGGGGGCTCAGTCGGTTAAGCATCTGATTCTTGATTTCACCTGAGGTCATGATCTCAGGGTCGTGGGACTGAGCCCCGTGTTGGGATTCTCTCTCTCCCTCTCTCTCTGCCCCTCCCCTCCTTTAAAATAAATAAATAAATCTTAAAAAAAGAGAAAAGAAAGAAAGAGAAAAAGGAAGAAAGAAAGAAAGAAAGAAAGAAAGAAAGAAAGAAAGAAAGAAAAAGAAAGAAAGAAAGGAGAAAGAAGAAAGAAAGAAAGAAAGAAAGAAAGAAAGAAAGAAAAAGAAAGAAAGAGAAAGAAAGAAAGAAAGAAAGAAAGAAAGAAAGAAAGAAAGAAAAGAAAGAAAGAAAAAGAAAGAAAGAAAAGACAGGGCTGCCAGGCCTGACCATGGGGGAGCCATGGAAAGAGCACTGCAGACAGAGGGCCCCGCTAGAGGGGACTTACAGGGAGAGCACGAAGCACCCCCCGTGGCTGCAGCGGAGCGAAGGAACAAGAGCACGAGCAGGAGGACACGGAGAAGCAGCCGGAGTCCGGCTTTGTTCTGGGAGCGCCCTCGGTGCTCCTACGGTACTACTGAGGCTGCACCCAATTGACAGCTCTTCCCCAAAGAACAGTCTAGGTGCTGGGAGCCGATCAAAGGGGATCATTCCCCCACACATGCCAGGCGGGTGCGTGCCCAGTGCCCAGAGACAAAGACTCACTCCTTGACCAAACTCTAGTCAGGCCCCTGAGCCCGCTTCTCAACTAGGCCTCAACCTGGGCCTGTAAGAGCCCTACTACGGGTTCTCACCACAAGTGATATTGTCCGTCTCCCTCCCCTACCTTAAAACACTTAACCACTAAGGTAGTTTCTAACAGCTCAAGGTCGCAGCCCTAGGATGACCCCAGTCCCCCTTAAAGGGCCTGCCAGAGAGGGCTCAAGGATGCCAAAAGAATTTACTATTTATTTTAGCCACCATCTGACCAGAGCCCGCCCCCCCCCACCCCCGGGGTTTTGAGCATTTACTAAAAAAGCCTTACAGTTGGAAATCCTTTCTCTGTCCCTTTGAAATGTATTTGTGTCTCAGGAGACCTGAAAGCCATTCCTTCAAAGAGCAATGCTGAGGAAGAATCAGGCCTCCGTCTCCCAGTGTCTGTGGGAGGACAGGCAGCTAACTTCAATTACTGCCAGCTAGCGCACACAGCTGGCCTACTCAGCATTGGCACTGACCAACCCTTTGTAATTTTTCACTTCCCTGAGTCTGTTCAAGCCACCACTGTTCCCTCTCTCCACTGCCTCCCGCTCCCTTTAAAACACCCAGTCAGCTCTGTACAAATCAGAGCTGCATTCAACTTACACTGCAATAACATCTTACTGATGAAAATCTGTCCTTACCACCTCAACTAGTGTCTGACTTTGTCTACCTTTCACACCAGCACAGGGCCTGACTCATGGAAGCTTCGGGATGGTTTAAGTGTTTCCATTCAGCACACTACGGAACCCACTCCAGTAACCAAGACTGAATTGCAAGTGACGGTCACTCAACTCAAATACCTACCGAGGCTAGTCAAAGGTGGGAGGGAATTCATTCACAGAACCCAGAGGTCAACATCTGCTTCAGGAATAGCTGCATCTAGGGGTCCAGACAACGTTGCGAAGACTCTCTCACTCCCTCTTTCAGGGCTGCTTATCTCTCTGACTCTAGAAGTTGGCTTCATTCTCTCCTGCCAGTCTCCCTCCACATACTGTAAAGACAGCTGCCAGTGGCCCTCACATCCTATTCCTGGTGCTTGAGATCCAAAAGAATGCCCCTTTCTCTCTCAGCATTTATACAGTACTCTTACAGAGTGATTCTGTTTGGTCCCGCTGAGTCACATGTCCACCAAGGGCCAATCACTGGGGACACTGAGATAGGGAACCAGGTTTGGCGCTCTAGAGTGACATGCCCACATCTTGCCTGCTGTCACCCTGTGGAGTGAGGGACACAGTTCCTCCAGAACCACACGGGATGGGGAAGAGTCAGTTCCCCAACAGAAAAGGGGATGCTGAGCTGACAAAACAACAGATGCCAGAAGAATGTACTGGAGGGGCCGGAGGGGCCCATCTGTTGGAGAAAGAAGGTGGATGTTAGTATCAGTGGATGTTAGTGTCAGTGGGAAGTGTGGGTGGAAAGGCCTGGCTGAATGGGGAATGCCCTGGGGACACAGCTGAAGGAATGTGAACAGTGAACGATGATGAGGTTTCGCCTTAGAAGAGCCCAAAGCCTGGGGTTGGGCGAGTCCTTCTGGCGGGGTGAGGTGTTGGCTTACAGCGGGGGAGATGACCGCCCGCGCTAGACACTGACTGCGCTTGCATTGTTTAATCCTCCCAACCACCTTGGCGGGGCGGATGCTATCATCGGTCTTCACTATATCGGCAGAAAACAGAGCTCAGAGTGGTTCAGTAATGTGCCCAGGCTCACACAAGTAGGAAGAGGCAGTGCTGGTATTTCTGACTCTGACTTCACTTGGGCCCCTCGTACCCAGGATGTGCACCACGGACGGCCGCTTTGCTCTCATCCTGTTTGCAATATCTAAAAATGAATAGCCAGAAGGTAAGGGTGTCACCACGGAGCAATCGAAGGCGAGTCCTGCCCCTCTAAAGACCTTAGGTATCGTACCCTTGAAACCGGCACAATTCCACAACCTGGAGTCACACCAAACGTCTTGAACATGGAAGCGCCCAGGGAATTGTACGCATGCGCGAGGCCCTGGGGTTGGGAGCCCAAGGGGGCGGGGCCGAGACTCGCGCCTGCTCCTCAGCTTTCGAAAGTTACCTGGCTAGTGGGGGCTGGGGTTGGGGGAGTTACCAGCTGCGCGCGCGCCGGGCCCGCCCTCAACCTCTTCAGGCACCTGTTGGCTCGAGGGCCTACTCGGCCGCAGCTGCCATCCAATAGGCAGCCTCCCCGACCCAATCAGGCCCCGCCCACCTCCCAGATCCACCAATCCGCGGGTTGCCGCGTCTCCTCTCCCTCGAAGGGCCCGCCCCTCCGGGCGCTTCTTCCGGGTGGGGCCCCGGGCGGAGGAGATGGCGCCGTGGGCGCTCCTCAGCCCTGGGGTCCTGGTGCGGACCGGGCACACTGTGCTGACCTGGGGGATCACGCTGGTGCTCTTCCTGCACGATACCGGTGAGCCGGACCCCGCGCGACCCCAGACCCACCCTATCCCGCGTGGTTCCCCAGATGTTTGGGTCTCACTGGGTCTCCTGCTGAAGCCCCAGAAATCCTGGGATTCACCCCGTTTCCGCCAGCCCCTGAGTCTCTTCCCCATCTATCATTCCAAGAGCCACCTGCCTTCTGCCTGATATCCAGCTGATCCCTAATTAATCCCAGCATCTTCCTGATCCCTCCCAGATGCCCTGTGCATCCCAGGACCCATCCGGTGCCCGCCAGATCCGACGACCGACCTGAGTCCCCATCTCCCCTGATCCCGGGACCCACCTGGTCCTTCCCGGGAATTGACTCCCAACCGTCCCTCCGTAAGATTCCGAGGATCAAGTAGATCAAGGACTGGCACCCCGCCCACTTCCGTGACCACTAGCTGCCCAAGTCCAGGCTCCCCAACCTCTGGGGCAAGAAAACACCGAGGGGAGCGGCCTGCCCCTCATTTCCTCATCCTCACTTCTTGCCCTGAGGTCCCCATCCACCCCACTGACCCGACCCCACTAACATCGTTCCCCTCTTTACCTGCCAGGCTGCCTCCAATCCAAGTTCTTACCCTCCCTCCCTGCCAGGGAAGGTAGCCCCCACTCTCCCCTCCTTGCTCCAGCCTCAGCACCTGGACTGGGGGTGTTGTCACTTTCCTCCCAAGACCTTCTCAAGCCACCTCCACGGTCTTCACCCTTAAGCCTAAAAACCTGCTCAGTCTTCCCCTCAAAAAGGACCCCCAACCCACCTTTCCTTCTCTGCTCCTTTTTACAACTAAGGGGCCCCAGAGCTGTCCACACTCTGTTATCTAACTGTCCCATGCCCCTCACTCCCCACCCCTGCTCCCCCCAAAATCCTCATTCACCCACATGGGCTGGACCCTTCCTGGCCAGGCCGTCCTCTGTCTCGATCTCATCAGCGATCTCATCAGCGTATCAGACCTGGCTGGTCTCCCCATCATGGAGCCAAGGGCAGGAACCCCTCCTCCCTCTCCCACACATCTAGTCAAGTCTGGCCCCTTCACCCCCTTACCCCTTATCTACCCATCCCTTTGTCTCCACTCTTCCTGCCAGTGCCTTTGTCTGGCTACCCCCTTCTCCCTCCTAGATAGGCTCTCTGCCTCCAGGCTTCCCTGCTCCCCCATCTGTCTTTTCTCCAGTACCACAAGGGTTTTCAGAAACAGATCGGACCCTATAAGCGTCCATGCTTCCCTATTGCCCTTTGTCCTCCAGATAAAATGCAGATGAACTGCCTTTTTTTTTTTTTTTTTCCTGGGCCCAAACTTCTCCCTCCTGTACCCTGTGCAGTGGCCACCCTTGCAGACTTGGCCACTCATCCACTCCTTAAACCCCATCTCCAGGCCTTTGCTCAGCCAGGGACAGACTCCCCTCCTTCAGCTACACCCCCCCACGACACAGCCTCCTCCTTCTCGGCTTCGGCCCCTGCCTCACTCTCCTTCTCCGGCCTCTCCAGCGCTGCGGCAGTGGGAAGAGCAGGGGGAGCTGCTCCCGCCCCTTACCTTCCTGCTCCTCGTGCTGGGTTCCCTGCTGCTCTACCTGGCCGTGTCGCTCATGGACCCGGGCTATGTGAATGTCCAGCCCCAGCCCCAGGTAACCAGGGGGCCCCTGGGGGCCGGAACCCTTCCTCCCACCAACAGGACACGCAAGGCCCCTGTAATGGTCTCATGCCAGGATCTGTGCAGAGCGCTTTGCTGGGGGCACCTCAGTGAATCCTCTTAGCGGCCCTAGAACCCCATCCTACGATGAGGAAATCGCCAAGGCCCAGCGAGGGGAAACAACTGGCAGAGGTCACACAGCTTCGCTTCTCTGGGACCACAGCACTCTGCCCCACCCTACCCCCTCCATGACACAGGGGCTGGGCCCCCAACCGCAGAGACCCAGAGCGAAGCTAGCCCCCAAGGGAAACACCCACCTGTGCTGCCTCCCAAGGGGACCCTATCTTATACCCCATCTCCCACTTTCAGGAGGAGGCCAAGGAGGAGCAGACGGCCATGGTTCCTCAAGCCATCCCCCTTCGGCGCTGCAGATACTGTCTGGTGCTGGTGGGTGACCAGGGACCTCCACGGGAGGGCGCAGGGGCAAGCTGGAGACTCCCTGACCTGCCCCGCCTGCTGTGGCCTCCCCCCTCCAGGAAGGCCTCCCAGATGGAGGCCCCAGCCTCCTGACCTCATCACTCCCCTCAGTCTTGGGCCCAGAGGGGAGCTGGCATTGAGCCCGTCTCCCTCCATGCCCACAGCAGCCCCTGAGGGCCCGGCACTGCCGCGAGTGCCGTCGCTGCGTGCGCCGCTATGACCACCACTGCCCCTGGATGGAGAACTGCGTGGGGGAGCGCAACCACCCACTCTTCGTGGCCTACCTGGCGCTGCAGCTGGTGGTGCTTCTGTGGGGCCTGTACCTGGCATGGTGGGTTCCACTACTGCCCTGGGTGCGGGGGGAGGGCCGCAGCATGAGCCTGCAAGGCGGAGAGAGCCAGGACTCCCTCTTCGCGGCCTCGGACCTTCTCCCAAACGGCCTGCCCACCAGGGCTCCCTGGGGCACCCCTGCCCTCCTCCAGCCTCGGTCCCCATCTCTATCCTGCCCTGCAGGTCTGGCCTCCATTTCTTCCAGCCTTGGGGGCTGTGGCTGCGATCCAGCGGGCTGCTGTTTGCCACCTTCCTGCTGCTCTCCCTCTTCTCTTTGGGGGCCAGCCTGCTCCTCGCCTCGCACCTCTACCTGGTGGCCAGCAACACCACCACCTGGGAGTTCATCTCCTCACACCGCATTGCCTACCTCCGCCAGCGCCCCAGCAACCCCTTCGACCGCGGCCTGACCCGCAACCTGGCCCACTTCTTTTGCGGATGGCCCTCGGGGTCCTGGGAGACCCTCTGGGCCGAGGGAGAGGACGAGGAGGAGGAGGGCAGGAGCCAGGCTGTTTAGGGTCGCTGGAGGCAAGGCCACCGTCTTGTGCCTGAAAACCAGAGGGGATGCCACCCCGCTGGGGTCGGCCCTCCGAGGGCCTGAGGTTCTTCACTCCTGCCCGCTCCTCGCAGGCCTCAGAGCAGAGCTGAGCGACAGAAGCCCTGCCTCAGTGGGCAGTTCTGCCCTCCAAAGAAAGAAGGGGAGGCAGAGGACCTGGGGGGGAGACCTTCAGCCTGCCCCCCACACCAGGACGCCTCCAGTGCAGAGTTTTATAAGTTTAATAATCCATAAAGCAAGTCAAGTATTAAAAAACCAAACCGAACTGCTCCTTGCTGTGCCGCCCTTTCTGGTCCAGGTCTCCCAGGGGGCGGGTAGCCCCCAGCAGCCCCGCCGCTGCCATTTCAAGGCCCAAGACCCACAAATAACCCGGCGAGGGCTGGGCCTCCAGGGCTGGGTGCGCAGCTGGGCAGACAGGGCAGACGTGCCAGAGAGGCCCTCAGGGCCCCAGGAATCCCTCTGACACAAAGTCAAAGTCTCGGAAGGCGGCCTGCTGGCGGGCAGTCAGAGGACAGCGGGGGTCAGGCGGGGTCAAGGCTGGCGGCAGCCCCGTAAACTCGCCCTCGAAGTAGCGCAGGTCCGTGGGGCCGCAGAGCGTGGGCTGGAAGGGGGGCTGGACGGTGCGGGCGAGCAGGGCCTGCCAGTCGGTGGTCTGGGGGCGAGGGCGGAGCTGCCTGAGACGACGAACAGGGGCATGTGGCCCCGTGACGCCTCCCCCTGTGCCAGGCCCCCGGGACCACTCACCCTGAAGAAAGGCTGGGTCTTGATCTCCTCGGCATCCTGCTCACCCCCCCCCAGGCGCTGCTCCGGGCACTTCTGCAGGAGCTGGGCGAGGGGGGGGGGGCTCACGGAGGGCACTCGGCCCCAGGCACTGCCCACCTGCCCAGGTTCCCCCAGCGAGCTGGGCCGCAGGGCCCCCAAGGGCATGGGTGGGGACAGCCCGCTGGGAGCCACAGCCACGTCCAGCCCCACCCCGCCCCTGCGGTGATACCTTCTGAATGAGCTCGAGCCCTTGCACCGACAGAAAGCGGGGATATGGCGCATCTGCGTTGACGATGCAGTCAAATACCTCCTCCTCTGTGTCCCCCGGGAATGGGCACTGGGGGAAAGGGGGCTCAGCAGGGCACCTAAGCCACCCCTGCCCCACCCCCACCTAGAGGCCCCGGCAGCCCAGCTCCAGTGCTCACCTCGCCCACCAGCATCTCGTAGAGCAGCACGCCCAACCCCCACCAGTCCACAGCCCGTGTGTAGGCCTCCTGGGTCAGCACTTCCGGGGCCAGGAACTCCGGGGTGCCGCAGAAGGTGCTTGTCCGGTCCCCAAAGCCGATCCCTGCAAGCCAGCATCCACACTGGTGCGGGCCCCATGGGTCTCAGCCGCATAACCTCAGTGGGTGTAAGAATCAACAGCCAACCCTCATGACCTCAGGTCCCGGACCCTGTGCCAAGCCCTGCCCCATACCCTTGGAGGTGGTGGCAGTTTTTATGCCATCTGACAGCAGGAAGGAGAGCCTCAGCCAAGCTCACGTGCCAAGGTCACGAAGAAAAAGGAGAACCGGTGCCCTCTCCCACCCTGAGCACAGCCTCTCCCTCTGGCTAAGGGCAAGCTGGGGCTCTTTAAGAGCCTCTGGGGTTGGGAAGGAAAAACCAGCGTGTCCAGCCGATCCCTGGAATGAGGGCCAGGGTGGGGATGGGGGGCCCACAACTCTGCTGGCCTGGGCTGGCCGAGCAAGGCTGGAGGACACGGGATCCTGGACAGGAGGCACCCACCTTCCTTACACAGCCCAAAGTCTGCGATCTTCAGGAAACCCTGGGCATCCAGCAGAAGGTTATCCAACTTCAGGTCCCTGAGGGTGAGGGGGGCAGATCAAAGGGGCCCTGGAGCATCGCAAGAGGAGGGCAGCGGCTGCTCCTTCACCAACCCCCCCCCCCCACCGCCCGGACCCCGACCCCGGCACTTCCGGGGCAAGTTACCTGTAAATGATCTTCTTCTCATGTAGAAACTGCAACCCGAGGACCACACAGGCCAGGTAGAACCTGAGGGTGGCGTAGGGGGTAGTTCAGGCCCAGGACTGTGCGGGGCAGGGCGGGGGGACACCAGGATGGCCCCGCCGGGCAGATTGGATGAGAGCCTGAGGGGAGCCTCATGCGGGTGCTTCTCCAGACACCGGCCTGAGGCTGCTGCCCGCTGACAGCCTACCCTTCTCGGGCTCCGAGATTGTGCCAGGAATGATGCCATGTGTCCCCATGTCTTACTCTCCCACAGCCTCCCCACCATCCGCAGCAGATCCTCATCACATCTGTTTCTCAAAGGAGGACCTGAGACTCCAGGTCAGGGACGCCCCTGGGGTCACACAGCTAGTGGCAGACCCAGACTCCAGAGCCTGCACTCTACTGGGCAAGAAATAATTCCAGGGGCGCCTGGGTGGCTCAGTCAGTGAAGCGTCTGCCTTCGGCTCAGGTCGTGATCCCAGGGTCCTGGGATCGAGTCCCGCATGGGCTCCCTGCTCAGCGGGGAGCCTGCTTCTCCCTCTGCCTCTGCTCCCCCTGCTTGTGCTCTCTCTCTGACAAATAAATAAAATCTTAAAGAAAAAAAGAACTCCAGTTTCCAGTCACCGATTAGTCACGGGTTCCCGTGCTCCACAATTTATAAACACTGGGTTCATCTACCCAACAAGCCTGTGAAATAGTTCTCATTCACCCCATTCCACAGCTCCATAAACTGAGGCCCGAGGTCACAGTGCTGTGAGAGCTGACGAGAGCTGACAACCAGGATTTGAACCAAGCCTTCCCTGATTCTACACTGTTCTGCTGCTGGGCACCCTGGGGGAAGCAGGGTGAAGGGAGCGGGCAGAGGGGACCGCGGAAGGCTTGCTCGAAGAGGCAGACAAGAAGGGTGGGCACCCACCGGGCCTGGGGCTCAGGGAAGACGTCCTCGTGGATCTGCATCATGAGGTCGCCACCGGGTGCAAACTCGGTCACAAAGCAGGTGTGGCTGGAGGTCTGGAAGCAGGCAAGGAGGGAGAGCAGGAAGGGGTGCCCCGTGCGGCCCACCGCCTCCAGGATGCGTTTCTCGCAATACAGGCTGCAATGGAGGGAGGGGGCATGTGGAGGGAAGGAAGACCCCTGCTGGCTGTGCCCCGCCACCCACACAACAGCCTCGGCCCTCTGGGTCTTCAGTCAAAGTGCCAGGTGGTAGAATGATGGCTTCTACGTCTCAGGCAGAGAGAAGAAGGGAGCTGCTCAAGGGCACCCAGCTAACCACTGCAGGTGCTAGAGAGAGAACCCAGGACTGGGCAGCCCCAGAGGGTCACCTCTTCACAGCCCCAGGAGCACTCAGCTGCCTTTCCCGTGCCCCCGGCCCAGGCCAGCCACCCGGGGTCCCCTCCAGGGCCGGGTACCCACGGGCCTGACTGCACACCTCTCTATCTCGTCTCGGCTCAGCACCTCCTGCTTCTTGAGCGCCTTGATGGCATAGTACTTCCCCGTCCCCTTGAACTGGACCAGGAGGACCTGGGGACCAGAGAGAGCTCGGGCTCCAGACGGACAGCACAGGGCAGCCTTTGCCTCCCTCACCCACGGCCCCAGGAATCACAGCCTCCTCCCAGCTCAGGTGCCGGGGCATGCTCACCCCCTCCCACGGTACCCTCCTCAGCCCACTACCTTCCCAAAGTGTCCCCGGCCCAGCACGGCCAAGCAGCGGAAGTCCTGAAGCCGGGGGGGTTTCCTGCAAGACAGAGGGCACGGGAAGCCCCCTGGCACAAGAGCTGGGCCTCCATGAAGAGCCGCTCCAAACCCTCCACGTCCACTCCTGGGCTGTCCCCACCAACGAGGCTGGAAAGCCTGGGGGTGGGGGGTGGGGGGTTGGGGTTCCTGGGATAGCGGTTTCCTAGAGCCTGGAATGCACCTGGAGCTCAGTAATGTGGGTTTAGTAAGAACCTGACAGCAAGGAGGATCAGATGACGTCTGAATGGACATGCAAACACCCGCGTGAGCAGGTCAGTGTCTCAAGCATAAAAGGGAGCCTGATGGGGGTACCTGGTGGCTGAGGCTGGAGGAGACGGCCCGACTCGCGTCCTGGGCTCCATGTGGGGGCGTTTGGTGCGCTGTGAGGGCAGAGGGGCTCAGAGCAGAGCCAGGCTTCCTGCCCTCTTTCCCTCCAGCCCTGCCACCCCTACCCCCGCAGGCCCCAGGGCCAGCAGCACCCCCTCACCGGGATCTCCTCGGGGGTTGGCTCCCGCGGCAGGTAGAGG
Organism: Ursus arctos; assembly: GCF_023065955.2. NCBI lineage: Eukaryota > Metazoa > Chordata > Mammalia > Carnivora > Ursidae > Ursus > Ursus arctos. The sequence goes on along the minus strand of NW_026622852.1, from coordinate 53,868,813 downwards.
CGTGGGGGCTTGGGTGGGGGCCTCGTCTCTTCTCCCAAGGGGCTCTTCTTGGGTGGGAAATTACTACGTGGAGAAAGCAGACACATGGCAGGCACAGGCCAATGGAAGAGCCGTGGGACGGACACATAGCAATGCCGGAGATAGACAGACGGAGGGTTGGAGGGTACGTGATGGGAACAGACACCAGTTGCACGTGGAGAGAGGCAGCCATAGCAGGGAAGCAGGCAGCCGGGGCGGGGCGGCTCCTCACCTGGGCGAGGCAGGCTCAGCAGCCCCCCGGGGTGGGGCCGGGGTCTGGGGGCACACTTTGGGGGGGCTGATCGTGCTCGGGGAGCTGCAGGGGGGCAGCAGGCTCATGACCAAGCGTCCCCAGGCCGCCATGCTGAGGTTCATCTGTGAAGCCCTCAGGAAGTCCTGACCTGGGACAAAAGGGGGGCTCAGTCCCAGAGCCCCCGACGGCCCCTGCCCTGCCCCCTAAGGTTGCACAGCCCTCTCCCCGTCCACACCTCTGCGTTTAGAGAAAATGCGTTTCTGCCTCCGCAGCCGGGGCCTCCTCTCAATGACAGGGTCACAGAAGGTCACCTGCAGGGGCAGAGGGCAGGGCTGGAGACCAGTCCTCTCCCACCCCACCTGCCACCAGGGTACTTCCCTGGTCTCCGGGATCCCAGCCTGAGCTCCCTGTGTCAATGATGCAAGACCAGAGGGGCCCCAGAGAGGGGGATTCAAGGTGTGTGTTGGTACAAGTGGAGAAACTGAGGCCCAGAGAAGCGAGGCACTTGTCCACGGTCGCACGTGAGGCTAGACAGTCAGGACCAAGATGCGGGCCTCTAGACTCCCACGCAGTCCTCAAGACAGGGGCTGGGAATCCTTAGTCCCTGGAGACCTCCTCCCTCGGGGCCCTAATTTCCACTCCTATGTGTGGTAAGGTCACCTAGTCTTGAAGGCCCTTCTAGCTCAGATGGAGCCGGGGCCCGTCAGGTCAGAGGGTGGGTAGGGGGCACCTGGGCAAACAGCAGCCCCTGGGGCACCAGACTGAGGGAGAGCTGGTGACAGGCATTGTCCAGGAAGTCCTCCAGCCGCAGGAAGGCCACGCCACACAGCTGCCGCCAGTCCCGCCAGTGCACCCCGATCTCCAACTCCCGGGCCTACGTCGGGGAGGCCAGGTTGAGAAGTGGGGCACGGCACGTTCCCCCCCATGGCCGGCCTTCCACCCCGTGGCCTGAGGTCACACCTGCCCGTCCCAGGGCTCACCCGCTCCAGGGGGACAATAAAGGTCTGGTCCCAGGACTGCTTGGCCACCGGCCCCCAGCCAGTCTGGCCCACGACACGATTGTCCACCTTCAGCACAGCCAGCACCTCCGCTGCGGGGCGAGACCGGGAGCTCAGGGCAGGCGAGGGGCAGGGGTCCTCTGCTGTCCCCCGCTCCCTGTGGCCCCTACTCACTGGCCAGATCTCCTCCGCCACGCTGCGGCTTGGCCCTGCCCCGGAGCCAGCCCTGGGAGGGGCTCCCGGCCAGCGCGGCCGCCGGGGACCGTCCAGGCACTGCTGTGAGCAGCTGCTCACAGCCCAGGAGGCGGACCTCCAGTGTCCCTGCGGGCAGCGTGCGGGAAACACCGTCAAGCGCCATTCTCCCACTGCCACAGCCAAGTCCCCCGGGGCCCCCGGAAAGCTACCTTCTACCGAAGATGGCTGAACCCAGACCTTGCCCACATTAGTTGGGGTCTTTAGCCAGGAGACAGGATATAAGGTGGCCCCAAGTAGCCAGCTGAATTCTAGGCCTTTGAACAAGCCATGCCCCCGCCCTGCCTTCCCCAACTTGTCTACTTGGCCAACTCCCAGAAGCCCTTCAAGGCTAAATGGAGACAACACCTGCTCCAGGAAGCATTCCATGATTCCCCAATGCCAGGTGAGGGAGCCCATGCAGCCCCTGTCCTTCACCTTCTTGGCTCTGCTCACAACGGGATGTGGCCTGTCTAACCCTGAACCAGCTCTGAGAGGGGAAGGAAGGTGCTGGGCTCTCTGGCTGGCCCTGTGTCCCGGGTAGGAAGTTCAGGGTTTCCAAAGGCCACATGCTTAGATTACTGGTTGATTATAATTCAGCTACAATTCAGACAAATGCAGCTCAGTGATAAGAAAGAACTTTCTGGTAGTCCAAACTGCCCAGAACTGGGTACCACGGCCTCCAGGGCCCTAACACGGGCGCTTTAAACATTGTCACGGTTACTCATTTAAGTAACAGCTTCACCGATCGTGTCCGGACTATGCCCGCCCTGTGCCTAGCACTTCACACGCGACAACTCACTGAATTTCACAGCAACTCCATGAAGTAGGTGCTGTTATCATCGCCATTGACAGAAGGATAAACTAAGCGTCCAGAGAGCGGAAAGCTAGGGGGTGGTGGGACCAGGACTGAAACTCTTCTCCCAAGTTCTCCCCCTCTGTGTTTCAGGGTGCTCGTGGGAAGAAAAGGGGAGCCCTGATGTGGGAGGGACTCCTGGCTACCTGTCAGGGCGGTGGGCTTCACAAGCACCCCGGAAGGCTGGGGGTTCCCCGACACAGCGGTCCGCAGCTCCCGGGCCACTCTGCCACGCAGAGGGTGAGCGGAAGGCAGTCCCTCCAGCAGCTGCCCCAGGGCCAGCCGCAGGAGGTCCAGTTTCTGGGAGGACTCCTGGAGCTGGGCCTGAGCCTGCAGAGCAGAAACAGGCAGGGGGGACGGGCCCCTGGAGCACAGGGGCCAGCGCCAGGGCAACGAGGTCCCGACAGAGCGTGCCTCCCGTTTCCTCGCTGCCACCCCACACGGCACGGCCGCGGTGCAGAGGGTGGCGTGGGGACAAGCAGGCACTCGGAGAGGAGCGCCACGGGAGGGCACCCTGGTCTGACCTCGGCCAGCGCCTTCCGGTCTTGCGTTCGCTGGCCACCCAGCAGCTTCACCACGTTCTTGGCACCCTCGGCCACAGCAGCCTCGATGCGGAGCCGATGTCTCAGCTCCTCCGCCAGCGGCTCGGGACCTGGGAGCAGGCGGTCAGCCCTCAGGCCCACGCCCCGCTCTGCCCGGCCCGCGCCGCTTCTCCCGGCCTCACCTGGTTCTGGGGACCCGCTGGCTTCCAAGCTGCTGATCTTCATTCGCAGCAGGGCCACCTTCAGCTGGCTGTCCCGGAGCATCTGCTGGGCAGCCACCAGCAGCTTCCGCTCCTGTGGGGTCAGGACATAGGCCCCCACCGAACCAGGGCCAGGGCTGGGCCTCCCTGGTCAGACCCGGGCTGAAGCCACATCTCCCTTGTGAGCCTAGGTCTGGGCCAGAGCCTCCTCCCTCAGAGGAGACAGGGCTCGGTGGGATCCAGCTTCCCCCGTCACATCAGGGCCGAGCGCCCCACATCACGCTGGGAGTTGGGGCCGGGGTGGGCCTTCCCTGCTAGACCTCCGGGAACGTGGCCTGGGGTCTCCCCATCAGACCGCCTTGTGCCTCCTCTGCTAGATTGGGGTTCAGGCCGTGCCTTCCCCACCAAGCTGAGATTTGGGGAACGTGCCTCCCCGATCAGACTAAGGGTTAAGCCTGTGTCTCCCTTAAAGGCTCACTGGCCCAGCTGCATTCCCTCTCAGAATAGGGGCTGGGGCAGCACCCCCCCAACAACCCGGGGGCCGCAGGGAGCCTCACCTTGGGCGTGCCGTGGGCATACGTGTGCGTCATGTTCTCCGCCCCCTGCTTCACCTTCAGCTCCACGTGCAGCTGCCTCTGGAGGGCCTCCAGGAGCCGAGCCCTGGGCTGCTCTGCGGGCGGCTGGGGGCCCGGGGCCACAGGTTCTGTGCACAGCGTGGGGCCCATGAAGCCCTGACCCAGAGCCGAGAGCCCCCTACCCTAGAGCCCTGCTCTCTCCTCCCTCCCGGGCAGGGGGGCGCCCAAGGAGACCGAGCGCGCTCAGGGCCGAGGTGGAGAAGCTGGGTGGGCCCCGCACCCTCCCCACCTCCCACCCTCACGCACCGGCCGGGCCAGGCCCGGGGCCCGGCAGCAGGATGCGCGCGTGCAGCGCCCTCAGCTCTCCGTGCAGCTGCTCCAGGCGGCGGTTGGACGAGCGCAGAAGCTCCTGCACGTGGCCCAGCTGGCGGCGGTCCGTGGCTACCCTCCGCAGGTTCTCTACGCCCTCCTTGATTTTCAGCTCCTTCTGGATGGCCCGGCGGATCACCTCTTTCTCATCCTCGGGGGGCCGCCCGTCGGCCCCAGGCTGTGGAATGGCAGAGCAGTCACGCCCCCCACCCCACCCCGTCCCCGTCCCCGGCGGCCTCGGGCCTCGGGTCCCCGCAGACGGAGGGAGAGGGAGGTGTGCCCGGCAGCCAGGATGGACACCCAGGGCTGGGGGGCATCTCTGACCTTCCAGCTCGTTGGCCAGACGCCAACCCCAAAGCTACGCACCGCCCCACACCACACTCCTGTCCTCCGCCGCTAGGGACGAGGGAGAGGGAAAAATTGGCAACGCCTCTTGAACACGGGTTTGAACCGCACGGGTCCACTTGTAAGCAGAGTGTTTTCGATAAACACAGTACAGGGCTGTAAATGTGTTCTCTCTTCCTTACGATTTTCTTAATAACGTTTCCTTTTTTTTTTCTAGCTTCCTTTATTGTAAGAATACAGAAGAGGCTACACGGAGTAGACTCTTCATGTCACCTGTAAGGCTCTGGTCGCCACTAGGCTCTTAGTAGTTAAGTTCAGTTCTGGGGGAGTCGAAAGTTATACACGCAGTTTCAACTGCCGGGGGGAGTCAGTGCCCCAGGCCCCTGGGCTGTTGAAGGGACAACAGTACATGGTGTCAGGGTCTGTTCTGAGCTTCACATCCGTTAATTCGTCAATCCTCACAAGAATCCCATGAGGTAGATATAATTATTATCCCCATTTTACAGATGGGGAAGCTGAGACACAGAGAGGTTAAGTAACTTGCCCGAGGTCACAACACCGAGAAGGGGATGCCACCCTCTCCCTGCCAACCCATCGGGCTGCTCTCTCCAAGGCTGCGATTCTAGCTGAGACGTGGGGCCAGCAAAGAGGCTAGGGAACCATCCCAGATCACACAGAGAGAGGGCAGCCAGAGGCCTGAGTGGGGGCCAAGGATGTTCCCTCAGGGAGCAAAGCAGAGGCACAGAAACGGGCTGAGGAGGCCTCCGGGGGCCATGCCCAGCTCAGCTACGGGGAGGAAGTGGAGGCTTTCTCATTCTTCACCCCAGGTGGGAGCAAGGAAGAGGAAAAGCTCCTTCTCAGAAGCCAACACTTCAGACCAACCAGTGCCAAAGCTGACCTCAGCCCAGGGTAACCCGTGATGCCCCCCACTCCCCATGGACTCCTCTGGGGCCTCCACCTTACCTCTCGGCTCTCCATCTCCTCAGCCCGGTGTCAGGGGTGCCACCCCAGCCTCAGGGAACCCCACCCCCCACCCCAGGCCTCCGCTGGCCTGCTGGCCTGGCTGTCAGAGGGCAGGGGCGGGACTCAGGAAATCCTTTGAGGGCCCTAGGCCAAAGGGCTAGAGCCAAAGGCCTGAGCAAACAAAGATCCCATGGAGCAGGGGGCCCGGCCACTGGGGTCCTGAGTCACCCAGCTGCCGCTGCTGGGCGGAGGTTCACAGGAAATCGGAAAATGTGTACAAGCCACTGCTGGGACAGGCGGAGGGACCTCCGGAGGAAGGGGGTGCGAGGGGGCAGAGGCAGTCCTGAAGGCTGCCTAAGACGTTGGGTGGGGGCACGCGAGGAGTCTTGTGGAGGACACTTTGCCCTTGGGCATAGCCCATGGTCCTGTCTGCTCTGGGCTGGAATCCTGCCAGGTACACACACCTCCGCCTTTCTGCTCTACAGCTGCCCCCCACCCCCCGCATTTGCTCTGGGGAGACCTCCGCCCCTCCCTCCCCACTGACAAACACATAGCTTTGGCCGCTGACTCCACCAGCACCTACTGCCAGCGCCGGCAGGAACACCGCAGCCCTCGCCACTTGGACTAGAGCCCTCTGTGTACCCAAAGGTTCCCGCCCAGGTGCTGGGCCAGGCTCCCCCATCTCGTGTCCAATCCCCACATGCCTCTGTGATCCTGGAAGGACCCCCACAAGTGCGCAGAGACTGGCCCCCTCCCGGGCCCTCTTCTCCCTGCACCCACACACATATTCCTCTCCCCCAGGATTGGTCCCAATGTGCCCCCACGGCCCCCCTTGCTTTCCAGGCAGATCCCAGCGGTCTTACAGTCCCACAGGGAAGAACCGATTTTAGGAAACTTTGGGGCCCATCCTGGTGGCCCTGACTGCGGATTCAGACGTGCTCATGCGTTGGCCTGACCAGAGGCTCTGAGTCACTTGGGGGTGATTTGGGGGCGTTTTCAGGCGACAATGACGACTCACCCCCGTGCTCAGGTCTGCCCTGCGAGGTGTAGCGACGCCCGGGGCCGGGGCTGAGAAGGGACCCGGGAGGGGCTGGGGGTCGGGTCTAGGGGACGCGGCCGGAGCTCGGGGCGCCCGCGGCGTGAATGAGACTCCCCGACCCCCTCGGCCCGCGCCCGCAGCCCGGCCTCTCCGGGCGCCGTTCACCTGCCGCGGCGCCCCCTCCTCCATGGCGCCGCTCCGGCCGCTCGGCCCCTCCTCTCGACCACTGCAGTTCCGGAAGCCCCGGCCCCTCCGCCAGGACTTTCAAACTTGAAACTTCCCGGGAAGCGGAGCCGGAGCCGCGGGATCGGGCGCCCCCTCCCGAGGTCCGCTGGCCCTCGCGGGAGCTGGGATCAGCGCCGCCTCTCGGCCACGAGAGGTCAGCGCCCGGGACCCCACTCCTGAACCCGAGGTCCGGCCTCCCCGGCTCCCAGGTTCCGCGGGCTTTGGGGCTCAGCGCCCCTTTCCTGAGGCTGCAGTTCCCGCTCGGTGTGACGCTGACCCCCGCGCCGGGACACAGGGGCAGGAAGGGACTCCTCCCGGGCCGGGGTTTTCTAGCTGCCCGGAGGGGTGGCGGGTGGCGATGGCGCCGCCTGCCGGCCGTGGGACGCCGCCTGTGCGGCCGGCCCGCTCCAGGCTGGCTCAGCCCCTTCCTCCCGCCCCAAAGTTTCTCATCGTCTTAGATCCTTGGTGTCAAATGGGCTAATCCCAAACCTGTCGCCCCCACGAAGTCTTGGCCCTGCCTAGAGTCACTACTCTATGAACGTATGCGTCTCAAAAAAGGAAAGCCTCACCCAAATCATGCCAAATTACAAATGACAGATGAATAAACCAAACATCTCAGGGCGCCTGGGTGGCTCAGATAGTTAAGCATTTGCCTTCGGCTGGGGTCATGATCCCAGGGTCCTGGGATCGAGCCCCACGCTGGGCTCCCTGCTCAGTGGTCTGTTTCTCCCTCTCCTCCTGCTTTTGCTCTCCCTCTCTCAAATGAATAAATAAAATCTTAAAAAAGTAAGTAAGACCAGACATCTCTCAGGCCCCCACCACTCAACCAGAGTGGAGTTTTCTGGGTCAGCCAGAGCCACCGTTCTTCCCTTGCCCTAAAGAACCCATCCAAACAGAAGACACATTTACATCTTAGGAAAGAGCCACAATTTCAGGAAAGCCAAGCAATGGGCACTGACTGACCTGGCAATGGCTCGCCTGTGTAGGAATTCTAGGGTCCTGTGCTAACCGGCACTGTGCCAGGACTTCACTGGAAGGAGCCTGGTCCAAGGGGCTGGGAGCAGGGGTCAAACATTGAAGGTGGCTGATGTGCTGACTTGGAACAGGCGCCCTCCGGTGCTTTTACTGAAGGAAATATCAGTTTCACTTTGCTCTGACCACCTCCCACTCAACAGAGTGGAGAAGGGGATACTGACAAGCCGTGGACAATCCTGGGTTGTCCTGCAATGGAAAATCAACCAAATGACACCAGCTTAAGCAAAGGCAACTTGGTTCAGTGGGGGGCATGCCTACACTTCACAATCACTTTTACACGTGGGCATATTGCCGAGTTGCCGAGGGGTCTTTTCAATGGGTTATCAAGTTGCACTGAGCTGAATGTTAATCAAGCATAATTTAGAAGCAAAAAGACTACCAATTTCTGACTGCAGGTTGAAGGAAAGCACAAACAAGCTAAGCTAGCAAAGCTTCTCTTTTCGGCAGGTATCTGTCCCTCGCCTTGGGGATCATTTATCTACCCCTACACCCAAGAAAGCTGAATTATGTGAAAGATCTCAAAATGATTTTCCAAGTTTGCCATGTGTTTCATCGCCTCACTGGCCAATAATGGAAAGGAGGTGAGAAGTAGCAGAATCCACGAGCCCCAGGCTGGGCAAACCCACAATGAATGCAAATCCTAGGCTGATGGGAGGAGTCTGACCAAAGAGCTTCATCCTGTCCGATGGTACTTCATGAAATTATAATGCTTAAGAAAATTGAAGTTCACTTCACATTCAACATCCAGTAAATAGTGTGAATGGTGCAAACAACTAACTGTATAAACATCAACCCAAAAGAAACGTATAACTTCCTGGCAGGTACATTAGGTAAGTTTTACTTTCTGGGGGTGCCTGGGTGGCACAGCGGTTAAGCGTCTGCCTTCGGCTCAGGGCGTGATCCCGGCGTTATGGGATCGAGCCCCACATCAGGCTCCTCCACTATGAGCCTGCTTCTTCCTCTCCCACTCCCCCTGCTTATGTTCCCTCTCTCGCTGGCTGTCTCTCTGTCAAAGAAATAAATAAAATCTTTAAAAAAAAAAAAGTTTTACTTTCTATACATTTTCTTCCAGTATTGCAAACATCAATCCATCTATGTTTAGATTTGCCTCCCTTGGGTAGTAGGAGTACCCCATGTCACCAACTAATCAAGCTGGCACACACCCTCCACTCCCTATTCTTGTTCTAATCACAAAACCGCAGTCCTTTGCCTCGGACCTGTTAACAAGTAAACTTGTACGTCTTCATGAACACAGCCACCTGTTCAAAAGGGAATGGTGACTGCTGGGGTTGCGGGGGGGGGGTGCTTTTCCAAAGGGTAAGATGTCCTCTTTAAACAACTGGAATGGTTGTTCACTCATCTCCTAAAGAACTTGTCTCGATCCTCAGAAACCCTGGAAGTCTTTGCCCTTTGCAACAGAATCCCATTTTTGAAATGGCCAGAAGACTTCATAGCACAACCTAACAGAAAAGGCAGAAAAACTAAACCTGTTTCTGGGACCAAGTGAAACGCTGAAACCAGTTGTTACAAAGCAGTCATGATAAAAATAAATTAGTTCAGAAACACAATTGACTAGGAATCCTCTGAAGCCTTTTCAAAGGCCCCCAGAATCCATCAAGTCAAAAATCCGTAACTTTTGGCAGCCAGACAGCTAACACAAGTGAAACAGGCCAGATGTAAAACCAACGGCAACCCAATGAGACAGGCAGGATTCTGTGGACATTTAAAACTCTACATATATCCCAGAGCCAGAGCTGGGTCGAACTGCAGGGCTGGTCACAGAGGTCAGGGAACAGTTAAGTCCTCTAGAAATCAGAACATCTTTGGAGAAACCACCTCAACTGCAGTGATGGTCTAAAATAACATGTTCCTTCAGGTTTGAAATGAAACCTCCGGATACATTTCCAGATGGATACATTATCTATACATTATCCTCTGTGCCCCAGTTCATGTAGTTCACTCCCTCACGAGCAGAGCTTGGCACAGCTTTGTAAGATGCCCTCTTCCCAGAGAAACAACAGCCACCATTTACCCTTTTTCTTTTGAAATGTCCTTGTACCAAAGGAGTTTTAAGCCATTCATCTGGCACTTTCCAATACACACTTACCTGGGGGCCGGCCCGAGAACTCCTCTTGCAATCGGACACAAACTGCACCTGCTACTCTTACTCTTACGCTTTCCAGCACGCTGCCACGGCCACCTGCCTGCCTCACAGCCCGGCACCCTTCCCAGGATCTGCAAGCACAGGGCACCTCAAAGGCGATCTCAATAGTTGGGAGGAAATCATCTTTAGGGGCTAGGTTTTTAAATCACCTTCTCAAAAGTAAACGAACATTTTAAGATTGGATTGTGACCTATAACCTGACAGCACTCCAATCTCACCAGCCCTTCGTCAGTTTGGTAAACCAGAACTTTGAGAAACAAAAATTACAGGCCTCCTTCACGAGCAGCAATTCAAGCGACTAGGGATTTTTTTTGCGAGCCAACAGTCCTTTTAAAATGTTGAGCTTTTGACAGGAAAACATTCAATCCCTTCAGGAACTGACAACATTCCGAAGACGTTTCTTTTCCATGACCTTTATACCTACCCCTTTCGTACAGGCCGTATCTCTGCTATACTGGACAATTCGAAGAGCGGTTTCCCCCCTTCCCCAGTCACTATGAACACAAATCACACAGAAAAACTTCCTTATTATCTAAACCCAAAAGCAAGTAACATGTCTCTACAAAACAAGGAGAATGACCCCAGTCAAAAAAAAATCTTTATGTTCCTTTATTGGAGCAAGATTCCTGACCGGTATACAGTGACGTATTACTAAACAAGACCTGTGCAGAAATGACATACTATCCATCCAGACAGGTTTTCATTACACTTTGCCTATCGATGGAATAGTTCCATTTATAAAGTTTTATACATCAAAAAGCTTTGAATTTGACCAGGCTGTCCATTAATTCATCTCTGAAAAAGTTAAGTGGCATTTCATTTTAGCTACTATAATTTACAGCATTAAAAAGCTTATGCATTAGGTAGCTTCCCAAAATGGTATCCTATGCACAACGGCATTTAGCAGAGCAGGGCCCGTCCTCTCACCCAGATTCACACAGACAGGCCTCGCTTGAGAGCTATATGCTAAATAGCTAGTACTTCGAGATTAAAGTACTCCTGAGGTTCTTACCACCAATACGGACTTCTTACTCTGAGTCTTGTCTTCCTGGCCACATTTCGTAGTACCAACGAAGACATGCCAGTTAACTGCCCTGTGTGTAACTTGGCATTAGAGCACCAGGTCTGTCTGATGGTGGTGGCAGGCACTATTATTATATCCAGGTAAATAAAGGCCCATTTTTTCAGATGCCAATTTGAGACACAAATCAAGGGCACAACATAATCAGAACCGAGTTTTGAGCAATCTGGTATCCAGACTGATGTGGAAGATTTCAGAAACTGACAGCAAATTGTACCCACGATGGCTCCTGGCTTTGGAGACATTAATACATTGATTCAGATCCCTTTCTCAGTCCACACAGCCCTGAGGTCACCCTGCAAAGTGCGTATCAAAAAATACGGAGTCAGAGTGACAAAGTTTGACAATACGTTATACAAGTCAAACGTGGAAAATCGTATTAAATACACCTGTTCTGAGAGAAAAGCATCAAATCCTTTGTGTACACATTTAGTTTTATTGTAACAAAGCAACTTGTACACTTTTAACGTTTAAAACTGAGCATCATCTTTCCTTTCCAGTGAAACAAAAAGAAAATTTAAAAATAAACAGAACAAAATTACAATAGAGAATGTCAATTCCAAATAAGATCCTACAGGTTCTGCTGATTCTCCCATCGAGTGGCAGGGCTCAAGTCATCATTAGGAGAGAGTTTTATTTTAAAAGTGTCATCTTAAACTGCAAGGATGTCCGTTAAACATCACAATTAAACATGCCAAAGGAGAAGCCATGTTGTCAAAATGCCCACTTAACCCACCCAAACATCTCAAACCCACCCTTTGCTGACCTTCTATAACCCCATTTTTTTAAGTTTTTTTTTTCTTTTTTTTAAACAAGAGAAAGTAGACAGGTACATGTTGGTAAATGCTAACTGTCCATATTCACATAGAGACACAGTGTAATCTCTGAGCCCAATATACAGAGAAAGGAGGAAAAAAGCTAGAATTCTATGCACTACTACACAGGGGCCTAGCACCCTCCAGCTTCCAGCAGAGCTAAGGGAGCAGAAGGTTTTTCTTTTTTCCCACAGAGCACGGTGGTGTTGATTCCATAAAGTTTTTGTTGAGACAGGAAGGGATAAAAATGAATTTGGAACGGAAAAGGGTAGAGATTCTTTTCCCACTGTATTCTGCTCAAGGTATTTCCCCCCAAAATAGTTGAGAACCATGGTATAAAGGGAGAGAAAAGAGACTTCAAAAAACAGGGCGAATGAGCACAAGAGGAGGAAAAAAAAAAAAAAAAAGAAAAGAAAAAAAAAAAAAAGACTGCAACTTGCTCCCAGGGACTGAAGAAAATTAAAAAAGGAAGGTTGGAATCCATCAGTGTTCCATTAGTCATCTTCTCCTTCATCCTCCTGTAAGAAAAAAAGCGGGCATTCAATTTTCAGGGTTAATTCTAAAGTCATTCCTCAACATTCACACAAACACTTACGGACTTCCACAGAACATACTGCCACGTTATGGAGACTTGTACTTTACGAACCTACAAATCAGTCTGTATCAAATCTCAACTGAAAGATACAGTGATGCTGTTTCAGATAAATTAATTCACTTTTCAGCACTCATCAAAATCACTGACCTCTTTCATACCACATGATGCAAACCAAAAGCCAATCACGATCTCACTATAAGAATTCTAATGTTTGTCTAAAACATGCAAATCTGTTAGTCAGGTCTCTCAGAACTGACCAGCTGCACTACACCCTATCACCCTCATTAAGTACTGGCCAGGGAAGGACAGGATGGAGTACGAACCACAAAGGAGAACTAGTTATAGTTAAGTCACAGATACAAGAACCTTATTAAAATCTTCTTCCACCCCAGACAACAAAACAGTTTATCTCATTTACAAATCCTCCCACAATCAGTTGGCCACTTTTATTATATAACCACAAAATAACAAGGTAAATTCTTTGAGATGATCTTTTCTGGACTTAACCAAATTGTCTTTTACCTCTCCTTCCTCCCCCTCATCATCATCTTCATCTTCTTCACCTTCATCCTCATCTCCTTCTTCGTCAATATCTTCCAATCCTTCTTCTTCTTCATCATCATCATCATCTTCTTCTCCTTCCCCTTCTTCATCATCCATGTCAGGAACCTTAAAAAAACCAAGAGTTACCTGAGGAACTAATTTTCACACAAAGGAAATAAATACAACCTTGAACAAAAGTACATTCTCAACTCACCAAGTAGTACTGTAACGGATTTGGCCAAATATCATCTTTGATGACCTCTCCTAACTCATCTGCACCTGCGTCAGAATGGTCAGTAAACCAGGTGAAGAAGCTCTCTGGTTCCTCATGCTGTCTCTTCCTGCTGGCTTTATTCTGTGTTTGACTTGAACGTTTCGTCAAATCCTAAATGAAGACAGAAGAACTTTTGACACAGGTTCTCCATAACACCTGAATTCCCTATAATTTAAGATTTTTAACCCAAAAGCGGGGGGAGAAGGGGACGGGGGACAACGACGAACAGGGGGACACACACAACTGGTGTGTTTCCTATACTTGTTATCTAAAACAAATTATAAAACATACAGCAGGTAAATAAAAGAAATCCTAGAATTCTAGGTCTGCAAAGACTTTTCAAATTTGTACAACAAGCTTTTCCTAAAAAGGTACCATGTAAATTTGGCTTTTTTTTTTTTTTTTTTACACAAAATCAGTTCCACTTTGACAACCACTACCGTAACACAGTATAATAATTTAATATGGGGGGCACCTGGGTGGCTCAGTATCCTGGGATCGAGCCCCACATCAGGCTTCCTGCCCAGCATGGAGTATGCTTCTCCCTTTTCCCCTCCCCCTACTCATGCTTGCTCTCTCTCTCCCCCTCTCTGAAACAAAATCTTTAAAAAAATTGTTTTAATGAGTTCACCACTTAAATGCAGACATAAATGCAGACATAAATGCAGTTTGGGAGGTAGCAGGCCATTTGAAAAAGCTCAGTCACCAATATGAAAATCAAAAAATGCAGCCTGTCTCTTTAAAGACTTGCACTAGAATATGTAGCAACAGCTCTAAACCACTGTGTTCCGCTTTAACACGCTAGGGGTCTTTTTGTTTTGTTTTTTACATTTAAGGATTTGCACCGAAAACATTACCACAGCAGCAAGTATTGGTAAACGGTTCAACTAAGCCAAAATACACAAAATGATACCTTCACCCAACATTTCCTCAAATACCTTTCCAGATTTCCATTTGATTTCGGTGGACTTTGAAGATGGATCACCACTCTCATTCAGATGAAATTCTTTGGAGAGAACTTTATTTTCGAAGTAAGGGTTTTCATCAAAATACTATGATAAATAAGATTGGAGAACTGGTAATCAATACAAACAGGTCTTCTAATCAAAGCTCTAATTCATTTCCACAGTGGCAAACAAGAGGAGTTACTGATACTTACAAAATCTATTCTGTAACCTGATTTAATATCTTCAAATTCTGTCACTTCAACTCTTGTCAAATAATGCAGTGCCTCTTCGTCCTCCTCCCCAAGCAGTGCAGACACTAGATGAGCAAATTGTAGGTCAAATGTGTATTAAACAGACAAATAATAACAAACAATTCAAGTGATGCCTTTAAAATTTTTCCAAATTTAGTGAGCATCTTCGACTTCATAAATCCATTAAGGGCAAACCAGATGGCTTAGTGGCAGAGCTGTCACCATCTTTTACCAAGTAATTGAAGAGAATCCCAAGTTAGAATATAGTCTCTTCTAAAACAGAGAAAATATTAAAATGCAAGCCTCCCCTCTCTTCAGTGTTTTAATCTCTTCGTGTAACCAACACGTTGAACTAAGTTCTCAAGCCAAGTCGCTCCACTAACAAGCGCAGACACCCCATACCCTGGAGTAATGCTCTGCCACAACGTACCTTGTGGATGGTTGACAAATGTTGTTACCCAAAAATTGGGGATTTTGGCGATCAATTCCGACCTCTTCTGAAAAAATGGTTGGCGGAGTTTGTTATATTTCTGTTCTACTTTCAAAATCTCCTCACTGGCTTGTTCATTAAGTCTGAAGCAAATGAAAAACCATGTTGACAATGATCATATCTGACAAATACAAAAAATGCTGAAACTCCAGAATATTTACTTATTAGCTTTAGAAGAGTACAAACTACTTATTTATAATAACCAAAACACCTAGATTTATAGTTAGAGACTCAAGTCAAAAGTAAGATCCCAATTTGATCTGCTTCACCAACAGACACGCTCAATAATTAACTGTTCTTGAAGTGCCCAAACTGAGCATTTTGGTAACATTGTATATTTACATCACCAACTCTATCGCCAGGCTAAATTCAACTGTTTCAACCTCAAGCAGATGAAGTTTACAAAAAAAAAAAAAGTTGCTAATAAAGTAACAAAGTTATCACCCAAGTGGGAGCAACACTGATGCCATAATGCTAAACTATCAGAAGTCCAGGCACTGCAATTCAGAGAACTTGTAGCCTTTGAAAGCAAATCCAAGCTTTACAAGGTCAATGTACTTTCTTCAAAAACTTTTTGGTCAACATACAAGTATTTCACAGGAAATTAACACTGGACTTTCAAAATATTTCCAACTAAGTTATAATCATCTCCACTTAGCCAGTGGATACAGATTTATTTGACCATAGTTTCAGTGATTATAAGATTATAAGCTGCATCTCAGAAAACTTCTCCAAAATAAACTACAAAAAACTTTACCTGTCTATTTCATTTTGTACTTCATCAATATGTTCAATTGCTTCTTGCTGTTCTTTTTCTGCAAGAAAAAGGTGTACAGGACTCAATACTAGTTAGAATATAAAATTAGTTTTCCTGATGTTAACAGAGTATGTGATGTGACATATCCATAAAACAGTTTTTAAAAAAGAAACTGCCTACTACAAGGCATGCTCTCCACGTGTTCACGCCTGTAGTTGACAAATTACTTTTTAATTAAACGACTGTTCACAAATCATGCAATCTGCTAGGCTACTCCAAATGTTTGCAGCACTTTTTTCAAGAGTTCCCTTACAAGAAAGAGACCAGTTACTACTTTCTATTACGAAAGATAAGGAATAAGCCTTACTCAAAAATTCTTACTGTTATTTATCACATTGTATACCTGTTAACAGAATGATGCCAGCTGTTAACTCCACTACAGAAACTAACCCACGACCATAACGAAAACGAGGACACCACCTATCTCAGTGATAAAATCACTTCTTACAGAGTTGAAAATACTGCTCAGTATCGATTACAATTAAGACATCAGACATGCCTGACAGGTAAGGCCCTTGAATCTGCCCGACCATCGTAAACACTAGACTTTACCTTCTTAGAATAGGAAGCCTAGCATTCTACCCTGATCTTTCTCTCCCCTCCAACCCAATTTCAGGCGGGCTTATCTCAGATGCGGCCCCACACGATTCTGGAGCACACTTACAGGGAGCAAGCATGAAGTCTGAAAACTACGAGCCACAGAAGGCAGAGGAGGAAAAGGGGTGTGCTATGGAAGAGGTGCCCTTTTGTCCGGTGAAGACTGCAGAACCTACAAAGCTAAGTGGGCGTGAAGGGGCCTGATCGCGCGGTTCATTTCCGGTAACCATCCCGGGTTTTGCAGCCCCCCTGCCGAGAAAGCCTTTACGGCCAAGGCTGGGAGGTTTGCTAACAGCCATTGTAAAGCCCCTCCGACACGCTGGCCGCCGGGCCAGGTTTCACAGCGCTCTACCGCGACGGGGTGGCCACCCCACGTGGGAAGTGTGCCCAGGGCAGGCCAGAGCATCCTCCCGGGCGGCCCAGGCCCAGTGCGCGGCCGGCCGCGTGCTTCCCCGCGCCCCCACCCCGCCCCAGCTCCAGGCGGAGGGCCGCGCCGGGGCCGGCCTGCGGGTGCGGGTGCGGGTGCGCCGCCCGCAGGCCGGGCGCGAAGGGGGAGCCGCGCGGAGGCCCGGCCGCGGGGCCGCGTCCGGCCGCACCATGTGGCGGCGGCGGCGGCTGATGGGAGCGAGGCATCATGGCGGAGCACAATAAAGAGAGGCTTCTCGGGAGGGAGGGAGGGGGAGGAGAGCGAGGGAGGGGGGAGAGGAAGGGGGGGGTCTCCTCCGCCCGCGCCGAGCAGGCCGCAGCGCCCCCGCCTCGCAGCGCCGTCCGCCGCCGCGGCGCCACCCCGGCCCCGGCCCCGCGCGCACAAAAAAGGGCGCCGAGGCGCGCGCCGGCCCGTCCGCCCAGCGCCCCCCGCGCGCCCCGGGCCCCGCCGGCGGCCTGCGGGCCGGGCGGGCGGCGAAGATGGCGGCGCGGGCCGGCCCCCGCCTCGCCTGCTCCTCACCTGAGGTCTCGTCGGCCCCGTCGTGGTTGGAGTTGAGCTCCTTTTTACTGACTTTGGCCGCCGGCGCCGACATGGTGCTGCTCCGCGGTCGGGGGGGGAGCGGGGAGGGGGAGAGAAGGGAAGGCGAAGGGGGCGGGCAGCGGCTTCCCCTCACGCCACACGCGCGGGCGCTCGCTCGGTCCGGCCGCCTCCTCCCGGCGCTCGCTCGCTCGCTCGTTCTCCCTCCCCCTGGCTCGCGCGCGCTGCCCTCGCGGCCTGACGACGAGGGAGGGGCTGGGGCGGCGTGCCGGGCCCCGGCCCGGGCTCCTGCTTACGGAGGGGAGGCGGCGGCGGACAGGCAGGCGGCTCGGCTCCCTCACTCACGCTCCGCGGTCCAGCTCGCTGCTCGCTCTCCCCGAGCCGCCTCCTCCTCCACCTCCTCCTCACGGCGAGGGGCGGGCGGCAGGGCGCAGGCGCGCCAGGCCCCGCGCGCACGCCCCGCCCCCGGCCGGAGAGGCTCGCGCCGCCCCGCCATTGGCTGGAGCGCCGGGGCGAGGGGGCGGAGCCGCGGCGAGGAGACACAGGGCCTGGCCGAGAGGCGGGAGGAAGGAACGCCGCGACGTACGGGGCCGGCCCCCCGCGCCGCGCTCCCCTCCCCCGCTTTCCCCTTCCCTGGCTCGACCCGGGACATTTGCGCGCTACGGGCGCGCGGCGGCCCGAGGGGCGGGGCCTCGCCGGGCTGCGCGCAGGCCCCCCGGCGGGCGTGTCACGTGGTGGCGGAGCGGCTTCCCTTCTCTGCGGGGTGGCGCGTAGCACGGGCGAGTGGGGTGTTACAGCCCCCCAGAAGTGCAGGCCTGGTTGTAGCCTAGCCTCACGGGGGCCCAGAAATACACCCACCCCGGGTTCGGCGCCCTGGGACACTGCTGGGGCATCCCTCTTGGTGGGTGAAGGAAGGCGACAGACATCTCCATCCTATTTTCCAGATGGGGAAGCTGCACTTAGGACACACTCAAGCTTGTCTGCAAACCCCGAAGCTGTCCAGTCCACTTACAAGGCCTTTTCTTTTCCTGGCTTCTAGTCCAAGCTCTGCCCAGACGGCTGTGTGCACTTGGACAGGTCACCTTCCCTCTCTGTACCTATTTCTGTTCTGAAATTATATAATTCAAAGAAAGGCTGACAAAGGGGAACGTTGTGTGATTGGTGACTTTTAGGCAAGGCCGCGCCAAATTGGAAGTCCTCTGAAGGCAGGGAGATGCCACACTCATCCGTGCGTCTTTTTTGCCCAACTAAGTCCCTAACGCTTGCAAGACACAGTACCGAGTGCTAGGAGCCAGTCCCAGCAATAGGAGTAGATCTCATTGAAGCGCACAACTACCCGATGGCGTAGGCGGTGTTAAATTCATTTCACCACGTCAGAGCTAGGACCTACAAGACCTGCTTTAGCGGCCAAGACTTGAACCACTAAGTAAGGCCAAGGCATTTCTGTTTAAAATAACGTTTTCCAGGTAATGCAAATGCACCACGGTTCTAGTCCCTCTTCCAGAGCCCCAAGAAGTGGACCACAAAAAGCCTGAAGTGTCTCCCTGGGCTTTCCTAAGCAGAACTTGGGGTTGGGTTATTTGCCTTCTAGCAGCACTCACGTTTACTGTCAGCTCTTAAAGACACAAGCAGTGTCTTTAATGTTCAAGACAGTCCATTGGTAGGTGATCAATAAAGATAAATGTTAAATAAATGGCATACAGTCCATGAGTAGAGAATACAAATGTCTTCTTGGGACTCTCCCCCAAACCCCAAAATTCATCTAATCCTTTCCCTCCCAACCTCATTCTCAATTGAGCCCAGCTCAATCCCACACCTGTCTCAGTTGGATAGGCTTTTTAAAGGAAGAGTTATTAGCACCAGCGATAAGCTGGTAAATGTTTGACAACCATCTCCCAGAAGAGAAAAAAAACACACCCAAGCCCCCGATTTGTAGCATTTGCTGATTTCAGTGTTGTATAAATACTCTCATGGCCAATTTCCTGCCACCACTGTGAAGTCACTGAACAGCGTTGAATTAAAACACCAGGCTCTATTGCGCTGCTGAAGAATGCACCGTGGGCCACAGGCCATGATAAAGTACATGTGTTTTCTCATTTAATCCTCACAAGTAGTACAAGGTAGGCATTAATATCCTCATCTCACAGCTAAATCCAACTTTTTTTGATGTGAGTGGCAGAACCACAATTCTAAACCATGCTAGTGGATAACAAGGTCCCTGCCCTAAGACCGTTTTTCCATTTTTTGACGTGACATTTGACATCAGGACTCAGTATAAACCTAAACACAAAATAATACTTACCCTTACTAAGTGTGATGCGCCTCTTAATTTTCTACTCTATTTTATTTTCTTTAAATGCAGGTTGCACTCCATGAAATTGATTTTGTGACCCATTAATGGGATGAAACAGTCTGAAAAACACCGTGTTGAGGGCTGCTGTTTTCAGACGAAGCCTGCTTATAAACTGTGAGTACCAGTGACCCAGAGCCCTCTCCTAAGTGCCTGATCGACCTGTGTTTCCCACGCATCTGCAGGGGCTCCAGGTCTCCTTTCCGACCATCCCAGCCCTTAGAACCACCCTGCTCCTCTTCCTGACCTTTCCCACAACACTTCTCAAGATGAATGCAGGGAGCACACACTAGAAGTGGAAGAGAAAGAGAAAGCAAAAGGGCAAGAGTTTCAGTAAACAAGGGAGTGGCATGGACACGCCAAGAGATAATTCACCCATGCTGAATTAGTCACTGTGGTCTCCCCCAATCTAACACCATGAGCTCTGCATTCTCTCCTCGGCCTCTGACCTCCCCCTAGGAATTCCTCCCTCTCCTCTCCTCCCCAGCTTCCTTTGAAGGAAGAGAGCCCTGCAGCTTAAAGATTGGAGGAGAGATGTGGGCATTCCCTACAACACAGCAGTGTCCCAAGATGACCAGAAATTCTTAGCTAGGATGGCCTTAAAAATATCTATCCCCTCCACCTCTCTGAGCCTCTTTTTTCTGATCTGTAAAATGGGATTATTCACGGCTTCCGTTTTGAGAGCTGATGGATAGAGAAGTGTTTAGCACCGTGCCTGGCTGACCAGTGCCCAAGGAGTGCGTGGCATGAGCTGTCCTCTGGATTTAGATGAATCCTCCTGGAGGAGCTATGGTTGTACCTCTAATCCCTCCAAGTCCTGTTGATTCTCCCAAGGAGCTAAACAGAAGGTGACCGGGAGGACTCATTCACATTTTACTGCTCACAAGAAATTTACTGTCCATCAAGAGCACTGATCATGAGCCATTCGATGTCTCGAGTGTTTCGTATCTATTTAAACCGAACATCTTACAGAAGAAGGAAGCACAGGTTATGTCACTTGCCCAACAAGGTCACACAGTCAGCCAGAGCCAGGTTTCGAACCCTGGCTGTCCCGCTTTACCACAGGGGGGCATCAGCTGGGCAGGTCTTTTGCCTCTCATTTGGAAGGGGATGGACTGGGACTCCTTCAAGTCAAACTTGCCAGGTCACCCAGCAGACCCCCTGGCGCACCACCATGTGGACTCCTCACCCAGTGCTCCTTCCACAAGCCATGTCAGCAAATTAGAAAGATTGATGGGCTCCGAGCCGCTCCTCTCTGCACTTAGACAGCCTGCTGTCACATTTTCCAAGGGCAGCGCTTTCCTGTCTTCTACTTATCGAGACCCAGCTCCCTCGAAGGCCCCACCATATCCCCACTCCATCAGAGAGGCCTAATCACACGAACAGACCACGGTGTGACTGGCTCCAAGCAGTGTGTCTGGAAAACACAGCCCTCACCTCCAAGTTAACAGTTAAGGGGGGGGGGCAGACGTGAAACAGACAATTGCAATGTAATGAGGTAAGGGCCAGGCTGGGGGGACTCTGGGCACTACAAGGGCAGAAGGGGGCTCCTAACACCCAGCAGCTGTGGCTCAAAGAACGCCTGCAAGGAGTGACTTAGCAGCAGAAAGCTGCAGGAGGAGAAGAGGAGCACAGGTAGGGAGACAAGAGTGATCCAGACAGAGGAAAAGCAGGCTTCTGGGACCTGAGGTGAGAAAAAGAAGAGCCGTGAAAGGTGCCAGAGGGAGCAGGAACCTGCAGAGGTGGACAGGAGCCAGGCGGACGCGGGCAAGTCACTTAGTTGATAGCTCGAGGGCAATGGGGAGGCAAGGGTTTTAAACCAGGGAGTCACGTGATTGGCTTTGCTTGGCTGGATGTGGGGTGGGGGGGGGGGGGCGGGTGGAGGAGGAGGACGACGAGGAGGAAGCTGGAAGCAAGAGGAGTGGCAGTAATCCGGCCAGAGTCGAGGGCAGTCAGCAGCCACAGGAAGGAAGTGGATGGATACGAGAGGTACCGAAGCGGTAGAACCAGCAGGACTTGGGGATTTGTCTGATGTGGAGGGGTGAAAGAGAGGACAGGGGTCGCGCATCACCCAGCCTCAGGCTGGCTGGTGGTGCCACCTACCAAGACAGGGGACCCAGGAGGAGTGCGTTTGGGTGCTGGGAGACAGCTCAGCTTAGGTGTTGGGTTGGGGGCAGGGATGAGCTCCCACGTGCTCCAAGTCTCTCAATTTTGCCCCTTCTAGTTTTTTCTTCACATCAGCCTAATCCGCTCACCCACCCTGTGCTGAAACCCTTCATGGTGTTTGGGGTCATATCTCAAAAAGCACGGGGGGGGGGGAATCCCTTAAGTCTCCGATAAACTGTAGTGTAGGAACATACCTCCCTTAGGCAAGTGCTGAGATCTCGACGTCTCCTCCGACGTGGAGGCAGGAGGCAGTCTCGGTTTCTTCGTTTGAGGCAGGAGCGAAGACTGGCGTTTGGGGGCCATGCTGTCAGGAAACTCCACAGACCCAGGAGAGAGGCACGTCTGGAAGAAGCTCTGAGGACTGGAGCTGCCCCAGGTGGCGGAGGTTTAAATCTACCAGAGCCCTGGCCAGGAAGGTTTATTTACATGACAGTGGGACACCCACCCCATCCCCTCCCCCAGCCTCATCCCTTCCCTCCCACCCTCCAATCAAGATCAACTTCTTTTAGTTGCTCTCTGCAGGTCCCTAAGGGTCATTCTCGGCGCTGGGTGGGCAGGAGGAGATGTTTCCTGTGGGAGAAGTTCTCTGCTCTCTAGGGCCCTCTTGGTAGTGTCTGGAAACACCAGCAGCCTTTCCTAAATCCTCTAGATAGGCGGACCTGCCCCCACTGAGAACTTGTCCACTTCTTCTTCTTCTTTCTTTATTTTTTTTTTTCCTTTGGCCTCTAGATTTAAACGTGCCCTTGCCTCACCTCAGCCTGGGACATTCTTCAGGGCCATTACCTTCACCCCCATCTCTGTCTGGCTAACTCCCACCCAAACTCCAGGCCTCAGCTTGGAGACCTAAATGAACACTGAAATACGGGATTCCCAGGCAAGAATTACAAAGGAAGAGGGAAAAGAAGGGGCCTTTGAGAAGACCTGGAGCATTTCATTCTACACTCATTCTGGAAAAAGAAGGTCGAGTTTGAAAAATCTTAAGAAGGCATCTTGTCTGGGGGGATGAGGGGGGGGTCACATACTTCAGCGCCTCTTGCAGCCTGTCGGGTAATAACTATGAATAAGCCAGCAACTGGATTTCACCACAGCTAGTGGAAGGCGGAGTGGTACAACCACTCTGGAAAACTGCCAACTCCACCCAAACTGAACTTGTGTTCAGCACTTCTGCTCCTGGTTATATTCCCGGCAGAAATGCTTACCCGTGTACTCTGCTATGTGTGATAGATGTGTACAAGAATGGTCACAGCGAGATCCATAATAGTAAAAATCTGAAAACGAAAATGTCAGTGCTGGAATGCATACATTGTGAAATAGTCACACAGTGGAGTATGATGAAGCAATGAAAATGAACGAAACACAAGTGCGTGCGGTGATGTGATTGCAGCCTACAGACGTAGCATTGAGTGAAAAGACACAAGACACAAGATAGGATAGGCTGTGCGATCTCATTTATATAAAGTACAGAAACAGGCAAAACTGATCTCTGCGAAGGAGAAGTCCAGAGTGTGGTTAACCTAGCCTTGAGGAGCGATGTCACCGAAAGGGGGAACAAGGGGCCTCTGGAGTCCTCCTGAAGCCTGGTTTCTGGATCTCGGGCTCACTACACTGATTCATGATGTCTTTGTTGCCAGGTCCCTGGTCTTTCTATTTTTTTTTTTTTAAGATTTTATTTATTTATTTGACAGAGATAGAGACAGCCAGTGAGAGAGGGAACACAAGCAGGGGGAGTGGAAGAGGAAGAAGCAGGCTCATAGCAGAGGAGCCTGATGTGGGGCTCGATCCCATAACGCCAGGATCACGCCCTGAGCCCAAGGCAGACGTTTAACCGCTGTGCCACCCAGGCGCCCCCCTGGTCTTTCTAAAGAGAAGCCAGAGGTATATATTTTTTTGTGAACTCTCTGGATTTTTTAAAAATTAGCAATGAATTAAATATTTTAAAAACGCCCTTTGTGGACCAGATCAAACATGTTGGCCAGGCTACTTTCATTCTATAAGCCATGAGTTTGTAACCTCTGAGATGGTGCAGTGATTTTCCATCTTTAAAAAAAGGGTTTGTTTTTTCCCCATCAAGTAATCTCTTAACAAAAGAAATCTTAGGCATGTCTATGATGTTAATATTGATAAAAAGCTCAGCTCTTTCTGGAAGAAGACCCCCCCCCACCACCACCACCACCTCTCGTTCCCCTCCATCCCTCCATTCTTTGATAGTTTCTGAGGAACTCTGGGCTCCTTCTAAGACGTTTTGAAAGTCACAAGTATGTTGATTTACAGATAAGCAAGCTAAGACCTGAAAGAAGTGATTTGCCTAAAGTCATGAGGAGAATAACCGAGTTATAGCTAGAACCAGGGGCTTGGGGTCACTTGATCACAGGGATGCACCTTTTAACCAGCCTCAGTCTTGCTGTTTATACCTGTAAATTGGGTGATAATGATGGCTGCCTCTTGGTTTAGGATTTTTGATTTGAGGACAAAGGATCATCTTTTCACTGTTTTTACTGCAGAAATTGTCCAAAAACAGTAAGGGGGGAAAAAAAGGAAAACTATCTTTCGATGAAATTGGGAGTCAGCTAAACCCCAAACCACAGAATAGGTGGCTGGCCAGCCAAAGCAGTGGAAAAGAAACAGGATGTGTGCAGGAAGAAAGGACAAGGCGCCTTGGCTACAGACTCTGGGAGTATCAGCAAAGGATAGTTCTGGAAGCTGAGGGGCAAACTCAAAATCCCTTGCTTATAGCAGCCACAACGGGGTGTACTGACAGGATGCTGCACTGGATGGGTTCCTAGAACAAAGAAGGGGCTAAATGAAGAGTAGCCCAGAGGTGCCTAAGACCAACACAAATTGGAATTTCTTTGAGATTCTTTTTTTTTTTTTTTTAACTCACCAACCTGAGATCCAGAAGTTTAGAAACACCTAAGTAGGTGCTCTCCTTATTAGTGGAAGCTTAAAGAGATATAGCTCCTTTGGAGGGCAATTTAACCATCAGAATATCTATGCAAAGTGCAAAAGTACCTACCCTTGACCCAGAAATTCTCCTTCTAGGAATTTATCCTACTGATTCATTGTATTGCAGGGAGATGGCAACTGTATGAAGCAATTTACTTGCAACATTACTTATTTATTTATTTTGGGGGGGCACACACACCTACACACACCCTTGCTAGCAGGAGGTGGGGGGGGGGCACAGAGGGAGAGCAAGAAAGAGAATCTAAAGCAGCGGGCACACTCAGCACAGAGCCTGAGATCATGACCTGAACGGAAATCAAGAGTCCCTGGCTTCAAGACTGAGCCAGCCAGGTGCCCCTCATTTGCAACATTGTAAAAGCAAAATATTGGAAACAACCTAACAGCTTCTTTAGGCTCCTGGGGACCAAAGGATACATCCAAACCATGGAGAATGCCTTACAACCATCAAACCAAATAGGGAACCAGAGCCATGGCTAAGTGAAATAAGCAAAAGCCTAAACCAAGTAGTTAGTATGTTACCATTTGTGTTAAGGGGGGTAGAAAAAAATACATATTCACTTATTTGCCTGTATGCCTATGATACAGCCCTTGAAGGACTCCTAGGAAGGCCATAACCCACCAACCTTGAGGAGAGGACTGGGTGGTGACAGATGAGAGGACAGGGATAAGAGGGAAATGCTTCACCCTTTACTTTGTGGTACATTTTGAACTTTGTACCTTCTGAATATATTATATTAAAAAACAAAAACAGGGGGCGCCTGGGTAGCGCAGTCATTAAGCGTCTGCCTTCGGCTCAGGGCGTGATCCCGGCGTTCCGGGATCGAGTCCCACATCGGGCTCCTCCTCTGGGAGCCTGCTTCTTCCTCTCCCACTCCCCCTGCTTGTGTTCCCTCTCTCGCTGGCTGTCTCTGTCAAATAAATAAATAAAATCTTTAAAAACAAAACAAAACAAAAAACAAAACAGGTGCCCGGGTTTCTCAGTCCATTAAGTGTCTGACTTCAGTTTGCGTCATGATCTCAGGGGTCCTGGGATCGAGCCTTGAATTGGGTTCTGAGCTCAGCAGGGAGTCTGCTTCTCCCTCTCCCTCTCCCTCGCTATCCCCCCCATTTGTGTGCATAGCTCGCTCGCTCCCTCTCAAATGAATAAAATCTTTTTTAAAAATAAAATAAAATAAAATAAAAATAACAGGGGCCACCTGACTAACTCAGTCGGTAGAGCAGGAGACTCTTGATCTTGGGGTTGTGAGTTCGAGCCCCACGTTCAATGTAGAGATTAGTTAAAAATTAAAAACAAATATATATTTTTTAAAAACAATAACAACAACCAAAGATTACCTGAGCTCCAATACTTAGAGTCACTTAAATCACCTAAATACAGCACCCACTTGGTACATGTCAGCTTACATTCAAACATGCATGACCCCACCTTTCCTTTCCTCTACAGCTTCCAAAATTCTAATTTCCTGGATTTCCAGAGGTGTTACTAGGCAACTGTGCAACTCTGCTTCGTTCCAGGACAGCTGTAGGCAAGGTGGGGGAAAGGCAAATGGCCTCCCTCCAACCCACCCAAAGGTTGACAGGCTCGCGATGTTCTGTAACCCTGAGGCCAGGCTCCTTCTGGGAACCAGGAGTTTCCAAAATATCCAGAACTCCCTATTGTTTAGTTATCTGTGCACACCACAGGATAGCTATAAATAGCTACCATTTATTGAGCATTAGCGGTATGAGAGGTATTCACTAAACATTATCCTTTTGAACCCTCCATCATCCTTCCCAGGACAGTATCATGTCCTTATTTTGCAGATGGGAGAATCAAACCAAAATGAAGAATCAATACTCAAAGAATCTGGTCCCAAAACTAAAGGGGTGGAAGAGTCAAGATTTGAACCTCTGTCTTTCTGACTCCTCGGTACCACTTTTGGTACTAATGGGATGCAAACGAATCGCTACCCAGAGCCTGATTGCCAGGTAAGCCCAAAACACACCAAGAATTGACTCTGAGACTCACAGAACCTCAGGAGATCATCTCTGGCCGTCTTCTGGTAGATTTTCCTTCATACTTCTCAGCACAGAGGGGGCACTTGGACAATCTTTTTTCTTAACTGAGTGCCAGGGCCTGAAGGTCACCTGGTTCCTCTTTCATTGCCCCCCACCCCACAGCCATGCTGTGCTTTGGCTCCTTGGGACTCATTAAAAAGTGATCATAATAGTATTTTTATTAAAATTTAGAAAATTAAAATAAGGCAAAGTTCTACACCAAGATATAGCAACTACTAATATAACCTACCTACATAAGATAACATTTATTTCACATAACATACAGTCTTGTGCATTTTTCTTTATGTTTAGATTTTATGTTTAGGTAATTTCTAAGCCCAACGTGGGGCTCAAACTCACAACCCCAAGATCAAGAGTCACATGCTCCACCAAATGAGCCGGCCAGGTGCCCCTAAATGTGCTATGATTTATTAAAATGGCAGCAATGGAAATTTTAAGATGTGCTTTACTCTTTTGTCCTAAGTAAGCTGTGACGAACGTCCTAGCGGTGAAATCTTGGCGCACGTCCATGATGATTTCCTTAGAATACATTCCTAGAACTACAATTGTTGAGTAAAAAAGTACATAAAATAGTAAGAGCTTTTAACTTGTTGCCCAATTGTCCAGCCGCTGGGCTGCGGTGTTTGTATGATTCTCTGAACTCTGCCTCATTCTCCGAAGTCGGATTTGGGAGGTGAAAAATTTTATCTTGGAGTTGGTATCCTTAGTGAGACAGAACAGTTTTTCTTATGCTTCTTTTCTGATGATATTTCTTCTTTTGGAAATGGTACCTTCATAGCAATTGGTCCAATTTCCTATTGGGATGTTTCTCTTTTCTTTGTTAATTTATAAGTGTATTTTATGTTTTAAGTATATAAACCTTCTCTCTTATATAGAGTGAAATATTTTTCCCTAGGTTATTTGCTACTTACTGTATTTTTAGTGACTTTTTAATTCTGGGGAAGACTCAATATGTATTTTATTTTTATGTAATCGAGGCTCTCAATTTTTTCTTTTCTTCTTGTCCTCCTCTCTTCCTCCTCCTTCTTTTCCTCCTTCCTCACCCCTCCCCCTCCTCCTTCTCCTCCTCCTCCTCCTCCTCCTCCTCCTCCTCCTCCTCCTCCTCCTTCTTTTTCTTCTTCCTCCAATGGTTTCTGCCTTTGGAGATGCTTAGAGAGACTCCTCCATCCCAAGATATTGCAAATAATCACCTGTGTTTTCTTCTTGTATTGGTATATCTTCCTTTTCAATGCTACAAGTTATAACCTATCTGAATTCATTCTGGAATATCATGTGAAGCAAAGACATAATTAGATCTTTTTTTCCCAAATGATTGATCAGTTGATCCAACACATTTTTCTTTCTATTCAATACATATCAAGTAACTATTTTTTATGAGAAAGCTCCAGTCGAAAGCAATGGTAGCGGCACCTGGCTGGCTCAGTTGGTAGAGCATACAACTCCCAATCTTGAGGTTGTAAGTTCAAACCCCAGGCTGGGCATAGAGCCTACTTAAATTGTTTTTTTTTTTTTATTTTAAAAAAGTGATGGCAAACATAAAGATGGATATAACACACGTCATCCCTCACCAAATAACTTTGAGGTTCATAGATTTGATTTTGCCCAAATAACTGTTTATATGACACATTTCTTTCAATAGAACTTGTGCTATAATTCGTAATGTTGACAAAAGAAATACTGGAATTACCATATTTGGAAGAAAATTTGCTTCTATAGAATCACACTCACTCATTCACTCAGTCAATACTTCTTGAGTGTCTAATATATGCCAGGTAGCAATGACTACAAGTTCTATGAACAAAAGACAGATAATAAGGTAAGGTCTTCTTGGGGCGCCTGGGTGGCTCAGTCAGTTAAGCATCTGACTTTAGCTCAAGTCATGATCTCAGGGTCCTGGGATGGAGCCCCACAACAGGTTCCCCATTCGGCAGGGAGTCTTCTTGTCCATCTCCCTCTCTCTCAAGTGAATAAATAAAATCTTTTTAAAAATAAGGTAAGGCCTTCTTAATGAGCTAGCATTTGGACAAAGACCTCAAGGAAGTACAGAATGGGCATTGTGGTCATTAGGGGAATAACATTAGAAGGTCTAACCCCCAAGGCAGGAGCAAGTTCCAGGAGAACCAAGGAAGTCAGGTTGTTGGAATGGCGTAAATGGTGGGAGATGGGCTTAGGGAGTGTTGGAGGCTTCTGGGGCTTGTGGGCTGTGTAGGGCTTATAGGCCGTGTCAGGGCCTCTACATTTTTCTATATTGGGCATACAAAATTCAAAGCTGATTAAGATATGCCTGTGTCCTGAGTATCCAGAGTTCTTGTCAAAAACTGTAATAGATATGAACAGAATTCTATAGGATTAGAGAAAATAGAACAAATAAATCCATCGGCAGAAACCAAAGGCGAAGTTTAAGCTGGGTCAGTAAGAATGAATGGGCGGCAAGGGATTTCTTTTGGGGTGATGAAGATGTTTTAAAATTGATTATGGGGGGGCGCCTGGGTGGCTCAGTTGTTGGGCGTCTGCCTTTGGCTCAGGGCGTGATCCCGGAGTTCTGGGATTGAGCCCCATGTCGGGCTCTTCCGCTGGGAGCCTGCTTCTTCCTCTCCCACTCCCCCTGCTTGTGTTCCCTCTCTCGCTGGCTGTCTCTCTCTGTCAAATAAATAAATGAAATCTTTAGAAAAAAAATTGATTATGGGGCCACCTGGGTGGCTCAGTCAGTTGAGTGTCTGACTCTTGGTTTCGGCTTAGGTCATGATCTCGGGGTCGTGATATCAAGCCCTGCGATGGGCTCTCTGTTCAACACAGAGTCTGGTTGTCCCTCTCCCTCTGCTCCTCCCCCTGCTTCTTGCTCTCTCTCTCTCTCTCTCTCTCAAATAAATAAATAAAATTTAAAAATATTTTTTTCTAAAATTGATTTTGATGATTAGTTGCACGTTTCTTTGAATATACAGAAAATTATTGAATTGCACACTTTAAATGGCTGAATTGTATGGAATATGAACTATAGCTCAATCAAGTTGTTCGAATTTATTTATTTATTTTTGAAGATTTTGTTTATTTATTTAGAGACAGAAAGCACACAAGTGGGAGGAGGACCACATGGAGAGGGAGAGAGAATCTCAAGTAGGCTTGGCGCTAAATGCAGAGCCCGACAGAGGGCTTGATCCCATGCTCCTGAGATCACGATCAGAGCTGAAATCAAGAGTTGGATGCTTAACTGACTCAGCCACCCAGGCGCACCAAAGTTGTTAGAGTTTAAATAAATTTAGTTCAAGGCGCACCTGGGTGGATCAGTAGGTTAAGCATCTGCCTTCAGAAGCTCGGGTCATGATCTCAGGATCCTGGGATCAAGCCTAGTTTTGTGCTCCCTGCTCAGTGGGGAGCCTACTTCTCCTTCTTCCTCTGCCCCTTCCCCTGCTTGTGCTGTCTCTCTCTCTCTCTCAAACAGATAAACTCTCTTAAAAAATGAGAATTCTTGTTCTGAACCTTTGAAAATTGCAAGGAATTGACAGCTCAGCCTTTTATAGAGTGGATATTATTTTTTTAAAAGATTTTATTTATCTCTCAGAGAGGGAGAGTTCGAGAGAGCACAAGCAGGGGAAGCAGCAGGCAGAGGGAGAAGCAGGCTCCCCACTAAGCAAGGAGCCCAATGCGGGACTCGATCCCAGAACCCTGGGATCATGACCTGAGCCAAAGGCAGACGCTTAACCTACTGAGCCACCCAGGCATCCCTAGAATGGGTATTATGTATTTCCAGGCACTGAGTTAGACCTCAGAGTTGCAAAGATTAAAACAATGTAGCCCCATCATTCATATCTCATAGATGAGTGGAGTGTATGTGTGCTTGCAGGGTTATGAAGATAAATAACGTCATTTACTGTACAATACAAGTATTCCATCCCACTCTGAAATGTCACCTCTGACATATATTAAATATATACTTACATATATCTGGTTCTGGGTTTGCTATTCCATTGAATAGATATCTATGATTATTCCAGTATCAATTCCATGTCCTTTATATTATTTTTCTTGGACTATTTCTCTCTCTCCCTCCCTGAATTAACAGCTTTATTGAAGTATAATTTACATGCCACATATTTCACTCATTTTAAGCATACAATTCGATGGTTGTTAGTAAGTTTACAAAACTGTAGAACCATTACCGCAATCTGATTTAGAATATTTGCATTACCCCTAAAAGAAACCTCATGCCCATTCCCACCCCCAGCCCCAGGCAACCACTAATCTACTTTCTGTCTCTATAAATTTGCCTTTCCTGGACAGTTCATATAAATGGAATCATACAATATGTTGTCTTTTACATCTGGCTTTACTTTGTCTATTTCTTACTATGTGGTGGGGCCTGGCTTCCTTCACTATTCTTTAATTTTAGGAAATTTATTGGGCATTCTTATGGGTTTATTATTCCCAATGAACTGGAACAGAAATCATGTTCACAATCTATTTCATAGATCAAAACAGATCACTTTGCTAGGTCCCAACGTAATCATTTATTTTGTGTCTGACTAAATCTTGACTCTAAAAATCAGGTCCATCTTTGGAGTCCCTGGCTGGTTCTGTTGGTAGAGCATGTGACTCTTAATCTTGGGATTGTGAGTTTGAGGCCCACATTGGGTGTAGAGATTACTTAAAAAAATAAAATCTTAAAAAAAAAATCAAACCCATCTTCAAAGGATAGGGGATAGTTTGATTTTTTTTTTTAAGATTTATTTATTTATTTATTTTAGACAGCAAAAGCATGAGCCAGGGGAGGGGCAGAGCGAGAGGGAGAGGGAATCCTCAAGCAACCTCTGTGCTGAGCATGGAGCCTGTCATGGGACTCGATCCCAGGACCCCGGGATCATGACCTGAGCTGAAATCAAGAGTCTGATGCTTAACCAACTGAGCCACCAAGGCACCCCAAAGAGAGGCTGATTTTTATCAATGACACTATGACACTAAAAAAAATAGTTCCAGAAATTATTATACAGAGTTAAACTGTAGCCCAGAATAAATATATTATAACCTTACAAGGTAACTGATGGAAGGTCACTTCGTGGGTGAGTTCTGGTTTGCTTCCTAAAAACAAAACAAATCTGTATCCTCAGCTGTGTGGCCAATCATTCTTTCTTTCTGAACATCAGCTGTTGGCTGGTTTGTAATCTTTATAATGGGGACTGTACCACCTACATCTTGGAACCATGAATACCCACTTGCTCTACCGCCACTCTATCCGTAGAGTCACAGCAGTCCCCAAACCCAAAGAGCATGTGCAGAACAGGCACTTTAATTATAGCTACTGGGTTTGTTTAAAGTAATTTTTAGAAGTATTTATTTATTTATTTATTTGAGAGAGAGCGTGCACCCAAAGCAGGGTGAGCAAGAAGCAGACTCCGCACTGACAGCAGAGCCCTACACAGGGCTTGATCTCATGACTCTGAGATCATGACTTGAGCCAAAATCAAGAGTCAGACACTTAACCAACTGTGCCACCCACCACCCCTTAGCTACTGTTTATTAAGCCCTTTCAGGTGCCAGATGCACTTAGCTTTCACAATGACCAGGTACAGCAAGCATCATTATCCTCCCACTTTATGTGTGTTCATTTAAGGTGGGCACATGTTTATTGATGACCTGCTATGGGTGAGCGCTGACCTGGCACGGGTAAAGCTGAGGCCAAGGGGACAATGGCTGCAGCACATGGCGGAGTGGGAAAACACACATGGCAAAGTGGAAACAAACAGCGAATGCGTAAAACCAAGCAGAGAAGGCAGCCAAGAAGGGGTGAAATGGGGAATAACGAGGGAGGCCTTTTTCAATCACATCTTCAGGGAAGTTCAGCCTAAGAAGAAAATCTTCACTCTCAGACTTAAAACATAAGAAAATAAAAAGGAGTCAACACTTCATAGAGCTGGGAGATAAGCATTCCACGCAGAGGATACTGGGGCACAGAGAGGGTCAGGAAAGGCAAGGGATAACACAGTAACTACACTGAAGAATCAAGATTTGAGGGGCACTTGGATGGCTCAGTCGGTTAAACGTCTGCCTTTGGCTCAAGTCCTGATCCCAGGGTCCTGGGATCCAGACTGTGTCAGGCTCCCTGCTCAGTGGGGAGTCTGCTTTTCCCTCTCCCTCTGCCCCTCCCATACCCCCCCACCCCGTGCTCTCTGTCTCTCTCTCAAATAAGTAAATAAAATCTTAAAAAAATAAAAAGATTCGACGGGGCGCCTGGGTGGCTCAGTAAGTTAAGCATCTGCCTTAGGCTCAGGTCGAGATCTTCAGGTCCTGGAATCCAGCCCTCTGATGAGCTTCCTGCTAAGCAGGGAGTCTGCCTCTCTCTCTCTCTCTTTCTCCCTCTGCCCCTCCCTCCAGCTCCTTCTCTCGCTCAAATAAGTAAATAAAAATCTTAAAAAAAAAAAAATTGAAACCCTACTGCCAGATGCCAAATTCCCCTCTATGACGTTCTAATAACCAGCCATTAACTGGCCACATGTGGGGGCTCAACTACAGCAGATCCTAAGAAAAATCACCCTTGCTTGATCCTGGGTGATGGATCAAGGCTGGGGCTCAACTTATATCTATGCTTGTGAGTATGGGGAGGACTGACTGTCCTGGGCCTCAGCTGGGAAAGGGGGTGGGAGTTTTACCCCATTGTCCTTCTCTTCCTTCCTGTTCCCCAACTCCAGCTCCGACAAAGCTGTTTTAATGAGTTTATTAAGGCTCCTTTGTCTTCTGAGCACCTTTGAGCTGGGGCCTCTCCAGGGTTGGGTGAGTTGGGGCCTGAGCTGCATGGAGGTGAAAAGGCTGAGAGGCAGAGAGGAGGCTGGGCGAGCAGGGATTAAATTCACTTCTCAAACGGCACCTCCTCCGGGAGGCCATCCTTGTCTGCCCTGGATAAAATGGTTTCTGTCCTTCTCTGTTCCCTTCCCCTGCTTCATTCCTCTTCCAGCACTTGGCTTATCGTAGGCATCCCATTAATATTTGTTGAATAAAACAGTTATTTGTGTTCCTCCATGGGAGAGGAATGGGGTGTGGCTTTTTCTACCACTTCCTTCCCACCCCACCCTCCATCTCCCCACCTCCTCACCATAATGACCTGGTGCCTCTTCCAAGCACTTTTTACCCTTATGTGTCCAGTGTTGATGCACAAAGTGGAAATTCCAAGAAAACAGGACTTCTTGGTGGTGTTGCTTGCTCCCAAGTACCGTGCCCGACACACAGGAGGGGCTGGACAGTCATTTGCTAAGTGAGTGAATGAACGAAGGGATGAGCGGCCGGAAAGGGCTGAGCTGGGAAGCCTGCGTGCGTGACTTGGAGGTAATGTCCACTGCTCAAAACTCCGTGGGATTTTTCCTCTTCTGAGCAGCTCCTACTTCACGGACCCCACATTTACTCTAAATGGTTCTGGAATTCCTCTTGAGGAAATAGGTCTTAAACTTCAGCGCCCTGGAGAATGACCAAGGGAAGTCCTAGAACCCACCTTAAAGATAATGAATTAGTGGGGCTGTCCTGGGCGAATGGGCTGTAGGTGTTCACAATCCATGCTCCATTCTGCCATCCGCCAGGCATCTTCTTAAAATACGTAAATCCAATTCAGGCACTCTCTTCCTGAAACCCATCAGTGGCTTTCTGGTGTCCAAACTCCCCGCACCTTTAATATCTGTGTGATCCAGCCCAGGTCCACCTGCCACATCAAGGCACCAAGTTCCCTCTTGTCTTGGGGACTTTCTTTGAGGAGCTATTCCTTCTAGCCGGAAAACTCTCTCCCTGTTCTCACTTCTATTTTCACCTTCAAGTTGTTCTTGCCTGGATGACTTCTTTTTCTTTAGACAGCCTAGAAGCCCTCTCCTTGCAGAGGCCCTTCATGATCCCCAATTTCATGAAGCTCCTTTGCTGACCACACATCCCTGGCCATCACCGGGGTTGACTCACAGAGTACTGGTACTGTCTCTCTTGCATATCTGTAAGCTTGTTGAAGGCAGAAACACGGTCCCCAGAACCTAGTGCGGTACCTGCCACATAATTGGTGGCAACATGGAGAAGACAGCACTTATTTGGAAGGCCAAACCCAAACGTGTGTGCACACACATGCTGAGAACCTACCCTGGGCCCAATGTTACTCAGGACGAATCTCGCCCATTTTTTAACACCCAGCCTCCCTTTGTGTGGCCTCCCTGATCTCATATGGCTTGGTGGTAATAATGTTACTAGTTAAGGGGCACCTGGGTGGCTCAGTCGGTTGAGCGTCAGACTCTTGGTTTCGGCTCAGATTGTGACCTGCGGTCATGAGATGGAGCCCTGTGGGGCTCCACATGGGACTTCATGCTCAGCACAGATTCTGCTGGAGATTCTCTCTCTCTCTCTCTTTACCCATCCCCTGTGCTCCTGCTTGCTCTCTCTCTCAAATAAATAAATGAAATCTTAAAACAAATAATGTTAATAATTAAGGAGTAGTGGGGTGCCTGGCTAGCCCAGTCAGAGGAGCATGTGACTCTTGATTTCACGGTGGTGAGTTCGAGCCCCATGTCAGGTGTAGAGATTACTTAAATAAATAAATTTTAAAAATATTTAAGAAGTATTAAGTACTGATAACATATAGCCACTGCTTTGTGTGCTTGCTCTCCAAGTCTTAACTCATTCAATCTTATTTCAACCCTGATGAGATAGACCCTGGTGCCCGAGTTTTACAGACAAGATAGTTGAGGCACAGAGTGATTTATTTATTTATTTATAAAGATTTATTTATTTATTTATTTTAAGATTTTATTTATTTATTTGACACAGAGAGACAGTCAGCGAGAGAGGGAACACAAGCAGGGGGAGTGGGAGAGGAAGAAGCAGGCTCCCAGTGGAGCATGGAGCCTGATGTGGGGCTCGATCCCAGGACTCCGGGATCACGCCCTGAGCCGAAGGCCGACGCTTAATGACTGAGCCACCTAGGCGCCCCTGTTTATTTATTTTTAAAGATTTATTTATTTATTGGAGAGAGAGAGAGAGCAGAAGTGGGAGGGGCAGAGGGAGAGGGAGAGAGAATCCCAAGCAGACTCCATGATGAGTGTGGAGCCTGACATGGGGCTCGATCTTACAACCCTGAGATCACAACCTGAGCTGAAACCGAGTCAGGTGCTTTACTGACTGTGCCACCCAGGTGCCCCTATTTATTTATTTTAGAGAGAGAGAGAAAGAGAGAGAGACAGAGAGAGCATGAGGTGCGGGTAGGGAGAGGGTGAGATAGAATCTCAAGCAGACTCCCCACCGAACACACAGCCTGACGCGGGGCTCAATCTCATGACCCTGAGATTATGACCTGAACTGAAATCAAGCGTTGGATGCTTAACTCACTGAGCCACTCAGGCACCCCAAGGCACAGAGTGAATTACAGGAAGGAGCATGGAGTTTTGAACAGGCAGTTCAAGGTGTTAATCCAACCTCCATCTCACCAGCTGCGCATGACCCTGGGCAAGTCATAAGGTTCTCTGAGCCTTTGTTCTTTCTTACCTCTGTGAAATGGGGGTCAGAGTAATACGTGACCTATCAGGATGTTGTGAGAATTTATGCAAAGTGTTTAATATATGGTGAGAACTCCATACACGAGGAGGTGTTATTCTATTTGTTGTTTCATCCTTGATGCATGGTATAGACAAAGTTTGAGTTGTTTACTAAATAGAACTGAATATTCCTGAAATAATTGCCAACAGGGTTTTAAAATAGAGATGCCTGGAGCGCCTGTGTGGCTAGGTTGGTTGAGCGTCTGCCTTGGCTCAGGTCATGATCTCGGGGTCCAGGGATCAAGCCACGCATGGAGCTCCCTGCTCAGTGGGGAGCCTGCTTCTGCCTCCCTCTCTTCCCTCCCCCCCGCTTATGCATGCTCTCACTTGCTCTCTCACAAATAAAATAAAATCTTTAAAAAATAAATGAATGAAATGGGGATGACTTCTTTTTTGACTCTTTGCAAGGGCCTCTTTGAATGCATTGTAAGGTTCTCTGAACATACATTTACTGAACTTTTTGTGCAGCAAGGAGTAGAGGTAGGAAGAAGGAAGCTTCCTGGAAATGGCCTGATAGTCCATCTGACATTTAAGAGGGGCTCTGTCCTCCTATAAGGCTGAAAACTGTACTTACCAATGGTGAGGCATTCGATTATCAGTCTTTGTTGTATGCCAGGCACAGTGCTGGGCTCTGGGGACACCTGTGGTCCCTATGTTAGTGGAGATGACTCATTGGGGCAAAGATAGGCATTAGTACCTTGTTACCTAATTACGTGTTTGAGGAGTGCTCCAGAGGAGAGAAATTTGGTTCCTGAAAGCCAATAACAGGGGTTTGGGATCTAGTCCCTTTAGCAAGTAATACTTCCAGGGAGGCCGAAGATTAGGAGAGCAGGGAGGAGTATCCCAGAGGCTGGGCCGAGGAGTTTGAGTTGCTGTCAGGGTAACAGAGGGTGGTCCAGAGTGCTTGCTGCTTCAGGATGAGGGCTGGACAGACACCACAGGGCCACTGCTCTTCTCCTTGGCCCCTCCACTTCTCATCCAGTGCTCCCCCTTTCAGCCTCCTCTTTTCTGGCACATGTCCCTGATCAAGACTTTCCCACCCTGGATACATTACCCCAAGTGTTCTGCTTGCCCAAGGTATAATACTCTCTCTCTAGCATAGCTAAGCATAGTCTGATCCTTCGTTTATTCGTTCGTTCGTTCATTCATTCATTCATTCATTCATTCATTCATTCCTGGCTTTCTTTTTACAAATAAGCCACATAAAACTTGAATGCCACAAAGAGAAAAAAAATGAAATTTAAATCACCCAGAGGCAACTGCTATCAATATTTGGATCTATACTCCTAGGTTTTGTTAGAAATATATATTATAATGATATATTATATGATATATAATATAAAAACAGGATACACTGTGCATAAATTGAGTTTTATAAAAATTTTAATATGCTGCACATTTTGCCACATTTAAATATCTATATAACAACACTCAATGGCTACCTGAGATTTATGCCATGTGTCAGAAATACTCAGTTAAAGGCCTACTATACATTCTTTCTCAAATATTTTATTTATTTTTAAGATTTTATTTATTTATTTGAAAGAGAGTGAGTGAGAGAGAACATGAGCAGGGGGAGCAGGAGAGGCAGAGGGAGAAGCAGGCTCTCCACTGAGCAGGCTCTCCACTGAGCAGGGAGCCCGATGTGAGGCTCGATCCCAGGACCCCGGGATCATGACCTGAACTGAAGGCAGATGCTTAACTGACTGAGCCACCCAGGCGCCCCTCTTTCTCAAATATTTAGTGAGCACCTGTTGTGTGGCAGGACTTTGCTTGGAAATTTAGGTTGACGGCAAGATCCTGCTATTATCATAAATGATGTGCTAGTGAATTTCCTTGGGGCTCAACATCTGGGCAGATCTGTAATTGTTGACACATGAAAAATTCCCAGAAGTAGAATTTCTAGATTCAAGAGGAAACTTTAAGGTCAAATTACCCTCCAATTAGGTTTTACCAATTTACACTCACACCCACTTCCTGTGTTTAACTGCTTGATAATATCCATTACTTTTTCTACTTCCTCCTTTCATTCTTAAACCCACTGCAGGCTGACTTTTGTTCCCCCTACTCCACTGAAATTGTTCTGAGGTGACCAGACATCATCCAGAGTGTCCCTTTCAGTGATTGATCTATTTTCGGGCCTTATCTTCATTGACCTGTTTGGGCCATTTAATACCTCTGACCACTCTTCTCTTCCTGAAATATTTACCTTCCTTGGTCAGGTAAAGCAGATCCAGTCTTACTAGCTTCATTTTACACCTAGGAAACCAAGGCCTGAAGAGGTACCCAGTCTATGAAAGAAGACATAGCAGTGCGCAGGGTTCAAATCTAGCCTCTTGACTCTCAGTCTTGAGCTTTTTTTCTGAGCGAGATTTTTGGAATCCTTGGTGATGTTTGCAAATTCTTTAGTGTTAAGAGGGCCTCACAAGGAGAATTTTAACTGGTTCTACTTTTTGTAAGAAATTTTTATTATATTTCATTTTTTTCCTGTGCTGCTAATCTAATCAGTCTTCATGGCCTTGGCTGGAACAGAGTTCTAATGAGGACTCAGTTGTGCTGTGGTGCAGAAGGGCCCCTAACTGGGCAGCTTTCCATCCATGAGAGTTAAGGGATAGAAAGAAAGCCCAGAGGACCTGGGGGAAGGATACCTGCCAAGAAGCCCAGAACGGGGCTTTGGGGCCAAGCAGCAATCTGCAGGGCCTTGGGCAAATGTACTGTGGGCTTTCCTGGGTGAGCTGGGCAGTTACTTCTCAGACCACCGGTACCCTCATGTGACATTGAGCAATTGCTTCTTCCTAGAATTGAGAATTTAATAAGTTCAACATACATACATACATACATCTCTGGGCTCTGCCTGACACACGATATAGATACTCAATGAGTGGTAGTTATTTGGGCCTTTAATTTCGATTTAACAAGGATTTTTCTATATTCGACTTTATTTGGGCCTTCCAACTATCCAACCAAACTCTACCTCCGCAGATGGATATTTTAAATCATTTTATCCCGGTAGAGACTGAGGATCAGAAGGCGAGCGCTTGGACTCGAGGTGGCCGCCAACTGGAGCCGACTCCCCTGAAAGCACCCAACTTCTCAGCGGGCTCTGCAACCCGTTGGCCCTACAACTCGTCACCTGCCTCCGTCGCAGCCTCCCGTCCTCGCCTCTGCGTCTGGCCGCTCAGCGCCATCTTTGAGCCTGGCACGGTGCCGTACTTCCGCACTTCCCTCCCCCACCCAGGGGTAGCCGCGCGTGCCCAAGCGTGCCCCTACTGGGATGAAGTATCCAAAACTGGCCAGGCTTGTCTCATACTGGCCCCAAATAATAATTTATTTCGTCCTCTCAGATCTGGAGGAAGCGGTCTGACCAATTAAAAAATGGTGGGGATAGCCTCACCTCCCCTGTCTTCCGCTTTGGAGGCGCAGGGGCGAAGGTCGCCTCGGAGTGCACAGGCGCGACAGGGCGGAGCTATCTCCATGGCAACCCGCGTGCAGCCCAGGCAGCTCTGCCGGGCGGGAAGTGCGGGAGCTGAAGCGCTGGCGACAGGCGGGGCTGCGAGCGCCGAGGGGCCCGGGCGGCCCGGGCCGCTGCAGGACGAGACCCTGGGCGTGGCGTCTGTGCCCTCGCAGTGGAGGGGCGTCCAGGGCATCCGCCGGGAGACGGTGAGGGCGCGGGCCCGGCTCGGGGCGACGCCGGCAGGAGGGCGAGGGTCCGCGCGCGGTCTCCGGGCCAGGTTCTGGCGTGCCACCGGGTTATTTTTGTATCGTCACCCACAGAGGCTAGCCCTTGCGGTATTCTCGTGCGTTTCCTCAGACTCTGAACAACCACAGAAGGGTCTTTTCCTTAAGCCTTCTGAAGACTCCGTGTTTTGAAGGATTTTGTGTGAAGCGCCGTTTTTAGGCATTTCAAACTAACTTCTCTTTAAAAAGACCAGATTGCATGTCGAGGTCGAGAGACGCCAGTTTTCTGGCAGCGTAATCCAAAGCACACAAGGCGAGGTGTTTTGAGGAAGTGAGGGGCAGGGCTCCTGGGCGCCAGGCCTCCTCGGGCGTCTTTGTGCAGACTTGGAGGGCCTGCTGTGTGCCAAGAGCTCTTCCCTCCTGGAGCCGACGTGGGGCCGTTCGCAGGGCACAGCCAATAGGCAACTTATGTAATAAGTAAATTCCGCTGGGTGTTCTTTAGTTGGTGAGTAGTGCCATGGAGGAAAGCAAAAGAAGGGTGAGGGATTGGAGGGACTGGGTTGGAGAGTGAGGGGGTGAGGGGTCCTCATTGAGAAGGTGACATTTGAGAAGTGAGAGAGTTAGCCAAGTGGATACCTGCCATAGAGCGGCCAGGCAGGGCAGACTGCAAGTGCAAAGGCCCTGGGGTTGGAGCAGTTCTTGCTTGTTTGAGGAGGCAGCCGGTTCGAAGAGGAATGAGAGAAGGGGAAATGGTCCCAGTTGAAGTCAGAGTGGGGAAGCAGAGGCAGGTCAGGTAGGGTCTTGCAGATCATTGTAAGGATGTTGGTTTTTCCTCGGTGAAAATGGGGGGCATTATAGCCTGCTGCACATTTCCCAGAAGAGAAAACTTAGCTTGCCATAGGAGTGGCCAAACCTGCAGAGCTTAGGTCCTCACCAACACCAATGAACTTCCCGTGAAGTCTTAGTCTTGAAAACCCGTTTCTTGCCTCAGGCCAACAGTCTGCATGCAGGTCTCAAGCCAGGATTTGAGGTGGCTTCAAAGCACTCCCCACTTAACCGTGCTGCCTAGAAATGGTTCTAGTGCAAAGCCAAGTGGATATTTTAGTTAAATCTCTCCATCCTTATCACAGGTAAACGTATAATTCACATTTACTGTCCTTTAAGAACACTTGAAATAGCTCTTGTTTGCCAAACACCCAGATTCTAGAAGACTTTAGGTTGGAAACCACCATTCAGTCTAACTTTTTTTTCTTCTTAGAGAGAATGAAATGGAGGCAGGTTCATTGGACTATAGTTTTAACCTGTAGGATTCTACAAACGGATTTGAACACTTGAAGTGTAAGAGCTTTCATCTGTGAGGATGATTTCCTTAGACTAGCACCCGTCTTGTGGAAGGAGATTTTTGATTAAGTTGTAAGAATGTTGGAGGGGTCGGAAGAAGGAAGTAAATTGCTTTTTCCAAATTAACTTTTTTCTCTTTATAGAAGTTAATGTATCCAAAATGTAGAAAAAACCTGGATATGCAAAAAAAAAAAAAAAAAAAAGAAAAGAAAGAAAAAGAAAAAGAAAAATCACCCAGTTTCCCAGCCACTTGGTTTGTACCTGTCACAACTGTGTTGTCTGTTTTGCCCCATTTTTAAAAAAATAAAAATGGAATCACACTGTGCACAACATCTTGTAGACCCAGGTTTTTCATTTAATACATCCACAACAAATTTCTACGTTTAAAATTTTTTTTAATAATTTTTATTTAACCAGTCTCTTTTGATGGTTAGGCAGTTTCCAATTTTTCTTTTATCAGTAAACCCCATGGTGAGTGTTTTAGCTAATTTTTATTTATTTACTTTAAAAATTTTTAAGCTAATTTTTATTTTTATTTTTTAAATATTTTATTTATTTATTTGACAGAGATAGAGACAGTCAGCGAGAGAGGGAACACAAGCAGGGGGAGTGGGAGAGGAAGAAGCAGGCTCCCAACAGAGGAGCCTGATGTGGGGCTCGATCCCATAACGCCGGGATCACGCCCTGAGCCTAAGGCAGATGCTTAACTGCTGTGCCACCCAGGCGCCCCTAAGCTAATTTTTAAATACAATTCCTTAATTTTTAAAAAGTTTGTTTGGAAAAGTTGAACATTGGTCTCTGCTTGGCCCATGTAGTGGTGCGGTATTCGAATGTACTTCCACGTTCCAGTGATGAATTCTTTTTTCTTTAAAAAAAATTTTTTTTAAAGATTTATTTATTCTAGAGAGAGAGGGTGGGAAGGAGAGAGAATCTCCAGCAGACTCCCCACTGAGTGCGGGGCCTGACCCCATGCCCCTGAGATCATGACCTGAGTGGAAACCAAGAGTCAGACACTGAACCGACTAAGCCACCCAAGCACCCCTTTTGAAAAATTTTTTAAAAGATTTAATTTAATTTAATTTATTTATTTTTTAAAGATTTTATTTATTTATTTGACAGAGATAGAGACAGCCAGCGAGAGAGGGAACACAAGCAGGGGGAGTGGGAGAGGAAGAAGCAGGCTCCCAGCGGAGGAGCCCGATGTGGGGCTCGATTCCATAACGCCGGGATCATGCCCTGAGCTGAAGGCAGACGCTTAACCGCTGTGCCACTCAGGCACCCCAAGATTTTATTTTTTAAGTAATCTCTACACCCAATGTGGGGCTTGAACTCACGAGCCAGGTGCCCCTTTTCTGTTTGAATATTAATGGCCTTTGGCCTGACTTGACTTTTCTTGTCATATTCCAGTCTGTTCACAGAGAGATAGTGTACTGGACTTTGGTTTGAGACCGGGGTGCACATGCTCTTTAGGGCTTTGGGCCGATCACATGATCTCTTTTTCTGCAAAGTGGGTCCTTGTGAGAATACTTCCTGAGGGGTTAAATGAGACTGTGGGTAAGAAAGCGGTTTGAAAGCCTGGGGCTGCTCAGGTGGGTAGGACGGGAGTGTCAGGCGCCTGTCCAGGTGCCTGAGATGAAGGGTACGTAATTATCCCTCCTTGCTCATCCGCTGTTTCTCGAACTTGGCTGACACTGGACTGTCCTGGAGACTCTTGAAAAATATGGATGTCTGGGTCCTACCTTCAGCGAATCTGCTTAATTGGTATGTGGCGTGAGATGGGAATCGGTTTTATTAAAGCTT
Organism: Ursus arctos; assembly: GCF_023065955.2. Taxonomy (NCBI): domain Eukaryota; kingdom Metazoa; phylum Chordata; class Mammalia; order Carnivora; family Ursidae; genus Ursus; species Ursus arctos. The sequence goes on along the minus strand of NW_026622852.1, from coordinate 53,825,727 downwards.
CCTAGGTCATTCTAATGGGTAGCAAGATTCGAGACCCCCAACTGAATGTATCTCACTTTCCAACAGCATAATCTTTCTGGAACCCAGTTCTGATCCTAGAAAAATGTGCGGTGTGTTTTTTTCCCTCTTTTAAAAAATGGTGGTGGGGCGCCGGCCTGGCTCAGCCGACAGAGCGTGTGACTCTTGATCTCAGGCTGTGAGTTCGAGCTCCATGTTGGGCGTAGAGATTACGTAAATAAATAAAGTTGTGGTGAGAGACGTATAATAGGAATTTTACTGTTTTCAGGTGTACAGTTGAGTGGTGTTGAGTACATTGACAAGGTGCGAAACAATCACCACGCTCTAGTTCCAGAACTTTTTCATCCCTGGGGTGCATTTTGGACATTCAGATCTGTCTTCTTGGACTGTGAGCTCCCAGAGGGCAGGGGAGTGAGTCCTGTGTATTTCTGCACCACCCAAAGGCCCCCAGGAAATACTGGATTGAATAATTTTCCTGTGTGCGGTCAGCCCACACGGGGTACCTCTCTCCTCTCCCACTTGCAATTCAATTAGCTGCCTCCCCGCGGGGCTCTTCCTCCTTCCCTGACCGGCCGCCACTTCAGCGCCTTGGTGACTTCGGTAGTGTATGTCACCCCCTGCTGGAGGGTGTTTGTCTTTGACCTGGGGTCTGGCCTCTTACAGATTTTCAAGAATTCGATCTGTGGTTCTCTACCTTTGAGTTTGCTAGACAGCGTCGATGCTGGATTTTTTTTTCCCCCAAGAGCATGAGAAGAGATTAAGAGGCTAAGATGACACCAAGATAGTCTGCAGTAACTGTAGCTCAGAGGTGGTCTAGCGCCTCGGCGGCTCCCGGCTTCCACGGAGACGTCTGCTCTTGCCCTCCGCACGAGGCTGGCCCCGGGCTCCACGTCATCCTTCGAACAGCTGTTTGTTGCCCTGATAGACTCAAGAGGCAAGTCCACCTGAACCGGAGGTTGTGCCTTGATGTCGGTCCCGGGCTCAGTTCCTCCATGCTCTCGGAGGCCTCACAGGTGTCCACACTGCATCACGAAACCCGCTCGGCACCCTAAACATGCCCGCCGCACCTTGTCTGCTCGTCAGCGGCAAATTGGGCCTCACACCTGGGTCAGATCGAGGTGGGGCTCGCGCTCGTGCGTGGGCTTTGCAGCATGTGCACGGGGGCCACTGACCTGGGCCGGGTCCTCTCTGCTGCCGTCACACCCGCCTTCTCAGGTGTGCAGGACCCGATGGGGAAGGAGGTGGAAGAAGGGAGGCCTTGGGGGTGACAGCAACCTGGGGAAAGGGAGACTCTGGGGAGGACGAGTGGAAGTGGGCCTGCTGGAAGTGGTGAGGTGACAACGACAAGCCACTCCCACCACACGTGCCCAACAGCATCCCTCAGGTGGGCTTGACAACATTCTTTAGCCTCTGGGGGTGAGCCATGTGCTACCCGACCCCAGGTGAAGCCCCAGCCCTCGCAGTAGCAGAGATAGTCAGAAAGGGGGGGAATGTGAGCACGGTCTATATTTGGGGGGGCTGGGTAAAAGGTGATGGACCTTGGGCTGTGGACCTGGGAAGCATACAGATGGGTGAGGCCCACACGTGGGGTCTGAGTGACAGCCCCTCCCTCCCCCCCTCCCCCCGCATCAGCACCCCCCGGGGGCTTGTTAGCACAGCACACTCAGCCCCGCTCCGGGTGGTGGCAGCTTGTGTTCTAGCAAGCTTCCAGGTGATTCTGGGGCCCACCGATTGAGAATGCAGGTCCAGAATGGTCTTTGAGGTCCATTTCCACCCTGGAGTCAGATGTGCTGGCTCAGGCTGGTTGGGAGGCTGAAGGAGAAGCTGTGTGCTTCTAGTATTTGCTGGTGGTGGTTACTACCCAGGGGAGTCATGGGGGCTCGGCCTCTCACTGCACATCAGCCCAGACCTTCAAACACACATTCTTTCTATGGTGATGTATTTCCTCAATTAGAGGACACCCCCCCACCCCCAACCTTTTTAACAAATCTTAAAATTCGGTATGTCTCACAAATGACCTGTGTATTTAATATAGTTTCCCCCTGAAGAGCTACTTTTAAATAATTAGAATGTTTAATAATCGATACATCCTAGAGTCAAGGAGATCTAGAATGTATATATTTTGTCTCTTTTTTTTTTCCCTTGAGAGGGAGGGGGAGGGGCAGAGGGAGAGAGAATCTTAAGCGGCCTCCATGCCCGGCACGGAGCTAGGTGGGGGGCTTGATTTCACGACCCTGAGATCATGACCTGAGCTGAAATCAAGAGTCAGATGCTTAACCGACCGAGCCACCCAGGCGCCCCATATCGATCTATCTCTATACCCACCGTGGGGCTTGAACTCATGACCCCAAGATCGAGTTGCATGCTCTACTGACTGAGCCAGCCATGTGTCCCTAGAGTGTATACTTTTAATAAGAAAGTGACTGTTCTACTCATGACTTTGAAGTTGGCCTGCCCCATATTGATATCCCCCGCATGGATTTCTCTAGCTGGCCAGTTTCTGAATGACTGAGTCACACATCGGCACAATTAACACCGGCACTGATCAGTCTTTGACCCTGAAGGCAGGGCAGAGCCCAGTATTCTGTCAGTACACCCCTCGGGGCCTGGGGTGGGGGCCGGTCACTGGACCCAGTGGGGCCGTTTCCTCTGTCATGGTGAGTGTTCCTGAAATTGAACAGCCAGTCCTAGATGCCAGCCAGAGACCCCTTATTTCAGAAGTGAGGCCTCGAGGGGTGGCGGTCTAGGGGTCAGGGAGCCCTCCTAGGGGTCAGTGTGATAGCAAGTGACAGAAACTGGCCCAAACCAGGCGCTTCTCTTTAGGATGCAGGGGTCTCCTGGGCCTCTGCATGGAGGTGCAGCTGGTCCCGAGGAACCCAGGAGGCTTTGGGGGCTCTCCACCTCTCAGCTGGGCTGTTGCCATGTATCCCCTGAGGCCTGTCTGCTTGTCTCCTGGTCGCACTGTGGCTGAGTGTGGGGGCCCAGAGTTACCAAGTTTCAGTTCCAGGCCTGTGCTGTCTAACTTGTGAAATCTTTGTCTCCGTTGTGAGTTGCCCAGAGAGAGCACGATTGGCCCAGCCTAGGTTAATGTCCACTTCCCATCCAGTCAGAAGCTGCAGTCCTGGTGTTGGGGCACGTTTTATGGCTTGGGTAGGAGTCCTGACATTCCGGGTATCTGCAGGCTCTCGGGGCAGGTCAGCTGAGCTCCCATCCTGGGCTCTGCTCCCTGAGTCTCATTGCCTTCCTCTCTGCTGGGGTTTGCCGGGGCCTCACACTCCAGAGCCTAGAGCTTGGTGATTTTGGTTTGAGAGTTGTTGTTTCCCTAGTCCACACCTCCCAGTGTGATTAAAGTCTGGCCCCAGCCCCTGTTTCCCCTGCAGCATCTCTGCCTCTGAGGTGTGGGAGGCAGGCTGCAGCCCTGCATCCCTAATACTCTCCTTCCCGGCCCTGCCGAGGCCTAGGAAGCAAGGATCCCACTCGGCCCTGACTTCTTCCCTGACATCTCAGATGGGAGCCTCAGCCCAGCCACACGCTGCCTGGCACGGAAGGCATCCACTTATATATGGGGTGGCCTTGATCGAGCCCTTCTCTTCTGGAGGTTTGGGGCTCCATCCTCAGACAATCAGGGTCAGACCAGCTACTCGGATCTTGGACTATGGGAACCTACTTCGGTGTCCCAGAGGGAAAAGAGAGTAATGGTAGTTTCCTGCTGGTTCACAGGGGGAAAAATTGCGGGTACAGTATCATTGGTTTTCAGGTTTTTTTCTCTCCCTAATTTTCCCTAGTGTTTTGACATTTGTTATTTGCTTGAATAAGCAAGCAGCAGAGAAATATTAATAGAGATAGCTGGAAAGGTGACAGCTCGCTGTCTGTTGTGGACATTTTTATCTGACCGTAAGACACTGGGGTAACATTCTTTTAGAAACGTTTTTCTGAGTTCATCTGCTGTGATCAGTGGCCAGGACGTTGGACTGTGTGGGTGAGAACACCATGACTGAGACACAGTTTGCTGTCACGGGCCAGGCTACCTGGATTCAGGCTCCCCTGCGATCACCTCCGTGCTGTGTGACCTTGGGTGAGTTACTTCTCTGTGCCTCAGCGCCACCAGCAGTAATGCAAAGATAGGGTTTTCTTCACAGGGTGGTTGTAAGCAGGAGTAAGAAACGGGAAGAGCTTTGGGGACAGTGCCTGAGTGAGCACTTAGTGACTGGCACTCTTACCATCGTGTGGCTTTCTGGAACTTTGATTTTCACCCAGTCTCTTGGAATTGGCTCGGCCTGTGTACTTTCTGGCCGCCGTGCCCATCCAGGAATTCCTCAGTGCGCGCACTCCACTGGCACCGGGGCTTCTCCAGTGCTGTGGCTTCGGGTCGCGTCTCTGTTGGATGCTGTCCAGAGCCTCGTGCCGTGTGACTGCTCTCGGGAATCCTTGACGCGTCCGTGCGGGCGGCGGGAGGCATCTCAGTCTAGAGGAGGCCCGGCGGAACCGCTTCTGTGTTCTCTTCTCCCAGAATCTGGTGGTCACCTGCTCTCCGCTCCTCACTCCTCCCTGAGCAGCCAGAGAGGCATGGCCCTGCTTTCGGCCACCCCGGGGCTCACACCTAGAGGGAGAGTCCCACTCGTCCTGGCTCTCAGACGCCTCCCTTGCCCTTGCTCGCGTGCCGCCCTCCTCACCCACTGCGGCGGGGCGCGCCGCCTGCTGTCCAGTCCCTGAGCGTGGGACCTTTTCTACGGGCAGGTTTTGTTCTTGCCTCCCTGCTGCCCCCCCATGCCTGTCCAGGCCCCTCTCCTGCAGCTCTCTGCTTGTCCTTCACACCTCAGCTCCAGTGCCATTTCTCCTGGGCCCCCCCAGCTGTTCCGTTCTCTCCCACGCCTCTGCAGCACTGTGCTAGTTGAAGGGTTCCCTTGTCTGTGTACCCCCGCCCCCGTGGAAGCTCTTTAGGCACAGGAATCTCACACACTTTGTTTTCTGCTGTATCCATAGCACCCAAACCGTAACGTGTGTGGCATAACGGAGGTCTAGATAAATAACATGCAGCGTGTGTAATATGTTCTCTATGGCACATCGCACATACGGTGTCTATATAACATATGCAGAGTGAGGTATATGGCGTGTGTGTGTGTGCGTGTGTGTGTGTGTATGGCATAAATGAGCTTGTGCCCTGTACCAAACACCTTGCAAAGTGCTGCGGATACAAAGAGAGATCAGACAGGGTCTGAAGCTGGAGGAACTCACAGCTTAATGGGAGAATTTTGTGGAATGTGAAGGGGAACGTGGGGACACGTATTTCATGTTCTAGCAAGAGCTGCCCTGTGTGGGGCCAGCTCCCTTCCTTCAGGCTTACTAGTGCTGGCCTGCTGCCCAGCGCTGTCCCCTAAGCCTGAGCCGGGGCGGGGGCACGGGGTCTGGGCCTCATCATTGCCCCATGCATTCAGGTGCCTGGCGAGGGGCCGCATGAGCAGAGCCTCTTGTAAGACGACGATGTGCGATAGAGGGTCCCTAACTTGGTAAATGATGGGTCATGTCCGTATAAGAAAGAGGCTGATCTGTTGTCTGTCCCTGTGCCCGGCTAAACAGGGGACAAGGGATTGGAGGCAAATGGCCAGGTGGAGAAAAGGGGCAGCTGGGGAGAAGCCTGCCTTCTACCAACTAGCTCATCACAGACACACTCGCTTCCTTTGATCACGGGGGCACCTTGGAAGGTGCCTGCCAAGAGAGAGATGCCGTGGGGCATTCTGCTGGTGGCCGGCTTTGAGGTGCTTCCATGTACTGGCTTAGGTGACCACTGCTGGCTCTCCTATGACATGATTCTTACTATTGTCAGTATCTTCAAGACGGCACTCCTGAAAAAAAAAAAAAAAAAGATATTCCCGCATCCCCTCCAAATAGTGTCATAATGTCACCAAAAGTCCTGGGTCAGGCCCTTATTGGGTCACGTTGACTACCCCTGAACCTCTCACTGTGACCCAGGGTACATAGGAAGGTCGAGGGGTCATCCCCACCCATGGCACAGAGATCGGGCTCGTCCTTTGGAAGATGGGCCAGTTACAAGGGAAGGCAACAGACTGGGGCAGACAGGGTGACCGGAGGCCCAGAGGCCTGAGGGGAAGCGGCAGCAGGGGAGGGGAGTGCGCGGGCAGGTGAGGCTGGGTGGTGACCGCTGGGCTGTGATCTTCTGCAGAGAAGTTGCCAGACAGCGAGCATTGCCACCGCCGAGAAGGCTGCCCAGACGCGGAAGCACGTGGACGCCGAGGTGCAGACGGAGGCCCCTGTGCCGGTCAGCGTGCCGCCCACGTCCCCGCACGACGACCCCCGGCTCGCAGCCTTTCTTCGGAGGGTGGAGGCCATGGTTATTCGAGAGCTGAACAAGAACTGGCAGAGCCACGCTTTTGACGGCTTCGAGGTGAACTGGACCGAGCAGCAGCCGACGGTAGGGAATGGGCTGGTGAGGCCTGGGACGCCCCCCAACTCTGCCGCAGCTCGAGCCCCATTTCCAGTCCTTCTTTATGCCGCCCAGATACTGATAATAGCGCTAATAATAACAGCGTTCACAGAGCTCTAACATTCTGCCGGGTGTATAGTTTTATGAGAGTAAGTCGTCAGGGGCGCCTGGGGGGCTCAGCTGGTTAAGTCTCTGCCTTCAGCTCAGGTCATGCTCTCGGGGTCCTGGGATCGAGCCCCACATTGGGCTCCCTGCTCAGTGAGGAGCCTGCTTCTGCCTCTCCCTCTGCCCCTCCCCCCTGCTCATGCTCTCTCTCTTACACTCTATCTCAAATAAATGAATAAAATCTTAAAAAAAAAAAAAAGAAAGAAAAGAGTAAGTCATCAGGCCTCCCCTGGTGTCAGAAAGTAGGTGTGTAGTTACCTCCATTTACAGCTGGGAGGTACTGGGAGGTACAGGCGGGAGACTGCGAGCCGAAGTGACTTTTCCAGGATCACACAGAGCTAGTCAGCAGTAGAGGCGAAGTTTGAACCCGGGGAGTCGGACTCTGGACCGAATTCTCCGCTCGGCTGTGTCTCCCCAGGCCGCACGCGGTGAGGGCTCTCTGCGCCATCTCATTCGGCGTGACTGTGTGAGGCAGTACTAGGATGATCGCCATTTTATACAGGAGGCCCAGAGAGGCTAAGTGACTTGTCCGAGGTCACACAGCTGTCACAGGCCAAGCTGGGATGTGAGCCCTTGTCTGGTTTCGCTACCGTGCTCCGGTGACTTCAGTGTTTCCCAGGCTCAGTTCAGAGCTGTCACGCTGTATACTCAAGTGTCCAGCTGCACAGACAGCCCAGCCTTTGAGATGAGGGAGCCTCTGAGCGAGTGGGGGGCTCTTGGCTTTGGCTCCATGCTGGGCCTCAGCCTCCCCTGTGGACAGACTGCTTGCTCAGTGCTGCATGCCCTCGACCGACCGACTGACCGCAGAGCCTTAGAGTTCTGGCCAAACTTTTTTGTATACAATGCTTTCTTCCCCGGGAAACCGAGGTGAGTAACTGTGTATTCAGAGGTCATAAGCCCTGCTCTAGCCCCTCCCCTCCTCCTCTGCCCTCTTCCACCAAGTCATTGGAAGGCACGGGAGAGTCGGTTTGTTTGAGAGAAATTCTCAAAATCGCTCCGAAGAGCAGGTGCCGAGGCCGCGCCCGGGCACGCAGGCCCTGAATCTCCGTGCGGCCCCGCACCAGAGGGGCTCGGCGGCCGGGAAGAGCTCAGCGTGTTCTCTTGCCCTGGCCGATGTGCACCCCCCCCCATTTTACAGTTGCATTTCGAGAGGTTAAGCTTTTGTTCTTTATCAGTAGTGCTTCCCCCCATTTCTATGGATTAATTTGGTCCAAGTGTGTATTACTCTCTCCCCCTTTACAAAATATCTGTTTTCTGACTACAGAAACATATGCTCATTCTAACAAACCCGGGCGTTGCAGAAACAGAGCACATGCCATGTAGACAGCGGCTGGGGACAGCTGCTCCCAGGCCTTTAGCTCCTCCCTGGGCTACACTAACACAGCACTGTTACTAGTGTTGTCCTTAAGCACAGTTGTTTCTTTTTAAGGATTTTACTTATTATTTATTTGACAGAGCGCAGGTAGGGGGAGCAGCAGGCAGAGGGAGAGGGAGAAGCAGACTCCCCGCTGAGCAGGGAGCCTGACGCTGGGCTCGATCCCAGGACCCTGCGATCATCACCTGAGCCGAAGGCAGACACTTAACCGACTGAGCCCCCCTCCCCCCCGAGAACATTTTAAACAAAAAATGGAAAGCACTCTACATATTATTAATCACTTTTCTCACGTGCCAGAGCTTTCCATGTCAGTTCCTATCAAGGTGCCCCAGGCTATGTCCCACTGCACGGACATGCCATCCTCTATCTGAGTCCCCTGTGGGACTCAGGTCTCCCCCGGAAACGTGCGGACAGGCGGGAGATCGGGCGGCACCCTCCGAGCGCAGTGCGCCGGCCGCGTGTCTTCGCGGTTCCCGGAATGCCCGGCAGAGGAGAACTTCCCGAGTTTGCTCTTATATTAACAATGTCAGCGAATCTCTCTCTCTCACTTCTTCTTTTGCATCAGTTTTTTGTTGATTTCCTCATAATGGAATTATTATTTTGGCTGATGTGGGGTTTTTCTGTCTCTCCTGCTGTCAAGGTATTGGCCTTGACATTTCATCGCTGTCCTTGGCACAGCTGTTGCGGCTCCGGAAAGGCTGGGATGCCACGCTCAGAGAGAAACCCTGCTTTCAGATTTCCAAAAACAGTGTGACAACCTGGGGAACACTTAGAAATCAGAGATAAGAGACGGGGGCTCCCACCGGAACTTCTGATCTCCTGGCTCTGTTGTTCCCTTCCTCTTGCTTCGCACACGTGTGTGGACAGCTGTGTGTCACTGTGACCGGTCTTGGGTCTTTTCTGGTCGGGAGCAAAGCCCGTTCTGTGTTGTCAGGGGGCTACAGAGCCTTCACGCTTGTCCTTTGAAAACACCACCGAATGTTCCATCTGTACACCGTGTTTTTCTGTGCCCGGTGTATCAAGGTGTGTTCCCCACGCAGGGCCGTTCGCCCTTGCGCTGTTCTGCGCCCGCCGCAGTGACGGTGTGGAGCGGCCCGTCATCCCCGGCGTCGCCCACTGTGCAGCCTCGTCTCCTCCTGGGTGTTGCAGTTTTAAGTAGTGTTATGACGAATAACATATACGGCTTATTTCTCATGTAAACTTAGGTTGAATGGGACATAAAAACACAAACTGCCACTTCAGGCCCGTGGCTTTTCAAAGTGAAAATACTTGTGGAACCAGAACCCAGATCAGGAAACCGAATGTGGTGAGACCCCAGAGGTCTTCTTGAGTTCCCTCCACCTCCTACCTCACCGCGCAGCTTTTCTTTTTTTTTTTTTTTAGTTTTATTTATTTTTAAGTAATCTCTACACCCAGTGTGGGGCTCGAACTTACGAGCCTGAAATCAAGGGTTGTGTGCTCTGCTGTCTGGGCCAGCCAGGCGCCCCTATACGGCTTGGTTTTAAATAACAGATTGATTGGAATATCGGTCACATCCCATATAATTCACCCGTTAAAAGTGTACAGTTCAGGGGCGCCTGGGTGGCTCAGATGGGTAAGCCTCAGAGGCCTTCGGCTCAGGTCATGATCTTGGGGTCCTGGGATCGAGCTTCACATCGGGTTCCCCGCTCAGTGGGGAGTCTGCTTCTCCCTCTGCCCCTCCCCCTCACTCGTGTACTCTCTCTCAAATATAAATAAAAAAATCGTAAAAAAAAAAAAGCGTAGGGGCGCCTGGGTGGCTCAGTCGGTTAAGCAGCTGCCTTCAGCTCAGCCATGATCCCGGGGTCCTGGGATGGAGCCCCGCTTCGGGCTCCCTGCTCAGCGGGGAGCCTGCTTCTCCCTCTGTCTCTGCTGCTCCCCCTGCTGTGCTCTCTCACTCGCTCTGTCGATAGATAGATAAAATCCTAAAAACTTACTGAACTGTACACTTTATTTTTCACGTTCCTAGAGTTGTGCGACACTGGCACGATTTCAGAACATTTTCATTACCCCCAAAGAAACCCCATACCCACTAGCAGTCACTCCTCATTTCCCCCCAAATCCCTGGCCGCTACTCCTCTTTCTGTCTCTATACGTTGTCTGTTGTGGACATTTCAGAGATGGAATCCTATACGAAGCGGTCTCAGTGACGGGCTTCTTGCACGTCAGAATGTCCGTGCGGCTGACGGTGGCGTGTGCCAGCACCTCTCTCCTTGCTGTGGCTCCGCAGTCCTTCCTGCACTGGAGGGATGTACCCCATCGATCAGTTGGTGGGCATCTTGGCTGCCGAGAATAATGCTGTGAACATCTGTGTACAAGTTTCTGGATAACGTGTGTTTTCAGATCTCTGGGTGTGGAGCTAGGAGCGGACTTGCTGGGTCATACGGTGCCTCTCTGTTTAACCTTTTGAAGAATCACCAGATTGTTTCCCCACGGCGGCCGTGCCATTCTGCATTCTTGCGAACGGCCTGTGAGGGTTCCCAGTGTACAGCTCTTTACACATTTTAGGTTCTTTTCATTGGATAGTTTCTTTCTATGGGGTCAGGAGGTCAAGGGGTATGCAGCTTTTCTCAGGAGTTTTGATCTGTGCTGCAAATCCTGTCCCGGAAACCGCGGTCTGATCGCTCGTGGTGGCCCCCACGGCCAGCCTTCTCAGTTGCTGTGCCGGCCTCCTGTGGGCTGAGAAAGAAGATTCCAGACCTTTACATGTAAAGCCCTGTGACTGAGTACAGTCACATTGTGCAGCCATCGCTACCATCCCGTTCCAGAAGCCAAAGCTATTTTTTTTTAGAGGGGGCGGAGGGGCAGAGGGAGAGGGAGAATCTTAAGCAGCCTCCACTGAGTGCAGAGCCTGACACGAGGCTCGATCTCACGACCCTGAGATCACGACCTGAGCCAAAACTAATAGTTGGGCACTTAACTGACTGTGCCATCCAGGGGTCCCAGAAGCCGAAGCTTTTGAAAGGCGTGTAGAACAGGGTCTAACTCCGATCCCGAACCTGGCATCCGTCTTGGTTTGGAAGAGCCTATCTGCTGGGTGTTTGGAAGTGTCCTCTGAGGAGTGGTGTTTGGATGAAGCCTCCAGATTTCCCTCCAGGACTGGGCAGTGGACCTGGTTGGCTCGGGAGGTCCAAGCCTACGTGTAGTTTTTTTTAGGTGGCTATAAGACCACCTGTTGGGTGGCTCTGGGCTTAGGGTCGTGATGGTCTGTCTCTTGCAGGTGACCTGTCTGCACACCCTGGGCTACCCCCCAGCCCAAGGGCAGGGTCTGCATGTGACCAGTGTCTCCTGGAACACCACCGGGTCTGTGGTGGCCTGTGCCTATGGCCGGTGAGTGGCAGCCAGGGTGGCTGCGGGGCACTGGGAAGCCCTCGGACCCTGATCTAAGCCTCTTTTTCCCTGTCTGTGTGGTGAAGGCTTGGCCTGGAGCTTGGCCATTCTGGGAGTCTTTTTATTCTCAAGGCTGCCTGGGCACCAAGTTGTCTGGAAAGAGCAGAGGAGGGAGGGGCTTAGAGCCCAGAGTCCCGGTGCCCACCTGTCAGCACAGGGCAGTAAGCCTGGGCCGGCCGCCTCTGCTCCACGAGCTGTCTCCTGATGGGCCACGGTTCCCCCACCCTGCCATTACGTGGACCCATCCTTGGTTCCCGGGAACCCTTTTCTAGAGGTCATGCCCTTTAGTGTCCCGGAGATGCCTCTGCCACTTCAGTACCCAGTACAGTCTGGCTGACGTGCGATCCGGAGGCTAATCGGTTTGGGGTTGGTTGGGGGAGTGGTGGGTCGGGTGATACGAACAAGGCGGGGAAGAGGCCCCCGGCCTCGAGGCAGAGCCAGCCCAGGCTCGTCCCTGTGCAGGTTGGACGACGGGGACTGGAGCACGCTGAAGTCCTTCGTGTGTGCCTGGAACCTGGACAGGCGAGGCCTGAACCCCCAGCAGCCGTCGGCAGTGGTGGAAGTGCCCAGCGCCGTCATGTGCCTGGCCTTCCACCCCACGCAGCCGTCCCACGTCGCAGGTGAGCCTTCAGCCCGCCTCGCTTCTGCTTCCCACCCTGCAGAGGGCGGCTGGAGGTGGGCCTTCAGCCCCCCGCAGGGCTAGGGCAGGTCTGCGTGGGGGGGGGAGAGACCGTGGGCAGCCCTGATCCCTGGGCTCAGGTGAGGATGCCCGGTATGGAGCTTGGAGGAGGAGGACGACAGGAGAAGGTGGGTCATTGCTGAGTCTTGTCGGGATGTGGGCCATGGAAGGGCACGGCCTGGTCAGGACCGGAGGCCGGGCAACGTGGGCACCCTTGGGGAGCTGTTAGCAGTGATAGGAGCCCCACGTGTGGGGAAAGGGGGTTGTGCTGGAGCGAGTGGCAGGGTGCCGGGCCGGGGAGGTCAGCCTGGCGGTGGGCGAAGCTTCCAGGGGTGTGGCGGGGGGGGGTGTGCAGCGGGCCAGGACTTTTCCTCCTCGAGGTGGTTTTGGGGAAGTGGCTCCACGTCCTGCCTCTGTTGGGTGTGAAGAGCTGGGACTTGGCCAGGAGGCTGGGGTGCTGGCTGTGAGTCCGCTTGGTCCCGCAGGCGGGCTGTACAGTGGCGAGGTGTTGGTGTGGGACGTGAGCAATCCCGAGGACCCGCTGCTCTGGCGAACGGGCCTGACAGACGACACGCACACCGACCCCGTGTACCAGGTCAGAGCGTGGGCTGCTGGCTGGGTTGGGAAACCATCCCCTTCTCCCTGAGCTGGGCGGGGCTGGCACGGGCCTGCTCCCTGAGGCCAAGCAGGAGATCGGGTGCCCACTCGGCACAGCCATGGCAGGAGGTCACCGGGGAGCTGGCAGTCGGACAGCTGCCTTCAGCGTTCTCAGAGCTCCCAGGGCATGAGTCACCTCCTGCCCCCGGCAGGAGCCACCCCCAGGGCCCTGGGCCATGCCCAGCGGCCCCCCTGCCCCCCAAGCTGCCAGCAGAGGCTCCCAGCTGTCCCGGGCTCAGGGAAGGAGCTCAGAACCGTCGGGACTGCCCCCTGGTGTGTGAGGTGGCTCCAGGCCTCCCCCAGAATTCTCCCTCTTGTTTTTCTAGAAGGGGTGGGTGGGGAGGGAGGGTGACCGTTGGGCTTGCTGGAAGGTGGGGGCAGGCTGGGGAGCAAGCAGAGCTTTCCCAACCTCGGCGCTGCACCCCGTCACCCCAGGTGGTTTGGCTGCCCGAGCCCCGGCACAGCCACCGCTTCCAGGTGCTGAGCGTGGCCACGGACGGGAAGGTGCTGCTGTGGCAGGGGGTCGGGGCGGGCCAGCTGCAGCTCACGGACGGCTTCGCCCTGGTCGTGCAGCAGCTCCCGAGGAATGCCAAGCTGAAGAAGGTACGTGGGGTCCCAGCTGCCCCCCTGGACCCCGTAGGAGCTCCGTGAGGAGCCCCGGGTGGGAGGGGGAAGGCGGCACCGGCACCCGCGCTACCAGCGGAGGACCTGCCGCCTGACCTCCTTGGGCCACAGCGCCTGCTTGAGTGACCGGGCTCCTTTGGGACACTGTGTGACCAGATCCCTTGGCTCTGCCCGCCGTTCATTTCTCCACAGCCTCCCCGGGGAGAGACCGAGGTGGGTGCCACGGCGGTGGCCTTCTCTAGCTTTGACCCCAGGCTTTTTGTTCTGGGCACGGAAGGCGGCTTCCCACTCAAGTGTTCCCTGGCAGCGGAAGAGGCCGCCCTCACCCGGATGCCTAGCTCTGTGCCCCTGCGGGCCCCGGCACAGCTGACCTTCTCTCCGCACGGCGGGCCCATCTACTCCGTGAGCTGTTCCCCCTTCCACAGGTAGAGAAGGCTCCAGCGCACCTGGCACGGGGGGCGAGGGGGTCCCATAGAACTGCGGGACTGGGCCCAGCTCTTCCCCACGGGAGCCCTTGTGTCCAGAGTGCTGGTGGTCGGCCCCTCGCTCCCTGGTTTTGGGGTTCAGGGAGGCCCAGTGGACCAGGCCACCCAGCACTCCTCCCCTGCGTCCTGTCTAGGAATCTCTTCCTGAGCGCGGGGACCGACGGCCACATCCACCTGTACTCCATGTTGCAGGCCCAGCCCCTGGCCTCCCTGCAGCTGTCCCACAAGTACCTGTTCGCTGTGCGCTGGTCCCCAGTGCGCCCGTTGGTGTTTGCGGCTGCTTCCGGGGAAGGTAGGAAAGAGGACGCCAGACTCAGATCCGCTTAAGCCACGTGGGCCCGGCACGTATCTGGAATTCTGAGCTGGGGAAAGAACACGCGGGGGGAGGACTTTCCTCGTGCGGGAGGGATTGCTGTCGCAGGCTGTAGCTTTATTTTCTGCCGTAGCCTGTTGAGTTTCTCTGCCCCGGTGTGCAGGGGACTTGGGGGCGAGAGCCGCTGCTCCTCTTCCACGAATCTCTCCCCCTGCAGGTGACGTGCAGCTGTTTGATCTCCAGAAAAGCTCCCAGAAACCCACAGTTTCAATCAAGCAAACCCAGGATGAAAGTCCGGTCTACTGTCTGGAATTTAATCGCCAGCAGACTCAGCTCCTGGCCGCCGGCGACGCCGAGGGCACGGTAAAGGTGTGGCAGCTGAGCACCGAGTTCACGGAACAAGGGCCCCGGGAGACCGAGGACTTGGAGCAGCTGGCCGCCGAGGTGGCCACCTGAGGACCATGAGGCGACAGCAGGGCCCTGTGGGTGGGGGCGGACTGTCCCCAAATCCGGGGGCAGGTGGGGCGAGGCCACACCTGTGCTGAGCTGTGGCTCTCTCGCGGAAGCTGAATGAAGACAACACAAGCATCTGGGGGAGACTCGTTTATTTGTCTGTTACGTGAAAACAAAATGGGGGGAGAACAAGGAGGGAACGAGCCAGCTGCTTAGATTTCTCGCGTCGGAATGCGGGCAGCTGGCTTCACAACAAAAGAATCCGGGTCCCCACAGCAACGGGGCGAGTGCCACTGGACTGGAAGCGGCTTCGTGAAGCACTGTTTCTACTAAGTCATATCCCCAAGCGAAGCAGACGTGAGCTTACAGTGGAAAGTGACACTGGAATACTCGAGGAGCACAGAGAGGAGGTGACATGCAGCAAGGCGACAGCGGGGCAGGCAGTGTGGGCCAGGCGAGGCTGGGAGTGGGATCAGTTCACGAAGAGCGAGCGGGTGAACTCCACGTAGTCGAAGGCGGTGGGGAGCTCGCGGCCCTTGCCGTCCACGTAGGGCTTCATGTGGGAGACGCAGTAGTCGGCTTGTTCCCGAGTCAGGTTCTGGAGGGAAGAGGCCGCCCGTCAGCCCAGCCCCGCTGCCCCTGGGGGTGAGGGGTGGGGGTGGGGAGCTGGAACCCCCAGAGCCGGGCGGAGTGGCAGTGGTGAACAGGGAGGAGAGGTCTGGGCCCCACGGGGAGCTCCAGACCGCTCCAGACGGAGGTCTGTTCACTTAGACTCCGTTCCGCCCCTGGGGCAGCCTCGAGCTTTACTTTTCAAAGGAACCCTCCAGCCCCATCCCCAGGGCAAAGCAGAGGCCCGACCTGGTACAGCTCCTCCTTGGTAACGTAGGGCTTTCCCTCGGAGCTCAGGGCCCGGAAGGCGCTCTCGATCTCCTCGCTGGATTTGACATTCTCCGTCTCGCGGCTGATCATGAAGGCCATGTATTCTTGCAGGGAGACGTGGCCATCCCTGGAAAGGGCAAGTGCGGTGAGTGAGCAGGATGCGGGAGGAGCCAGACCCCGAGCCGCCTCCACGGCCCTCCCTCCAGCTCACCTGTTTGGATCCACGGTGTCTAGGATGGCCTCGAACTCGGGGTCGGGCTCCCCTTCCTCCACCATGGGCAGGTCATAACCCAGGGAGCGCAGGCAGGACTTGAACTCCTGGTGGTTCAGCCGGCCGGACTTGTCCTTGTCGAAGTGTCTGCCGCACAGATGGAGGGCTGCTCAGCACAGCCCGGGGCTGAGCCCACCGCCCCCGCCCCCACCCCAGGAAGACTGAACTCACTTAAACATCATGCTGAATTCCTTGAGGGCCTCCTCGGTCACTCCAGTTGTGTTTCTGAAAGAACGGGATGGAGTTAGCAGGTGGCGCCTCTGTTCCAGGCCAGGAAAGGGAGTGCGGGGCCCTGGGGGCCGGGCTCAGGTGGTGGCCACGCGGGGGGCAGGTACCTGGCCTGGATCTGCTGCTCCAGGTTGTGCTGCATGCGCATGCCCAGCTGGTCGAGCTGGTCCCACTGCTGGGCCAGGCCCACGGTGCTGTGCTCCGTGTACTTGTTGTCCAGGATCAGGGCCTCCTCCATGGCCGCCCCCAGGTCCTCGATCTTCTTGAGCTGACTTCTCATGGCTCGAATCTCCTGGTGCTTGCGCTGCAGGGCAGGGGGGGGGCGGGGGAGCGAGGGTGTAGGGCACGGGGGCTCTTGCCTCGGTCACCGGGCCCGAGAGCCCATGGAAGGGTTCTCCCGGCCCGCAGCCTCCAGGGCTGCGTGGGACGGCGTGAGGGGAAATCCAGCAGCCTCCGTCCGGGGAGGGACCAGCCAGGGGCAGGTTGCCAGGAAAACTCTATACTAAGAACCAAAGGCTCCTCTTTTCAAGTAAGACTCTGTGTGGCGACTGTTAGAGACAGAAAAGCCTTTTCTTTAAATGGTGGGGTCCTGTGCCACTCTATGCAAAGGGAACAAGAGCACCCACCCAGCCTACTTCCTGCCTGAGTTTCGACCGGGGGGCACTTACTTTGGTGGCTTCAAGCTGGGATTCCAGGGTCCCAGATTCTTCCACCATGCAGGACCTAAACACAGAAGCACGGTGAGGCAGGAGGGCCTGAGCGTGAGCTCAAAATTAACTATCCCCAGATAACAGGGCCTGCTGTCTTTTTTTTTTTTTAAATCTCTTACCAAGAAAAAGAAAGCTATCTGCTATTGGCCATCTTTTCCTAAGTGGCCCTGGGAGCCGGGGAGGGCAGGGAGTCTTTCTCCTGCTTCAGAGACCGGACGCGGCCACCCCAGGGGGTGTGCCACCCGCCCCAGGCCAACTGGGGGGCCAGCGCCGAGCCCCACCCAGCCTGCTGCCAGACCAGGACCCTTTCTCGTGTGGCTCCTCCAGCCCAGCCAGGCTGGGACCTGGCCCCTCATTCAAGCTAGGCCCTCAAGGGGTGCCTGAGGAACTGAGCCGAAGTTCTCCGTGGGATGACAGAGGGGCCACGGGCCTGACGGCACGGCCCCTCCGCAGCCACGGGGGAGCAAGCTGCTCGGGACAACCCTGCCACCTGCCCCCCGGAGACCTTGCGGGAGCGGCGGACACAT
The DNA here is from genome assembly GCF_023065955.2 of Ursus arctos. Classification (NCBI taxonomy): domain Eukaryota; kingdom Metazoa; phylum Chordata; class Mammalia; order Carnivora; family Ursidae; genus Ursus; species Ursus arctos. The sequence continues at coordinate 53,808,493 of NW_026622852.1, read as the reverse complement.
GGAGAGCCACCCCCCAGAAATCCCTGGAGTCTCCTGCACGTTCCTGAGGAGGGGAGCCACACTGGAGGGTGGGACAGTCGTGCAGGAGACACAGTCAGAAGACCCCTCAGACACGAAGCCAGGGTGCTAAGAGATCGTGACCAGATTTGGGTTTTGAAAGTGATTCTAACTCTGCCCAAAGGAGGGAGGTGGCTGCGATTAAGCCCCAGACTCAGGCTCCATGAGACCGTCCGGGCCAGAGGCTCCCAGGGCCGAGTTCTGAAGAGCAGGGGCGCCCCAGGGAGCCTCCACCCCCCCGACGTTACACAGTGTGAGGTCACGGAAGGCCACCGGTGAACGAAGACAACAAACGGGTCGGGGTTACGTGCAGGGACGAGTCACACTGTGTGCGTGTCCTTGGTGGGCTTTCAGCCCGGCCTCCCCTGCACCCATGTATGCCCCAACCTACCCTTTCGACACCCAGCGAGCCAGGGTTAGCTCTGAAATTTCCCCAAGTTCAAAGTGCTCAAGCAAGGCAAGGCACCAGGCTTCCTCCTACCCCCGCAGATCAGACTCACAGTCACGCCATGTCCCCCAGGGAAAAGCAACACCCCCCGGACCCGGGGGCAGGAGGCTGGGTGCCGGTGCAGTGGGAGGAGGACAGACCCCTCCTTCCCAAGCGGCCGAGGGCGGTGGGTTAGTCAGAAAGCGGAGCCGCCTGGGGAAGTCAAGAGTGCATTGGTAAAACCACAGTGAGGGAAGAAGAGAAATAAGAGGAGAAAAACCTTCCAGACAGATCATCCCCAACTTCATACTGATAGACACGAATGACCCGACGATACGCTATGCTAGTCAAAGAAAAGAAACCAAATGAATACACCGAAGGCACGGGCAGGCAAGAGCAGACCGAGACAGACACGCGCCACAAGGCCCAAGCTGGCAGTGCACAGGCGGGGCAACCTGGCGCCCAGGCAGGGACCTGGTGGGGCTGGGCCGCCAGCCGCAGGGAGGACAGGCGGCCTCGGGGCAGCTCACAGGGGGACCAAGCAAGACGGGACAGGGCTAGGGAGGAGCCACATGGGAAGGGGAGCATGGCACCCATGGAGACAAGACCAGATTGGCAGACGCAGCCACAGGGCTGGGGAGGGTAGTGGAGGCCAGGTGGCTGAACTCAAGCTGGAAACTGAGACCCCTAAATCCCACCCCCTTCTGCCTTCGGCACAGGTGGTCGAGTCCGCACGTGCCGGTTTCTCCCACTGCCACGCTCGGTAGTCCCACCTACCCATCTGCGGAACCCCAGGAGCGCTAGTCTCGGCCAGAGGTTCCCCCCACTCTGGCTTTACGGGGGCGCGGCAGAGGCCAAAGCCTCAAGGAGAGGCTGTTCCGGAACTGGACTGGGCAGGGCCGCCCTGCTTCTCCCGGGGGGCTCCTCCCAGCCTCGTCTCTCCATCGCTCGAAACTCCAGGCACTGCTGCCTTCTATTAGGGCAAACGATGCTCTTCCCCTTCCCCTGGGAACACGGGGGGGGGGGGGGGGGCGTGGAGCCCTGGGGGAGGGGTCACTGCACAGCCAGGGACTCACTGTACCCGCTGAATCTCCTCCTCCTTCAGGAGCTAAGTATGGTCCCACAGGACACATGGGGAAAGAGGCAGAAGAGAAGCCCAGTGAAATCCCAACGGCTGAACCAGCATGGGAATTCTCAGAGGCTTTGGACTCCAGCTCTGGCCCTCTGGCTTGGTCACATCCCCGAGCTGACAGAGCCCTTGGAATCTGAACAGGAAGGTGGGGGTGGCTCCCCTCCCCAGACCGCAGGCTGTCAAGGACACTGTGCTGTGGGGCAAGGCACGCACTCCTTGTAGGGTGATGGGGACGGAGGTGGGGCGCAGGTGGACCAGGGGAAGTGCAGCCTGCCTGGGGCAGGAAGGCCCATCCTGGGATCCTCTGCAAGCCAGGCCACAGGGGGACAGAGGGCAGGGGACAAGCACACGAGACACCACCACACCACGAGCCCGGAGAAACAAGAAGACAATATTAACCCATCGAGGAGATACGTCCTGTGCAGATGGGATCCAAGCAGCCGCAAGACAAGGTGGAGTCCAGACAGCAGCAGTCAGGAAGTGGGGGACAGAGAGAGACACGAGAGAGAAAAAAAAAACAAAACCAAGAACATCAGTACCCACATTGTATTCAACTCTGTGCCGTGTGTCACCGAGGTGCTGTCTGGGACTGACCACCGGTCCGCACGGTCCCACCCGGTCCCACCCAATCCAGGACACCTAGCAACTTGATCTTCGGGAAAAGTACCTTCGAGAACTGTGCCCAGTCCTCCGGCTCGAGCCAGACCAGGGTGCGCCCCTGACCCTTCTCTCCTTACTGTGAGCAGAACCCCCCCCCCCCAAGAGAGCCGGAAGCCTGAGAGCAGAGCGGGGGGCGGGGGGGACGGGACTGCGCCCCGGGGGCGGGCGGGCACCTGGTCTCCTGGATCCACTGGTGGAAGGCGTTGGCGTGCTGGGCGAACTCCTGGCGCAGCTTGTCGTTCTCCTCCTGCCGGCGCTGCTCCTTCTGCAGCTCCAGCTCCCGCTCCTAGCGCCCAAAGGGAGGAGAGGCCGTGTCACCGGGGCCTGTCCTTCCGGCCGGACCACCCTCGGGATGGACCACCGGCCTTACAATTTCAGTTTCTGGACGCTGAACGTGACCACAAACCACCGCTTTGTGGGGCAGGGGGACCCGGATGTTGATGTCACCCGGAGGAGGAGCCTGGGAGACGCGGGGGAGCTCAGAACCCTCCGTTCCCCGGCTGCTCACGACGGGCCCCCCAAGAACTCTGGTAAGAGGCGAGGGGAAGTGACCGATTGATCGTCCGTGGGGGCTGCTGGCCGGTACCCGTGGTGGCCCCTGCGAGCACCCCCTGCCCCTGAGCTCGGGCCGGCGGCATGCGCGGGGCAACGGGCACCTTGATGATCTTCTGCAGGTTCCTCCACGTCTCCTCCAGGGCCTCCATGGTGAACCAGGTGTAGGGGTTGGAGGCCACACGGAAGCTCTTGATCTGGCGGTCCAGCTCGGCCAGCTGGCTGAAGTCGGCCTGGGCAGAGCTGAGGGACGAGCGGAAGGCGTCGTGGGCCTCGCGCAGAGCTCTGATCTCCTCCAGGGAGTTGCAACGCACGGGATCAGTCAGATCCTCCTCGGCGTTTTCGAACCAGCTGTTGAAGGCGGAGGCCTTTTTGGCGAAGGTCAGGAAGAGGTCCTCCACCTGCAAGCGGAGCAGCCTGTGTCAGGGCCGCCGCTAGGGCCGCGGCGCCACGCTCGGGCGGGAGGCCGGGAGGCCGGCTTGGAAAGGCCGCGGTAGTTCCCGGGCCCCCGGGGCAAGCTGAGGTGCTCCCAACCTCCACGTTTCAAAAGGCCTCCGACTCTTTCTTCCCTCGCTCCCCTTTCCCCTCCGTCTGTCCGAGGGCCCTCTGCTGGCTTCCAGCGGCCTCCCTGCCCCGTGCAGAGCCTCCCGCAGCCGGGCCGGGGTAGCGCTGCAGGGGCCCGCCCTTACCTTGCGGAAGTGGCTCTGTGCCTCCAGAAGCTTCTTCTTCCGCGTGGCCGAGTTGGCCAGAAGCTGGCTCCATCTCTTCATGAGGGAGGCGTGCCGGGCCTCGATGGCCTTGGACTGGATGTGCTTGGCGGCCAGCAGCTGATCCTTGAGGGCGGTGATGTTGGCGATGCCCTCCTGCTGGAAGGCCTGCAGGCCCGCGTCAAACGTTTCCTGGAACAAAGAGCAGAGCGCCAATCCGCAGGGTCGCCAGGGATGCCATAAGCCGCCCTTTCCGGGCGTCTGAGCTTGATGGTGCCAGTGTCTGGCCAGCTGCCCAGGCCACACTGTCAGCCCCGAGTCCCCACCTTCTCCTGACATCCTCCTGCCCCCCCCCACCCCAGGCAGACGGAGGTTCGGGGGTCCCCTAAATGTGCCACGCTCTCCCCATTACCTCTCCCTGGAACGAACGCCTGCCTCCCCTCTGCCCACCTGTAGTTTGCCCATCATGACCCAGCTTAGATCCCTCTCCTCTGGCAACACCTTCCCATCAGCCCCTGCTTGCCGGAAACCGAGTCAGACCGCTCCTGGGGGCTCAGTCCACAGCACATCCTGCTGCCCTCCCCCCCGTGAGCGCCGTCGGGCTGCAGCCCAGATGCCTGGTCAGGAAGCTCCCCGAGGACCAGACGATCCTGTTCACTGCCGAGTCCTTAGGGCCTTTCCCAGCGACAGACGCCAGCCACCGTTCGTCTACCAGGAAGTACTGTCCGCGTACGTTTCAGTCTGTCAACAACGCGGCTCCGACTGACCTGTTTGGTAAGCAGAGTCTGGACGGAAGACAGGTCTCGGCCATAATCGTCTGTCTTCAGGCTGTTCTCCTTCTCACCTAGGAAACCAAGCATAGGACACAGGCCAGCCTTCTTGGTACATGGAGGTGAGCGAAGAAGGCAAAAAAAGCAAACCGAGGCGCACTGTCTCCCTGTTGACGTTGAAAGCCCAGGATTCCTAACAGCAGGCTCTGACCCCGCGCTGGCTGGCTCCGTCCTCCCTGCAGCCTGGGCCCCGCTGGCCAGCTGTGCCAGGAAGAGATCCTTCCAGCTCATCCCAGATGTGGTTCAATTGCTACTTATGTGACAGGCATCACCAGGGTCACAGGGGTCCTGAAATCAGAGTCTAGCTCCCTCTCGCTTGGGAGCCCGACTGCGCCCCGCAGCTAGGGGACAGCTAGGGGACAGTGCAGCCGGGGGCCTGTGCTGGCCCAACGCCGAGCACCTTGGGGGCCCCCGGCTCTCGGTTGCAGGACATGGTCTCGTGTTCTCCGAAATGCCCGCATCAGATCCGTTTCTCCTCTGGAGAAGACCAACTACTTAGGTAACAGTCGAGCTATGGCTCTGGAACAATCTCCCGAGCCCGGGGAGGAAGAGAGGCAGGGCCGGGCGGGACGGCGCTCACCGATCCAGGACTCCACCACGTCAGCCTTCCAGTTGAACTGAAGGAAGGCCGAGTTCTCCTCAAGCTTGGCCTTCCTCTGGGCAGCAGCTTTCTCCAAGTCAGACACCTTCCCGTTTAAGCCCTTCATCTTTGAAGAGATGTTCTCCTCATGGTGGTTGTTCTAGGCCACAAAGGGAAGACGCACTCTGGTCAGCCTCACCTCTCGCCGTGGCCAGATGATCCACGGCCGCCCTGCCGGGGAAGGTTCTCCAGCGCGGGAAGGCGGGCCCTGCGCCCCCGGCTGACCACCCAGCACCACCAGGGCAAGGACAGGTAAGGCCCTTCTAAGAGCACACGAGGATGAATGCTGGCAATTTCACGCATAGGAACAAATCCTGAAAATATGAGGAATGAGCTGAGACATTTCAACGACATGCTTATTAGTATGTCTGATAGCAAAAAATTTGAAAAAGCATAAATAGTGAAGACTTAAATAAAACGTGATATATCCAGGGGTGCGTGGGAGGCTCAGTCGTTAAGCAGCTGCCTTCGGCTCAGGTCATGATCCCAGGGTCCTGGGATCGAGCCCCATGCTGGGCTCCCTGCTCAGCAGGAAGCCTGCTTCTCCCTCTCCCTCTCCCCCTGCTTGTGTTCCCTCTCTCACTGCCTCTCTGTCAGATAAATAAATAAATAAATAAAATCTTAAAAACAAATAAATAAATAAAACGTGATATATCCAAACAACGGTCCCTACACATAAGCAATAAACACAATGGTTCAGAAAAAGCGGAAAATTCTTAAGCCCCAAACACTCGGGTTCAGTCTTGGAATAACTGAATTTGAAAACATACAAGTCAGCATAAAATTGAGAGAGAAACTCGAGGAGGAAACAGATCACTGCTGACGGTAAAGCACTGGGCTCTTTGCGGGAAGGGCGCAGAACAGTCACAGACCGGCCCTGCACAGGTAGAAAGAGCAGAGCTGCGTGGGGGTACCGATCGTACACAGGCCTCCTCTCGACCTGTACACGGTCTGGACCGGAAATCAGCTTCATGTTACTTTACTCGCCCATAGAGCAAGGGAAAAAAGCTCTCTAGGGAACACGGATTTGAACACACTGTTACCTCCCACGAACCAAATCTCTAGTCTCAAGGCCATGCTTATTGGAGCAAATCCGGTGATGAAAAATCTTATCTACTAGTTACATCTGCAACAAGAGATTATAGTTGTTAAAAGTTGCCTGTCTTGGGGCGCCTGGGTGGCTCACTCGGTTAAGCTATCTGCTTTCAGCTCAGATGGTGATCTTGGGGTCCTGGGATCGAGCCTCGCATTGGGCTTCCTCCCCACCACTTGTGCTCTGTGTCAAATAAATAAAATCTTTAAAAAAAAAAGTTGCTTTTCTTGTGGTACTGAATGCCCATCACCACCCCTAAGTGATCGGCGGGGACGAACGGGGACCATCGGCAGCACCACGTTTAGTCTGGAATGCCAATATGCCAGTGACGCCCTCCCATCTGCGCTCTCGTTTGAACGAAACCCAAACCTTGTGATTTTAACACACTCCTTTCTAAACCACCCTGGACAGCAGCCAGGCTTTGCGGAGCAATGTAAACGGATGAAACAGGATCTACCCTACGTAGGGGTGGCTCTTACGTTTTTTTTTGTATCTTCAACCAATTCTGTCGAGAGCCTGTACTGCCCGAGAAATAAACTAAGAGAACAGCTCTGTGGGAGCGCCGCTGTCACTCAAGGGATGCGTCTCTGCTTCGTTCCCGCAGAGAGTGGACGTGCTGCCGAGTCCCTTCGCTAACTCGCTTCAGAAACGGGGAAGACGCCCAGCCAACCACAGGCTCTTCCATTGGTACGAAATATGGCAGTGGAATTGCTCCTGGTTTCCGCGCAAACCTTTCTTGGGTGACTATTCCAGGCGGCTGGGCTTTGGGGGCTACGGTGGCCCCAGCATGGCGGCGTCGGGCATGGGAAGGGAGCGTCTCCCCAGCAGGCCAGGCTCACCTTCTTGATGAGGTCCTGTCCGTTGCTGCAGACGTCATTCACGCGGTCCTTGTGCACTGTGAAGTCTGTCTCAAAAGCTTCATGCTTCTTCAGCAAGCCCTGCAGTGGAGCAGAAAGGCCAGCAGCTGAGCGCGTGGCATGGGCCGGGGGCGGGAGGGGGCCCGGTTGCGGGGCAGAGGGAACCAGAGCGCCAAGGCGCCTGCGCTCCCAGGTGGCCGGTCTAGTTGGGACTGAGACCACCAGGAGCGACATCGACAGGTAATCAGGAAGGTGGTAAGAGCCGGATGCGGCAGGAGTAACTGGCAGCGGGCTGAGCTTGAGAAGGGGTAAGCTCTTGCTCATCGGCCCCTCCTCCCCTCTGGAAGGCCGCACAGAAAACACCAGACACCGTGCAAGCTTAAGACAGAGCCCAACAGACGGTTTCCCGAGCACAGCTCCTACTGGACCTTCCGAGTGTCCCTGTGCTCAGTACACCGAAGGACTGGAGAGGACGGCCCTGTGCCGGCTTCCCGGGAACGGGCCACGCGGAGGATGGGAAATCCCTGCCTCCGTCTAGGCCACCTGAAGCACCCGGGCCAGCCAAACAGGACACCTACTCTGAGCACGTGGCTCAGGGGCTACCCAGACTCTGAGGAATGCCAAGTCTGCCTCCACGGCCAGTGGCCCAGATCCAGGAACGTTCGGCCGTCAAGTGTGGCTCCTCCCAGCAAGAGGGGAGGCTGTTCCACTAGCCCATGGCTCCGGGCTGCTTGCGGCCACTCCGACCAGCGCAACGCAGCACAGACGATGTCGTGTGACATCTGAGGCTGGGCCTGGAAGCTTCTGTCTCTGCCATTTTGAATGCTACCTATGGAAACGGGGCAGGGCCACTGCTAGAAGGGAGGGAGGAGGAGGGGAACGGAGGCCTGCCAGCCGCCAGGGACACGATTGTGACTCTCTCAGCCCACGGCCGTACCTCGGCGCAGGTGAGGGGCCCCCCTCAGAAGCAGCACCACCTCGGGGAACGAGCCGTTCCTGCCTGTCAGGCTGTCACACAGTCACAGCCACCCTGTGTACTTAGGGCAGAGGCTGAAATGTGTCCCCCAAAAAGAACGACATCCTAACCCCTGGCACCTACGAATGTGGGAGATGCAGACATAATCAAGGTAAGATGTTCAGATGAGGTCACTGGGGTGGGACCTAATCCAAGATGACCTGTGTCCTTCTGAGAGGGACTCTGGACACAGACCAACCCAGAGAGCAGGTGGCGGGCAGACAGACACAGAGGGAAGAGCCGTGAAGAGCAGAGGCAGGGGCTGCGGTTAAGCTACCACAAGCCGAGCAACGCCAGCGAGAAGCTGGAAGACAGCAACGCGCTTCCCATGGAAGCCTCGGAGGGCGAGGCCATGCCTGCACCTTGACCTCAGACCCCCGGCCTCCAGAGCGACAGGACAGCAACTCTGTGGCAGCAGCCCCCTGAACCCTGGGGCCACCTGACCGATCGCAGGCTCTAGGCCTCGGGGCTGCGTCTCCAGCGTGAGGTCTGGGGGACTGCGACCAACCAGGGAGACCGAGGCTGCGGGCCGGGAGCTCTCCGGGCATGAATGCAGCCACCGAACCAAGCGGCAGGCGGCCGCGCCAGCTGCTCTGACCTGGATGGCGGCCAGCGTGTCTCCGTAATCCTCACTGGCTACCAGGGTCATCTTCTCGTTGATCCAGGCTTCTTCCTCTTCCACGTTGGCCACAAACTGCTGATACTCCAAGGACTCCTCCAGCCGCTGGCCCCTAATTCCAGGACACACACACAACACACCAGCCGTTAATATCGTCCAACGTTAATTCTGATGGCCGTGTGTTTAAAAATGTTCCTGACAAACATGGGACGTGAGAGGTTCCATCGAGCCTTCTGTGTAACACGAAGCAGACATAGCACTGTTCAAACGTGCAATTCTGGAACCACAAGCTGGGTTCAGAGCCACCTAAGGGGACCGGCTCAGCCCGGGCCTGTCAGAGCAGCTGTGAAACAAGCTGACTGCGATCCCGGCCCGCCTCGGATAAGGGAACCGGGGTGGCAGGAGGGCCCGGGAGCCCCGAGCCCGGCCTCCCATGCGCAGCGCGCACTCCCTCCTCTGGCCGCTCACCGCGCTGTCGCCAGCTGCTTCAGCTCCTTCCAGTGCTCCACGAACTGGGCCAGACGCTGCTGGATCTCCTCCTTGCCAATGGTGTTGTCATCAGACAGCTTCTTCCCAGTGTCCAGGACACCCTGACAGGCAGGAAAAATTAGAACAACAGCTATCACCCGCTTCTGGATGCGTCCAGAAACAGGCCTCAGCATCGAACCCAGGACTTCTTCCTTCCGGGTCTGAATGAGGGGTGTAGACACCGCAGACCTCAGTGGAACGAACGAGGGCAAAGGGTCTCCCTGTACGTCACGTCGCACCCCCTCGGCCCGAAGAGGCCTCTCACCTGGATTGCCGGCTCGTGGGCAGCCAGTTCCGCCTCCAGCCGCTTGTGCTTCTTCCTCAGGTTCTGGACGCCCGTTAAGTCCCGGCCGTAGTCCTCCGAGCTCACCAGCAGCTTCTTCTCCCTGCACAGCAAAGGCAGGCCCCGTGCAGCCCCGTGATTTCAACTGGACAGGTTTGGTCAAGACCCGTGGAGTCTCCGGACCCCGTGATGTCCTCCACCTCCACCTACCAACCTCGCCGCGAAATCTTTGCTAGCCTTCTGGAAAACAAAAGTTTCTACTTCCCAACGAACACGGATGTAGGTGTCCAGGAGCCCCTGCCAGGGTCAGGGTGCGCTGGGGAACAGGGAGGGCTGGTGGTGCCGCCCCGCCAGCCTTACTTCACCACGCGTACAGACGCCGCGTGTAAAAATATATAAACACATGGACGGAATTTTTTAAGGAAATAAGGAATAGGAGACAGAATTTGGTCCTTAAAAATGGTGTGTTTACAAAATGCTACATCACCTTTGACGGCAATGGGGGAGGAATTAAAAACAACTCTTCTTCCTTCAAGGACTGATTGTGCCCAGGATATCAGGCTGTCTCTTCCAGACGGGCATTCGCTAATCTCCCCAGGGATCCCAGGGCAGGGTCTACGCAAAACCTACGTCAGTCATCACGTACTGCTACCGTCTAGAAGCCACCGATGGCCCTATCACTGCACACCGGAGCGACAGAAGAGCTGAGGTGCCCCACGGTAATTGTGTGGCAGAGCAGAGAGTCAGCCCAGCAGGTTCTGTCACACTCCGGGAGAGAGCCAAACCTCCCGGCCAGGCAGCCCAGAGCTCCGGACCCCCACTCAGCCTGTGGCTCCCAGCACCTGCCACCAGAGGCTCGACAGGCACCCCAGAGGACCCAGAATGCGAAGCCCCGAGGACACGTACTTGATCCAGGACTCCTCGTCATCCATGTCCCGGAAGAACTGGTGCAGGCGATGTGATTCGTTCAGCTTGGCTCGCCGGGAGGCTGCCATGGTCTTGATCTTCTGGAAACGACCATTGATGGTGTCCCGCTTGTCCTTCACTTGGGAGGTGTCGAAGGCACTGCTGGTCATCAGGCTGTCTGCTTGGCTGTTCAGGTCCTTCAGGCGATCCTGGGGCAGGGGACACAACGGGGGTGGGGTGAGGTGGTGAGAAACCTGGGTCTCCCATGAATATCTGCTTGCAAATCAGAACTCTGGAATTCTTCACGGACAAGCTGGCTTTGTGGAGTGCTGATGTTCTCTCAAAGTGTCGTATGTGGATCCCTGGGGTTCTTAGAGATCAAAATTATTTTGCTAACGACACAAAGACATCATATCATCTGCCTTTTTCACCGTGCAGACGCGAGCACATAGCATGACAGCCGTGCCGGGGGTGCCGAGGCCCCCCGCTCAAGACAGCGACACACTGCCGAGGCCGGACTCCGAGCTGCGGTGAAACGCGCCTCACTTAACGGACATCCTTATAAAAGCACAAGTTGTTCATTTTCTTAAGTCTCCATCTTCGAGAACATGTTGACGTCAATATTCTGGGCGACGAAATGGGAAATGCACACAACTTCGGCGCCAACTCAAGTTCGAGGACGGTCCCGAGCGGAACTAGCCGCTTGTTCGCGGGCTGTCCTGCTCCCGGAGGGAACAGTGACCAGACCACGGCCATTCAGAGTCTGACACACACTCAGGGTTCAGAACGAATGAAGTCAACCCATCACGTTCAGGAAGGCAGAGTTTGCTGCTGCTGCTAAAACCGGAACTCTCAGGCGAAAATGAGAATTCTGGAATGATAGCGTCCACCTCCATGAGCGTGATAGCCGCTCGATTTGTGAAGATTTTCCTGTCGAGACCGGCTGTGACGTCAGCAAATGTGACGCGGGAGTTCACGTAGAGGTAGTTCTGCGTAACTCAGAATGTTTTCCAAATGACTTTATAGCGTCATGCGCGGGTGAAAAACCATTCCATGTCTGAGATGGACCCGTGGATTTTAAAATTAAATGGTACGAAAAACTGACTGATAGGATTTCAGAGTCCACTTTGCAACTAACCTTTAAGCAGCTACCACGTACTGACTTTGGTGTCAGAGTATCCAGAATCATCGGAATGAAAACACCGCTCCCTCCTCTAACGCCCTGTGGGAGGCGGGGTTTGCATTGCATCCGACACACCCCCACAGACCAAATGCAGAAGCAGCTACGAGAATCCAGCTGTGTCCTATCAAACCAGACTTAAGAGATTTGCAAAACACAGCCCACGCCACTCTTCTTACTCTCCCTTGTTTTGGTTTTGGAAAAAATAGAGTTATCGTTCATAAAAAGTGCTACTCATGTTAACTTGTAATGGGCTTATGACTTTCAATAAATAATTTTTTTCTCAGATTTACTCTTAATTTTTCATTTTGAAATAATTATGAACTCACAAGAAGTTGTAAAAACAGCACAGCTTCAAAAACAAACAGCACAGCTCCCGTGTGCCCTTCCTCCAGCTTCTCCCCACACTGGCAGCTTCCACGGCGCATTAGCAAGACCAGGCCGCGGACACTGGTGCAAAATCACAGACTTCACCAACTTTAGGTGCCTCCATCTGTGTCTGCATGGGTGTGCAGTTCCCCACAATTTTCCCCTACATGTAGATTCACGTAACCCAAACCAAGATACACTGTTCCGTGAGCACAGTGTACCGTCCCTTCCTCGTTGCGCCCCACCCCTGTGCCTAACTCCTGGCGACCACTGGTCTATTCTCCAACTCTGTAATTTTGTCATTTTAAGAATGACAAAAAGCCCTGGATATTGTGTTTTTAAAATTTAACTTTTAAAATGTAATTTTTTAATAATGGTAAATTCTGATAGATAAAACCCACATAAACAAACTCCCTCAGGGGCCTTTGATAATAGTGCAGGGTATAAAATGGCCCCGTGGCCACAGTATTTGAGAACGTGGCTTGAGGTCCCGGACGGAGCCTGGCCACCCCACTCTGATCACCTCATGGGCAGATATGTCCGCCTCCAGCAGCTGATGTTTCTTCAGCAAGTTGTTCACAGAAGCCAGGTCTTTGCCGTAATCCTCAGATGCCAGAAGGGCCTCCACCTGGTAGTGAAACAGAAAGGGGGAAAGGTTACCGCGTGGTGCACAGTGTGTACGACGCATAGTGGGCGTTCTGGAAAGCCCAGGATGCCGTTGTTTGGCCAGGTCTTTGGGCAGCTGCAACCTTGTCAATCAGAAGCTATGTTGTTACAGTGACTCAGCCTGTATCAGCCCGTGTGGCCCGAGTCCTTCTCCCTTCCTGTCAAGCAAATGCAGACTTGAGAACCCAGGACCTGACATTCTACAGCTCAAGGCGGGCTCCCGGAGCCTTCACGGACGTACGGGGGCAAACCGCACGGCAATCTCACTTCAAGGAACCCCCGCCAAGGGAAAGAACTGGCAGCAGGAGCAACGATCGATACGCGAAGACGCTCAGTACGGATGTCCCACCAGAAAGCTGGGACACCTCAATGTCCAACACCATGGAGTGGTTAAACCATGGCGTAACTAGGACGGACTTACGCAGCTCTTCAAACTCAACGTTTAGGAACAATTCTTAATGGCTTAGAATAACACTCCCAATACGTACTCATGAAGAATTACATTCTGAGCTCAACTATGTATAAAAGTACAGCTACACTACCGTTGATGGAAATACGTGTAGACTGGACAGAAACATTAATAGCGCTCTCTAAAAATTTCTGTTTCTTTCCGCTTTCTGCACCCCTGAATTTTCTACTAACTCTGGCTTCCTGACTTAACTATTTTGGTTTCTATCTGGGCAGACTCGCCAGAGCTGCCAGCCACACAGACCCCGCTTGCTTATCTGCGTTCCCACTGGGGAGGGGGGAGCCACAGCCTAATCCCCATCTCTAAGCGCTCTCTTCTCGAAACATTCATTCCCTCTGCTAACAAACCCTTTACAGCACAAGACTCTGTGATAAGCAAGATTTCTGTGGAAAGGGGCATTAGGGGTGGCCTCATTTTTCACGGTTTGGGGCTGGCTGACCGTCCTGTTATCCCAAATGACCAGAAATCCTCCACCGGGGGCAGGGAAAACCTGCCATTACCTCAGAGAGCCAGAAGTCAAAGTCCTTGATGCCGGTGTTGAAGTTCTGCTGCTTGTTGGCTTCTTTCAGTTTCTGGCTCTTTTCGGCCGACTTCTGCACCAGGAACTGCCACTGGTCAGCTAAGGCCGCCAGCCGGGCCTGGGGAAGAGAAGCGGGACACTGGAGGTGGTGCAATCCTTGAAGAGCCCCTTTTCCTAAAGCCAAGTGATTAGCGGGCAGAGAGAACAGAAAGCCTCACGGGAGCCTTCCCACTAACGCTCCCCATCTGCAAGGTAGGCACAAGTCTTCTAATCTGCTTACGTTTTTTTTTTTTAATTAAAGATTCTATTTAATTATTTGAGAGAGAGCACGTGCGTGCACACAAGCAGAAGGAGGGGCAGAGGCAGAGGGAGAAGCAGACTCTCCCGCTGAGCAGGGAGCCTGATACGGGGCTCAATCCCGAGACCCTGGGATCGCGACCTGAGCCGAAGGCGGACGCTTCTCAGACCGAGCCAGCCAGACGCCCCCCCTGCTTATGTGCCGGAAGCTGCATTTTAAGTCGTGACTGTGCAGACTGTACCTTGACAGCATCCTCGCTGCCCGCACAGGCCCCGCGCTCGATGAGGGAGTTGCCCGTGTCGATGACGCCGCGGATCCGGTCGGCGTTGGCGTGCAGTTCCGCTTCGAAGGCCTGGTGCTTCTGGTGCTTGCTCTAAAGTCCCAGAAAGATGACCGTTCAAAACCAGGTTCTGCGAGGTTACCTCTCTTTAGGGAGGAGGGATTCTCAGGAGGAAGGGTAAGTGGTAGGAAACTTAAAGACCTGGGGACAAGGGTCAACGTTTCTTACAGAAGGCAGTCACGGGATGTGTGAAAGAGTTTAGGGCTCAGGCTGTGGGGACGGGGCCGCAGAAAGGCGATGGACCAGCTCAGGAGCAGGGGGACAGAGTCAATTCTTCGGCCAGGAGCGAAGTCCGAGAACTGTGTACTTTCTAGCATTTGCAGAAGAAGCCAGCAGCCAAGTGCAGTGCCCAGTCTACGTGGGCGTCAGTTTCCATCCACGGACCTTCTCCTCCGTGGACAGAAGATCTAACAGGTAACACACATCTGGCTCGCTCGTCACACATACAAGGCCACAATCACCGCAGCTGCCCGGCGGACCCTCCGCCGACGGAGGAGAATCCACGGCTGCCGCAGACCTTGACCTTGACCTTGACCTTGCTGCCCTCTCCTTTAGTAGCTGTCATTAACCAAAACTCACGGATACCGTCAAAATCCAAGCTTGATGATAGGTAGGAAATTATTTTTGCTAGGGAAAGAGAGGGCTGGGAGAATGCCGGGCTCCTGACGCTGGGGCTGAAGGGGATTTTAAGAATCCACGAAGAAACAGAAGGTACAGGAAACACTACGAGAGACAATGCAAGGACACAGCTGCGGCACAATTCTGGGTGAGAAAGGCAGGGTCTCAAGGGAAATTATTTGAGGGAAAAAGGACTAAAAGAAAAAAAAAAACAAAACCACAAACCCAGTACAGTTGGGGAAGGATTCTGCATCCAATGTTTCATTTCAGGGGCAGCAACTGTCAAAGGACGGAGCCGCCAAGCTGGAGGAGCATGGCGCTCACGTCGGGTGTCATCCTTCCGGGCTCCGCTGCCCGAGTCCGAGCAGGCTCTCAAATACCCACGTATCCTGACCTAAGTCCAATTCCCCGCTTCTGTTTCTTGCTCTGATCACGTTTTGGTTCAAACCCCACCTATTCTGTTTCTTCATTTCTTCCATCCGTTTAAAGCAACAGCTGAGCTACATTTTCACTGATGCTACCCCTTGAATAATAACGTCCCCCTTCTTCCTTAACCTCTCACCCCTGGTTCCTGTCAGATTTGGAAGCGATCGTCTGCTTCTCTAAGGCAACCTAACGGTCCCTCTCCAGGGAGCAGCACCTCTGGGTGCGTCATAAGACTCTCGCACTGCCCGAGATTCCTTGTCCTCGGCCACCGAGAACTGTGAGCACAACCCCACACAGAAAAGCCTGATCATTTCATTTGCTAAAAGAAGCGCCTCTGAGAAGACAGCAGCTCCCGACTGCCCCCAAATCAAACATCATACAGAGCTTGCCTAAGTGACACATGGGGAGAAGGGAGAGGACGCAGGGCTGCAGGCTCATTACGACAGAGAAAGCCACATCCCACAGGGACACTTGAATGGAATGTGATGGGTCATTAGAAATGAGAAGCACGGGTGAGGAGACACCAGCTGACCGCACGAGGCCACGACAACGTCTATGCAGAGGAACACAGACATGGGAGCGCATTTCACTAAAACTCTAAGAAAATTAGAAACTTACCAGCAGCTTGGAAAGCTACAAAAATAGATTAAGATAACAAGAGTTCAGTACACTGAGGTGAACGCACATATCGGCTCCTAAACAGCAGCTCATTCAGCTGTCCTACGTCCCCTGGGAAGCTCGGCGTGGGGGGAGAGCTGCTAGAGGGGACGCTACAGACTTTCCCTGGCAGACACGGCTTCCGCGGAGACAGCCGAGGAAAGCACTCTCCCATGTCGGATCATTTAGCGACACTTTTCCATGGGTTCAGCTTCTTAGAATAACTTTCGCTGGCTTCAGCATGGACACAAGGAAATGGTTCTCTAGGAAGAGCCCCCCCCTCCAAAGATGCCTTCTTACCAAAACCTACCCCGTAATCAAGGCCGCCTCGGAGACAAGTAGCCCCTCGGCTCAGCTCACCTGGATGTTGGTGGGGTCCTTGTACGATTCATCACTCGCGGTCTGTAATTTCTCACTGATCCAGGCCTCGATCTCATCCACGTCCCGGCTGAACTGCTGGAGGGTTTGCGATTCTCCCAGCTTCGACCTCTTCTCAATCATCTGGGCTTTCAGGCGTCGCCACCTGCGAAAGCACAAGGGAGCCCGAGCGTGACCCTCCCTGAGAAGAAGGCAGGCTGGAGCTCCCATGCGGGGCTGGAAGCGTGCTCAGCACCACGCAACACCCACCTGTCCAAAACCTCATTGCGGCGGCTGCAGATGTCGCCCTTGGCATAGTGACCGGCGGCGACAAGCTGGTCAGCAAAGGATTGCAGGGCAGCGATCTTCTCCTCCTGTCGGGCAAACAAAGGAGTGAGGCCGAGGTGGGCGGCCCGGCCCGGCCTTGCGTGGACCGCAGGTCTCGTGAAGGGAGTGGTTATTCTGACTGGCCAGGAACTAGCTGGTGGCGGGATCAGAATACACTGACACTTTAGAAGCGGGAGAGCAGAGGCCAGAGCAAAGCTTGATTTCGACCACTGGGAGAGTAGAGTTTAACTCGAGAGGACTCCAGGTCACACTGGGGACAGGGGCTATGACACCAGGAGTTGTCACACACAAAATCAAGCTGATGGTGAAAAGGGTGTCCGATTTTCAACAAAACGAGTTAGAAATCAAAGAGGTGCCCATCTTCCTGCGTTGTTAGTGTTCAAGGGTTCGCTTTCCTTACCGACACGTTTGTGTTTCTGCTTTGACAATACTTTTTTTCTGCGTGGCATCCCCGTTATTAAAACCTCTGAAGTATCAGAAGTTTTAAAAAGCACTCATATCCTTATCGTTTTTCCCAGTTTGCACAGGTACTCGCTGCGGGTGTAAAGGGGACCGTTCTGCCTTTGTGTGGTCAATGGCAAGTCTTTTCATTTCAGGGAGAGGCCAAAGTGGAGTTAAGCATGTCAACAAGTTTTATTCTCGTAGCTGAGACGGAAAGGAGCAGCAGCCCGCAGAGAGAGCCGTCTGCCTGGGCAAATGTACCTGGAGACCTGAAGGTAAAAAGGCCTCACCTGGACATTGATCGCTTTGTCGAAGTCCTCGTGTTTTTTGATCAGAGCCTCCACGCTGTCCAACGAGTCTCCTTTGTCCTCAGTATTCAAGAAGGCCTCCCGGGCAGCCATCCAGTTTTCAGCTTGCTCACAGTCCCGATGAAACAGCTAAAGAAAGGGAGGCAGGTGGGAAGATGGGGGTTTGGCCACGAAACTCACCGTCAGAAAGCCTGCGGCAAACAGGAGGCGATGCCCCGCGCACACACCTGCAGTTCGAGGCACTGATCCAGCATCATCCTGCGCTGAGCCCAGGCCTTCTCCAGACCCGCGCGCTCCCGATCTAGAATATCTAGTTTCTCCTTGACCTCTGGGCTGGCGTAGTGCCCGTGGGCCAGCAGCTGCTGCCCAAACTGCTCAAAGGCCTGGAAAGTGCCAGCCCTGGCATCGATTTCTGTCCGGTGCTCCTGCCAAGAGGAGGGAAGGCGTGAGGTAACTAGCACTACCTGTCCACTGTGTGTCAACCACCGACTCGCAGCGAGGGTGCTGCTGACGGCAGTTTGGGAGGGGCGGGTCTTCCTAGCCCAGCAGCGGAACCCCCCTTCTGCTGCTCAGCAGGCAGCCCTAGCTACCTGGTGTCGCTCCAGCAGAGCCTCGGCTCCGGTGACGTCCTTGGCTAGCTCGTCTGAGGACACCAACCCTCGAATTCCATTGATCCAAGACATGAGGTCCCTGGCAAGCAGACGCACAGAGGAATGGCTGTTACATTGCCTGGCAGGTAGGCTTTCCGCCCAGGAAAAGAGAACTACACAATTCTTGTCTCGGAAGATTCTTTGGGGTCAAGTAGTTATCTACTAAATGATTATTCAGGGTCAACTAGTTAATCTACCTACCAGTTAATCTACTGAATGGTTAACTAGTTATAATCTACACCTCTGGGCAAAATATCTCAGAGCCTCTTGTTCATCTCACTGAGGTGTTAAAAATATGAAAAAACAGCGACAACAACAAAAAACCGAGCATCCCTCAGAAGACAATGAACTAAGCTTGTAACTAAGGTCTCCTGACCCTGAAGAACAGCAGGTTCAAACAAACAGCAACCGTGGTTAAGTTTGCCAGAGCCTCAGAGGAGATCACTTCCCTTGAGCTTGGGCAGGCCTAGGCCTCTGCGTGCGCCGGACCCAGCTTCTCACTGATGTTCGTAAGGGCCCACAAATCAACGTGTGAAGTCACAGGTCCTACGCTTCCTCTGATAAAATACACCCGGAACAGGCAAATCCACAGAGACGGAAAGCGGACTCGATGAGGAAGGGGGAAGGGGAGTGACTCCTCATGGGGTTCGGGGTGCTCTCCTGGGGTGGTGAAAAGTTTCAGAACCACAGACAAGTGCTAGCTGTAGAACGCTGTAAGCACGCTAATTACCAATGAACTACATACTTCAAGATACATAACTGTTATGTTACTTGATCCTTACTTTAAAAAAAAAAAAAAAAAAACGAAAACCAAAAAACCAAAACCACCCACCTGGGACCTCCTACTAGAGGTCGGGGAAGGGGAAGCGCATCACCTGCCTAGTCCCATCCCCACAGAGGAAACGTCTGGATGAAACACACACGTACACATGTCCCTGCATGTGTACACACGGGGGAAACCCTTGTTAGCATGAAGTGCTAAACCCCGTCCTGGACGGGTGCCAGGGACTGAGTTCCAAATCCCCCACTGCTGGTGCACTACGTAGCCTTAAAACAGACTGCGGTCCCAGGTCACAGGACATTCTGCTAGAAAACTGGCCCAGACTCTTCAAAACTGTCAGTGTCGTGAAAGACACTATGCAGAGCGGGGAGGGGTAAGGAGACAACAGCACCACCGCAGCGGGAATTCTCCCACTGGCTCCTGGGCCAAAACGCAAACCTGGACGAGTGAAGACACATTTGCGACAACTGGAGAAACCGAACAGGGACTAGATACACTACTGCTGTATCGGCCTTAGACCTAGGGGCGGAGGACAGAACGCAAGGCGCATGGGACGCACGGGCCTGAGTATTCAGAGGTAAATGGCCGCGTGTACGCAAAGGACTGACAGGTGGGTCAGCAACACAGACGCGTGTACTCAGAGGTAAAGCTGACTGGTGACGATCGGCAAAGGGTGTCATCCGGGGTCACTGTTTCATCCTACTTTTCTGCAGCCATGAAATTTCTCTAAAACAGGTCTGTGGATGAGACTAAAGTACATGTCTACTGAGTGAGAGATATGTCTGAGGAAGAAACCGAATGCCATCTGGCGGGAAGTGGGGGAGCTGGTGTGCATGTGGGTGCACATCCGTGGACAGGCAAGCGGAGACTTATTCTTCACTTGCTGGCAGTTGGTGGCCAAAGGGGTTCACATGGGCCACACGTGACTTTCCCGAGAATGACCACACGAAGTCTTCTAGAAGAGCGTACCGGAAATCGCTGAGGAAGCGCTGCAGGTCGTGGGAGTCACCCAGCTTGGCTTTGCGCTGGTCCGCGCGCTTCCCCAGGCTGCCCCACGCCTGGTCCAGCTCCGTGCACTTCTCCTGCAGGTCCTCGGCCGACTCGGGGTGGGACTGGATCAGGCGCTCGGCTGTCTCCCCCAGGGAGTTGACCTACGGGAGCAAGGGGGCGAGAGAGCAAGTAAGGGAGCTGCGCTCTGCCAAGGGGAAGATTTGCTCTGCCCGGGGCCAAACTGTCGATGGCACTGCCACCTCTCACCTTGTCGCCAAGAGCCGCAAGATCCCTCTCAAAGCCCTCGTGCTTGCGCTGCAGGGCTTGGACACTGGCCAGATCGTGGCCGTAATTGTCTGTGTTGAGCGCCTGATTCTTCTCTTCAATCCACTCTTTGGTTTCGTCGGCATCTCTACGGGAAGACACAGGCGGTTAACGACTGTAACGCACAGCTGCCTTGCGTCCAGGACAAGCACGACTAAGGTGTTTGGCTGGCACTCGTACGTCTGTCAGCGGTTACCGCTAGAAGCTCCAAGAAGCAAAAGCACACACGTTCACTCACTCACTCTTTCCCGAGCAATCTACCCCGTGACAGCTACGGTCCCAGATGCCAGAGCACAGATACCACCACATCGGAGCACGTTCGGGGACCGCCAAGGTCAAGCCCCCGTAGCCCCGAGCCGCCCCTCACCTGTGGAACCTCTGCACCTCGTGCGCGCTGCCCAAGAGCTGGCTCCGCTCCTCGGCCAGCTGCTGGAGGGACCGCCAGCGTTCGTTCAGCTCCTGCGGAAGGACAGCCGTCAGCTCGCGCCCATGCCGGCCTCGGACAACGGGCAAAGAGCCACAGGACTGGCGCTCAGCTTGCAAGGAAAGACTGGAGCACAGACCATTTCCTGGCTCCAACCTTCCTCGCTGAATAAAGGAGTACGGACACGACGGCAGAAGTCCAGCAGGTAGGGAGCTCACCAAAGTTAGCCACATCTGACGGTGTGAATGCTCCATGAATATCTGACCTGGAATCACCCCGAAAGCTGCAGAGATGTGCAGCCGACTTATCCTCACTCTCTGCTCCTAGCCGGGTGCCTCCCACAGAGCAACGGCTTCATAAATAACCACCGTCGGGGGGGGGGGGGTGTCTGACTTTGGCTCAGGTCACGCAGGATCTCAGGGTCCTGGGACTGGCCTGCGTCGGGCTCCCTGCTCGGTGGGGACTCTGCTCCTCACTCATCCTCTCTCCCTCCTGTACTCCCTCAAATAAATGGATAAAATCTTAAATAAAAAATAAGTAACTACCATGTGGATAAATCCCAGAGCCTCCTGCCCCCCAGTCCTGAACGCAGCTGCACCCCAGGCCACAGCAGGCCAAGCAGGCCCTTGTGCTTGAGGAGACAAAACACTGTGGGGACCAGAAAGAGGCCAAACCTCTCCTGTGAGGCGGCAAGAGAGGCCTTCCCCGCCTTCCGGACCCTACACTTCTTGCAGCCCCCCGGCCTTGCTAGAAGCTCACGTTACTGCTAAGACCTGGGGAGTTCTTGACCGGGAAAGGCAAACCCTGCCACCCTGCTGCCGGAGGGTGACACGTCCACAGGAAACCCTTGGGCCCAGGACAGTGACAAGTGCAACAGCTCGTGCGACTACTTAGGACAAGAGCTCTGCTATAGTCAGGAGAAGGAAGACAGTGAGGGACACCGGGAGACGAGGGGGCTGGCCACAGTTTCTTACCTTGATGGAATTAAAGGTGGCCACGGTGTGAACCATCAGACGAGCAGACTATGTGAGGGAGGAAAGCAGAAGAGCAACACTAATCAAGTGTCTGCCAATTAAGAGATAATTTTGAGGAGCAAGTGCCATTCATTAGGTCCCAATTGTCAACCAAAATTATCTTAAGGGGACACGGTCAAAATTCTGAGCAGAGCCACAAATAAAGGATCAACCAGTGGAAAGGCACAAAGCACCCAAGTGCACAACTCAGTTCACTCGATGAACAGTCAAGAGAGAGTGGGGACAACCACAATTAAAACAGCTGGCTGGGGGGACGCCCGGCTGGCTCCGTTGGTGGAGCATGTGATTCCTGATTTCAGGATCATGAGTTCGAGCCCCACGTTGGGTACAGAGATTGCTTAAAAATAAAATCTTACACACACAACCCCCACCCCCAGCTGGCTGACAGAACAAACAGCTCAAAGATTAAATATTAGTGTCTTCTTGTTCATACTATAGAACAGTCCAGAAAACACCCAATTTAACAAATGCTGGCAACTGAAACAGTTTGAATATATATACCAAGAACTTCATATCTTTTCTTGGCTATGGGCTGCTCGTTTCAACAGTGTCTCCTTTGAACTAAGGGCAACAGCCTGACCAGGCTGGGGAAAAAACAACACCACAAAAACCAGTGAATTAGCTTTCTTCTCATCAGTGTACAAATCAGACGTCCCTTGGGATCGCAGAGCCCTCCCAGTTTTATCTGAAAGAAACCCCACATTCCAATGCCCGTAATCTTCAAATATGTTAGGAAAATGAGGGGCTAAGCTGGGATGTGGGGAAGCTGGGCTCATCAGTGCTCCTGTGACACACCCAGGTGACATTTTCAACCAGTGTGGGTGTGTACAAGGTTCAAGAAGTACACACCTTTGTCTCAAATCCGTTCCAGAAATAATTAAAAAAAAATACTAGAAGTTTCTTTATTTGGGGATATTGGTATTTATAAAGCCACCTGAAATATATTCCCGAAAACATACTTGTCACCAGAAAAGCCCTGCCGGGAGGTTAGACAGGTAAGGATGTTGCCCGCTCACACCACCAGTGATCATATATATTGCTGTATGAGAACAGGTAAGATTGCGAACAGGGAGAAAAGCTGACTCAAAGGGAAAAGCCACGCTCCCCCCAACGTGGAGCTGCTTTAATGAGCAGAGTCACCAGGGCCAGGAGGGGTGAGGAGGCCAGAAGCAGCGGACCCTAGCCAAGCGCCCTCCCTGGGTCTGTGTGGAACAGTGTCTGTCATAGCAGGGACATCTCTTTGTTCCTCCTTCTACATCTCTCTGCAGGATCTGGTCTCTTCGAAGAAGCAGTTCTTAGGCCACCGGGGAAAGTGGCTAGGCAGAGGTCATTTTCTTCATCCTGTCCTGTCCTTCGGGACTGCAATCCCATGGGCGCGACCATGCCTGACTACACGGGGCCACCTGTGCAAGCTTTGTTCTGGCAACGATGTGGGTATTAAATGCCATCGAACTGAACTCCTTCTGAGTGCTTGCATGGGGAAGGCCTTGCTTCTCTACTTGAAGGACCGCGACGTAAGACATGACAGAGTCAAAGAAGAGAATGCCAGGGTCAAAAAGAAACGAGCCCCAACAACTCCAGAAATGACCAAAGACTCCTGACAAGCCCCGATACTCAGAAACAGATACACCAGAAAAACATAAAATATGTCTAGTCCTAAAAACCTTTGGAAACAATAATTGGGCAAACGAGCTCCTACCTTCCACGGGGACGCGGTCTTGGAATCCGCTTCATCCTGTTCAGGGGAGGAGGCAGGGTTTAGGCGGCCACGCGGGGCACAGCAACGCAGCCCCCACCCTCTCCCGTCCATGGGGGGGTCCCCAGCACCATCGGCCACAGTGGCATTTCCCTGAGATCTACGACTGATTGCTGGCCCAGAGCACGCCACCAGGCCACTTGAGGGAAGTGAAGCCAACAAACAGGCGAGGAAAATTCCAGTTTTTTATGGAGTGGACAAAAATGAAGAGAATGAAGAAATTTAGTACAAAAACCACCAACTTTTGTCTCTGTCCCACTCAGAGCATTATTGGAAAAGGATAATAAACATAAACAATTACTGTGGAAAAAGTTTTAAAAAACTGAAGAGACAACTTTTTTTTTTTGTCTTCTGGAGAATGGCAAATCAAAACCTATTTCTGCTAATATTTCTTCTCCACAGATTTTTACTAACAAAAGGCATCTCTGAGGTTTGGGGACAGAATTCTTAAGAGGCTCATGACTTTAAATTCTTCCCAAGACCTACTCCCCCTCACGTTCAAGTTCCACACGGACTTACCCTGGGCATCATGCCATACACCTCCTACAAGGACAGAGGGAAACCAGTTTCATTATTAGAGCAAACACACAGCTCTCTGTGACACTTGTTACTGTCAAACCCAGACACAGGGACAGAATTACAACCAGACAGACTAACTGGCCGGAAAAACGTCTTAAGAGTCTAACAGATCAAGTGTTTATATGTGAAACCTTGAAGAAATGGGTGAGTTTACTCCTAATTAAGGGCCATATAAACAGTAAACAACTTTCACCATATGAAACAGGCACATGGAGAAGACGGGAGGCAAAGGAAATGGTGACGGAGGGGACCTGACCGCCCTGGCCACCGCTCTGCGTGATGGGACGCTGCTTGCTCCCGGTCTCACGGCCCCCACGCGAGCCCCAGCTGCTCACCTGCTGTTGTACGGCCTGCACCTCCTCAGCCATCAGACCTTCGGACTCCAGGTCTTCCGCCACCTTGTTAATGTCCTTCAGCCGTGACTCATTGGCCTTCAGGTCCTTTAAAGCAAAAGCCAAAATAACTAAGACTCCGAGCGTAACACGAAGGAGAAGGCAGGCAACAGATGTTCCCAAACTGTGATTTGAACTCATACATTTCTGCTCAACAGCTATCCTGTGAACCAGGTGTTCTACTCCGTGGCAGTCACCTCAATCAGGAGGCCCTGACTGCGGCTATCAAGGAAGCAAGGGAATAACAGGGCACAGTCTGACAACAGTCGGTCTCGGATTCGCTTAATTAACTGGGGTTCATAAACCATCATTCTGGTGGGATGAAAATTTGCTTTCATCTTTCTTTGGAGGAGGGGATGTTTTTAAAATGTGCTGAAATTCTAATGCCAGGCCCTATGGGAAAAGAGCCTCTCACCCACATTAACTGGTTATAAAACTACCGAAGTGGGAACGACAAATAAGATGTGGTTTTTGCAGGCGACGGAATTCTATTTGGCCATAAAAAGTCGTGGAGTCCCTAAACCCACGAGGACAAGAACGAACTGCATGTTCCGTGAAAGCGGTCAGTGGTAAAAAGTCACATAATACAGGATTCCACATGCATGAAACGTCCAGAATACGTCAATCCGGGGACAAAAGCAGGACAAAGGGCCGGGGGTCCCGGGGAAGGACGCTCCAGTGGGTGTGCAGCCTCCTTGTGACGGGGAAACGTTTCAGGACCAGACAGAGGTTGGTGGCAGCATGGCCCGTGCTGTGTAAGTGCTTCCGAACTGCACACGTTAAAATGCTTAACTGTATATTATGTCAACTTTACCCCCATAAAAAAAAAAAATACTTTAACACGTTTTTGTATTTTAAATTCAAAAGTTCTTAAAACAAGGAAAGAAAACCACCCCTATTTCCTTGAAGCTACACTGGTCACCGAAAAGTCTGGATTCGCGTCACTGAGAAATGGCTCCTCAGCGAGCGGAGCGCAATCTATGCCGTGTCTGTTCTAATCAACCACAGTCACGAGTCCACACAACCAAGTCTTTGGGCCGCTTTTCAGCTTGGAAGCAAGACCCCCCGTACCTTCTGGAAGTCATCGAACTTCTTCTGCAGCACCTCGACCTGCTCCAGGTCGGCGCCCACCTCCTCGCTGGTCAGGGCCGCCTCCTTCTCATTGATCCACTGCTGCAGCTCGTTCGCCTCTCGGAACAGCATGAACCGCTTACAGCTCTTCTCCAGCATGCCCTTGCGCTTCTCGCCCAGCTCCAGCAGGGAGTGGTACCTGGGCCGGGCAAGAGGGTGACAAGAGGGGGCGGGCAGGCGGTTAGCTTCCTACGGACGCTAACCTAAGGGCAAACCACCGGTGTCTCCGAGATGGGGTCCAAGGCCATGAGTGTGTCATGATGGTGCCCGGGTGACAAGGCGTCGGAACACAGATGAAGGTGAAGCTCCTACGGGCCCGCACTACGGCCTCGGGGATAAGTACGCACTGCGCTGCTCGCCACTGGGTGGCTCAGACAGCCAGGCGCACGCACCCCGGGCCCATTTTGCACTCAGAACATCACAACCACAAATGACTGGAACCAAGCGTCTAGCACAGGAACACGGGGTTCATGCGAGCACAGCTGAGACGAGATGAGTGTGCCGGGCACAATGCAGACAGAGGTCCCGCTCCACGCTCGCAAGTCTCTGAGCCGCCCCAGGCGCTGGGGGAAAGCAGGCCCCGCTTTACAACGGCCTCGTACGGGACGTTAGCCTCTCTGAACAGTAGGTGAGGGATACGTTCTTTTTTAAGGAAGTTTTGGCAACTTCAGAAGAAAAAATCAGGTCAAGTACAGAGTATCTGCACCACTCCGGTAGCTGGAAGACTTCTTAAGAAGTATCAAAGAATATTCGAGCTCTTGGGAGCTAACATACAAAAGGCTGAACTACTTATACTATCGGTGGAGATGTGAACGTGACAAACTTAGTAAAACTAAGTTAAAGACTAAAAAAAAACCCACCATCACGATCCAATCTAAGCTTTTCAAAGTGAGATTTAAAAAAAGCAACGAGGTACCAAGACTCAGAGCACTTTAAAGGGAGGCATTTCGTTTTCATCCTACTGAGGAACACTACGGACCCAGGCCTCGGGGTCGCTGCTGAGAGTGGCTGGCCCACCACCAAAGCCAACGGGGGTCGGGGAACGACCAACACTCTGAACGCACAACCGCACATGGAAGCGACCCCAGAGATAAGCGGCCATTGACTGCCACGGCACCACCGAAACCTCTTCCCTGGTGAGCGAAGCTGCCGCATGGCGGCACAGTCCCCCCCACCTCGTCTTTCTGGATGCACAAGTGCCTTGGAGAGAAGCGGCAGAGGGAGAACGGACACGGGCGCTCGGCAAGGCCGCCGCCTACTCACAGTTCCTCCACCTGTTTCATACGCAGAGACACGCTGCCGGCCTCCTTAGTTACGCGCGTCCTGCACGGGGGGCACAGCAAAAGCATGCACGAGTTAGTGGGATTAATCCTCAGGAAAGGAGAGCGGCAGCTCCGACGGGCGCCGGGAGGCTGGATGCTTCAAGTGGGGGCAACTGAGGCGTCATTCAAAAGCTCTCGGAAGCAGGCCAGGCCACAGAGGAAATCAGTACAGAAATAGCCGGGAAAGTAAATTAGAGGGGTTAGTTCACCTTCCTCTTCCTCAACGGCCTGCCACATTTAAGGCAGACAATTGTCCTTGTACTGGCAACACTGGAACTTCACAGAGCAAGGCCAGGGGAGGAAGGGCAGCCCTGAGAAAGGGACCGGACTCCAGTCACATGTCGGGCTGGTGGCTTTGCTCCCACAGTTATGACCCCGGCCCAAACCATTCTCCTGCCTCAGCAGGAACGGAAAAGGTCTGGATGTGGACAAATAACTGATCTTTTCAGGAATCATCAGGGTCACAAAAGTGCTATTATACTAAAGTCTAGTGTGGATATTTTTCAAGTGTCCAAAACTTTTGCTCATTAACAGAGCAAGACACCCTACAGGAGGGACATAGGTCAATACGGGAGCTTATTAGCTAGAGGACAGGGGACAGAGGACAGAGGCATTTCATAAAAAACCACCTCTGCTTCAGAGCAGAAAGTGGGCGAGAGCCACGCTCCACAGCCTTTTAAATGGGGCAGATCTGTAGGGGTGCGGAACCTCTAAATACCAATCCCAGAGCTTCTCCCTAACTGAAAGACAAAGGTGCAGAGGGTGATGTTTAGAAAACGCTGTTGAGGAAGAGAAACTCACTTTAGGGGAAGAAACAAAATAAGGAAAATAAAGGTATCGGTCAAAGGTTTTAGGTCCAAACAGAAGACTGTGGGTTAAAAGGGACTTGGCGCAAAGAGGGAAGAGGGTGTCCGGAGTGCACACGGGTACCACAACAGTCACGCCGAAGCCTCCGGACACTGCCTCAACCTTGGCCTCCGTGGGATGTAAAGTAAACCCCGAGGGACACCTGGACCTTTCTGGTCGCCAGTATGGCCCTTACTGGTGGTCAATCTGCTCCTGCCGCACGGCTATGCTGCCCTGCTCCTCTAGGAGATTCTCGCGGGAGGCCGACTGGGCGGGGTCCAGCTTCTTCACGTACGCGGCTGGCACGAAGCCCTGCCGGTCGTTCACTTCCACCTTCCACCAGTCCTACGGAGACAAACGGACAACTGAAAGGCCAGAAAGGGAGACACCCCAGAACCACACTAAGAGTGTGGCCACGAGCCAGATGTGGCTACGTAAATTTAAATAAGTGAGAATAAAATTAAATTTAAAAACTCAGTTAACCAGTCACATTTCCAATGCTTAAATAATCACTTGTGGTGCTGGCTACCGCAGAGCCAGCACACACAGGAAATGTCCACCATCACAGGAAGTTCCATGGGACAATGCTGTTGAGTCAACCAGAATGAGACCGGAAGGTGCTGAGAGTCAACGGAAAATACAAATCACAGGTTTTCTTAAACGCTCGTGATGAGGATAACCTGGGGGTGTAAGAGTAAGGGTCCTTAACGACGGCTGTGAACATTTCTCCAGCCTTAAGTACTGTCTTTTGTGATTTATCGGACGTGTGGAGTAGCAAGCAGCTCACTGCAAAGTCACTGTCAAACCAGCATATGTCAAGGAAGGCAGGCTGATGAACCGGGAAGCATTTAACTTCGAGAGCCTAAGGGGTGACATCAGAGCCATCTTCAACTATCTGCTGTGGCCACACGGTCTAGGTTAAGAACCAACAGCTACGAGTTCCAGAAAAGCAGACTTTGGTCTAAAGAAAAGGAATGCCACCACGAGGTGCGTAATCATGAAAAGAAGCTACCTCGAGAGCGTGAGCCAGCACGCTGCCTCCAGGCTTCCGGGAAGGCGGACGGGTTACTTTCTGCATCTCCCATGAGACAGACCCGTATCAAGGGGGAGACTGACTGGGCGACTCTGGTCTCTCCTCCAACTCTAACCCAGCCTCATTTCAGACGCCACGACCCACAGACACCGCACGGAGCAAAACTGGTGGTGCTGACGGAGAGACCCACGCCCACTTCCGACGCCTTGCCTTGTTGGTGCTGTTGAGTAAGGTGAGAATATCCCCTTTCTTCATGGTGACCTCTCGAGGACTCTTCTCCTGATAGTCGTAGAGAGCCAAGACCAGCTCCTTCCCGGTCTCATCATCCATGGGGGCCACTTGTTGCTAAAAATCCCAAGGAAGGGCAAACCCAGTTAAAGGATGTCCATGGTGTGTCACCCGAGCACACGACAGACTCCAATTTCAACAACTGTACCAAACCTACCAAATACATATTATGAGAGATCACCTCTGAAGCTATCAGTAAAATCTGATTCTAGAACTTGAACTGTTCTGAATCTTAACCCCCCCCAAAAAAACCTCATTTTAAACTGTTTACACATCTTTGTGTCACAGGACGTCGCAGTGAGGCCACTAGAACATTGCTTACGACTGTCACACCTGCCGGAAGTGCCCGAGCCCTGCAGCTTCCCGCACCCCCAGTGCGCAACAGTTTAGCAGAAGCCCAGCTCACCCGGCATGACTGAGCCTGGTCCCGCAGAGCTTGGATGCTGCTGCCGTAGGCGCTGAGATCCGACATCAAAGCTTCATGTTTCTTCAGGAGAGCCTGAAACAAAACCACACACAGTGACCCCGGCGCAAGGAGTGGGGGTGCCCCGGCCATGCTGCCTCACGACCCGCCACCCTCCCGAGATGTGCTCAGTGACACGCTGATTTGATCACCTCCCACTCCACGCTCTCTCCCCATTTCTGATAAACATCAAATTTGGAGGACGGATTCTTTGCGATTTATAATATTGTCTTTTCTCCCTGCCCGTACGTGCCTGTGTGGGGCTGGAAACAGACACGGAGACAGAAGGCACAGAATCACACGAGTGGTGAACCCCCCACCCTTCGTAAGAAATCAACATCATCAGCAAACCAAAGCGAGCCGGTACGCTGCCCTGCCTGTGGCTACTGCTCTCCCTCGCCACACGTGGGGCTTCACCATTACCCTCCACCACCGCTGCCCGAGCTTTTTTTCAGTTCTCCCCGCCCCGTCTTTTGGGAGAATCCCATAGGCTGCATGTCCACATTCAGCTACTCTGGTTTCAGTGCAGACCGGTAAGCGAAGAGATCAGTACAGGGGCTGCACCGAGACATTCATGAATAAAACGTCAGGGTTTCACTCAAGAACACCAATTCCTGGCAAAAACATGCGCTCGTGGACACATGTATGCGGAGGGAACAGGACAAGAATGGCAAAAACACTCGGGACAGAAAGCAGTGACAGGTAGTCTCCTCTCTCCTGGCACAAATGAGTTTCCACAACGCAAAGTAAACACCAGGTTCTAAAGCACCCTGAGAAACCGACAACGCAGAGGCCGCATCTGCCACACACGGGGACCCCGGCAGGATCCCCACGCTCGCTCACCTCTGCGGAGTCCTCGTCCTTCCCATAGTCGGTGCTGCCCACGATGGGCTCCTTCTCCCG
Organism: Ursus arctos; assembly: GCF_023065955.2. Classification (NCBI taxonomy): domain Eukaryota; kingdom Metazoa; phylum Chordata; class Mammalia; order Carnivora; family Ursidae; genus Ursus; species Ursus arctos. Next base: position 53,778,274 of record NW_026622852.1, on the reverse strand, counting down.
CATCCAGGACTCAGCCTCGTTGGCGTCGGCGAAGTACTGCTGGGCCTGCAGGGAGTCTTCTAGGTCCTGCCGCCGCTGGGAGGCCTTGGACTTGAGGGACTCCCACTTCTGGTTCAGTTCGCTGAGCTTGGCCTTCACATCCTCTGCAGCAAAGTGGCCTGGAAGGTGCGTGAGGAAAGGGAGGACAATGCAAAGGAGGCTGCCAAGTCGCTGGACGGACAGGTCTTCCAGGTATCCACGGCACCGCTGCTACGCCACCAGGCGAGCCAGGCCCCCCTTATTTTATTCTTTTGAAAAAGATTTTATTTATTTGACAGAGAGAGACAAAGGATGAGAGAGAACACAAGCAGGGGGAGTGGGAGAGGGGGAGGCAGGCTTCTCCTTGAGCAGGGAGCCTGATGTGGTTCTCGATCCCAGGACCCTGGGACCATGACCCGAGCCGAAGGCAGACACCTAATGACAGCCACCCAGGCACCCCCCGGCCCCTCTTAATCCCCAGTTTTAGAAAAGGCTCGGGTCCCAACCTTTTAAGTATCAGCTCAATTTTTGCCTCCTCAAGCCACGATCTCTATCTGGACCCTACGAAGCAGATACCCCAACTGGCACCAGGGACTGGACCATAACAACATAATAAAAGCCTGACAGTGCCACCCTCAGTCCTCGCTCACTGAGACACGCGCCAGCCTATTCCACACTCTGTCCCCTGCTTGATCTCACTTGACCCTCACAACTACGTCAGGAGTAGGCGTTATTACCCACATCTCACAGGTAAGACGTTCCGATCAAGAGGCTAGGGTCTAGTCAAGGTCACACAGTGAGGAGAGAATGGGGAAGGTACTCAACCTTACAGCCCAGCCGGACTCAAGTCCATGCACTTGACCAAAGACAGGACATGAGGAGAGCCATAGTAAAGCCACTCCCCGGAGGGTAACCACTCACCTTCCTCCACCATGGCGTTTCCCTTCTGTGTAACGGCTTTGATGCGGGGCTCATGCCCGGCAATTTCTGCTTGGAGGGCTTGGTGCTTCTTCAGCAGATTTTGGACTCCAATCAAATCTTTGCCTAAAAGCAGAAACCGCGCCCTGGTCATCCACGCCATCAAGGGAAAGGTCAGCCCTGTCGTTCCTAAGATTCTACTGGGGTTCCAGTTTAACTTAAACTTGACCTTGCTTGTTCTGACATGCACCTCCTTCATGCTACAAGGGTAGAGCCCTTTCTCAGACTTGATTCTCATCTGATAGAAGGAGACGGACCTCTGTTGGTGGATGCAGCGATGGGCTCCTTCTCCCGGATCCACGTCTCCTCATCCTCAACGTCACGGAAGAGCTGCTGCAAACGCAAAGAATCAGCCAGCTTCTGCTTTCGGGCAATCATGGGTTCCTTGAGAGCCTCGTAGCGCGCCACCAGGGCTTCCTGCTTCTTCTTGATGTTTTCAGCGTCAAAATGGCCAGCATCCTGGAACTGGCGGGCCTGAATGGTGATGCCGTCAATTCGATCCTGGGGATGGATGGGAAAGGACAAAGGCTTGAAAGCATGGACCAGCATCAGCAACCAGGTTCTGGACTGATCCTACCTCAAGGGTGGTTTGATCATAAACAAAGAAGAAGTCACACGGTTGTCTTCCCAACCCAGAGAGTATTTTTTTCTGTCATCTCTTTCCCTCACCTTGGGCTCCCAGAAAGCTCCGAAGGAGGAGTTTAATTGGAGAAGAACTGGGAACACATACAGCTACCTAAGCAAATCGGCACCTTTACCCTTCCGCAGACAAGGGTGGTCTGGACGTCCCTTGCCATCCTTCGCTCCCGCCCCCGAGCCCGCCGTACCTGGTGAGCGGCCACGTCGGCCTCCAGCAGCGCATGCTTCTTCTGGAGGTTCTGGACGTTGGTGAGATCTTTGCCGTAGTCGTCTGAAGCCAGATGCCCCTCCACTTCGTACAGCCACAGCTCAATATCCTCCACGTTGCGGTTGAACTGCTGTTGCTGGTTCGCCTCGCGAAGCTTTATCCCTGGTCGGGGGAACAGGGGTGATCGACTTGCTACCCTACCCTTCTGCCAGTACCGCTCATCGACAATGGCATCTCCGTAAGGACTAGGGCTCAGGCCTGTCGTCACTGCTCCACCTCTTCCACGAAGGTGAAGACGACAAGATGTTGACTTGGATGTTCTGTAAAAACCGTTCTGAGCCCCGTTAGAGAACGTCTGAGAATTACCGAACGCCCTCGGCTCTCAGCGGAGCTTGGATTTTCGGTGACGGGGCCCAGTTCAGTCACGGCCAGGTGACCGATCTCCCCCTTTTCACTCAGGCTCCCCTGCTCACCAGCAACGTCAACCACATCCACCCCACGTCAGCAAAGCATCGAGGATGCTAGGCAATTCACTCCCAGGTGGGAGCTGAGCTCACACGCCCACGGTCTCCAGGCCCACCTTACTGGGGTGATGTATGTCCCTACACTTAACTGGGAAGGGACACGGAATCCCCCAGTATTCCTCTCCCAATCCAGGGAGACACCTTCTCTTACCTTTCAGTTCCGTGGCTTCCAGCAACTTCTTCCACAAACTAATGACCTCATTCATACGAGCTGCTACCTCATCCTTGGCATAGTGGTTGACGTCAATCAGCTTTTGTCCTGCTTTCTCCAGGGCGTCGATGCGGCTCTGGTTGGCCGAGAGCTCAGCCTCAAAAGCCTGATGCTTCTGTACTTTTCCTTGTAGGTTGGATGGGTCCTGCCAATAAAAGGAAGAAGGGATTCTACCTTGAATCTGAGCATTGTCCAACTACCCCGCGTTACCTTCGTACTTCTCTTTATTGGCAGGGGACGGGGGTAGAAAACTGCCCACCTACATGAAATAGTGCAGTTTTTGGAATTCCCTATTTCTTTCTTTAGCTACAATTGCTCTGTGAGAGCTGCCTTTAGCTTCCTAGCCAAACGCTACACGGCGATGCTAGCAGGACTTTACTTTATAAGCTTCATCTGTGGCGGTTTTCATCTTCTCGTTGACCCAGCTCTTGAGCTCATCAGAGTCTCGGAAAAACTGTTGCAGGTGGAAAGAGTCTGCCAGCTGGGCCCGGCGACCCATGGCTCTCTCGTGAAGGGCGTTGCGGCGGCTCAGCAGCTGAAAGACAAGGAGCCACGTGAATCTCGGGCTGTTACTCCCCAGGGATTTCTGGCTCAAGAGGCTACATGGCAACAGGCGTCTCAGAAGGGAGAGCCGGGGCCTGAAGGGAAGGCATGTGGAGAACCCAGAAACGTACCGCATCTCGGCGTGTGGCCACGTCGTCCATGGCGTAGTGGTTGTTCTGAATCAGCTTGGTTGCAAATTCATCCAGTGCCTACGAGGGAAAAGTCGGGGTCCTTCACTGCTAAGCACACGGTCACACAGCATGGCCTCCAGAGCAAAGTAATTACTGACAGATCACAAAACACTAAACCATAACACAGGTCGATGTTTCCCTCTTCACTTTTGAGCGTTTGCTTGACGTTATTAGTCCGAGACAACAGTATTACGCTAGCTCCCTTCAGGACGGGAGATGTTTGCTGCAGCTGATGTCATGACACATCCGATAGGATCAGACAGCGATCACAACAGGTTAGCAGCCTTCCAGTTCCTGCCTCTAAGAACTGTTTTCAAGGGCGAAAATACCTCTTTCAGGAACTATAGCCATTTTTACTTTTCAATTTTATTTTTTGAAGATTTTAAGTAATCCCTACACCCAACGTGGGATTCGAACTTACGACCCTGAGATCAAGAGTCGCACGGTCCGCGGACTGAGCCAGCCAGGCGCCCTGAACTCTGCTTTTAGCGAAAGGGACATGTCAGTGTGGAGGCTGACATCAGGAGAAGATCTCATCCCGTGAGCTATGGCCTCTCGCAAGGCCGTGCTCTGCCGCCACTGTGAGATCTGAAGCCCCCACGGGAGCACCTCTCACGGAGACCCTCTATCACGTCTGCTCAGAAACCCTTGAGAAGAAAGGACTCCGGACTGAATCTAAGGATCACCCAAAGGTACGCCAAGAAGGGGTCTTACTGTGATTTTTTCCTCCTGGGCACTGAGGGATTTCTCGAAGTCCTCGTGCTTCTTGAGGAGCGCCTCCACGCTATCCAAGGAGTCGCCCAAGTCTTCATTGAGCAGGAAGGCCTGGAGAAAGGACACAGAGCGCTCGGAGGGACGCCAAAACACGAAAAGCAGCAAAGAGATTCGACAGCTATTAAACTTCCAAGATCTCTTCCGGAAAGCCTGACGTCCTTTAGATTCACTCAATACTAACCTAATAACAGGGTGAAGTGCTAGGTTCCAGACCAAAACCACCCAAAAGTGCTCTTCAGGAAGAAGCAATCCCACACCAGCGCACTCATCTCTAAGCCCGGGGCCCGTCCCAGGGGCCTCCAATCCCAGCGGCGGGAGGACGGCAGGCAGAGCCGCCGGGAGCCGCTCACCGAGCCCTCTTCACCCGATTCACGACCGCAGTGCTGGTAACTTCCTGCCCGAATTAAGCCAGCCGTCTGCACTGCAGACAAGCGAGAAAGAAGACGGATACCTCCTGCTTGCTCATCCAGTTGTCCACCTGCTCCGTGTCGCGGTAGAAGAGCTGCAGGTCCATGCACTGCTCGTACTGCTGCCGCCGCAGCTCCCACAGCTCCAGCAGGGCGGCCCGCTCCTCGGCCAGGACGCTCAGCTGGGAGGAGGGGGACACGAGGGCCGTGAGGGCAGGGCACATCTGCTGCCCACCCCCAGGCAAACGGAAAGGCTGCCCTGGAATTTCTAATCCTCACGCTCCTCTTCGGGCCTGTTTTCTGGTTGGCAAAAGGGGGCGAATCACATTCACTTGTGTCAGCCAAGTCACAGGGACCCTGCCAATCCTGAGCGGCTTGTACGTTTATGCGAAGGAGGAGAGGGAACTCTCGTTTATCTAGAATTAATTCACTGCCACGTTATCGAAAGACTTTAGGTCAAAATGCTAAGTAAACTTTCGGTAGAAGAAAAAGGGCATCTTTCTAAAATGGGGGCAGTACAAATGGAGTAAGGAGCCTCAGCGGAGAAATGTCGCTGGGTGGGTGTTCCATAAAGCATGGTAAGTTCACAAATGCCCCAGACGTCAATTTAGGCTCCACAGTTGACAACAAGTGTGTCTGTGCAATGTCTCTTCCGAGTTTACACAATATTAAAACATCATTCTCCAATGTTCCTCAGGTATCTTTACACTCAGATCCTGTGGAACTTGAAAACTGTATACACTTATACATGTAATCTGAAAGAAAGCAGTTTCCTCCTGGCTCCACCTACCAATGCAGGACTCAACTCGCTGCAAAGTCCCCTTTAAGCAGGAAATGGGTCACCAGCGTCCCAACTGAATGGAACTTCCTCCCTCTGATCAATCACCATACTACACATAGGTCTTCTTTTTCGGTCGCTCAAGAAGCTGCCCCTGAACTTCCTGGGCGCAAGCTCTGTGGAAGTTTCCCGCATACCACAGCAAATGCAGCCTGGATACTTAAGGATGGATAGCAGTTTTCAGAGACTTTCAGTTAAAGAACCTCTCCTCTCTTACCTTCTCTCTCACTTCATCTGAGGCATAATGCCCGGCGGCAAGCAGGGCCTGTCCAGACTCATCCGCAGATTTAAAGCTGTCCTCGTGAGCATCGATTTCACCCTGCGGCAAGAAAAGGCACAACGGATGCCCCGCAACTTAGAAAAAAAAACTCCAGAGATGTTGAATTTCACACAATCGTTACAAATCAGAATATCCCATCTCCAACCAGGAGCAGGATCAACGAGGCGGCCAGGCTCCCAATCACAAGGGCACCATTTACTGGCAAGTCTCTTTGCCACTGGCTCTTCAGGCCACCTCTGTCAGAGCCTGTCGCGTCTCCACACGTTCAAGGGTCTGAGCCCGGCTTCTGTTCCGCTGGGGTCTCTTCGCCTGCCGCGAGCCACATGGGTGGGTGTAGGATTTTACAGACCGGGTAGGGGAGGTGCTTCCCCTGGTCCCACCCTGTTCTTCAAAATTGCCTCAGCTGGTTTTGAATTTTTTTTCCCTTTCAAATCAAGTTTAGAATGAGCTTGTCTCATTCCAGAAACAAAGAAAGAGCTGCCAGGTTTCTGGGTGGGACGGCACGGAGTGTGAAGATCCTGGGGAAAATTTTCCTACCTCTACAAAAGATCGTTCCAGCCATGCACGAGATAAGACGTTCCCCTTTAGTCTTTATTTCTTCACTCTTTCAACAAAGCCTAACTGCTTTCTCCACAAATGTCTTACACAATTGTTAAGTTGTATTTCCAGGTACATTATAGTTTCTGATACAATTATAAGTAGCAGTTTTAAAAAACGATGTTTCTGTTGCTGGTGTGTGTGACATCCATACACTGACTTTCTTTACATCTACCACATTAAAGCCTCTCAGAAGTTTTATAGTAATAATGATTTTTACATTCCTGTTTCACAGGGTTTTCCAAAATGACTTGGCCATAGAAAAGCCTTCTTTTTAAGGTAAAGCCTATTAACAGCTCATAAAACTAGTTTTCTGTGGAACACAGTTTTGGGAAAACCCAGGATAAGAAATTTAATTACACCAAATATGAAATTCAGCATTTAAATGAAAACATTGTTTAAGATGACACATGACTGATGCACAAAACACCAGTACCTCCATCATGCCAGGGCGTGGCCCCTCACTTTTACGGACCACACTTAATCTCCTGACATTTAACCCACTTCACCATCTATGAGAAGCAGGCAGAGCCAGTCTTCCCAAGGCAAAACCAACAACAATCCCGTGGTGAGAGCTGCCTGTGAACAAAGTTTCAGCCGCTCTGGCTATAAGAGTCCCACCCCAATGTGTTACAAGTGAAGGCCTTTTCTTCTGGAAGATGTTGGAGACGCTACCTTGTGCTCCTGATGCCTGTCCAGCAGGGCTTCAGCCCCGGCCACGTCATTGGCGAGCTCATCTGCATTGATGAGGGCTTTCATCTCAGTCACCCAGCTGGTGAGGTCGCGGAAGTCAGCAAGGAAGCGTTGAAGTCTAGAGAAAACCAAGATAAGCCATTAGATGTTCCCAATGGAAAGCCCAGATGAAAAATGCCTTCCTGAAGCTCCGAATTCTATCCTCAGGCCATGCCAACTCTAGTCCTGGGACACAAAGGATTCTTCAGTCTGACTGTAGAGGAAAGCAAGAGAAGGCTGAAATCAATCCTTTAAAATCTGCATTGTGTCCATCACTGTAATTCCCCAATCTGGTCCCTTCTCTCCAACTCCAATTCCCCGGTTCCAGCTCTGGTTAGTAATTAGCATTCTTTCATTTCCCAGTTCTTGATTTACTGAATTTTAATGGTATATTCCACTGGGGCTCTGATCGCTAAGAAAAGATTTCTACTTCTCCTGGTCATAACGCAGCAATACAGGATGGAAGGATATTCATAAAGTCATAAATACGATGTACACACACACACAAAGTGGCCCGTCTCCAAATAAATATGACATAAGTAGGAAAGAGCCACCTGCACCTCCTTAGTACGGGAACCTGGCAGGTGCACGGCAGCGCTGTCAGTATGCACAAGAGACCCCAAAGCCCGCCTCCCCGCTTCTCTAAGAGAGGTCCAACGGCACGGTCCGCTGAGCCTCGGGAGAGGATTCCCACCTGTAGGAGTCGTTGAGGCGGGCGTGTCTCTCGGCCGCCAGAGTCCGGATCTGCTCCCAGTTGGCAATGAGCTCCTCTCGCTTCACCTGGATCTGCGCGGCGCTCAGAGGGTGGGACTGCTGCAGGCGGTCGGCCTCGGCACACAGGGCTTTGACCTGGAAACGCCCTCAGTCAGACCGTGCTCGTGCCCCCTGCTAACTCAGGATGGAAGCGGCTGGTTCCCAAACCCACCTTGTCCTCCAAAGCAGCGAGATCTCTCTCCAAACCCTCGTGCTTCCGCAGCAGAGCCTGAACGCTTGCCAGGTCGCGGCCAAAATCGTCAGAGGCCATTAACTGCTCCTTTTCCTTAATCCAGCTGATAGTCTCGTCCACGTCCCTACGGGACGGAGACAGCCAGGCAGCCGCTTACGGCAACTGTCTAGAGCTGGGGGCGCCGCAGCGGGCCCGGCCCCGGGCGGCTCCCGTGTCTTCCTGGCACGTGCCCCCGCCCAGCAGCCCGCTCTGGCTCGGTACCTGTTGAAACGCTGCACCTCGGCCGCCCCAAAGAGCTTCCCCTGTCTCTGCAGGGCCAGTCCCTTCAGCCGCTGCCAGGCCGCGTTCACTTCGTCCTGCTTGGTCTTGATGGTGTCCTCCTCGGGGTGCTGCTCCTACATGAGGAAGAGAGAGGCCGCCTTGGGTCCTGAGCCCCTGCCTCCTCCAAGGCTCTGCTGCAGCAAACCTTCATCTTTCTGAAGAAATACTGGTTTTGTGTGTGAAATGAAGCCAAGCTTGTTTAAAACTAGCTTCTAGGATGCCTGGGTGGCTCAGTGGGTTAAGTGTCTGACTCTTGATTTCCGCTCAGGTTGTGATCTGGGAGTGCTGAGATCGAGCCCCACGTCAGGCTCCACACTGTATGTGGAGCCTGCTTAAGATTCTCTCTCTCCCTCTTCCCCTCATCCTCCCTCCGCCCTTGCTCTCTCTCTCTCAAATAACTAAAGCTAGCTTCCATTTCCTCTTACACAAAAAGGGGAGAGTCATTATCTATCCCCTGGAGTAGATGGTGAGGCCATAAAGCAGCGGCGGGTATCAGTACCCAAAACCTTTATGTTTTAACAACACTTCCGGGGCAACTGTGTGGGAGCGTCACCAATGCACCCGCGTCGGTCCCAAGCGCTGGGAAATCTGTTATTTCAAACATTCATGAGCCTATCGAGCATTTCCGCCCATAGACATGATCTTCAGGGTCTGCTCCTCACTTCAGACTGGAGCTCTTTCTTTACAAGTATCCTTCCCCACCAACCACATTTTGGTTTTTGTTTTAATAAAAATAACACGTAAAGTAACAAATGAAGCATTTCAGTGTTCTGGGACCCATCTGCGAGATCTCAGGCTTGGCCTGACTGCTCTCCTCAGCATAACCTGGGGATGCCCCAAGATCCTGGGGCAGGGGGTGGGGGCTCACTGTGGAAGGTGAGGTATTTCTAAGGAATGCTGGCTCTTCTTTTATCACTGGCCAGAAACGGAACAAGTATCAGCCCCGAAGCAGATCCAAAAATTTACGATTTAGACCCCCAAAATCAAATTTCCCGGAAAGCAAAAACTCTAGTTCCTGCCGCTGGGCATGTGGGGAGCGCTCTGAGCCCTGTAGAGGCGGCTGAGGATAAAGCAGCAGCTTACGGGGACCGGGTGCGTCGGCAATGGGGAGAGGGTACACCATCCCCTTACTGGCTCCGAGCCGCTAGTGGAGAGCCCATTCATTACAAGGTTCCCCAGGCTCCCGAGAGAGCAGTCCGGCGTCAGTGGCTGCCTGCCAACCCGAAGAAGCATTCGCCACCACACCCTCATCTGGGAACCCGACGCCCAGCTGCAGAACCCAGTAAAAGCATGGCCACGCCCTGCCCGAAAGTGGGTGGAGGAAGCAGATGAGATGAACTCTGCCCTTCCTGCCCGTGGCCACAAGCTGGAGAGCAGCTTCCACCTTCGGAGTGACCAGCCTGCTGCCTTAGAGCTAAAGCAAAACTCTTAGACATGCTTACCAAACACTGCTCACTCAGAAACTAGGGAACCGATCATCAGAATTTTCTTCCGAAAACACCAGTTCATAGGATGATGTAGGAAGAAGCACACAGCACACTGCCACCCACCTGAATGAGCTTGGCAGCAAACTGGTTCACTTCATTAACTCTTTCTTCATGGGCAGCCATATCTGTTTGAAACTCTTCAAATTTCTTCTGTAAAACCTCCACATGCTCCAGGTCCTGGCCCAGCTCCTCAGAAGTCACGATCGCTTCCTATTCGGGGACCATAACAGAGCCAGAGTCACCAACCAACACGTGGAAACCACGGCTCCCAGAAACGCAGCGGGAACGAGGCCCACCGGGATGGGCCACGTTAACTTTAGTGGATGCTAGTGGATCCTGTGTCCCGTGTGATCTTAGCTCCCCTCCTCCTTCAAAGGCTGAGCTCCGGGCGTGCCGGTGTGAGACTCCGGGTTTCGGAGTTCTAGGAGAGCACCCCCGAAGAGCAGCCGGAGCCGGAGCAATCCCACTGTGCGCCTTCCGCTGCGCTCACAGGCTCGCGGCTGCCTGGGGCCCTTCCCTCGCTCTCACTACGGCGTACTCCACCAGCCCCCCCCCTCCCCCGGACACACACCTTGTCATTGATCCAGTCCATCACGTCCTCACACTCTCGCAGATACTGCACCAGCTTCTGGGCCTGCAGCAGTTTGACTCCCTTCTCCCGCATCTTCTCCAAAAGCAGCTCCCACTGGCGGTGCAGCTCCATCAAACGCGTCTGCAGGTTAAAAGTCAGCCCCAGAGATCACAGCCCTTTCTACGGGACCCGGCTCCTCCACAGACTTCCCACTCGTCAGAAACCCCACAAGTCAGAACTCAGAACAAGTCTTTTTAAAGATAATCCCGAACTGGAGAGGAAACCACAAGTCTGAGAATAGGAAACAGCAGACACCTCACCGTAGTTCGGTGGGTCTTAGAGAACAAAATAACTGACCTTTCGCAGGTGGATTTTTTTCTAGTTCACTTTAGGGGAATTATATTCGACTATTATCAATATTATATTATTTATAATTAATGTGCTTAGTAATTAAATCATTAAGTGGGATTCCTGCGTCCTTAGACTACTAGGGAAGGAGAGAGGAGGAACCGACATGGAAACTGAGCAGAAATTCCTGAAGGGTGTGTTCTGAATTCATGGAGGGGAACAATAAAACAAGAGATCCTATGGGCATCGTGAATGCAAAGAAATGACGATGGGGCCCAAGTCAATAGGAACACCTTCATATAAAAGTAGAAAAGGGCCCCTGGGTGGCTCAGTCGGTTAAGCATCTGCCTTAGGCTCCGGTCGTGAGCCTGGGGCCCTGGGATCGAGTCCCACATGGGGCTCCCTTCTCAAGGGGGAGCCTGCTTTTCCCTTTGCCTCTCTCTCTCTGTCTTTCATGAATAATTAACATCTTTAAATAAAAAAATAAAATAAAATAAAAGTAGAAGAGATGGGGTCCTGAAACATAATCAGCGATTGAAAAGGATTCTTGGCAAAAAAAGTTTTGGAATTTCTATGAAAAGATAGTTTGTGGTTCAATATACCTCAGGTTGGGTTTATTTCCAACTTCACCCAGGTGGCAGCCCCAGGACCAAACATACTCACTTCCCAGCATCTTTAGGTTCCCATGGCACAGTCCTGGTAAGGACCTGTCCACAACTGAGGGGAACCGATCATCGATTCAAGCTTGCGGGATGCTTTCTGGTCTCTAATCCAATCTCAGTGTGCTGCCTATGCCTACCCAAGATACTGGGAGTTTTCATGTAACACTGGCAGACCAAAGTAAAACACACGACAAGGCTGAAACACTCACAGAAAAGAAGTCTGGGATCCACCCATGGTTGAGACGCCCCTCCCAGCCAGCTGAAAACTTGAAAGCCAAGGGACAGCCAACATGGGGTGGATCCTCTTAGAAACAAGGGTGTATGTTTCACTTGAAAGCAGAAACAGCAGGGGAAATAAATGCTCACACAATTCACTTCCAGCACTGCAGGTTGCAAAGCAGCCTGCCCATGGGAAGAAAGTGAAAGGCACTCCAAGGCAGGGGGAAAGGAAAGGCAAGCAGCAGCAGCTCAATACTCCACCTACTCGGATGTGGGACCCGATGTGGGTGGCGGTGACTATGGGACGCCACGCCGTCCGGTACGGTGTGAAAGTCTAAACCGGCAACAGACAGGTTATCCAGGACATAGAAGCAACCTTCACCTTCCACCCCCCTGGCCCCATGTTAACCTGCCTGCTGAACGCTGTTACTGAGTTATGGGGCCAGATAAAGCACCAAGCCAGGATCACAATGGGAACTGTGAGCATGACAATAACGATTAAACGAAAGCCCTTTGTTCAAATTAAAAACGAGACCACCGAAGAGTCACAAAAAACCCCACCCTCGAGTCCATGGTCAGTCTCCCACAAAGTTCATTTTCACACCCGCAGGTAAAGAACGAGGGCAAAGCCCACTCCAGTATTGGAACAACCCTCCCATTCCTGGTGCATCTGATCTCGTAAACGCAGCAGGTTAGAGTGTCCAGTTTCCCAAGCGCTCTGCTGCTCGAGAGCGTGAGGGGGGCAGGCAGGCCAGTGCACTTGGGAAACGTACCGAAAGCTGACGGGGTGGAGACAAAGTCCTGGTTCTGACTCAGGTAGATTTCTCAATAGGGGCATGAGCACCCAGCAGGAGCTTTCAGAGAAGCAGCCGGCCGGGAAGGTAAGGAAAGCCGACAGGAATGACATGTAGCTTGGAAAAATACAGCTAATAATTGTCAGCAAAGAGTGACGTGGACTGGAATTCCAATTGCCATCTACTAACTGTGGGATTTGGAGAAGTTACTCAAATTTCTCTGAGCTTTGGTTTCTTCCCTTCCATACTATGGGGATGAGGGGTCCCTAGCGAGCTTCTAGTGAAGATCAGAGACTACCTGTGTCACAGTGGCTAAGTGTCTGCACATAAATAGCTACTCTACAGACAGTGGCTGACAGTCCTTTTAAATGTTGCTTTGATAAGATCTCCAGTACTAACAGAGCCGAATGAAGTGAGTGTTGGGTCTCTTCTTCTCCAGCTTAATCACTAAAGTCAAACACCTGATCTGTTTCTCTTGTTCCCCATCTGTAGCCCGGTTATACTACTACCACAGCGCCATGCACTCTGGGAAAACAACTTCTATCAAGCAAATAATAAGGCATGCTGCTTTCATTTACTTTAAGACTATATATAGAACAGCGGGAAAATGAGCAGAAAGATATTTATATTTAATTGCAGAGACACATGGTACATATTTAATTGCAGAGATACATGTTACATTACCCAAATGCGTGGAACGTAATTAAATAGCTGGTCATATGGCATTCAGAATTTACCCTTATTTCCAACTCACAATCATTACTAGTAATGGTTAATTATTAATAATAAGCTTAGGGCTGATTACAAGTCTTCAAAAATGAGACTGCAGAGTGTATTAGTGCAAAAGAGAGACAACAAGTATTTATTGTTGAAAACCACTAGACCAGATCCTACGGGGACGAAAGCCCCACAAGGGTGTCAGGGAACAGCAGGGGGTGGGGACGTTTCTAGCTGGGGCTTATGAACGCAGCTTTCATCTAACTCTCCACAATTGCCTTGACTGGTAAGGGACAGAAAAGGCCAGTCCCTCAAAGGAACGTGACTTTGGATGACAAAGAACAAGACACACAGATAGGAATGAGGTACAGCAGAAACAGGTAAGAGCATCCGGTTACGAGAAACTAAGTGTACATACTTCATCCTAAAGCGGTTTGCTTTCCCTTAATATCTTGGTACTGGAAATGTTAAAGCAGAGAAAGATCCATCATCAGCGAAATGGCACCAAACAAGCCAAATCAAAGAATGTAAGGACGTCTGCTTCAAAGCTGGCTGTATCCATCACTATGGTCACCGACCAACAACAGGTGCCACAAGTTACTGCTCACAGCTGGACCCTTCACTGGCTTGGAGACTCGACCTCAGCAAAACACCTCCTAGGGCAAGCCACCAAGATCCAGACCTCGAGTTTTCAACAGAGAACTTTACAGTGCCTGAGATCACTCCTATTGATCTTTGTGTCCTGATCCCCAAATTCACCAATTTCACTAATATGCTCTCCCCTCAAATTACCATCTATAAATTTAGGTTTCATTTATGTAATCTTCTTTAAAGTATAATCACACTCTAATTTGTTTTACAAAAAGAATATTAATTTCCCCACTGAGCAGACACATACTTGTTTATATTCATACTGAATCATCATATTACAAAGGCAATATGCGGGTAACTCCTTTAGAAGACTTCACAAATTCTCTTAAAAGGCTAGAAAAGTGGGGTGTCTGGGTGGCTCAGTCGGTTAAGCGGCTGACTAGTGATTTTGGCTCAGGTCATGATCTCATGGTTCGTGGGATTGAGCCCTACATCGGGCTCTGCACTTGGTGGGGAATCTGCTTGAGATGCTCTCTCTCCCTCTGCCCCCCCCACCCTCCTCTCTCGCTCTAAAATCAAATCTCAAAAAAAAAGCGAGCAAAGTCTTTTTTAGAAATCCTAATTGGCATTTAATCCACATTCCTCCATCAACCAGTCGGCCACCCGTACCAGACCAGATGGCCTCCGGTACCAGGCACTACTCCTACTCACCCTTATGGTTTCAGATGCAAAATGCCCTTCTGAGATCATCAGGTTTCCAGTTTCATCCAGTTTAACAATGGCTCCTGAGTTGGCCTGCACTTCAGCTTCGAAGGCCTGATGCTTCTGGAGCTTGCCCTGTTGGTGGACCAGGAAGTGAGTCATAGCTGCAACCGCCAGGCATTCACCATTCCGCGCCCCCCTCAGGTCCTGTGATTTCTCCCCTCTTGAATCCCGTTCCCTCTAATTGGGGACATTCAGCATCCCACCCAACCCCACCCCTGCTCAATTACTCAAATATTCTGACCGCCATCTACACTGGCTTCTGGAAGCTTGGCCACTGAGGACCACCACCGTTGCACTGTCTAACTTTACTACTGGGAAATTAGCTTTTATGTGGACATCCAATCCCCTCTGGAAATACGGAGCCACACCAACAATTTTCTTAGCATGTACAATTTATTCTGGGATAATAACCCATCCACATTCACTCATTATGTGACACTTTTTTCTCGGACGACTCTGGTATAGTAAGAGAACCATGTGTTCCACTTGCTAAAAAAAAGTCTTTCACCAAAATCAATGAGAAGAAAGGCTTTGTCCTTTTTTAAAAAAAACTTTACCGAGACATAAATTATACCACAAAATTAACTTCAGTTACAATTCAACGATTTTTAAAGGCTTGCTTTTGGTAAGACTTACCAGTGAGTTGCTTCAAGAGAAGCCTAACTATAAATTTCCACCAGCAACACTGCTGGCGTGCCTTTCTCGAAAACTCATATTCCAAGAGCCCAACCCAGACCCTCCCCCGCCCCGGAACATGCCGAAGGACCACCGATGGTGGCAAGGCAGAGGTTTGAGAACCATCAGCTTGAAGCATTCAGAAAAAATACCTGCAAGATTTCACACACATCCTTAGTAAGTATAGTATGATGCACACACCAAGGGCTTCTCAGAAGAGGGAGTCGGTCCTGCCTTATGTCTGATCTACATTCTTCTTGCTCAAGGTCATAACTAAATGACTTTGTGTGATTTGGGGGCAAAAACATTTGAGCTCCTGAGTTCTGGCAGGAACCTCGGGGAGATGAGACGCACCTGCAAGTTGGTTGGGTCTTTGTAGTTCTCATCGGATGCGATCTGTAGTTTCTCCTGAATCCATTTCTCCAGCTCCTCAGCATCTCTCTGGAAAAACTGGAATCGATAGGAGTCTTCAAGCTTCTGGCGCCGAAGGGTTGAGAGCTCCTTGAAGCGGTGGTATCTGTCTAGGACCTGCTGCCGCCTCTCCTGGATGTCCTCTGCTGTTTCCAGCACTTTGACCCCACTGGGGTCCATTTTCTGAAAAGACAGAATGCCCTGAAATGAGCACGAGACCAAAGCGGACTCCACGGAATCAGCCTCTCTGAAGGAAAGAATTAGCACACAGCCCTGGCGGACAAATGAAAGAAGGCAGTCCCTTCTCAGGACAGAACAATGAGCCTTGATCCCATTCCTTTGTGAAAAATAGCCATCCGCTCGCTGCGACACCTGCCTGCGTGGGTCCCTCAGAGGACGCCGAACCAACACCACAGCGAAACCCAGCGAAACCGGGAGAACTAGAGTTTACCAGCAAGTCTACGCAGGCTTACGGAGTCAAAGGAAATGCCAAATTGGTACTCAAAGAATTACTGAAAAATCCATTCAGAAGTCCTTTCACCTTGGGACGCCTGGGTGGCACAGCGGTTGGGAGTCTGCCTTCGGCTCAGGGCGTGATCCCAGCGTTCTGGGATCGAGCCCCACATCGGGCTCCTCTGCTGGGAGCCTGCTTCTTCCTCTCCCACTCCCCCTGCTTGTGTTCCCTCTCTCGCTGGCTGTCTCTATCTCTGTCGAATAAATAAATAAAATCTTAAAAAAAAAAAAAAAAAAAAAAAGAAGTCCTTTCACCTGGTCTCTGCATTCCATTGTGTGGAGATTAGAAAGAATTTACTTTTACTTAAATCAGTTTTTCTATCTTTCCAGATCTCAGCCCGTTATCCAGTGAAGAAAAGGGGATGATTACAAATAACAGAGTCCTTAACAGCGGTAAGAACTGACCTTGTCAGAGCCCCTGAGTTGCCAGTTACTGGGCAACATCAATCCTACAAGTCTTCCTCAGGCTACCAGAGCGCCTGCGCCAACGGGCTGTGTTTCCCGTGAACGTGCACAAAAGAAAAATCACAGTGCAATTAAAAAAAAAAAAAAAGTTTGGTGAGTTGTACACCTGAAACTAATAAAAATAGTATGTCGACTACACTTCAGTTTAGAAAAAATTCAGGTTTATGTCACAAATACATGCATTCCATAAATTTTAAAGTAATGGATGCTTTACATAAAAAAGATCAGCAGCGATTATTAAACAGTAAACAGGTAGTCGTGCATCGAAAGCTGAATCTGATGTAATACTACAAATGAGAAATCTAAACCCAAGGACGAGAAGGTGTGGTGCAAGGTCTGCCCTGCTTCCCGCCCACCTCCTACTGTGGACGGCGGACTGTTCAGCGTAATTGAGCCTAATTCTCAAGTTCGCCACAACCGCAGGCTGACGGAGGAGGCAGCACTCCCCTCAGCACTCCGTGGGCCCCAACTTGAAATCCGCAGATTTCTGGACATTTCCACCAAATTTTCACGTCAAAAAGAAAATGTGACCTATTGATGTTGGGCAAAACCCAGAAGATGGTACCCACACTCATCAGGAGTGAGGCTGACTCCTCTAACCTACGGAGCACACCGGAAAGAGGTGCAGACTGACGACGAAGAGCCCCTAAATGTGTGAGTACACATGACCTTGCACGGGCCACTTTCCTGTGCCTCGGTTTCCTACAATGGCTAAAAATTGCAGGTGAAATTTTTAGGACCCTTCCAAATGTCAAATTACATTCTACAGAAGATTCATAAATTTGGTAGGAAAGCAGAAGAGGTAAGTTTTCTAGACTCTCTGGATATTATCCCATAATTTATACACGGTATAAAAACCCTGTCACCCAGGAGACATTTGAGAGCCCTTCTTGTTCACCTGGTCAAGCTCACAGGAGAGGATCAGCAGGCTAAGGACCAGGCAGGGAAATCTCGAGAGTTGCCCCCAGCATCCAGCTGGGAGGTAAACAGCATTGGTGGGATCCAGGTGAGGTCACAGTTTGTAAGTCTTTCGGGATTAAAGCAGCTTCAAGAGGCAGCAAGAAAGCATCCTCTGCACCTGATCAACTCTGAGGACTACCTTTCTAGAAGCCACCACCTTCCTCATGGAGAGGACACGAGGTGATAGCCCTACCACCATTCCTTCCAAATTATTCTCCAAGTACTGACCACTTATTTTTGTTGTATTATTGTTTCCCCACAAAGTCTGATTGATTTTACTATAAAAAGAAACATGTTCTTGGCCACATTGCTCCTGTGCTTTAAGACCTTTTATGGCTCCCTTCTGAGGGAGCAAAGGATCCAGCTCTTTAGCAGGACCTTGTGATCTGGCCCAACACATGTGACTGGTATCATCTCTCACCCATGTCCCCTACCCTCTAGGAATATTGAAATATTCTTTCTCCTCCAAATACAGAATTCTCTTTGAAGACTCCAAGCTAGGGACGCCGGGTGGGTTAAGTGTCTGCCTTCAGCTCAGGTCATGATCCCAGGGTTCTGGGATCGAGTCCCATGTCGGGCTCCTTGCTCAGCCAGGAGCCTGCTTCTCCCTCTGCCTGCTGCTCCCACTCCCCTTGCTTGTGTGTGCACTCGCTCTCTCTACCCCTCAACAAATAAATAAAATCTTTAAAAACAGCAACAAAACGACTCTAAGCTATTTGCCCAGGCTCCCGTGTGTAGAATGTTCTACCTCTCCTCTGCCTAGACAACTCCTATTTATACCTCAGTGCCCAGCTGAGAGGAGTAAGCTGTATGATCTTGCCTCCTCCCCAAGCTGTAATCCATGTTCCTTCCTTCCCTCCATCTCAGATTTAATCACACTTTTCTGCAGATTTACAAAGCACTTGTATATACCTCCAAGGGTATAATGAGACTGAGCAACCCCATCTTTGTATCCCCGATTTCTGGCATACCCGGGCCATTAAGAAATGTGTGTTGACAAATAAGCAAGTATATGCTGAGTGCGGTAGCTGCTACGCAGATCTGAATTCATCTGTAAAAGGCGGGGACAGAGCTCCATCACCCACCCAAGTTACATTTTCCATATTGTCAAACTGGAATTCCACCCAGGTAAAAGCCAGATTTGTGACAAGAACAGCAAATGGAGAATGCACCTCTCCAACTAGGTTTCAACCTACTGAACAAATGGGAATTACTAATTTTGGTCTGAGCACATGGCAGTACATTTTGAGAAATGAGTTGGCCTTTTCATTCCGGGAGGGTGGGCCCTTGGTGAAACAGAGCTCAAGAAGGTAGTTCTGTGATCAAGAGACAGCTGTGCCTGGAAAAAGTATCTTCTATCCTTAAAACCAAAAACTGAGGGTAACCTTAAATAACATTTAAAAAATTAAAGGTCTGGGGGCGCCTGGGTGTCTCAGTCGGTTAAGTGTCCCAACTCTTGGTTTTGGCTCACGTCATGATCTCAGGGTCATGGGACTGAGTCCCCGAGTCAGGCTCTGCGCTCCGCAAGGAGTCTGCTTGAGATTCTCCCTCTTCCCTCCCTTTGCCCCTCCCCCCCGCTCCCTCCCTCCCTCAAATAAATAAATAAATATGTGTATATATATATATATTTTAAAGTAAACATCTGTTCACAGTGGAGTGGAGTTTCTATAACAACACTTCATTACAACAGGGCAGTTCTGGCTCACGCTGCTGCCCTAAGAATCTCAGCCTCTTTGGGTGAAGGCTGACTTCTGGCAGGGATCTTGACAAGGATCACTACCACCACCAGCCACATTTACTAGAATATAAATGTGACTTCACTCACCTCACTGTCTGCTCCTGCCATATCTCTTATCAAACTCCCACACCAACGCCAAGCTACAGGCCCTGGCAGGGCCCATTTCCCAGCTCAGAAAGTCCCCTTGGGCAGGAATGTTCTCTCCCATTCCCAGCTCCACCACTGAATACCATACAAACCCCTCCAAGTCTAAAGCAACTACCTTGTCCTCTCTGCAGTCCTAACTCAGAAGTCTTCAGCCCCCCCCACGCTCCACTTCAGAGCTCCAATGCATTCTGCCAGGTTTCCTCCCTGCCGTTTTTGAAATTCTTTAGTAAATGAAGAGTTCCTAAGAGACTATATAAAAAAGACCTTATCTTCCTCTTCCTCTCTGACCGTAGAACCCAGCACACAGTAGAGTCAATTACATTCTGACCTTGGAAACAGAGACAATGCTGTCACTTCATTACTAAGTAGGCAGAGGACACAAGGTAATCTACTAACCGAGTCGCAGAGCCTACCTGGGGTGAGCTGGGATCCTCTGGGTCCCAGACTAGGATGCCAGAACCCATGATTCCGCACATGACGGCAGCTGGCGTACTCTTTATTGATGGCTGTTTGCTTACTCATTCACTACCTCTTATCTTTCCCATCACCACTTTGGAGGGAAGAAAGGGGGAGGCGGATATATTAATTATTCAAAAAATAAAAACCGGGTGCCTGGCTCAGCTGGTGCAGCATGCGACTCTCAGGGTCGTGAGTTTGAGGCCCACACTGGGGGCAGAGATGACTTAAAAACTTAATCAAGAAATAAAAATTGATTTTGTTTTTATAAGACTGAGTCTTAAATTAGTAAACAATCAGGGTTAAGAAATTATATACCTCCTTTGTTCTTAACCCTTGGGAAACCGTTGAAGATGAAAAAACAGCAGGAAATTGTGTCTAATTTGCTCGCTCACAAAATTTTCTGGCAAGGAAATTTGCCAAGGAAGGTCTAGTTCCGTATGAAACCGCCTCAGCGCACATGATCCTGCAAGATGTCGGAGTCCTTAGACTAATGCCTAGGGCATCCGTTCTGCCTCTTCATACACAGGATTCCCTGCATTTCTAAAATCCTTTAGCTGCTATGGAAATTTCTAAGAAATCACACGGGGGGTGGGGGGGCGCGGGCAGGCCCTTCATGACGAAGCCAAGAATCCCCAACATAATGCGGCAAGGGCACCGCCTTAGCAAGTCCCCCTGCTTGGGTCCTGCTCGTGGGTTTGACCCTACCAATCCAGGGAGACAGTCCAGCGAGGCCCTGCTGAAATTAACCAACCTAAAAGGCCCTCTTTGTCACCCCAGTGAAGTAGAACAAGTCAATTCTATACCAAGTGCTTTGGTCAGGCAATAATGGACTTTTCTTTCCTGCAGATCAGCTGACGTCAGTAGGTGGGAGCTCTGCCAAGCCACCACTGGCTGTCCCTGGGCATCTGAAAGTCATCAAAGCTCTCCCACTGCTGTGGCCATTCAGGAACCTCATTTGCATGGTTACAGGAGCCTAAGAGGATGGGTTAATAAGAATTCCCCACCCCTTAACCTGATAGGGAGCTGTCTCTAAATTTATCTATAGAGGCTCCAGTTTCTTTGCTCCGAAACGGGTCATTTCCATTGATTATATTAAAAATAGGGAAAATGTTCGTATCACCAAGAACTTCTGCCACCAGAAGATGTGCTAGCCTCCCACCCAAGGCTACGTGAGGGAGCTGGTGGAATTTCTCAGACTCTGCCTGGGTGCGCAACATTCCCCCCAGGACTGAGGCTGCAAGATCTCCACCCCTGCCCTGAAATATGCAGCTGACTGATAAGGCAGGCTGCACAGAGAATGTTCCAGGCTGTTCCCAGCCTTAATGGGATTAACGCCTTTTGAGAGCTAGAAAGGAAGACTTTGGGAAATGTGCCATTAAAAAACAATCTCCAACCACACTAGCCTATCGATCTATTTCACTAACTGCCTAAAAACCCACAGAGGAACTAGGAATTGATTCCTAGGATTGCAGTCGACTGTTTATCTCAAAGGAGCCCGTCAACTCTGATTTTGCCAATCAGGTCTCTGTCTGTCCACGGAGAATAAAGGAGGGGAAATGAAGTGCTAAATATATTCTCTGTATGTTTAAGGACAGCTTCCCATTGAAGGTAACTGAAGAAAAGGGTCGTATTTTTACAAATATTTTTCAAGAAGACTGAAGATGCAGGCTATTTATAAATGGTGCAATGCAGCAGTCAAAATGTTAGCTGCATCATTCAGCAAGTAACATGAATTGATCTCGGGGGATAAAACAGGAATTACAACTATGTCCTCTATTGTAATAAATAAAAAGACCTTGTCAGCGTTCTTACAATACTGCCAGATCTCTGGGAAGAAAGACGGGAGTCTAAAGATGTGAACCTCGGGTAGAAAGTTCTAGTTTAATCCAAAGATACAACACACCTGAGAAGGACTCCTCGTATCTGACACAAATTCACACATATTATCAACGGAAAATGGATTCCTACAGAAGAGCCTAGACACTAATTAATAACTGTCTTCTTGCAAATGCCCAGAGACAGCTGTCTGAGCCAGTTCTTGGTATTGAGGGCATTTTGAAATGCCTTGGCCTCACCTACGGAAGCTAGCTGCCCTGCTGTGCGAAGGGATCCATCTCTGGAAGGTGGGAGAGACAGGACATAAGACTCCGCATTAGGCAACAGAAAAGACTGCGGATAGCAATCGTTCTCAGACCAAAGGTCAGACATCCAACTCCGGGACCCTGGCACCTGAAGTGAGTAGTTTAGGACTCCCTCACGCAGGCCTTAGGAGAGTGGAAGAATTCAGCACAATTTCCCTGTGGAAGCCTACAAGTGAATCCACTTGTAGTGAGGATGAAGGAGTCACTGACACAAATGCGCCATGGAACGTGCTGGATGTGAGAGGCATGTGGAAAACTACACAATGAACTCCAATTTCACCAGATACACCCTTTTGCAAGGAAAGGGATTTGGAAGGGGACTAAAGGGATAAACAGGGCATTTGGCTCTATGGAAAAATTCATACACATCGCCCAAAGCAAAAGGTCAGAAAAACCATCCCTCAGATTTACTCTGGTTGCTTAGTCAGAGTTCAGAGGTGCAGGACTGACCACGCAGGTTTTTTTTCCCTGGCTCAGAAAGCCAACCTATTACCAAATTTTACACGCGCAAAGCAGGAGAACTACCTCCACACACATGGAAGGACTTCTCCAGAGAAAAAAACCACCAAAGAACTGGTTTAGCGCCCATCAACACCTTATACCAACGGATTCTCAGAGCAAGCAAATGGCCTCCCAACCAGCTCAGCTGCAGACTTTCGTGGCGGCTCTGATGATAAGCAGAGAGGTAAGTAATACAGAAATTAAGAGTTGTAACCATGAATAAAAACAACAAATATTTTTGCTTCTGTGGACCCGCATGTCACAGCCTTCAGACTGATAAATTCATTTAGACTCATTAACCCGTTTCTGCAGAGGGGAGCAGGGACTTAGCTTTGAAAAGCAAAAGATTCATACTGCATTGCATCAAAATCCCAGAAACGCAGAGCAACGTTGAGAAAACTTACTTCTGAATGCTTCCCAAATACTATCTTGCCGCTACTTACCTCTTAACCTGTGAAATTCAGATGAGAGGTATTTAAGCGCAAAATATCGTTACTGACATTCAAAAAACAGGAAAAGGTTATAATGTGGCCCATTTTTATAAACCTCGTTTCAGCCAATTCACCACTCTGATTTATAAAAGGGCCCGCCTTGGATTTATCACCCATAATCACTAGAAATTTGCAAAGTTTGTATTTCTTCTTATGGGATACCAAGACATTAATTTGAAGCATTTTTCTTTTTGAAAAAGGTCCAATTTAGCAAATATTCAAAACCTGTACACAAATAAAATATACATAGTGAGCTTTTTTTAAGCCACGAAAATGCAAGCTCCATTTCATTACAAGGATTGTGGCAGAAAAAAATAAGTCGATAGCAACAGGAAACAAACCCAAGTTTATGATATTTGTCAAATTTAAAAATACTACTTTTACGACACATTTTCAGATTATTTTTTCCAAATATCTAAGATAATCTGTTTAGTCCCTTGGTTCTCAAGAACCAAGTAACCATCAATAAAGAGATCAGCAAACACTACATGCAAACACCAGTAGGGTGAGAAGAAATTAATATATTCATGCCCGAAAAAGAGGAAGGCAAAAAACAGGAGGCTTTGGAGATTTTAGAATAAATTTACTAAGACTTCTATTCATGTAACACCAAAAAAACAATAGCGAAAAACCCCAACCCTAACCAACTGGCTTAACAGAAAGGTCATGCAGGCAGGGTTTTCTCCCCCCCTCTTTGGATCATTCACCCTCTGCCACAAATGTGTCTTCACTGCAAGCCAGGCAAAACCCGAAAAGGCCACCCGTTTCCTGCATGCGGGTCAAATACCTGGACTCTGCGTTTACGAAACGATGACAACATGATGGAGGAATGTGGAGTCTAAAGAGGGAGGGGGAAGAGCAAGATAACAAGCTTCTAAGGGCAAACTGAACAAAATAATTTTCAAAATGAAGAAAACAGACCATTAGGAATATATGAATACAAGTAAAAACCAAATTCCTGGTGTTCTCCCCGCGCCTTTCTTTTTCTGTAGAGCTTCTGAATTCCACGAGGGATTTAAAATGTGGAAAGAGAACCGAAGTTCTCTGGTCCCTTAGCAGTTCCTATTTATCTAGATGCGCTACCCTGGACAGCTTATACCCCCTTTGGGTCTCAGTTTCTCCGTTTTTCAAATAAAGAACACTGAATATGCTTTTAACACAAAACATGCCCTCCCCAGATTCACAGTCCAATAAATTTAGGAATCAGCCGGCCGATACCTAAATCCCCTTCCATTCAGCAATAGAATAGCAAGACGTCAGGAGAAACAAGAAAGAACTCAAGCTATAGAGATCTGACTTGGGCCTCGTTTACTGGTACACTTCCTTTACAAAATACTGTTTCCTGTTCAAAACCCCTACAAGAGGAATATGCAAAAAAGGTGGAAGGGAGGTAACAAGCACAGCTGCTCCGAGGCCCCAAGTGATGGCTCTGCACTCCCCCTCTGCATTCCCTCCTCCTTGGCATTCCCAGTGTCAGCACTTGCCATCAGGGCCATGCATTCTTCTACCTACTCTGACCACAGCTGTGGCAGCCTGGACCGCATAGCTAGCGGAGTCCTCGCATAGCCCACAGAGGATTGATTACGAGGCCGGCCTCGTGCCCGCTATCCTTCGTCCAGGTTCAGCAATGACAGGACTGTGGGCTGCAACTGACAGGATCTGCAGTCGGCCCCTCCCTTTGGGATGAAGGTAGGTAGGGAAAAATAGAACAAATTCTAACCCAGGGAACCAAAAGAAAGGTGTATTAAAAATCAGCTCTCGCCACCTAAACCCATTCATCAGATTATTTGACAAGCTCATATTAGAGCCTGTGACATATCAGATTTCTCCAATTGCTAGATCGCTACAAAACCCACTGCAGAGACCAAAAGCATATCCGAGTATGTTACGCAGCTGATGGATTACTCTAAGAAGTGCTTCACACCTGTCCAGCACAGGGCAAATCCTCCTTTTGGGGCTCGTCTCTCTGTGGAGGTCCCTAAATAACAGCTAACACACTTTGAGGGTCCCCTGGAGTCATTATTGGCCCAGTTACTAAAAAAGGCTTATTGTTAATTTCCTGCAGAGGCCCTGACTGCAGCACATTTTTTTTCCCCTACAGCACATTTTTAAACTTTGACTTCAATTTGACCTTTGAAAATCTAAGACATTAGCTGCAACAAAAGGGAAAAGACTAGTTTAGGAGTTGGAACCTTGGCTCAATAGCTTCATACAGCTGAGTGTTCCCACCGCTATTCTTAAGATTTTCTGTTTCCTGGCTGCAAGACACCCCCACCCTTCCATCTTTGATACATTCTGTTTTACTTAGGTCCAATTGCTATGACTCCGCAATTTCTCCACACATTAAAATACTTCAAATGGTCTCTCTTCTATTCTTCCCTAACAGCCATGATGGTGAGTTTCTCTAAACTACCATGATGAATACAGAACAAAGGGCCTACATATTTTAGAATCTATTATATAAAAGAGATCTGACAAGGTGTTGGGGCAATTCAATCATCTCAATCCAGCTTTCTGGGCTATTGAGGCTTTTAATTTAAAACATATGCAACCCTTAACCTTAACAAGCACCTTATTTAAAATATTCTGTCCCAATGCATCAAAGAGACTCTTAAAGGCAATTTTCTTTAGGAAGCACCTTGTCAAATTCGCAGGGCTAGCTTTCGAACAAAAGGCTGCTCTATCATTCAACACTGGAGTGGCTGTAGAATTTTTGACAAATAATATAATGTCCTCGAATCGAAAGACCGCCGTCTCATCTCGGGTGGGGCGGGGGGGGAGGGGAATAACTCGTAAGCTATTAAGTTATTGGATCTGAGTCTCATACAAAGAAGCGCCGCATCTACCTGTTATTTACAAGCAAATCACAACTGGGTAGGAAAGACATGTTTATTACGAGGAAGGAAAAGGAGATGGCCAGTCTCAGACCTTTCTGCATCTAAAGAAAGGCCAAGAATCGCCACACTGGATGAAATTAAGGTCAAAGAGCCCTTTCCTCTAAGCTCTCGGCTCTGCCTCCCTCAAGGGTCGGGCCGGTACTGCTGTGGGGACTGGGGAAGAGGAGCTGCAGAAGTCGCTCCTCACCGAGGCAAGGGACCAGGGGCGCTGGGGGAGCGCTCCGCAGGAAGGGGGATGGTGACGATCCCGCCAGGGGCCCCTGCCCCACCTGCCGCAGCCGGATGGGGCAGGGTGGGGCGGCAGCCAGGCTTGGGGGTGGGGGAGCGGGACGGACCCGGCGGCCTCGCCTCCCCCCCTCCGCCCAGTCAATGACATTCCAGCGGCCGGCGCCCAGGCTGGGCCGGGCGGCTCCTCCGCAGCCCACGCTCCACCGGCGGGCGGCGGCCCGCCCGCCGGGTCCCCGCCCGTCGGAGGGAGCGGCGAGGCAGGCCGGGCTCACCTGTCCGCGCGCTGGCCCCGCCCCGCCCCAGGGGTTGCGCGGCTCCCCGCCCAGCGGTCGACGACCCTCGGGCCCCGCTCCCTCCCCAAACTCCCCTGCTCCCCCTCTCACCGGCTCCTGCGGGGTGAGGTCGGTGGGTGCGCCGGGCTGTGTGGGGGGGGGGGGTTGCTGAGGGACCGACTCGCCTCCGCGGCCTCCCGCCTCGCCGTTCGCTCCGCAGCGGGTAGTGGCGGCGACGCGCGCGTCTCGCCTCTTTTATAGGCGGCCACGCGCGTTCCGGCGGCGGGCGGGCGCGAGCGCGGGGGAAGCGCCGGGGTGCGGCGCGAGGGGCGGGAGCGAGCGCCGGCCGAGCTAAGGGGGCGGAGCTCCCGCCGGCTCCCTTCCCGATCGCGTGACGGAAAGGGCCGAACGCTCCCGGAAAGAGCCGAAGCGCCACTGCGGGGAAAGAGCCGAGTCGGGAGAGCGAGGCGGGAGGATGGGAAAGGAGGGCGCGCGTCAGGGGTGGGGGGCGATGGTGCAGTGGAGTCACTGCCTCCGCCCGGGCGGGCCGAGATGCGGCAGCCGCCCCGCCCTCCCCGCACCTCGGATCCTCCAATCCTGCCCCTCCCCGCCCTGCAGAGAATCTTCAGTACCCCACCCCGCCCCTCCGCCCCTGGGAGCCCTTCCAGTACTGCAGCGAAGGGCGGGGCAGGGGCCGTCGCCGCAGTCTGGCCGGGGATGCTACGCACCCACGTCTGTAAAACGCCCAGTCCCAAAGGGTGAGATCACTCCTAGGCTTTTCTTCTTCCTGCCCCCTTTCCCCGGGGGATGGCTGTGGCCGAGACCCAAATCAGCCTACGCTGGTGGGGGTTGGGGTCTTGAACCCGAGGATGATTTGGGGCTCCAGATTTGAGGTGGTGGTAAGAAAAGGCCAAATCCGATACCCAAAAATAAAGACTAATTTGGAGTTGAAGTCTGTCATTTGGGATTTGGAGAGTGAAATTCTTATATTCTTATAGCAAAAGCTTTCTGACAGGTCGCCGGGGAATAGGATGCATTAGTTGTAGTATATAAACAAGACATTAAAGTTCTTCAGCCCACAATTAATCGAACTTTCCTTATGTACCAGGAACTGTGCTAAGCATTTTCATGTGTTACTTTTTTTTTTTTCAAATCTGTGCAATAATTTTACAAGGTAGGTATATTCCCCCATTTTAGAAATGAGCACTCTGACATGGAAGCTAGGTCTCTTGCCCTAGGTTAGGCAGCTATCAAGAAGAAAACCTAGGATTAAAAAAAAAAAAAAAAGGCAAAGAAGACGACGGAAGTCTAGGATTTGGATCTAAGCAGTCAGAACCTTCTCTTAAATAGTATGTTCTGCTGCCTTCCTCTAGGAAAGGGAGGCACTGCAATGGTGGATGCTGGAGTGCTGGGGGGGGGCAGGATTTCTGGAGTTTCTGTTCCTTACAAACTTAGTAGTTTAAGGGCCTGGCTCTAAACTCTGTAGTGTAGCCCAAAGCCCTCCGTTGGGAAGCCCTTTCCCCCCACCCCACCCCCACCCCGGCTTCTGAGACAGCTGGGCCGCAGCCATTGGGAGTAACACCCAGATCATTCCTGTGCAGTCAGGCAGACCAGGAGCTCTGCAGCTCGGAAGGCCTCAGCCTCCTGGTTACCAAGCAGCCCTGGGCACTGCACCAGAACTTGGGCCTAGGCCCAGCCCTGAGCTTCCTGGTCCTCTGCAGTTTGGCCGCCTTCCCCTGTGCCTGGGATCCACAGTCTGGTTTCTAAGCTGCCCTTTTCTAAGGAAAAATTCTCCTATTCCCTCAACCCATGGGAGTGCAGAGAAAAGGAATGGCCACACCCCAGAAGCAGCTTTGTAGAATCTGGAGGAAAAACGTAGGAGCTAAGAGGCATTTCCTGCAATCTTCTATATAGAGAAAACAGGACTGGATAACTCCTCCCTGGGGTGTGCATTTCTGGAACACTTGATGGCGTCGACAGCCTCTTCTGCACTGGGGAGCAGCAAAATGTTTAATCATATATTCAGCTCTGGGTACAAAATGGCTTACACAATCATAGCTCTCCAAAATTTCTAAGACCTGCTCCAGCAAGGAATGGGTCTCAAGGGCCTGGGCACAGGCTGTAAAAAGGAAAGATCTTTCTTTTAAATCACTATAGTCTCCTGGTGAAATGGGGGTTTTGTTGCTCTTACCAGATGCAAAACAGATTTGAGAGCTTTGGTATTGGTACAGAAACTAAAATCTTACTTGTTGATCCTTTGTCTGATCTAAGACAAGGCCAAAACCCATTATCTCTGGCCCTCTACACCTCCCACTCACTCACCCACCCCATTCTGCACGTGGCACTGGAAAGGAGACTTTGAAAAAGCCTTTCTTCATGTGTTCTATTGTGTGCCTACCTCACCTCCCACCAATTTCACTGTATGCCTAGCGCACTGCTAGGTGTAGGGAGAGATGACAAAGCAGATAATGGCCCTCTTTGTTTTGGAGAGAAACTGTGGGGGGGGGGGGCTAAAAAAGCACAGGACAGTATAGCAATCAACTCCCAGTTCCCTGCGTCCTCCGGAACAGCAGGGGGTGGGATTGAATTCCAGGCTTTTTCTATTCCCCCAGTTCTCTGAAGGTTTGATATGCACCCTAAATTTAGGCATCCAGGTAGTCCCAGTACCTTTTCAAGTTCAAGAGGTCAACTGATTGGAAATACACAAAATATAAGGATGTTTTCACCTGTGCCGGCCAAGGAAAATTACCCACTGGCTTTCCCTGGAGAATCTTCCTCTCCCTCCCGACCTCCCTCCCCCTCCACGTGCACAGCAGTTAACAAGCACCAAGCCCTTCCACGTTTTTCCTCCCTGTAAAGGAGCTGATTGAGAAGTTACCCTGGCAAGCGGACTGTATTTCTTCCCAGATGACATTTTGCAGTGTCAGAGCTGGCAAGGAACACAGTGACTGGATGAACCCCGAGAATGTTATGCTAAGTGACATAAACCAGACACAAAAGCACAAAGACTGCACCATTCTACTCACTTGAGTTCCCCTTTATAGACACAAAGTAGCGCAGAGCTTGCCAGGGGCTAGGGTGAGAGGAGGATGGGCTGTGAGTGTTTAACTGGGACAGGGTTTCAGTTTTGCAAGAGGAAAAAGTTCCGGGCATGGATGGTGATGGCTGTACAACAATGGGAATGCACTTCATGCCACAGAACCATATACTTACAAATGGCTGAAATGGGAATTTTGAGTGATGTATATTTTACCGCAGTTAATAAACAAAGCAGGGGCCCCTTGCTGGCTCAGTTGGTAGAGCGCCCGTCAGGGTCATGAGTTTGACTTGGGTGTAGAGATTACTTTAAAAATTTAAAGAAATAAGTAAATAAACATTTCCTCCCTTAAAAAGAAAAAAGAAAAAAAAGAATGTTGGGGCACCTGGGTGGCTCTGTCAGTTTAGCGGTTAGGCAACCCACTCTTGATACCCCTCGGGTGGTGATCTCAGGGTTGTGAGAGCACAGAGCCTATTTGGGATTCCCGCTCTCTCTGCCCCTCCGCCCTTCCCTCTCTTAAAAAAAAAAAAAAAAAAGAATGCTAATATTGTAAAAAAACAAAACAAAAAAACCCACAACTAGCCATCAACTGAAAAATGGTTAATTATGATTCATAAATCCAACAGACCATAATGGTGATATACTTCACACTGATGGACTTGAGAAATATTTGAGATATTACTCAGTGACAGCAGGTTACAGAACAGCATGGGTACCAAGTCTATTTGCTTAAGAACTATGCTCGTGTAAGAGTGCATGTAACTGGGGCACCTGGGTGGCTCAGTCGGTTAAGCATCCCAGGGTCCTGGGATTGAGTCCTGCATCGGGATCCTTTCTCAGCAGCGAGTCTGCTTCTCCCTCTCCCTCTGCCTTCCGCCCTGCTCATGCTCTCTCTCTCTCTCAAATAAATAGAATCTTTAAAAAAATAAATAAATAAATAAAGGATATTCATTTTTATGACTACAGTACGATGATAAAAGTCAGGAAAGTAATCCCGAGTAATACTATTATCTAACGTACAGGGTTACTCAAGTTTTACCAATTGTCCCAATGTCCTTTATAAGACAAACATACAAAAATCATTTTTTCTGGTATAGGTTCTAATTCAGGGTCATGTACTACACTTAGTGTAAGCATCCCGAAGAAGCTAAAAGAAAAATGTTTCTTGATGCATCATGTTTAAATTCGTATTTTTTTTAATGGAGCCCAGATATAAACTAGAGAATAAGTTCCTTTTTCTTTTTTCTCTTACATAGGCTCCACACCAAATGTGGGGCTTGAACTCACAACCCTGAGATCAAGGGATATGCTCTACTAACCGAGCCAGTCAGGCACCCCTAAATTCCCTTATAATGGGTGTTACTGTTAATTCACCACCGCTCTCACCTGCTTTGTGCAGGTCCACAGGAAATCTAGTGTCAGGAACTCATTTGGTGGGACAGAGAAAAGGGAAATAAGAGGCTAGGCCTGATAAGGAATCTGTAATAAGGCTCTACAGCTCCCCTGGCTGTCCTGGCACGGAGACAGAAAACAGCCAAACCTAGTTAGGTCACTGCTTTCATCACAGGAAGCTTGAGAAGTAGGGGAAGGAACTCTCCAGAACTATTCTTCTATCCAAGGGATGTGCAGGGTTTCTCTGTTGGAATTTTCATCTCATCATCAGATTTGCTTTAAAATGATGCAGGACAATGATAGAACAAAAATATGGGCCCTCAGCCAGAGAAATGAGGTCAGGCTTGAAAGGAAGCAAGCAGGCAAGTGAGTACTTGAATTTAAAAACTGGATGCCGGCCTTAGTATTCCACTTTAAGGAATCTGATGCCGCTAGTCATCAGGGGTGTACCTACTGGACAGCAATCATTCTCTCAAGACAACACTATCAGCGAGTATCAAAAACCTGCCTTCCCCAGTGCTCTTCTTTCTTGGTTGACCATTGAGAACCTATTAGGAATTCTAAGCATCGAGTGACGTGTTCCAAGACTGTTAAGTATGTCTGGAGAAAGAACATTCACATATCAGGAGAGGTGTTTTCTACAGAGGAGCCCAGATAGATTCAAAGTGGAATAGACCTCAGAGATCATTTTGCCCAGTGATTTTTCACATTTCATTTTTGGAGGAACATTCCCATATATCATCTTACATAGAACCACAATCTATCTATACAGCACTCGTGGCAAAATGGCCGTGGCAGAGAGAGGATCCCAGGGTTCCCCTAGGGCCCCACGTACGGCTGGGCAAAACGTAAGCTGCGAACTCTAGTAGGCCCCGGGCACCTCAGGCGATCGCAGATCTTCACAGTTCTGTTCCTGCAGATGGCAGCAGTATCTTGAAGGAAGGCATGCCTTTTGAAAATCTGCACAAAGCCTCCATTTGTCGACCCTGACTCTACGGCTGGGCCCCATCCACTCAACATCCTGAAGTCAGGGCTTCCCAACCCGTTCCTGGTCACAATGAGCAGAAAATACAGGTAAGGGGGGAAGTGCAAACAGCAACTGGCCTTGGGGGCCGCAGTCACTGCAGGCCCTGCCGGCTAACGGGGTCTGTGCCCTGACACCTCTGCTGGGAAGCTCTGCCCTAAGGCGCTGCTATGGAGCCCTGAAAACGACCATGCTCCCGACGAATCCAATACTGGTGTTTTTGCAGGGAGAGGGGAAACTGAGGCTCAGGGGAGGTGAATGACCCACCCGAGGCCACAAAACCTAAAAGTGAATTGCACCAAGTCTCCTGCCACCTTCCCCAGAGTTCACTCTGCTGCATCCACTTGAAAAGACTTCAGTACTTTTCCATTCCTGCTAAAACCAGGTCAGTTATTGGTACATAATTCCAGAAAAGGAATGACCGAAAAACAACAGTTTTCCCAAGGAGAAGGTCAAGAAGACAAAATAGGGAGACACACATACCATTCGAGAGCCAGGCTGGTGCATGATTGTCCCCCCAGTGACGTACGCAGCTCAGGTACAGGAAATTGGTCACATCAACCAACTAGATACTAGCAATGGGTTTTTAAAAATTAAGCTTTATTCCTTGTTTTTTGGCATCAGAGCTAACGACTGATAGAACGTGCCACTTCAAGCCACTCAAGAGTACCAGGGGATACCCCCACCCCCCAACACACGTCCCCGCAGATGACACATAGTACAGAGTAGACCCATGGCTGCAGCCTGTAGTACAAAAGACGATGAGTCTTTCCTAAAACAAGCTTCAATTCTTATCTGAACAGCCAATCTCTGAATTTCTGTAGTGACTTTAGTCAGGCGAATCTATCATCACTTTTTAGTAAGGACATGTTGACAATTCTTAAAGCAGTTCCAATTCCTCCTGAACACTTTTATTTTATTTAACCCGACACATTGCTTGTAGATGCGCGGTTCATGTGTGATGTCACAAGCCCATCTCAGCCCATCTTCATCCAAATTCAAAACCAAACAACCCCCGCACCATCCCTGGTTCATGCACCCCTAGTCATCCAGGGGGGCCGAATTCCAAATTAAAAGGACCAACAGTACGTCCTGTTCAACATAACATGTATTAGCAGTCCTAGTCCCAGATGCTAAACTCTCTCTGATGCAATTTGGGACTTAGTCCATGTCTACATCAGGCATTTCCTCTGAATTCATAATGACTTCACAAGCTGAAAAAGACAAAACCACCATAACCCAAACTTGCGTGTTAACGATTTGGGCCTCAACTATTAACCCGTACTCTGACCAGGGGCAGCATGGCTTGGGGGTGGGGGTGGGAGAGGATGAGTGGAAGTGGTGGGCTCACTTCAGCTCAGAGGGAAATGGTTAAGGTAGTGCATACTTTCTGAAAGACACCAGACACACGGAAATGAACGATGAGACCAAGTACTAAACCGCTCTTCTCACCATATTTGCAGAAATGAGAAAAGCCGATACCATCTACTCTGCCACGTGGACCCCTTAAGGAGCCTCTAGACTTCGAAGAGACCCCCTAGGTTCTGAGACCCCCGAAAAGTCTCCTCTCTTAGTCGCAAGATACAAAAATCTGTTGGTAGGTTTCTAAATCTGACACGACTTCTCCCAAATTCAGCTGTTTTCAGTTGCTTTATTACTGTCCATCTGCAACACAACGGTGACAGTGGGCGATGGAGGGCCATCAGGAACGCCAGAAGGAGGAAGTCAGAAAGCCCTTGGGGACAGGAATCTCCTTGCGCTGCAAACATTTCTGGTCAGGGAAAGATGAAGAAAACAGAATGATTTTCCGGCAACGCTCCTTCCAACATCTAACATTTGGAAGAAGCTTTGAGGGACAGCAAGCTTCAGCGCTCCAAACAGCGGTCAACAGTGGGAAGATTGAGGCCAATGGCAGCACAGGAGACTTCCGCTTCCACGTGAACTGCAGCAGAGGACCAAGGCCAGGCTGCTGCTTATGCTGCCCGGGCCCCATCTCCACAGCCCCGTCTCATCCTTCTCCATTGCCTTCTGCTCACTCGGGCCACTGCAAAGTGGAAGTCAGGGGGCCATCCTGGCAGACCTACCACAGACTTCCAGGCTGTTGGTCACTCTTAGCCTCTGGTTTGCAGCACTGAGAAATAGGGGAGGAGTCTGGCTCAAAGTGAAGTTTGTTCTCATGGACAAGAGGGACCAAATTTCCCAGTTCCCCTGACCTGACACCGAGGAAAGAAACTCAGCCAGCAAGCAAGAAATGTATTAGTGACACCAGACTCATTAAGTATATTTTATTCATCTCTAAGGCAGTTCCCCTCAGGCAGCATGGACGATGGCGCATAAGAAGATGGAATGCCACCCCTTAAGGTGAAGGAGGAATCACAGACAAAGTTCAAAAAAATCAAGAAGGGGAGTGACTAGCCGGTTCAGTCACAAGAGCAGGTGACACTGATCTCAGCGTTGTGAGTTTGAGCCCCATGTGGGGTGTAGAGATGACGTAAATAAAATTAAAAAATCAAGAGGAAGACTGCAATCCGAGAGCCTAGAGGTCCACGACTTGTGAGACACGGGTGCCCTCGAGGTCACCAACAACTCAGAATGTGTTGGCCTAAGGACATCTTACCTCTAAGAACTGCTTGAGGCGTATGAAGGAACCCATCTGTCCTGAGCTTGTGACAGCTTCAATCCTGCAGGGAGAGGAAGAAGACGGGTCGCAGCTGTGAGTCCCACCTCTCCCTTGGAGAGGAGTTCGGGACATTGCTGATCTAGAGGAAGGGGCAGATCGAATGCCTTGGAGAGAGGTCTTCTGGACTAAGGATGCTGTCATTCTTACAAATGGTCTCAGACTTCTTTTCAAACCAGGCGATAAAGGAGAAGAGAGGACATTCCTTTCCAAGGTCTTTGCGATCAGGCAGGATGGGTGCTGCCAAGGCCTCTCCCCCAGCTGAAATGCCGGGGTGTTGAGAGGAATGAGAAGGGCACCTAAAGGCGTATGACAGAGTCAAGCAAACAGCTGGAGAAATGGATTGATTAAAGGAGTTTGACTCTCTGGGTTAATTCATGCCTGCACGTAATCACCATCTCAGATTAGCTGGGGGAGTTTGGAAAACAGAGTTAAAGAAATGTCAGCTATCTGAATCCAGGATCTTCTTAATTCATTTTTTCATTTAGCCAACGATATTTAAGAGACTCTCATTACAGATCAAAAGCATTTATTCAAATATCAAAGATGAGAAGGATAAGAGAAGATGTCACACTTAATACAGGTGCTTTTAACTGAGTCAAACCCAGTATGTCACGGGACACAAGGGCCTCTGATGCCATGTGTTTCACCCACTGAATCCCATGTTGTCTATTCAATATGCCACATACCTGGGGAAGTAGTCTTCTTTGATAAGAAGTATCATCTTCCAGAACTGTACCTGGTACTGCTTCATGAGGGCATTCCCACACACCTACAGGGAAAGACAGGCACCGTCAGAGCTGAGAAAGCAAGTTCACGCTCATGCGAGAGATCCATAAAGCACACGGCCCTTTGCCTCTTACTCCTACCAAGAATTTCAGCCACAGTGGCACTTAGCTAGCTCTGCAAGGGAGTAAATGCAAAGATCCAACCTTTTTCTGAAGCATTTCTCTGTGTATGATAATACCTTCATTAAACCAAACTGCCAAAAACCAGATATATTAGCCAACTACAAAATGTGAATCAAACTTATTCTTCTTTGATTCTACTAAATGGAAACCTTTCTGAAGGCATGGCACTCCTCCCAACCATAGTAAACAGAGCACACAGAACATCACCATGTTCTCAAATTCATTCGTGATCTCTGCTCATGTCATGTGACTTCAGGAACTCTAGGGTGAATGGAAGCATTTGGCATTCTAGGTTCGAGAGCCCGAATCTGTTATGGTATGTGCCCCAAGCCTTTAACCTTTAAGAAATGACTCCTTTCCACAGAAACCCTGACCCTCATCCTATAGTGGTGGCCCCTCACAGGCAGACAGGACTGTAAAGAACCTTCTGGACGAGGGAGATAACTGACCCAAACTAGCCGATCGTATTTGTTCTCCCAGGAATGAGGGATCACAAAGAGGGGATGCCAGGTCCACTACACTGGGGGGCCACACTGAGGCAGAGGGCCATAGCCCAGGATGGCCAACTTTTCCACTGTCTACAGAGAACTAGAGAAAGTTGGCCTATGGAGCGAGAATGAGGCAGCCTGCAGGAAGAGCACAGGTAGGACCATGTGGCTCCAGAGAGACTCTTGGTACCTGGTGACATTCTAGTTCCTCGTTCCAGGCCCACATGACAGTTGACTGTACATTCTACCCTTGGCTCTGGGCGTCAATTCGCTATCCCTAAAACAAACGTCCCTTTCAGCTTGTGCTGGGATGTAGTTTTCTTCTTCTTCACAATAAGAAGACAAGCACACAGAGAAAGCAGCACAGTGGGAAGAAAACCCAGAAGGCAGGTGTCTCTTTAGCACTCGGGGAAAAAAATGTGTGACACTGGACCCTAATGCTGCTCACCATCAGCCTCTCTACTGCCTCCCAGTCCAGGTCACGCGGTGACCGAAGGCCGCTTCAACCACGGTCTCTCTCATGTGAGAACTGCATTACGTACCTCCAAGAAGTCAAAGAGGAGAGTGGCTGTCACATCTGACAGGGGCTCCATATTTAAGATTTGTGCCAACCAGCGCCAGCCATGATTTAAGCCATGAGGATGAATCTGGGAAGGGAGACACTTGGTCAGGATTTGATCTCATTGTATCCAGAGACCTAAACCCCCAAGGTTATCCTCTAGCCATTACTAAGTGACATGAACCACCAGATCACCGAAATCAAGCACATGCCGCAGGGCAGAAACACCACAAGATGAACAAATTCTGTTTTCAAATGTCCCAACACACTGGAACCCACACATTCTTTACAGGAACCCCTAGTCCACATGTGGCAGCTTTGGTTTCAGGGGTTCCAACAGCTACTCGTATAGATATTTTATTTATTATTCTTGGTACCTTTAGCACAGAACCTGGGACACAGCAGGTACACGATAAAAACTTGGATTTGATCCACTACGGCCCCTTCTCTTTAGGTCCCCAGGTATGCTAACTTCTCCATCTCTCTAATCTGTATCCTTTGAGAAAAGCACTGGGCTGGCAGGTCAAAGCCCCGCCCCCCCACCTCCCCGCTGTGGCTTTGTCACCGACAGTGTGTGTCACTATAGCTCGCTGAGACTCCATCTGCTCATGTGACACGAGGCACCAACCAGGCCTAAAATTACACTGAGTTGGGGCACCTGGCTGTCTCAGTCAATAGAGCATGCGACTCTTGACCTCCGGGTCATGAGATAGAGCCCCACACTGGGCCTAGAACTTACTTTAATACCACCACCACCACCACGACCACCACCACGACCACGACCACCACCACGACCACCACGACCACGACCACCACCACCACCACCACCACGACCACGACCACCACCACCACCATGACCAACACCACCACGACCACGACCAACACCACCACCACCACCACGACCACCTGATACTGTATCATTTTGATCACTCCTCTTCTAATCTTTTTTTTTAATTTTATTTATTTATTTGACAGAGAGAGAGACAGCCAGCGAGAGAGGGAACACAAGCAGAGGGGAGTGGGAGAGGAAGAAGCAGGCTCCCAGCGGAGGAGCCTGATGTGGGGCTCGATCCCAGGACTCTGGGATCATGCCCTGAGCCGAAGGCAGATGCTTAACGACTGAGCCACCCAGGCGCCCCATGATCGCTCCTCTTCTAATAGAATCTTTTAACCTTAATGACTGGTTTACAACAGACTCTCATCTGGTAGACCCTCTTACAAACCCAGTTCTTTATCTATTTTTTAAAGATTTTATTTATTTATTTGACAGAGAAAGAGAGAGAGCGCGCACAAGCAGGGAGAGCAGGAGGCAGAGGGAGAGGGAGAAGCAGCCTTCCCGATGAGCAGGGAGCCCGATGCGGGCCTGGATTCCAGGACCCTGGGATCATGACCTGAGCTGAAGGCAGACGCTTCACCAACTGAGCCACCCAGGTGGCGCCAAACCTAGTTCTTTAAAGGCTCAACTAAGTCAATCTTCAAACAAATAGCTTTGCTGATCCCAGTTTCCAACATCAACTTCTCTAAAGCACACCGAGGGAGCAGTGACACACACTAAGCTCTCGTGTAACGAGCCTGCTCCCGCGGCAAGAAGGGCAACAGTCCCCGTGGACAAAATACACCAATACGGCGTGATCGCTCACTACCGGTAGCAGCCTCTTCTACTACCTCTTGGCGGCTTCCATACGGCCACTGTAGCTGGATGATGGCAGCGTACAGCCGGATCATACCAGACATGCGTTTTAGAAAGTTGTCCTGCTGTTCCACTTTGGAGTCCTTCACTTGGTAGCCAAGCATCCTGTGTGGGAAGAAAAAACTCAGTGTGACAAAGGCCCAAGTGAGGGTGACAAATCACTGACTTTTTGTGGCTTAAAGGAACAATCTAGTACTATTACATTGTTATTATTATCATTATTATTCTTTTAAAGTAGGCACCACGCCCAATGTGGAGCTTGAACTCACCACCTCGTGACTGAGAGCTGCATAATCTACAACTGAGCCAAACACGTGCCTCTATTTTTTCTTTTTAAAGGAAGCTCTAGGCCCTACGTGGGGCTCGAACTCGCGACCCCAAGATCAAGAGTCGCACACTCCACTGACGGAGCGAGCCAGGCTCCCCGAAGTCACAGGACTGATGGATATCATTACCCCATTTGCAAACAAGGGAAACGATGCTCAAAGAGCTTATTTTGCAAATCATTAGATGATGAAGCAGGACACAATTCTAAAACCCCCGGATTCTAGATCCAGTATTCTTTTCCCTAAACTATATTAACTACTGCAATTGAACCCACAAATCCCAAAGCAGCCAGTCTGTATGAAAGACACTGGATTCTCTGATAGAACGTTCCAGGTATGTATGAGGTGCTGTGAAAGGAGGGAGAATGAACCCTAGTTCTCTTTTTTACCCCCTTAAGATTTATTTATTTATTTTAGAGAGAGAGAGAGACACACACACACACAGAAGAGTGTGTGTGCGAGCAAGGGGAAGGGCAGAGGGAGAGAGAGAGAATCTCAAGCAGACTCGGCGCCCAATGCAGAGCCCAACTTGGGGCTTGATCCCACAACCCTGAGATGGTGACCTGAGCTGAAACAAGAGTCAGATGCTTAACCGACTGTGCCACCCAGGTGCCCCTGAACCCTAGTTCGATTTGTATTTCATTCAGCCCCTGAGGAGAGTGAGGAGAGAAACGACCTCACCTCTGATAGTCTTCCAACGCCATTCCCTCCTTGAAAGCCGGGTAGAAGGGGACAGAGTAGGGGCACTTCCTGTGGAGGTGAGCAAGAATGAGGTCGCCCACTCTGGGGTGGAGCTCCCAGATGCCGGACGCCACAACCGCGATGGGGAACGCTGCTTCATGGTGAGAGGCCACCTCCTCCTCTCCTTGTTTCTGGGGGAGCGGAGACAGGACCACTGTAGTTACTATGGAGAAAAGCTTAAAGGCTGCGCACCAGCCTCTCTCCATACCTCTGGCAACAAGGTTTCTCACCACAAACTTCTCTGCCAGCTTGTACTGGACAAAGTCCAGGCCCTGTGGGTTCAGAGTGACAGACACGGAGCGCCCGCCACACTGAACGGGTTTTCCAGAGAGCAGGCTGTGGATCTTGTCAAAGACCTCCTTCAGCTTTGAGCCTGGGTGGGACGGAGATAAAGTTGGTTAAAAGACTCAACTGCAGACCACTCTGCTTCTCATCATTGCAGTAAGAAGGCCTCTACAGAAATCTAGCCACGCAGCCTTACACAAGGTCAGAACTTAAAGCAAAATACCGTTGCAGAAAAATATATGACACGCAAATAAAATATGTGTCATCTGGGATGCAGAAGTACATGAGACATGGTACTATTTCAAAGGAATTTCTTGTTTGGGAATGAACACATTCTGAAACTGACACACCAAACAGGGGAAAACAGTACGAACAGGAGTGGAATGGCTACAGATCCCATGGGCTGTGGCCGACCCTAGAGGAGTCATTTGCATCTCTGGGAAAACCCTTCTAAAGGATCTTCCCAGCTCTCAACGATTCCCCCTTCTCTGGGACCTGCCTTCCTCCATTCTCCGACACACCGAGGTGGGCTCGTGATGGCTATATTTGTATTCCAGATCCTGTGTGCCCCAGCCCCGCGTGGGCTACGGTTTGATGAGGAGTGACCAGCTGAGCCAATCAGGCAGCTGACTGAGTCACCTCAGTGACTGGAAGTGGCTGGCCCAGTGACACACGTGCTCACGAACACGAGGGCCCTGCACCTGCCAAGTGGTCCGAAGAACAGTGGTCTACCTAATTAGATCAGAGAGATGCAGAGGGAAGACGAGAGAAAAGGTTCCTAAGGTTTCTTGCTCCTGAGACCTAGCCCCATTTCTGCCAGTAGGTTCTGAGAAACACCCCTGTAGCTTTAGAATAAATGCCCTTTTTTTGGGCCTAAGCAGATCTAAATTGGTCTCCATTACTCAAACCTTACTGAGATACCAAAATAGTAGCTCCCACTCCTGCTAAGTCTCACTTCAGTACTGCTTTACCAATGGTTTCAAAGGACCAAATTTCCTATCAGCCTTGCTCTGTGCTGCTCCAGTTAGGAAAGTCAGCTCCCAACCCTCTACCGGGCATGGCCTCCCACACTCCATATGCCATACCAGCACCAGAGAGATTTATTCTGCTCCAAATCTAACCACTCATGGAGGTCTGCCTTTCAAGAGGCAGGAATTAGACCATCTCTTTCTCCGTACTCAGCACGTACTGAGCACTGACTCCAGAGCATGTCTGTATCTGGCTCTTCAAAGAAGTAACCGTGATGGTGTGGACAGAGGGAACATAGGAAATTTGCAGTAGAGTGCAGGACAGCAAAACTAGAGCCTGATCAGAAGTGAAGAATAAAACGGAGGACTGGGGAGCCCGAGGAGAGCAGTGAGGGGGTGGCGTGGCCATCAGGTCAACTGCTGTCAGGTCCCCCACTGCTGTTGGGAGCAAAGGAAATGCACTTTATTAAAGTCCAGAAGGTGATTCGTGTTTATTTATTTATACCTTGTCCTGATCCAGAGAGGACTTCAGGCAGCAGAGTGATATGTAAGTTCTGTCACAGCACCTCTCATGGGCAACAGGTGCACCTTGTCTACACTCTCTAGGCAACGAGTGAGTCAGGGGAACCGGGACCCATGCTAAGTCAGAGCAGCTTTCCAGCTGTTCACGCTCACCAGCCACCGGGCAGCACGGCTTGTAACCTGGAGCTTCCACAGCCAGAGCTCTATGAAAACGAACCACTGTTTCCGAACGAGAAAAAGAAGGGTTTTTCCCCTGTCTGGTTCTCACTCTCTATAGCTCAGTCTCTGGAGAGAACAGGAAGACATTCTAAAGTATTAAAGCAGGGGCGCCTGGGTGGCTTAGTTGTTAAGTGTCTGCCTTCGGCTCAGGGCGTGATCCCGGCGTTCTGGGATCGAGCCCCACATCAGGCTCCTGCCATTGGAGCCTGCTTCTTCCTCTCCCACTCCCCCTGCTTGTGTTCCCTCTCTCACTGGCTGTCTCTCTCTCTGTCAAATAAATAAATAAAATCTTAAAAATAAATAAATAAATAAATAAATAAATAAATAAATAAATAAAAATAAAGTATTAAAGCAGGTTTCGAGCTTGGACAAACTAATATAGGACAAAACAAAGAACTTGAGTCACATCCTAGGTCCCCGGAGCGATGTTTTCAGCAGGGATTTTCAACTTCAGGTAAGAGCCTTCCTAAAGAATTTACTGTTAATATGCAGCTTATTTATGAAAAGCGAGTCAACCCACACATAATGATTACCTTCTACGTGCTGAAGAAGAAACAAAGAAGAGTAAGACATAACTTATACATGCCTGATCCAATGTCACTTGTCTGAACAGACTCTGTCTACAGGAACCTTACAGATGAGCAGATCCGGAGTTTTAAAAAAAATACCAAATGAAGCGAAGGGCCACGTTCTTAACTCCTCTGACTAACCTGCAATGGTGGAGATTTGGCTCACAGGGATGGTGGCAGCCTTCTGGAGGTCCATCTTTATCTTTTTGGCCTGCCAGGAGAGAAGAGTGAGAGGGTAGGCGGTGTTTAGAAGGGCTGAGTAGATGCCAGTAGGATTAGGGAATGTGACATGCTAGTGACATTCCTTTGGGACACGAGGCTGTTCAGAGCACTACCAGGCCCGAAGGGTTCCCGACCTACAGCCCTCCCTACCTGACTGTCTTTGCTGTTGGTCAGCTCCTCAAAGGCCAACACGCACTGACTGGAAGCGTCCTGAAGCTGTTGGTACCACTGCATCGTACTGTCTTGTACCTTCACCTGCAGGTCTGAGGAGAAAAGAGAGGCTTTCGTAATAGCTAGAATTCACTGAATGCTTTTAAAAAATATATATT
Organism: Ursus arctos; assembly: GCF_023065955.2. Taxonomy (NCBI): domain Eukaryota; kingdom Metazoa; phylum Chordata; class Mammalia; order Carnivora; family Ursidae; genus Ursus; species Ursus arctos. Next base: position 53,736,056 of record NW_026622852.1, on the reverse strand, counting down.
TATTTAAGTAATCTCTACCTCCAACATAGGGCTCGAACCCACGACCCAGAGATCGAGAGCCACATACACGCTCTTCCGACTGAGCCAGCCCAGCCCCTTCACTGAACACTTACTATGGGCCAGGCGCTGTTCTAATCAACTGATACAGGTATTAATGCTTTCACCGTCACAACAACCCTACGGAGTAGATACCATTATTATCTTCATTTTCTAGATGAGGAAATAGGCATGGAAAGGTTAATTTGCCAATGTCACATCCCCAGGAAGTAGAAAAACTACATTCCCACGGACCTGGCTGCAGAGCCAGCGCTCTCAAGCATTACGCTATTCTGACTCTCTGATGCAGTAAGTGAGACTATTGTGTACATATTTATTTTACACTTGATCTTAGCCAAACGGCTGCAAAGCAACTGTTATTTATTTAAAAAACTCAGAGCAGTTGGGGCACCTGGGTGGCTCAGTCGGTTAAGCGTCTGCCTTCAGCTCAGGTCATGATCTTGGGGTCCTGGGATCGAGTCTCACATCGGGCTCCCTGCTCAGTGGGGAGCCTGCTTCTCCCTCTTCCACTCTCCCTGCTTGTGTTCCCTCTCTCTCTGCCTGCCGCTCTCCCTGCTTGTGAGCTCTCTCTCAGATAAATAAAATCTTAAAAAAAAACAACAAAAAAACCCCCAAAACTTCAGAGCAGCAAAACTCGGGATAATACATCTACTAGAATGATACAGAATTTCAAGTCCTCGTGGCAAATCTCTGGCTCGGCATCAACCAAACTGAATGTAAGTTCAGTAAAACTTCAGTACTGAATTTTACCTTATGTAAAAATTCTGCTATATTGTCCTGAAACTTAACACTGTATTTAAACACATTCTGGTTTCCTTTCACATTCTGGGTTGAATGACAGTATCTACGTCAATACCCACCTTCATTCTGTTTCCCTCCTGGGCCCTGGCTGGGAGCTGGGGTCTCTCTGGGGACCTCCGGCCCCTGCTGCATCTTTGACTCCTGCTGTTTTTCTTGGGCCGCCTCCTCATCCTGCCTCCTCTTGTCTTCACAGGCCCTGGCGATCTCCTGCTGCAAGCCTGTAAGGAGGTCCCGCATTTCCTGCAGGGCTCTCTCCGCCACAGCCTGGTCCTCTGCTGTGGGAAAGCCGTTCTGTCGGGGGGACAGAGACAGAGCTTAGGTCTGTTCCCTAGGCTCCTGTGAAGCCGAATGACAGCTCACACTCAAGCCAACAATTTCTAAACTGGAACGTTCAACATGTTGCTACCCACTGCTTCTTGTTCTCTGAAAGGTAATCCTGATTTATCATCACAACCACAGACAGACCTGAGGATGGATTCTTCCATGCTCTCACCAACACTGGCTGGGATAATTTTTTAAGTTTATGACAACAGTCTAGATAAAAACGATGCTGTGTTTTAAATCACATTCCATATATTAATGGTGACTTTATTTTTTTTTTTTAAAGATTTTATTTATTTATTCGACAGAGATAGAGACAGCCAGCGAGAGAGAGAACACAAGCAGGGAGAGTGGGAGAGGAAGAAGCAGGCTCATAGCGGAGGAGCCTGATGTGAGGCTTGATCCCATAACGCCAGGATCACGCCCTGAGCCGAAGGCAGATGCTTAACCGCTGTGCTACCCAGGCGCCCCTAATGGTGACTTTAAACTTAATTTTAGGGGACGCCTGGGTGGCTCAGTTGATTGAGCATCTGCCTTTGGCTCGGGTTGTGATCTCAGGGTCCTGGGATCAAGTCCCATGTCTGGCTCTCTGCTCGGCAGGGAGCCTGCTGCTCCCCCTGCTTGTGTTCTCTCTCTCTCTCTCTGTCAAATGAATAGATAAAATCTTAAAACAAAACAAAACAAAACAAAAAAAACCCTTGAAGTTTCAAATTTACCAATTATATTTCTCCTCTTACAGCTGCCTGTCCTGTCCTTTGCTCATCTTTCTCTTAGTGAGATGGAGATAGAGTGATTTATTTATCCTTTTTCCCACAGATCATAAGAGCTCTCTCTGTAGCAAGGATATTAAATTTTGGTCTGCTGTAGGTATTACAAATATGTTTTCCTAAGTTATAATGTGTCTTTCGGTTTTGTGTACTCATATCTATCGATCCTTCCCATTAGGACTTCTGCTTTCATTGCTCTGCCTCCACACCTTAACATAATTCAAATATTCACCTAGAATTTTTTCACTGAATATGATTTGTCTCTTTCACAAAGATTATGGAGCTAATCAGATGAAATAATGGTACGAATTTAATCTTTACTTTTTAAAAAAATTTTATTTATCTGACAGAGAGAGAGAGAGAGCGAGCGCACAAGCAGTGGGGAGCAGCAGAGGGAGAAGCAGGCTCCTTCCTCACTGAGCAGGGAGCCCGATGCAGGACTTGATCCTAGGACCCTGGGATCATGACCTGAGCTGAAGGCAGACGCTTAACTGACTGAGCCCCCCTGGCCAGATCAACAGTAGCATGCTTTTTTGACTGAGTCAGCCATGGGGCCCCATGTATTTACTTTTTTTTTTTTTTTTAAGATTTTATTTTTAAGTAATATCTGCACCCAACGTGGGGCTTGCACTCACAACCCTGAGATCAAGAGTCACACGCTGTACAGATTGAGCCAGCCAGGTACTCCTAATTTACAAAATTTTTAAATTTAAAATTCAGTTCTTCGGGGCACCTGGGTGATTCAGTTGGCTAAGCGACTGCCTTTGGCTCAGGTCATGATCCTGGAGTCCCAGGACTGAGCCCTGTTTGGGGCTCCCTGCTCAGCAGGGAGTTTGCTTCTCCCTCTGACCCTCCCCCCTCTCATGCTCTCTCTCTTTCTTGCTCTCTCAAATAAAATCTTAAAAAAAAAAAAATCAATTCTTCAGTCACAGTAGCCGTATTTTAAGTCCTCGACAGCTACACATAGCTAATGGCTACTGTCTTGCAGAGCATAAATATGGAACATTTCCATCACCGCAGAGAGTTCTGCTGGACAGCACTGTCCTCAAGTTACCAGTTCATAGGAAATACAGGTAATAAAGAAACCTAATATAATATACCACAGGATTAGGGTTAGCAATTGCATTCTGCAGCTTTCCAGAGTGTAGGAAATTTTATAGAACCAACGATCCAGACTCTCTGATTATTAAATGGCAAGGAAAAAAAAAATAAGGGATGTAGAGTCTTGAGATTAAACGACTTAACTAAGAGACATAAACCAAAAGGTTGAACCTTGTGTAGATGTTAATGTCCCAACTGGTAAAAAAAGTTTTTAGACAGGAGCGCCTGGGTGGCTCAGTTGGGGAAGCGTCTGACTTCTGCTCAGGTCATGACCTCGGGGCTCCGTGCTTAGCAGGGAGTCGGCTTGTCCCTCTGCCCCTCCCCCTGCTCGTACACATGCTCTCTCTCCCTCTTTCAAATAAATAAAATCTTAAAAAAAAAGTTTTAGACAAGTGGAAAAATTTGAACACTGATTAGATATTTGGTCATATTAAATTATCAGTATTTTTCGGTGTGATATTAGTATTCTGGTTACGTTGATATCACTACAGCGTTATGCATGGTAGTGAAAATACAGAAACTTAAATGTTCAACAGCAGGCATTTTTTTCGAGGGATTCTGCTATGATTATATGTGGAAAGTATCCAATTCCAACAAGTTCAGCAAATAATATCTGCTATGTGTCACGGCGATACTTACAGTTTTTAACACTGCTTTAATTAAAAGCATCAAAATATTTTTAATGGTTATAGTAATCATGCACTCAAAATACAACATCAACTGAAAAAAGCAATGCACACTGCTGTTTAGGTTTTAACTTTTAACATAGCATTGCAGGTGCTCAAGAAGATATTATTGAATAACCACAACTATTTTGCAATCGGAATAAACAACTATTTGTGTAACCTACATAGGAAACTCGGTATGTAGGAGTCCAGTTTGGCTTGGGGATAACTGCCCTCCCCCACCCTCACACGCTGTCAGGGAAGAAAGATGAAATGCTCACAGGGATTCTCCCTTCAAGGTCCCTCCGAAAACCCCTCACCTCAGACGTGGCCCGAATGATCCCCGAGACGAGGCCGCACAGCTGGTTGCCTCGGGTCCGGAAGGCAGACAGGTCAGGCTTCGGCCCGTCTCTGCGCTGCTCGGAGGCATCCAGCTGCTGGTTGAGGTGCAGCACCTCCTCCTGCAGGGCGTAGAGGCTCCGCAGGCGGACCTGGCCTTCTTCCTTGCGCAGCCGCTCCTGCTCCGCCTGCTTCAGGCGCTGCTGCTCGGCCTCCCGCAGCTTCAGGTTGAGAATCTACAGACAGGGCGGTCCGGTGACTTCTCTCCGAGCCGCCCCTGGCCCTTCTCTTTCTACATCCCCCAAGCCTTGCGTGGGCTCCGTATTTTCAGATGGGCCCAGGGCAGGAAGAGGACAGCCCAAGGAGAGTCCCATGCAGGCACGATCTGGGCAGGGTCCTCCACACCGTGGGCCAACACCCCACCCTGGGCGGGTTAGAGCCAGGCACAGAAACACCCATATGGAGTCCCCCAGGCTCTGACCTTTGCTCTGTGACGATGCTCAGCTTTTAGCTTCTCTTGGTGCCCCAGGGCTTCTCTGGAGCTGCGTGAGAAACGGCAAGGAATGGCAGTCAGGCGTGCTTCCTAAAATGTCTTACCTTACCTCTCCTAAAAGCCTCCCTTCTCTTTGTGATACACTGGTCAGCTTTCTAGGTTATAAGCTTCTCTGGCTATTTTATTTTGACATTTAAGGCCTCAGAAGAAGTCCAACTCTTTCGCTTTGGGTTCCATGTGGGGAAAGAGGTGCCGCCGAGCACACTGACGGACGGTCCCACTCACCTCTTCTCCATCACTTCCCGTAAGTCCTGGAATTCTTTATGATGTTTCAGCTCCTTCCGTTCATCAAAGCGCTTCAGTTGTTCAGAGGCCATCTCGGAGAGGGCTCGCACCTTCCTCTCCTGCTCCTCTTGCCACTGCCTCAGGCCCTCCTGGAAAGGATCAGCACCTGCTCTCTGCTGCTCCATTAGCGCCTTGCTCCTTCCCCGTGGGAACACCCTCCCGTCGGTCCTTAGCTCCAGAGATACGCAAGGGCACCAACCAGCTGCTTACTTCTCAGAAGCTACACTCGAGTTGCGTCTCCCCTTTGGGTGGATGTTTAAACCCAGCTGTTTTGGAAAGCCCTTCCAATCTGCCCCATTCGGTTCATGTCACTCCAGTATCAGCTGGGAAGCACCGGTATTTACCGACATAGTGCCCAACAGCCCTGGGCTTATAAGCCTCCATCCTGGGTATTCTGATGAGGGTTTCAGATAACCAACAGAAATCCTCACTCGAATTCCATAGACATGCTATGCACATTCCTATCTCACTCCTTTCCTCATCTTACCATCTCTGCCTCCATCTCCTCCCCCACCTCCACTTAGGAAAGCCCCCTTCCTGTATTCCGAAGGGTATCAGGTATTCCATTTATTGTTCACCAGAGAACTCTCATGTGGTTTTTAAGGGTGATGTGATTAACTATCAAAATTTAAAGTGTATGTATCCTTTGACACTAGTTTAATTTTAGGAATTTATCCTGAGGAAATATTTGCAAAAGCATGTCCAAAGATATATGTACAAGGATGCTTACAGCAGCCCTGCTGATGATGGGAATAAATTTAAAACAATTAAAAAATCTGGGGATTGACTAAACATATTGCAGTGGGTCAGACCGGAGAGCACCTTGCAGCCTTAAGCAGGATGAGACGCTATATATACTGGCATGAAAGATATAGCAAAATATATTGTGAAGACACTATGTGATTCTATTTTAAAGCTTCCAGTGCAAGAAGGCAAAGTGACCACAAGCATATATAACCTCTCCCCTGAGCCTCTGTTTAAATAGAGTTGGGAAGGAAAAAAAAGACTCAACAACACAGAGCACATGGGATCCTCAGCAGGGAAAAACTTTCAACACACTTCTGGAAGATAGAAAGTTTCTGTGCAGGACTGTGGACTGACAGAGCAGGGGTGAGAAACCGTGAGGACGCACGCACGCATGCACACGCGTGCACACACACGAGCAGATTACGCCTCTCAGGGAGAGAGCCAACCCAGCAGAACCTCAAAGAGGCTCCAGACTGGGAAATGCCAGGTCTGAAATCAGGTGGGGTTCACGGGGCTGAAAACAAAAACATCAGCTGAATGCTTGTGGACAAAATAGTCAACCCTTGCCCCCACCCCGAAATCATGAGATCAGAACAGCCAACAGTCAGGCACGTGTGCTATAATGATTTTTTAAAAATATCTTTTCACCTGCTTCCTTGCCTGTATCTTTGGTAAAATACCTCTACTTTGGCCCATTTTGTACTTGATTTGTTTTTACTGTTGCATACTGTGTAATGATTTAAAAAGAGATCTGCACATTCTCTGAAACCCTCCCATCTCCTCCACTTCAACCTGAGCAGGGCTTCAAGACTGCCCTGACCAAGAGAACTCGGGAAAGAGAATAATGTTACACAACTTCCGAGACTAGGTTATAAAAGGCCACACGGCTTGGCCAGTATTTCTTAGGATGCTGCTCTCGGAACCTGACCTTCACGCTATGAGGAAGCCCGGCCATGTGGAAAGGGCAGGGCAGATGTTCCAGCCAGCAGCTAACTTCAACCACTACCCAGGTGATAGAAGAAGCCTTTGTTTTGTTTTTAAAGGTAAGTTTTTTTGGTTTGTTTGTTTAAGATTTTATTTATTTGACACAGAGAGAGAGAGCACAAGTAGGGGGAGCAGCAGGCAGAGGGAGAGGGAGAGGCAGGCTGCCTGCTGAGCAAGGAGCCCGAGGCAGGGCTCAATCCCAGGACCCTGGGATCATGACCTGAGCCGAAGGCAGATGCTTAAAGACTAAGCCACCCAGGTGCCCCCGGAGGAAGCCTTTGAAAGAATTCCAGCCCCAGTCACCACAACCACATGGCCCCTAAGTGAGAACCACCTAGTTGAGCGGGTTGACCTCCAGAAACATGAAAGACAGTAATGAAATGCCAGTGGTGGTTATAAGCCACAAGTTTGGGGGCAATTTATTACACGATCACGCATACTTCCAGCCAAAAAAACGGAGAATTCTTCCCTGTAAGAAAATGAATAGGGGGTGCCTGAGTGGCTCAGTTGGTTAGGCAGCTGCCTTCAGCACAGGTCATGATCCTGGGGTCCTGAGATTGAGCCCCAAGTCAGGCTTCCTGCTCGGCGGGGAGACTGCTTCTCCCTCACCCTCTGCCCCTCCCCGTCTTGTGCACACACGTGCGCGCGCGCTCTGTCAAATAAATAAATAAATAAAATCTTAAAAAAAAAAAAAGAAAAGAATGTAAACAAACTGGAGATAACTGGATCGGCTAGCATGGAGGCTGGTATTCCAGAACAATACCCTAGGAATGCTGACACTCAGGAAGTCCAAAAGCATAATAATCTTGTTCCGGACTATGCACCTGGAAGCCTTGGTCCAACCACTGGCAAAGAAAGGTCATTAGCTATTTGAGGAAACTCTGTACCCTAGGAGATCAAGGTGAGCAAGTGGAAAATAATGAATCTAGAAGAAACAGATATTTCAAGGAACACAATTAAATCTGAAAAAAAGGACTCTAGTATGATATGAGAACAAAATGCTCTAAAAAAAGAACAAGTGAAGAATAAGAAAAAGCTCACGAAAATTAGACCTATCATTTAAAAAATACATATATACGTATTTTTTCAAACAACAATGGAGGGATAAAATAAAGAAATCTTCTGGAAAACAGAGAAAGACAAAAGGACAATGAGAGAAAGACTAAGAGAAATAGGGAATTAATCTAGGAGATCCCATCTCTGATTAATAAAAGTTCCCAGAAAGACAGAAACAAGGAAATGGAGAGGAAGAGAAACTAATCAGTGGGAAAAAAAACGTTCCCAGAGATGAAGGACTAAGTCGTCAGCTGAAAGGGCCCCACCTATCCAGGATCTGATCAGTCCTCACCGGGCACATTGCTGGTTTCTACCTACATTGTACTTATTTCTCTTTTTTACTCCTCTCTCTCCTCACCAGTGCCGAAGCCCCATGAGGGCCTGGATTCGTGTCTGCTTTGCTCCCTATTTTCTCTAGACCTGGAACAGCATCTAAGGGCTCCATAAGGACATGAGAGCTTGACGACTATTGGTTGACTCAGTGAATGAATGAATGAGGGTAAACACCAGAAGACTTTCACTTTATAAACTCACATAATCCGTGGAAATGTTTACAAAATCATGCATTGTTTTTCTAATTAAAAAATAATCAAGTCAGCTCTTTGGGCTCAGATCTAGTTGCTGGTGACATGGCGAAAGGCACCCAGAGGGCTGGAATCTTCTGTAAATACAGGAGCGGTTATGGTGCCTCCCTCAGGAAAATGGAGAAGATGAAAATAAACCAGCACGCCAAGTACGTGTCCTCCTTCTGTGGCAAAACCAAGATAAAAAGACGAGCTGTGGGGAGCCGGCACTGTGGTTCCTGCATGAAAACGGCAGCTGGTGGGGGCCGGACCTAAAGCATTTGAAACACTGCTAGCCTCTAATAAATGGGTTCCTTTATGTAACAAAATTACATTGGTTTGTTGTTAAATTTATGAATTAGGTGTTCCAATTTCTGTTGTCTTAATTTTGTTTTCTCAAGAGACCTGGGAGTTAAAACCCTTCTAGTTTTTATTGGAAAAGCACGAAAAAATAATAAAGTCAAAGGAATTATTAAGATAGTGTTATTCTTTCCTCAGGAGGCAGTTAAGATCCATCTTCTCAGTATAACCTTATCTGACAGCCCCAGATCATCTTCAAATATGTAAAACAGAAGAGCTAGGATCTGAACCCAGATCTCCCTTCAGAGCGCTCACTGGAGACTGCTACGTTACACAATCTCCCCAAATGAATGGGGAGCTACTGGCACGGGGGTCGTGACGATTAGCATGAGGTGGACATCCGCAATGCCTGAAGAACTGCGTTTGCATGTGGCTCCCTCGGGCCAAGCCTGCCTTACTTCCTGGGTCACTTACTGTTCCTCTCATCCTGTGCACCAGCTCATACATTCGGATGCAGCCTTCCACTTTGATCCCCCGGGAGGACTGAAGGACCATAGATTCTGTATGCTGGGACTCATGTTTGCCCTACAGAGACAAAAATGGAAAAATCAGGCATTCAAGATGCTAAACTTGGTGTTATCCCTTCTAGACGAAAACCCCATCCCTACTTACGAGCAGTAACTCTAAGAACAACAATAAACAATTTAGGTTAGAACCAGTGTGCTCTTCATGATGTTGACCTTGTTCTAACTGTTTTCCTTAGTAAAGGAAATAATAATATACATTATGTTTATATAATAATATACAAGCCAATAAATGGTTTGTTGCTTTGGAGGTTTTTTGTTTTGTTTTTTTTTTTAAATTTTGCTTTGGCTTTTGGTTCGCTTGTCTATTTGATCTACCCAGATTTTTCCCCTTTCTTCTGATAGTGTCCATTTGTGCTGAGGTGGTTTGGATGGAGCAATCCCAACCCACAGGCCGTTCTTCCACCCTCCTCTGTCAGAGATAATCATGTGATGAGCCTACCAATCAAAGTACTCCATCCACCCCCCACCCCCGCCCCGTGTCCCAGCATCTACTTCAAGAATGAGGCTTATGCCCCAAGCTAAGCCAGACCCCATCTCTGAGCTTTTCTGATGGAGTTATCTGGGAAGGCTTAATACTTTTGGGGATGCTAGCCTAAGATGCGCATCTAGGGTTACTAATGGCCATCTTGCCACAGGGAGTCTATATGAACAATGAAACTACAAAGAGTTAAACAGAGAGGAGAGGCAAAGCCCCGTATACGGGTCACTGGATCAAGTCAGAAATAATGTAAAGCAGAGACAAGCAGAAAGGATTGCCTGGATCGAACCAATTCTGAATGCATTCGTAGACTTCATGGTTATATAAGCGAATTAATTAATTCCTTTTTCTCCCTCTTGTTTTGCTTAAGCTAGTTTAAACTGGGTTTCTGTTAAACACCAAACGTTCCTAAATGACACAATAACCCATTATGTGAAGCCATCTAAAACTTTACTTAAACTTGAAGAATGGGGGCACCTGGGTAGCTCAGTAGCTTAAGCGTCTGACTCTTGATTTTGGCTCAGCTCATGATCTCAGGGTCCTGGGAACAAGCCCCATGTCGGCTCCGCGCTCAGCAGGGAGTCTGCTGGAGGAGTCTCTCGCTCTGCCTCTCCACCTGCTCACGCACACGCTCTCAAATACATTGTTAAATAATAATAAAAATAAATAAATGAACCTCGAGAATGATGGAACTCTCTATCTGGAGAGGACCTCAGCAATTTGGCACAGTACCAGATTCCCAGATGAAGAAGCTGAGGAATGAGGAAGATGCCTGCCTGCCGGCATGCCACAGTATTGGCAGGGTCGGAACTGAGAAGTGCTCATAGAAACAAACATTTTTACAAAAATTTTTTGAAGATTTTGTTTATTTATTTGAGAGAGAAAGAGAGATATTGGGAGAACAAGTGGGAGGAGGGGCAGAGGGAGAAGCAGACTCCTGCAGAGCAGGGAACCCGACGTGAGACTCAATCCCAGGACCCTGGGATCATGACTGAGCCGAAGGCCGACGTTTAACCAACTGAGCCGCCCAGGCGCCCCAGTAATTTTTTTTTTATTTTAAAATAATTCCAATTCACAGGAAGTTGCAAAAATAGGTACAGGGAGGCTTGTGCACTCTTCGCCTAGTCTCCCCCAATCCTAACATTCAGGAATATGGTAAAATATTAAGAACAGTAAACTGATGTTGGTACAAGCCATAAAACTTCTCCAGTTGTAAAGGAACCCATTGGTGTATGTGTATCCCTCTGTGCAAGTTTATCTCATGTGTAGATTTCTGTTAACTACCAGCACAATCAAGGTACAGAACTGTCCCATCACCATAAAGCTTCCGAAGCCACACCTACCTTCATACGTCTGTTCTCTAGAACACTCTTACTTTAAGAATGTTAAGTAGATGGAATCATACTGTATGCTCCTATGTATTTGTATATACAATAACTACTTCTGGAAGTATATCCCCACCTCACCCCCACCCCCCAAAAATAAAGAAAAGACCAGAACACCACCAGTAACAATTTAACAGTTGTTAAGTAGGAGAAACAAAGGCAGGGACAAAATAGAGTCAAAAAGAGTAAAACCGCTTTTTTTTTTTTTAACAAATTATAATTTTTGTATTACAAATTACAGAACCAATGATAAGGTACATACATTTGGAGAGCAGGTATGAAATTTACTGTAAGCCTCCAGCAGCCAACACAAAAAGAGACCTCATGAGTTAAACTCCTGCAATGTTCATGAGAAAAACCAAACCAATTGCTCATGAAATGTATTACTATTTTTAGTACTAAGAACAGAGGGGAATCTCTCTCCGTTCCTCGTAAAGACAATACTGTGATGTAGTGAACCGTGTCCCTATAACAGCGACAAGAAAGAGCCATCACGATCTTCCCCAGGGTAAGGTCACTGTCGTCTGACAACGTTAAACACTTCAACTTTTCGGCCACCACTGCCTCCTGTCTTAAGCTGAACACAAACCTTACCTCGGCTCCATCTGGCGTTGCTGAGGACGACGATGAGAAGGCAGGGGTTCTGACAGGAGGTCTGGGAGCACAGGAAGGTTGGTCGAGGGCGGAGGTGGCTCTAGAAGATGCTGAGGTCTCAGAGGAAGGTGGGCTCTCTTGTGTGTGGGATAAGACATGGTCCACCACCCATCCAGAGTAGGAAGACAGCTTGGGAAGAGACATACATTCTTCCAAAACATCCTAGAGAGAAGAAGAGGGTGAAGCCCAACTTGCATGTCAACTGATTCAAGCAAACAAAAATAATTTTGTCCTTATTTTCCACTACTTGCCTTACTGGTAATCCAAGAAGGCCTGAATAAATACATACATACACACATACCAAAGACCTGATCTAATTCTATTAACAGTCAGAGATGAAGAGAAAGTAGTTTCTTAAAAATGACCCCGACTACTATCCTTTTAGAGCATCAGAATAAAAAACTCTAAGCACAGAAAAAGGAAGGACACACAAAGATGATCATCAAAGCATACTCGAAAGCAATCTAAAACATCGGAACGGAAAAGGACACGGGGAATTTTGACGTAAGCTACAGTATACACAATTGGGAGTATTAGTCATTTAAAAGTATTGAATGTGAGGGCACCTGGGTGGCTCAGTCGGTTAAGCATCCGACTCTTAATCTCAGCTCAGGTCTTGATCTCAGGGTCATGAGTTCAAGCCCCACGTTAAAAAAAAAAAGTACTAATTATGAATCCTACATTAACACCATACTTCAGATTCAAATTTTTCCCAGTTTTATTGAAAAAGAGATGCCATACATCACCGTATAAGTTTAAAGTGACAGTATGATGGGCTGATTTACATATCTATTAAATGATACTACAATAGGTTCCGCTAACATCCATCTTCTTCTATAGATACAACAAAAAGAAGAAAAGGAAAAAGGAAAAAAAAAACCCTTTCTCCTCGTGGTAAGAACTCAGGATTCACCCTTAACTTTCCAATACATCATACAGCAGTGTGAGCTATAGTCACGTTGTACATTACATCTCTAGTAACTGGAAGTCTTTTTTTTTTTTTTTAAGTTTTTGTTTTTTTTTTTTTTAAGTAATCTCTACACCCAATGTGGGACTCAAACTCAACAACCCCGAGATCAAGAGTCACATGCTCTTCCTGCTGAGCCAGCCAAGGTGCCCCTGGAAGTCCATATCTTTTGACAACCTTCCTCCACTTCCCCCTCCCCCAAGATTCAATTTTAAGTGAAAAACCAAGAGTATAAATAAATGTCTTACAATTATATAAAATAAAAACAAATGCTGATACACTGGAAGACATGAAGGAAATTTGCTACAAGTGACATACTTCTCCTTGTTCTAATCCCCTAGATTTAATCTTTAAATTAAATAATTTTTATTGTGAAAATTATAATTTTTTATGTGAAAGTAGTATATAAAAAGAGGCATGGGGGCGCCTGGGTGGCTCAGTCGGATAAGCATCTGCCTTCGGCTGAGGTCATGATCCCAGAGTCCTGGGATGGAGTTCTGCATCGGCTACCTGCTCAACGGGGAGTCTGCTTCTCCCTCTGCCCCAGCCCCACCGCTCTCTCTCTGTGTTGCAAAAATAAATAAAATCTTTAAAAAAGAAAAAAAAAAACAGGTATAGACAAGTGGTTACTGACATAAAGGCCAATGACTTAAAATAAATGGGATTTATAATAGCCTATAAAACAAGTTCTAGCCACCCTTTAATTTGCATGTGGACAACTTATTCAAGTCTACCAGTTAACTATTATCTCTATGTAACTGCCATACAGTGCTTCAGACCAGAGAAGCTTATACCATTTCACCGCAGTTATACACAGCAATTCTGGCTGAGAACTTTACTCAATGTCAGGAAAATACTACCAGGAAATATGGAAAAATGGTACAACAGTGATTAAGAGCAGTGAGTTTGGAACCAGCCTTTTTAGCTTGAGTTCCATCCCTGCATTCCACTTACCTGTATAACCATGAGCAAGTTACTTAACCACTCTGTGCCTAAGCTTCATCAGTTCTAAAACGGAATAATAAAGGATCCACCTCAAAAAATTTGGAGAGGATTAATAATAGCTATAAGTGGCTTAGAAGAATACCTGGCACGTAATAACTACTCAAAAAGTGCAAGTTATTACTTTACTTAGATCAGCGGTTCTACAGCAGGATCAATTTTACCCCCCAGGGGACAGTTGGCAATGTCTGGAGACATTTTTCGTTGTCATCGCTGGGAGGGTGCTATTGGCATCTAGTTGGCGGAGGCCAGGGATGCTGTTAAACATCTTGCTGTTGCAACACAGCAGCAGCAGCCCCTCACAACAAGGAATTATCCGGCTCAGCCCAAAGTGTCAATAGTGCTGCAGCTGAGAGATACTGACCTAGATCATAGGTACACATCCCACGTGCAATAAACAGATACTCAATCCATGGAGAATAATCCGGACACAGAAGCAAACAGGCTATATGCACACTTTATAAAGCGATGAGACTCATTTTCAAGACATAATAGAAATAACGGTGAAACAACACCCTTTTCCTCATTCCTTACACCAAAATATATTCCAGGGCCAAAGTTGCAAATGTAAAAAATAAAACCATACATACAAAAACCACCATACACATAAAAAATTTCAACTGACAAACTAGAAAAACTATATGCAATATATAGCACAAATAAAAGGCTACTGTCATCCCTAGTACATAAAGAACTTGTAAAATTTGGGGTGAAGAAAAACTCCAATAGAAAAATGAACAAAAGACATAAACTGTCAATTCACAAATAAAGATATAAAATTGGCTCCCGATGGGGCACCTGGGTGGCTCAGTCAGTTAAGCGTCTGCCTTCAGCTCAGGGTCCTGGGATCGAGCCCCGCATCGGGCTCCTTGCTCTGAGGGGAGCCTGTTTCACTCTTTGCCTGCCACTCCCTCTGTTTGTGCGTGTGCGCTCGCGCTCTCTGACAAATAAATAAAATCTTTCAAAAAAAAAAGATTAAAATTGGCTCCTGAATATATGAAAAAAATGTTCAATTTGAATTTAAAAAGGCATTGTAAAACAACCCTGAGATCTCATTCTTACCTATTAGACAAGCAGAAATTAAAAGTGTAACAATACATTGTTGGCAAGGCTGCAGGCAAAAAGGCATGATCCTGCACTGCTGACTGGAAGGCAATTTGATGCATCCATAATGGGGGGTGGGGGACATCTATGTGTAACTTTTGACCCAGCAATCTCAAGTCTCAGAGTTTATCCTGAAAACACACTTCCCACACAAGGAAAATACACACACACAAGGTTATAAGAAATGGATTACAACTCACTGACTAAAACAGGAACCCAGGAGTACATGATGATATAAATATCATTAAACAGGGGAGAAAAGGACGCTCTTCCTTACAGAATGCCAACGAGCACGCGTAGAAGGAATGGTGGACATTAAAGAAACACCATATGGTTACCTCACGGGGTGACTGATTCAGGCAGAAATAATGAATGCCAACGGTGGAGGTTTGACGAGGAAAAGGATACTGGCGCAATCTTGGATTACCTCCCCACGAGATACTAATCAGTTAGAAAAGGAAAAATGACGCATTTTAAGTGTGGCTATCTGGCAGGTAACAATGTGACCAGGTGATCAAGGTTAGGATTCCCAGCACTGGGGTGGGTTACAACATATGTATGCTTCCTGATATGACTGAGAACACAGCATTATTTCTATGGTATTCCTGCCAAAAATGCACAGCTTAACTCTACACCAGACAAACCCATGCTGGGATTCATCCTACCGAATGCAAGGTAGGTATTCCTTAAAACTGCCAGTGATATTAAAAGACGGGGAAATGCTTTAGAATTGTTCCACATGTAAGTTAAAGTGACAGGACAACATCCTATCTGTAACTAATTATCAGCAACTTGGGTACAGGAGCTATGCCTTAACCTTGTCTACTGCCCTGCAGTCTAGTGCTTGGGTTTGCAAATTCTCGGTACAGGGACCATACCCCCATTAAACTTTCCAAGTCTGCCCAATGTCATCTAGAATTTTGGTCTTTTCAATAGGTTAGGTCATATCAATCGTTTTCCGCTAAACGTGGATCTCCTAGCACAAGAGACGTGCAGTAAATAACTGACCCCAAGAGGGTTGCTTTGACAACACAGCGGAGACGCCTAACTCTGGAGGTGGCAACGAAGCCCTTAGAGAGAGGAGCACCTTTGAAATAACAGGAGCTCCCTGAAAGGGTAGAACAGGCAGCAGAGAACAGAAACTCTAGGACACGGAGACGCACACACGGGAGGCAAGAAACAAATGCGGGTTGTCAGAAAAAACGCACGTGTTCCCAGCGCAGGACGCGCTACAGAACAGCAGGGTCCCACGGACAGGAGCCGGAAGAGCACCGCCCACTCCGGGACTCACCTCGCCTCGCAGCAGCCAGTCTCGGTGGTAGCAGAGTCGACCTTTGTCGGAACTGCGCAGCGCCTGCAGAGTCTCCCAGCAGCGACCCTCAGACGGCATGGCCCACCTGAGGGAGCTTTTCAGAGTCTCTGCTTGTGACAAAACAAGTCCTCGAATCAGCCGCCCGGAAACGGGCCCTAGCTTCCGCTTCCGGAGCGCGCACGCAGCCGCGCAGCGCAACCCTGCCCCTAACGGCTTCGTGGCCCCGCCTCCGGCGCCGAGCCCGTCCGCCAGCGCGCTTGCGCTTAGGGTTTGGTCCTAGAAGCTACCTTTCTTGCTTGTAGCTAGAATCAGGATCTTCTGAAGGCTGGAGTCTCGATTGCAGAAAACCCAGTATGTTTTGACGAGGATATGGGGAAATTGGAACATTGCTGGTGGGCTCTAAAATGAGGCAGCTCGTGTGAAAGACAGCCTGGCAGTTCCTCAAAGGGTTAGCGTTACCATTGACCCGGCACTCCTCCTAAGTATCTCTGTATATACCCAAAGAAATGAAATATGCATCCACATAAAAACTCGTAGAATGTTCCTAGCAGCATTACTCATACTAGCTAAAAAGTGGAAACACAGGGGCGCCTGGGTAGCGCAGTCGTTAAAGCGTCTGCCTTCGGCTCAGGGCGTGATCCCAGCGTTCTGGGATCAAGCCCCACATTGGGCTCCTCCGCTGGGAGCCTGCTTCTTCCTCTCCCACTCCCCCTGCTTGTGTTCCCTCTCTCGCTGGCTGTCTGTCACATAAATAAAATCTTTAAAAAAAAAGTGGAAACACAATCGTCCATCAACTGATGAGTAAATAAAATAGGGTGTATTCATACAATGGAGTATTATTTGGCCATAAAATGAAGAACGCGTGCTACAACATGGATGAATCGTGGAAAACATTATTCTAAGTGAAAGCACTGGTCACATTATTGTATGATTTCACTTTTGTTAAAAGTCCAGAATAACATATCTTTAGAGACTTTGTTAGTGACTGCCAAGGGGTTGTGGGGAGGAGAAAGGGGGAGTGGCTGCTAACGGGTATGGGCTTCATTTGGGGTGATGAAAATGTTCTAGAACTGGATGAAGCTTATGGTTGCACAACTTTGTTAATATACTGAAAATGACTGAATTATACACTTTTAAAAGGGTGAATTTTATGGTATGTGAATTCTATCTCACTACATAGGATAAGATTTACCGTTGCTGGGACCAGCTTTAACTGGGACTTTCTCACTTTGGTGCTCCTTTTGCCCATTTCGTGGGATCTCAGTTCAAGGTAGAAAGGAAAACTCTCTGGAGTTTGAAGTGATATAAACGTTTTCATTTTTTGATTCTTTTTAAACAAATTCTCTGGACTGTAATAAAATACTTTACAAAGAAAAATAGAACATTGTTGAGAGAGTCCTAGCATTAGACTCCAAAAGAAGTGTTCTCCACCAGCGTTGTAAATAGCACTGCCCTGCACGGAGGAAGTTTTCGTTAGTTTGACAAAAATACAAATGAGTTGTGCAGATATGTACCACATTGGTGTAAGTTTGCCAACTGTCCTTTTTCTTTCTTACTTTCTTTCTTTTTTTTTTTTTTTTTTGGTGGGCAGCAAAGTAATGTTTATTGAGCGATAGTACAAAGCTCCCAAAGAGGGAGAGGGCCCAAGAGGGTTGCCCCCAACTGTTCTTTCTTGGAAGATCTTTCATACATTGTAAGTTCTAGTCCATTTATCATTAAAGCTATGAAAACAGGCTCAGTATTGTGGCATTGGTAGCTGGTGCTTGTTTTTCAAATGATCTCCCTTGGCAAAATTAAAAGCTAGAAACTACGAACGTCCAAAAATTTGAGGGGGAAGGAGATTTTCTGAATCTAGACGTGTGTGTGGGCCCATTGTTTTCGAGGACAGGGGAATTCTCTAGAGTTTTGTCCTTGGGTTGGAGTAGAGAGAGAGGACAAGACTGGATCACCCAGAAGGGCAATAACAGCTAAAACAGAAAGGTTAGGGCTCAGCACTGTACCCCATTCATTCACACTTAACTGACGAGCCACCTAGATGCCCCCCAAAATAAGATCTTTATAAAAAGAAAAAGAAACTAACATTTTAAAAATAGTAATATATACACATCCTATCTTCGTCCATCCTATCCATCCCACCCGACACTGAGCAGTGCCTTACAAAATGTGTTTCCTCCAGTCATCTCACAGGATTATGATGTGAAGAAGGTGCACAAGGAAGGAAGAATAAAATAAATGAGCCAAAATAAAATGAGAAGCCTCGTGTCCCAGGCACCAAGTACTTGTTTACTGGCTTTCCTGCAGCATTTTTTTCCTTGATCATTTTTAGAAAAGGGAAGGGGTAGGTAAAGGAAAACATCCAGTGGAGCCTTAAATATTGATTATAAAACCTTCTTGTAAAACAACACACATATTTCCAAAATAAATGCATTCCATAGATACAAACCTGGCAAAGAGAAACAAAAATCAGTGAGATTGGGATTACACTTTGAAGAGACCCTGCAGTGTCTATTGTGAAGTGCTTGGGGGCAAGTGGCCTCAAGGACACTTGGACACGAGGTTTCTACCGGGCGTGGGAGGGGGGCATTGGGGCAAACACCGTACCCATGACAGAAAACAGCAAGTGGACATGCTCACAGCCCAGGAGGCGTGGTGAGGACCTCGAGCTAATAGCTCCTGCTGGTTCAGGGAAGAGAAAACCCGAGAGAGAGATTCCTCAAAAGAGGAGGGCTGAGAGGGAACTGGCAGAAAAAGTCCAGATCATTTTCTCAGGAAAGGAAGGAGCAAGGTCATGGTGAGTTAAAATCTGATACCCTAAGATTAGTAGATTTAAGGCATGTCAAGGTAATAAAAATTTCCATCAGGTGACTCCGTCAGAGGGGAGAAAACTAAGTCGTTCCCGCTGCTTTAGGGACTTTTCTGGAGCCAGTAGCCCAGACAAGATCCTGAACACACTTCCATCAGTGGAAGCGAGAGGAAAGCAACAGGCTTTCCAGCTGTGGCTTGGCCCCTCCTCAGTTCCCATGGCATCAATCCGGGCTCCTGGCCCAAGACCAGCAGCCTTAGGCAGGAGGCGATCGGGAGCGGATGGGAGAGCTGGTCAGGTAGGTCGTGTAGGGACTGTCCCCGAACACGTTGGCATAGGACGACTTGAGGAACTGGACGTAGTTTTGCATGCTGCGATTGGTGCTCTCCGACTGCTCCAGGCGATCCTTGAGGTCCTGGAGCCGGCTCTGGTAGCGACGGTCAGCCTAAGAGGAAGAATGAGAGTACGGGCCAAGTGTGTGAAATGTCCAGAAGATCCCTTGATCAGTGGCTGCCAGGGGCTGAGCGCGGGGGAATGGGAGTGACTGCTGATGGCTATGGGGTTTCTTTCTGAAAATATTCTAAACTTAGCTTGTGGCGATAATGGCACAACTCTGTGAATATACTAAAAACCATTGAATTGCACAGTTTAAATGAGTGAGTTTTATGTAAATGATATCTTAACAAAGCGGTTAAGAAAAAAAGGGATCTGCCTGGAATATCCTTAAGGGATGGGAAAGAGATCGGGCAAGAAGAAAACTGTGTCATAGTCATAAAAACATCTTGCCCTGCAGGCCCAGGAAGCTAAAATCTCAATCCACTCCCTTCTCTTCTCCCTCCTACCCTCCAGCCCGACTCACATCGTCCCGGCTCCGCCGCAGCTGGCTGAGTTCAGTTTTGGTCCTGCTCAGCTGGGTCTCAAGGTCCAGGATTTTATTCTGGGCAGCTCGCTCCTTGGAGACTGCATGTTCCTTGGTTTGTTCCACCTGCCCAGAAGGCACGGAGGTGGGGCTGGCTTAGTTGACCTAGGCAACACCAGGCAGAGAAGCCGGGGCCACTCCCAGTCTGGTCTCACAGGCAGCCCTTGCCCATCGCTGTGGACGGCTCCCTGGAGCCTCGGGGCAGGAGCTAACTACGGGGACTTCTGCATCCCACTTCACCTGCCCTTTCAGTCATCACCTGAGCCGTAGTAAACCCAGCTGAGTCCCACACACGCTGCAGTTGAATAAAGAGCCAAATCCTTTCCAGTAATTGCTCATTTGATCCCTACGAATTCATGAGGCAGGTGCCACTACAGTGTGCCCATGTTTTATGGGGAATTAGGCTCAGAGAAGTCAGGTGGTCTGCCCAAGGTCATAGAGCTAGTTAGTAATGGAATCAAGACTGACCTGCCTCCTAGCATCTTCAATGGCGCTCTCCAACTGCCTGGCCAGGGTCCCACACTCTCGTGTTTTCTCCTCTAGCCGTAGCTGGGACTGGTGGATTGCCTCCTCCCTCTTGGCAATCACCTGTAGGAACTCGATATTCTGGGCGCTGGTCGCCTCCAGTTTCCTAGGTGAAAGCACTTAATCAGATCCTGCTCGTACCCCTACCTGTCCTGTTCCACCCCACCAGGGGGCTGCCAGTCACCCCTGGACCGGGGCTCTCATCACGCCAAGAGTCTCCAAGGAACCACAGGAATAAACCAAAGAAACCTGCTGATCAGCAAGACGGCAGGGAGCTGAGCAGCGGGGACAGCCAGTTAGACGGCTGTGTGAAGAGTGGGCGGGCAAGCCGACTGAGCGCACCTGTTAGCACACAGAACACAGCACCTTGTGTTGAACTTAAAATTTAGAAGTTATACAATGTTTCACAAATGCAATTAATTTGTTTCTTATGCATGGGGGAGAATGGTTAGGAGAGAAGGAAGTTTCTAGAATAAGATTAAAATGTATTGCTCTATAATTAAAATTTTAACCTTAAAAAATTTATAGAGGACAAATAAAATTGCCACTTGTAAAACAAAACAAAAAAAACAACAGAAAAAACATGGTCACCATTATCCCCACTCTACAGATGAACAAACTGAGGCAGTGAGAGCTAAAATCATTGGCCCGAGGTTAGCACAGCTGGCAGGTCTGTCACCAAAACCCATGCCCTCGGCCTCTCTTCAAGGCTGCCCCCTCAGCAAAGGGACTTCAGCTGGACTGCTCTACCTCGGATGTGACCCGCCATGGGGCTGCAGTGACCATTCCGATATGCACACACAGTCCCCACTGCACTTCCAGAATACCTTCCAGTTGAAAGCTCTGTAAGTCCTGCTGAGTCCAGCTGCATACTGGAGGCCAGCAGAGCAGAGCAGAGGCGGGGCCCAGGAGACCCACTGGCCCAAGTCCCCTCATGCAGGCGGCATGAGCCACCTGGGCAGTCACAGCATCCCGGGGTGCCAGGCCTTTCCGCTCTGAAACTAAGGCTCCAGCCCTCATTTTACAGATGCTAAAAGCTCCGGAGGAGGACAGTCAAGGGCCTACGTCACAGCTTTGCCAGATATCGGCTGTGTCACCTTGGGCAAGTCACTTCACCTCTCTCCATGCTCAGTTTCCTCACATTTACAATTGGGATAATAGTAGGGGTGCCTGGATGACTCAGTTGGTAGAGCATGCGACTCTCGATCTCAGGGTCGTGAGTTCAAGCCCCATGTTGGGCATGGAGTATACTTAAAAAAAGCGGGGAGGGGGAGGATAATACACACTAATACGGTGCATTTTTCTTTGCCAGACAATGTGTTAAGGCCTTTGAGGAAGGCCTCATGGAAGATTTACAATAACCTCATGAGCTAGGTTGTTATCACTACCTTGATCCCTTTCTCAAGATGAGTAAACAGAGGTTCAAAAGGGTTCAAGGATTGGTTCAAGGATTTGTTCAAGATCACAATACAGGTTAAGTGGCCAAGTGAGACCCAAGGCCGAGGCTTCTGACTCCAAAAGCTGTACTCTTCCCCTACCGCCTCCAATAGTCCATAGGTAACAGAAGAATTGGATCAGAAAGGTCTTGGGGAAGGAGAGTCAGAAACAATAAGCAAGTTGGGGGGGATGCCCCCCAACAGCCGCATACAGGTCCTGCTGGTTTGCTGGATGAGTGGGCCTTTCTGGAAGCTGGAGCCTGTGGGTGGTCTGAACTTGACCACACTGTTCTGGAGCATTCCCGGTCAAGAGACCGCCTTCCTCTCTCCCACGGTGCTTACCACTGCAATGGAAGCAGCTTTTCCTCTGAGGTCTGCCCTGTACCTTCCAGGCCCTTGAGTCCCTCAAACACTTCTGCACACTAAGCCCAAAGCAGCTAAGTGGCTGAAAGTCTCAGGTCCTAGGAAGAGGACAGAGATGGGACCAAGTGCCTCTAACCTCTCCAGTTCATCCACCTTCAGACTCAGCTGTTTATTTTCCTTCTGGGAAGCCTGATGTTTCTCTCTTGCCATCTCCAGCTTGTCCCCCTGATGTTCGATCTAAAATGACAGGAACACAGACCCGTTTATGAAGGAACTTCCCGGTGCGGCCCTCCCTTCTCCCTAGGACCTGTCATCCACACCCAGGAGAGGGGCACGCTGCCCTCAGCAAGCATCCAAGTCTCAACGCACAACCTGGAGGAGAGAGGAGAGGAGGGACAGGTTAGGCCCAACTCCTGTGATGGCTTTCCCCACGCGGAGAAGCCAGGTTTGATCCCGATGAACCACGGTGACGCTTTCTTGATCAGGAGAAGCCACTCAATGGGATCCGGGGCAGACGTGAGAAGGCGGAAGCAGATGGCGGGTTTAACTGGCCCACACGATGTGCCACGGAGCCTTACCAATTACATTGTTGGCACCGCTGATTTCATTCTCCCTTTGAATGGGCACAAGTGCTGGCAAGGCAACAGGAAACCTAGCGAGTCTTTTAGGCTGGCGAGTTTGAGAGGTTATCCAGAGGGCTGCCGTATGCAGAAGCCTCAGATATCAGGCTCGAAAGGCCCTCAGAATGCTCGGGTTCAAGAGAGAGGGCAGGCAACTTAAGAGGACTGAGAACACGGGCTTGGGAAGCAGATGGAGCTGGCTGGGTTCTCAACCCTGTTCACTAAGTATCAGCTCTGTGACTTCGGGAGATTATGCCCCTATGCTGCTTTCTGGAAAATGGCTGGAAATAGCATCTACATCTTAACATTTCTGGGAGAATTACGTGAGACAATACTGGAGTGCAAAGTCCGTGCTCAAGAAACCACAGCTACTTTTATTATTACCAGGTAGCTGATCAAGAGAGGGGAAGGGCCCTGCCCAAGGTCCCACTGCAAACGAGAGGCACATAGCTTCTTAGACCATAGGCAGGATTCCAGTAACCCAGAGGCAGACTGCTTCTGGGAGGAAGGAAGCCCTCTTTCAGGTCAGAACCTGAAGCAATGTATCGGGAAAGAGTAAGAAAGGCAGCTAAAGCAATAGAAAGTTGGGAAAGAGCACGGGGGTGGGGGGGGGCGCCTGGGTGTCTCCCCTGGGGGCGTGGCCGCGCACAGCAGAGCGGAGGTAGGCGGAGACTTGGAGCACCTGGGGGCGGGGCAACACGGGAGAGTGACTGACGGCTCCTATAACTACAATCACTTTGTGCAAACACAAGGCATTTGGCACACCAGACTTTTATTTCACAGCACTGATGATAGCTCACTCCTTTCAGAAAGCGGCAGCCAAGAAAAAGGAAGTGGTCCTCCCTTGGGGGGGGCGTGCAGCTCATCTTGGTAAGCGGGACCCTGCTCGCGCCAGTTCGTGGGACCCTTTCTGCCAGTCCCTTACCCGGCTGCGCAGGTCTGATATGATGGCTGTGAGGTCGATGTTCTTCCTCTCATAGCCCTGCAGCTGGTCTTGGCACTCTGCCAGCTTAGCCTCCGTGATCTTGAGGATGTCAGGCAGCTGCTGCAGGTCGGCCAGCTGGGACTGGAACTGCCTACGGGCCTAGAGTGGGACAGAAAAGCCCACCATTGGGAAGGGCCCTGCTGCCGGTGGGGCCAGGTGTGAAGGCAGGGTCGCCCTGGGTCCCTGGAAGAGGGTCCTGTGAGAACCACAGGCAGGAATGTGGCCTGCCCGCCCCACAGGTCACTGAGGGTATCCAGCTGTTCTCTGAAGGACACACTTGACCCCAAATGGTCCTCGAGCCTGCCACTCCTTTAGTCATGAATAACAACAACAATCACCTAGCAAACACCAGGACCCAGGCCCTGTGCTAAGGGCTCTCTCAATTAATTCATACAATGACCTGTACAGTAGGTGCTGTTGTCCCAGTAAAAAGGCTCTAAGGATCAAAGGGGCAAAGTCATCTCCCTAAGGTTGCTCAGCTAGAAACTGACAGAGCCAGGATTAAGGTCCAGTCTAACTCCAAAGGCCCGAGGAAGGAGATCCTAATGCTACATGTCGGAGGAGGAGGTCAGAACTCTCTGACCTAGTCCATCCCTGTATTAACAAGGAGGCTGAGGACTGATGAGGCAAGGACTTGCCCAAGGCTGTGCAACAGGTCAGTGGCTGGGCCTGGACTCAGCCCTTCTCCTAGGTTAGTATTAAGATCATCGCCTTATCTCTAGAATAAGGCTCTTTGGGGAAAAGGGGAAGGAGAGGGGAGGCACATCTTTGGGTCGACGCAGAATGAAGTAGGAAACGCCTAAGACTTGGCAGATCTAGCATTTGAATCCACTTGGATGCTCTAAGCAGAAGAGATTATTTTAAGGGAAATGAAGGAAGAAGAGAAAACCAGGAGGAAAAGGAATAAAGCAGGAGAGAGAGAGCGTGAGCAGATGCACAGTAGCGCGGACCAGTCCAGCCATGAGAAAACCGGTTAACCTTTCTGGTCCCTATCAGAGAGACTCACAGGCAACCAAGGGGGACAGACACAGGATTGGGTGGGGGAAGAAAGCAAGGAAGGGGAGCAGTACCGCTTCGATCTCCTTGTTCATCTCATCTTTAAGGATCTTGTTCTCTTTGTCACAGCGTTCCAGCTGGGCAGCCACTTCATCAGCCTCCAATCTGGTCTTCATCACCTAGGGGCCAGCAAAGCATTGGGCAGAGAATCGGTGAAAAACAGCTTTCCGGCCAACCCTTCCTGGGAGAGGTTAAGGTCCGGGGCAGCCGCTTACCTGACTCTTATAGTTGTCAATCATCCCTTCATAGTTCTTAACCGATGCCTTTAGCTGCTGTACCTCGATGTGTGCCTGATTGAGCTTGTCCTCCATCGGGGCGAAGCTAGCCTGGAAGGGGCGGCTAGTGAGTTATGCCCGGGAAGGTTCCCAGAGTAGGCGGCCATCCCACCCTCACCTCGCACTCCGAGGGGCCAGCCAAGGGAAGCCCCACCTACTCAAACCCACACTAGCAGTTTTCCGCAGACAGGTGTCAGGGCAACTCAAGTGAATAAAGAGTAGACTCTGGAACAATGAACAGAGGCCTTAGGGCCACCAACCTCCCACACAAGCAAAAATGCACGTATAACTTTTGACTCCCCCAAAACATAACTACCAACAACGTACTGTTGACCAGAAGCCTTACCAAGAACGTATACAGTCGATCAACACGTATTTTGTCTGCTATATGTACTAACACTGTACTCTTACAATGAAGTAAGCTAAAGCAACGAAAATGTTAGGAAAATCATAAGAAAAAATACATTTACAAACTAAACTGTATTTATATAAAAAAATTCACATATAAGTGAACTCACACAGTTCAAACCGTGTGTTAAGGGTCAACTGTAGGTGCAAATAAAGCAAATCCTATGTTTTCTTGTCCTTAGTACAAAAGCAATACATAATCATTAAAGAAAATGGAGGAAGGGGAACTGGGTGGCTCCGTCAGTTAAGCGTCCCACTCTTCGTTTTGGCTCAGGTCATGATCTCAGGGTCGTGGGATCGAGCCCTAAGTCAGGCTCTGTGATCAGCGAGGAGTCTGCTTGGGATTTCTTTCCCTCTCCCTCTGCCCCTCCTCCCACTTGTGTTCCCTCTAAAATAAATAAATCTTAAAAAAAAAAAAAAGAAAGAAAGGAAAAAGAAAATGGAGGTAAGACCAAGGAAAACCAGTCATGATGCGTGACGCCTTGCTTCATGGCTATCTGTCTGTAGCTGAGTAGATACTTTATGGGGTTTTTTTTTTTTCAACAAGAATGGGATTATATTGTATTGACTGCTTTGCAACATGCTTTTGCAAGTAACCATTACCTTACCTACTTCTCAAGTCAACAAATGTCCTCCCACAACCTAAATGTTCATCTTAGTAGATGGGACAAAAGAAATCATGGTACCTCAATACATTAAAACAATCTGCAGTCATTTGAAAGAGATAAAGCTAAAAAACAAAAACAAAAAAACAAACCAAAGACCTGACCTAAAAAGATATCCATGAAATCTGGTTGGATGAGAAAAGCAAGCTGCAGAATAACGGGTGTGTATGTGTTTGAATATCTATCCTAGTATTGGGGGGAAAAAACCTGGAAAAATATCTATCTATAGTTCACACAAAACATCACTTCTGTATCCCATTTCCGTAACGTTTTCAACTTTTTCTGGAGAACATCATCTAAGACGACACACTCCTACAAAGACCATTTGAGCGGCCACAGTGTATTACACGCCACAGACACACGTACTGTAACTAATCCCTTAAGCACCTGTTAGACTTGGAGGCTGCCTTTCACTTCCCAGCAACCCCACTACAACAAATGAGGGGCCACGCCTCCCACCGGAATGGCTCCAATGAGAAGGACTGACAATACCAAGTGTCCCCCAGGAGACACAGAGCAACTGTTACCTCTCACGTACCCCTGATGGGAGTGTAACTTTGCATGACTGCCTTAGTCTATGGCAACGTCTACCAAAGCTGAATTTATACTCACCATCTAATGACCTGCAGTTCTATCTCACGGTATTTAATTTATAAAAATACCCCAACTAGGCGTGCCCAAAGATGTACGAAGATACTGTACAAGTCAAAAGTCCATGGACGGGAGGGATAAATAAAGCAAGGTGTGCTCCTACAGCGGCAGACCGGACAGCATGGACCATGAGACCGGCCACACAGCATGGATCGTTCACAGACAGCAGGCTGAATGAAAGCCAGGCATGGAATTCAAAAACAGGCAAGCTAATCTGTGGTGACAGAAGTCAGGAGGACAGTCACCTCTGCACAGGTGTTTGTAAGTGGGTGAGGTCACTGGGATGCTAATATGGTTTGGATCAGGGTGGATGACGGACAAAATGTGCTCACTTAATGAAAATTCTAGAATGTTGTACATTTCCATATGTCATACTTAACAAATAAATCAGTAAAAAAATAAATAAATAAACCTGGGGTGCCTGGCTGGCTCAGTCAGTAGAACATGTGACTCTTGACCTCGGGGTCATGAGTTCAAGCCCCATGTTGGGTGTAGAAATTACTTAAAAATAAAATCTTTTTTTTTTTTTTTTAAGATTTTATTTATTTGTCACAGAGAGAAAGCTCACACAAGCAGGGGGAGTGACAGGCAGAGGGAGAAACAGACTCCCCGCTGAGCAGAGAGCCCGACATGGGGCTCAATCCCAGGACCCCAAGGTCATGACCTGAGCTGAAGACAGACACCTAACCGGCTGAGCCACCCAGGTTCCCTGAATCCAGGCCTTTCTGACTCCAGCGCACGCCCTCCTAATCAGGTCCCTGCCTCCAGGGCCTCTGAAGACCCTTGAGTCATTTCTGGGGCCCCATCCGGAGTGCCCCATCGGGGCCCTGCTGCCCTCCACCCATGGTGTGGGCCCGCTCTCACTACAGACCTTCAGCCTCTCGTTCTCTAGCTTGAACGCGGAATACTCGGCCGTCTGCCGGTGTAATCTCTCCACCAAGCTGTCCCGATCTTCCCGCATCTTCTCCTCCAACGTTTGTTGTTGGTTTACAAGATCTGTCACCCGGCTAGAAGGTCGCAGAGAGAAAGCAGACAACAAGAAGCATTACATGGGTTCCGAGACGCCAGGGTCTTGGTGTGGGATGGGGCCAAGTGTTCCTTCCCAGTGCCACCTCTTGGCCACCCTGTCTGCTCCCCAAGTCTCCGCTCCACTCCACTGCCCTGCTCTGCCCTAGCGCTGCCGCTGTGGCATTCCCACATCCCCCCCCTTCCATCAGCCTTTAGATTTGCCTCCCATACCACCCCTTCTAGAAGCCTTCTGTGTTCTGATCTTCCCATGAGGCCCAGACACCCCCGGAAGACGAGAACCAGAGACAGGGTCCCTTCCCAGTTCTCCATGGCTCCCCTTGGTTCTCTTAGCCCCAGCAGGTCTTCAAGTTAGGACAGAACTCCCAGGCCGGGTGGTCAGGGACACCCCCAGACATTCTTCTCCTTTGTCCACGTGTGAACATTCCCCTCGCACAGAAAGGAATGCAGTGTAGGCATACAGCACAAAGGGAAAGAAGCCATGTGCTCACATGCCCTCACTCCCTTCCCCTCCCCCCAGTCACTCAGCATCAGAGACAGCGGCCTCACAGCATTCGGGCTCACAGATGCTTATCTTGACCACAGGCCCCACATAGAACCTCGACACCGTGTGTGCTCTCGGGAATGATCGATTGCGGTTCATCGCGCAAATACGTGCTAAGCACAGAGTAGGCCCAAGCAAACACATCGTGTTGTTTTAGCTGGCAAACTCGTCCTCACCCTTAGAAACCTGGTTCAGACTTCCCTCCTCAGAGCGTCTCTTCCCCAATCCCTCTCCTCTGTACCATGTATCCTTCTACCCTCATTATCTGTTTTCTCCCACCAGACAGAGAACCCTAGGAGGGGAGCACCTGGCAGAGGGCCCAACACATAGCAGGTTCCCAGAACGTTTGCTAAACGGAGTTGAATCCAGCAGAAGACACTTCCTCGGCTAGCAACCCTGTGACCGGTCTGCAGCCCTGGGAGTCTGGGTCTTTGCAGCCTGGTATTCCTTACTGGAACACGGGGTTAACTCCGTGAGGGCAGGGAATGCATTTGTCTTGTCTCTGTGGTGACCCTAAAGGCCAGCACACAGCCTGGTATAGAGCAGATGCTCTATAAACATTTTTCTAATGAATGAATACATGATTATAGGTGACACTGAGAATGTCTAAATGGTCACTGGTCCCTGGTGGCAAAAAAGTTCAGTCCCCTACAACTTGAGGCCACTTTGCCCCCTACTCTGACCTACCGACTGCTGGGCAAAACAGCTGCTGTCACTGGGCAGACGACAGAGAGAAGACAGAGCCTTTCCTGTGGCTCCCAGCCCACTGTAAGCAGAGAAGCCGGGCCCCTCCATAGTGCCGGCCAGGCCTGCCACCCCTCCGCCCAGTGCAGCGCCTGACCGGAGAGACCACACGGCGGCCTCAGGTGCCAGGCCGCTCCCACCCGTCCACCCGCGTCCCTCCGTCAGCCCACGCGCCCTCTCCCAAACACACATACTCGTTCAGGACGATAATTTCCAGCTCGAGGTCTCCCTTGTCTTTCACAACTTGATTGTAGCGGCTCCTCCATGATTCCAGAGTGGATAAAGCTTCAGCGACATAAAGATCCTGGGAACATGGGACGACGGCCCGTCAGCCTGGACGACTCCTGACCCCTGCAGTCCCTCTCCAGAGGGTACCAAGGGTGCCCAAACTCAGCGGCAGCTTCTAGATTTCCAGCCATCACAGGCACTCTACTTCCAAATCCTGCCTTGGTTAAGGTCATTCCCACGCATGATATCGACGCAGGCTGAACTGTCCCCTCCAGTGTCTCCAGCCAGCTGCCCGCCTTGCTTTCATCCTTTTACCCATTTACTCACCCAGTGCCTCCCCTCCCCCAGCCCAGTCACCCTGTCCACCATCACCATCCTCCGATCACGGCCAGCCGCTAGGGCCTAGCCGGACCGCCTGCCCCCACCCCCGGCCGCCCTCCAGGAAAGCCCGCCACCTTGTCCGCAAGTTGCACGTGCAGCTGCTCAGCATACTCCTCGCTCTTCTCAGCTCGTTCCTTCTGGGCTCGGATGGCCTTCTTTAAGGTTTCTTTGTCTCGGTCTCCCTTTTGCTTTAATTCCTTCAGCTGCTCCATGATGGCTTCCACTTCCGCCTTGTGCTGGTTCCCACTGCGCTCCAGGTTCTGGGAAGGGAGGACCAGAAGCAGATGGGAGCACGAGAGAGACAGGAGCGAAGGGGAGAGAGGGGAAAGGGGACCAGCGAAAAGAAGGGGTGAGGAAGTGGGAGAAAAAGGGGCCACCAGTTGTGTGGGGGCTTAGGGCTCTCCAAATGCAGGCCAGGGACGGGGGCCATTCTCAGCTCCCTGTAGCACCTGTCCAGATCACTGAACCCATGGGGTCTAAATGTTAGGACAGAACTCTTCTGGAATTCTTCCTTCAACTCCCAGCACTGTGGTCAGAAGTATCTCTCAGTCACTCAGCAGAGCTGTGACCTCAGAGGGTTCCTGGCTCATGCAGGCAAGCAGCATGTGAGCCCATTCCCTCCCCAGGGGGAGTTACGAGACCCGAGGGCCTAAGGGATTAAGTGACTGGCTCTGGGTCATGGCACCGAACCCGGTCTTTGCAGGGAAGGGCACCCAGGGCCTCCAGGGTCCACTGTTCTTGCCACTGTCCCAGTGTCTCTCCGAAGCAGGAGTGCGCTGGCAGCAAGCGCCCCATAAACCGTCGGGGCAAAGCCTTCCTGCGTGTGACTCACAACCCTGGGACTGCCATGCCCCGGCCCCTCCTTCCCCCCCTGCAGGGCCGGCAGGTACCTTAATCTGCATGCACAGGCGACTGTTCTCTGCCTCTTTGCACCGGAGCTGTGCCTGCAAATGCCCACGCATGGACTCCATGGATTTAGAGAGCTCGGACGCTGTCTTTGCTTGAGCCTTTGGAGAGATGGAGAAAGTGACAGAGCCGGCATTTGAACCCGTGTTTCCAGTTCCAGTGCACGCACTACATACGAAGCTCTACTGGCTCGTAAGGAGGGACAACTGTCAGGGATGGTACCTTCTCACATTGTATTTCCTGGAGTAGCTCTTCCACCTCCTTGTCCTTGTCTTGCAGGAGTAACAGCAGGCGCTAGAGAGAACACACACGGTCATGAGCTCCTGGGGAAGGGCAAAGAAGCCGGGCCCAGGGGGCACAGCCTCTCCTGTGAGTGCCTAGCCATCAGGGCCCACGGTCCTGAATATACCAGCTCATCTCACAGAGATCCTCGAGGGAAGCACCCAACATCCGTATTCAATATTTAAGACAACAAACATGTATTGATCTTGCAATTTAAAATAACGTGAGGGAACCTGGGTGGCTCAGTCGGTTAAGCGTCCGACTCTTGATCTCAGCTCAGGTCTTAATCTCAGGGTTATGAGTTCAAGCCCCGTGTTGGGCTCCACACTGTGGAGCCTACTTAAAAATAATAATAATAATAATAATATTAATAATTTAAAAATAATGAAACATGAGAGACTATGGACTATGAGAAACAAACTGAGGGCTACAGAGGGGAGGGGGGTGGGGGAATGGGATAGGCCGGTGATGGGTAGTAAGGAGGGCACATATTGCATGGTGCACTGGGTGTTATACACAACTAATGAATCATCGAGCCTTACATCGAAAACCGGGGATGTACTGTATGGTGACTAACATAATATAATAAAAAATCATTATAAAAAAAAATAATAATAATAATTTAAAAATAAATAAATAGGGGCGCCTGGGTGACTCAGTTAAACATCTGACTCTTGCTTTCAGCTCAGGTCATGATCTCAGGGTCATGAAATTGAGCCCTCCAGCAGGCTCCGTGCTCACCGGGGAGTCTGCTTCAAGATTTTCTCCCTCTGCCCCCTCCCCCAACTCACGCATGAGCTCTCACTCTCTCAAATAAATAAATAAATAAATAAAATAATGTTAGCTGTGGAAAACAATGAAAAACAAAAAAAACGCTAACGAGGGGCGCCTGGGTGGCACAGCGGTTAAGCGTCTGCCTTCAGCTCAGGGCGTGATCCCGGCGTTATGGGATCGAGCCCCACATCGGGCTCCTCTGCTATGAGCCTGCTTCTTCCTCTCCCACTCCCCCTGCCTGTGTTCCCTCTCTCGCTGGCTGTCTCTATTTCTGTCGAATGAATGAATAAAATCTTAAAAAAAAAAAAAAAAACAAAAAAAAACGCTAACGAATCCCCTTAATACCCCAGCCAAAGAGAACCACCGTTAAAACACATTAAAAAGTCCTATGCGTATGTTGTGCCCTAACATACAATCCCACGGCATTTACCATAATGTGGTTAAATCTTCTACTTCCTTTGAAACAGTAGCTTAATGTTTCAATTTATGGTGTATCATAATTTGATTCCTAGCCTCTCAAGTTGGGGACAGAGAGTTAGGCATTATCCCCTTCACTGCCAAATCTCCCACTGTGGTATTCGGAGAGGCACTAAGGGCCAAGGGCCACACCTTGGGAAACACGGCCTCCATCTTCCTTCTCTCTTGGAGACTCACGTGGCCATTAATACCTCAAGTGCTCCAAAAGGTTTTGGCATTAACCCAGTGAACTTTTCATAGAGGCCAGCCAGTCGTTTCCCAATTTGTCTGGCCTCGCATCACTCCCTGCTTTTGTTTCTGGCATCCATTAACATCGAGAGGAACTTAGGGTTCCATGAACCAGACTTTGGAGTGTGCTGCCTTGGGAGAGATTCCTAGAATTGGAATTGTTGAGTCAAAAAGTCTGACCTTTTGATGGCTTTTAATCCATAATACAAATAAGGCAATTCAAGTAACAGACTCTGACGGTTAATAAATCCAGCAGCAGCAGCCCTGATGTGTTCAGCATGGTGGTTCAAGCGCCCAAGTGACCAACTAGACAAACCCAGTGGAGCAGGCGGGATAGGGGACATCAGCCCATCTTACAGATCATGAAACTAAGACCCAAAGAAATGTCAGAGACGGGCTCTAGCGCTGCTGCGTCGGGCCAGCCCCTCTTGCACACTGTCGCCTATAAGCCACTAG
The DNA here is from genome assembly GCF_023065955.2 of Ursus arctos. Taxonomy (NCBI): domain Eukaryota; kingdom Metazoa; phylum Chordata; class Mammalia; order Carnivora; family Ursidae; genus Ursus; species Ursus arctos. Next base: position 53,703,276 of record NW_026622852.1, on the reverse strand, counting down.
AGCCGGCAGGGGGCGCTGTGTTACCGCTTTCTCGGAGTCCGCCTCCGCCAGCCGTTTGAGTAGTGCTCCTTGTTGCTCCATCAGCTTTTCGGAATCCTTCAAGGGAAAGCACAAGGAGAGCCAAGTGGTTAAGCAATGAACCCAGATATCTACATTCCCTCTAGATTCTCTTCCTTCTCCAAAATTTGTATTTCCAATTATAGAAGTCATAAATAAATTGCAATCCCATTATAAAATATTCAGTGAACCGGTAACGCTGAAGTCCCCTCGTCCACCTCCAAACCCCACTCCACTGTTATCAGTTTGATGAATGTCCTGCCCATCCTTTCTCTGTGCATTTACATATAGCTACGCCTAGAGAAACAGTGTCTTTTGGGGGTGGGGGGAAGGGATCTATGGGTGGTTTTACCAAAATGACAACATATTGTATTTTTGTGCTACTACTTGATTTTTAAATTTTTTAAAAAGATTTTATTTATTTATTTGTGAGAGAGAGAGAGAGAGCACAAGTGGGGTGAAGGGCAGAGGGAGAAGCAGACTCCCCACTGAGCGGGGAGCCCAACGCGGGGCTCAATTCCAGGATTGGGACCTGGGCTAAAGGTAGATGTTCCACCAACTGAGCCACCCAGGCGCCCCGACTACTTGATTTTTTTAAAACAGCTTTATTAAGAGGCAACTGGCGGGCTCGGTGGGTGGAGTGAATGACTCGAGATTACTTAAAAAAAAAAAAAAAAATCTTAAAAAAAAAACCAAAAAACCAAACAGGGATGCCTGGGTGGCTCAGTCAGTTAAGCGCCTGCCTTTGGCTCAGGTCATGATCCCAGGGTCCTGGGATTGAGTCCCGTACCGGGCTCCTTGCTCAGCAGGAAGCCTGCTTCTCCCTCTGCCTGCTGCTCTCCCTGCTTGTTCTCTCTGACAACTAAATAAATAAAATCTTTTTAAAAAACAAAAAAACCGGGGCGCCTGGGTGGCACAGTGGTTAAATGTCTGCCTTCGGCTCAGGGCGTGATCCTGGCGTTGTGGAATCAAGCCCCACATCAGGCTCCTCTGATATGAGCCTGCTTCTTCCTCTCCCACTCCCCCTGCTGTGTTCCCTCTCTCACTGGCTGTCTCTATCTCTGTCAAATAAATAAATAAAATCTTAAAAAAACAAAACAAAACACCAGTTTATTGAGATGAAAATTCAGATACCATACAAGTCACCCATTTAAAATGCACAACTTAATGGTTTTTGGCATATTACATTATTAATTTCTTAAATTGCGGTTAAACATTCATAACATAAACCTTGCTAGGGGCACCTGGGTGGCTCAGTTGGCTAAGTGTCTGCCTTTGGCTCAGGTCATGACCCCAGGGTCTTGGGATTGAGCCCCGCATCGGGCTCACCCCCCCCCAACTTGTGTTTGCGCATTTTCTCTCTCCCAAATAAATAAAATCTTAAAAAACAAAACAAAACATAAACCTTGCCATTTTAGCCATTTTTAAGTGTAAAATTCAGGGGCATATAGTACATTCGCCATGTTCTACAACCATCACTACTCGCTCGTTCCAGAACATTTTCATCATCCCACAGGAAAACCTGTACCTGTTAGGCAATCTCTTTGTCCCCCTTCCCCTAGCCCCCAGCAACCACAAATCTGCCTTTTCTCTAGCATGCCACTGCATTAACCTCTCCCCATGCAAAGCCTCCGGGCGATGCCGCTGTTCACCAGCATGTTGCACAACTGCAAGCATTGTAGCAAAGGACAGTGCTGGGCTGGGCACGGAGAAATGTCTCTCTAGGGCTGATACCAAGAGGAGGAATGCCTGGGCCAGGTTTGTGAGCCGAAATGACCTACAAAACGCCTGCACAGATTTGCATGGCCACAGGCAGGGCAGGAGGACCCTGGGAGGCAGGCCAGTCTTTCCCAGCAAGACTCCTGATGTCTTAGCTTGCATTTTTCTAATTACTCATATGTTTATCAGCCATTAAATTCCCTCTTCCTCCAACTGCCGCACCCCCTTGCCCATCTTCGCAACAGGGGAAGGTCTGTGAACCTTCTCTATTCTTCCCTAGAGGGGGGCTCGCCCTCCCTTTTCCTCTCAGGCTCACAGGTTCCCTTCACAAGCCAGGACAGGACTGGGAGCGGAGAGAAGCCAGCATCGTGGTTTCTCCGGCAACAGGGAGGCAAACACAGGATGAAAGTGTAGGCCTGAACCTGCTCTCACTGCCCTTTAAGCCATGTCTTCTGAGCTTCCAGGGTGACACCGTCTCACCAAGTCCCCCATTCTAAGAAGCCATGTACTCCCACCACCCCCATTTTACAGAAGAGGAGGTCGAGGCTGGGAGAAGTGAGTGAGCTGCGTGAGATCACACAGCTGGAAATAGCAGAGCTGGGCCCTAAGCCAACTGACTCCACTGAGCATCCCTAGCAAGCACCGGGGGGGGGGGGGGTCCCCGTTCCAAGTACCACATGGAAATGAGCCTGGACTGAACACAGAGCACCTGCTGTGGGTGGGAGTCCAAATGGGCTGGCCCTTCATCTCCAATGGGAGATTCTGGGAGTCCAGGATGGTAGAAACTAAGGGGTCAAGAAGGAAAAAAGTGGGTAGGAAGAGGTTTTCTGGGGGCCACAGTCCCAGGACAAACAGCAGCAGCACCCACCACCTACCACTTACCAAGCACCTACTGGGTGCCAGCCACTCCCTCATCCATGTCCTCACATGATGCCATGTGGAAGATGTTATTCCCATTTTACAGGTGGGAAAAATGAGGCCTAGAGAGGTTAAAAATTGCCCACCCAAGATCACTGAGCCAGTCGTTAAACAGACATCAACGATTTTAAGAGAGTTGTTGAGCTGTAACTAATAAAACTGATAGAAATACATTCTAGAAACTCTTGGGTGTACCAGGAGAGTGTACATGAATGCCCGAAATAACGCTGCTTATAATAGCAAAATGAAAATATGTCTCCATCAACAGAAGGATAAATTGTGGTAGTCATAAAATGGAACATAGCAGTGAAAATTAACTACCTTAGGCCCCAAGAATAAAAGTGGATGAATATCAAGAATATTGAGTGGGGGCGCCTGGGTGGCTCAGTCAGTTAAGCAAACTTTTGGTTTGAGCTCAGGTCACGATCTCAGGGTCCCTAGATTGAGCTCTGCATGGGGCTCTGCTCAATGGGGAGTCTGTTTGGGATTCCCTCTCCCTCTCCTGCTCCCCGTCCCCCTGCTCTCTCTCTCTCAACTAAATAAATAAATCTTTAAAAAAATATATTGAGTGAAAAAAGAAAACTCCGAATAATACACATGGAACAATATTATTTATGTAAGGTTTAAAAACCCCCGAAACAATACTATTACGTCACTTAGAGACGAATAAGTCAGTGATAAAGATGATCAGATTGGAGATAAAGAACCCTCTGATAAGCTTATCACCAAAGGAGACACAAGAGCGATTTAACTACATGGATAAGATTTTGTTTGGAAAGTTGGCCAGTGCGCACACCACTTTATATTACTTATTTAAATACTAATTTCTGGGGGGCGCCTGGCTGGAGCCATCTGTAGAGCATGTGACTCTTGATCGTTGTGAGTTCGAGCCCCATGTTGGGTGTGGAGCCCACTTAAAAAAAAAATTACATGGGGCGCCTGGGTGGCTCAGTCAGTGAAGTGTCTGCCTTCAGCTGAGGTCATGATCTCAGGGTCGTGGATCGAGCCCCTCACCGGGCACTCTGCTCAGCAGGGAGTCTGCTTCTCCCTCTCCCTCTCTGCTCTCCCTCTCTCTCTTTCTCTCTCAAATAAATAAATAAATAAAATCTTTAAAAAATTTTTTATTTTTTATTTTTTTTTAAAGATTTATTTATTTATTTGACAGAGAGACAGCCAGCAAGAGAGGGAACACAAGCAGGGGGAGTGGGAAAGGAAGAAGCAGGCTCATAGCGGAGGAGCCCGATGTGGGACTCGATCCCATAACGCCGGGATCACGCCCTGAGCCGAAGGCAGACGCTTAACGACTGCGCTACCCAGGCGCCCCTAAAAAATTTTTTAAATAAGTAAATAAATAAAAACATTAAACTGGTAAGAACAGATACTACACTTGTGTTTAGCCAAAAAGCCGAGAAGTGATTAAATAAAAATATTAAATACTAATTTTTTAAAAGCCAAACAAGAAGTTGACCAGAAGGTACTCTCCGTGCCTGACCTGAGAGGGCCGTAGGAACGAGGAACTGTGGCTCCGAGCGCACGGGCCTGCGGAGCTGCAGGGCACAGGGGCGGCCACAGCCGGGAGCTCACCTCTTTGCAGTGCTGTTCCCTCAGCAGGTCTCGGAGGGTGCGGTTGGTCTCTTCAAATGTGCTCAGCTTCTGCAGGAGAAGTTCCTTCTGCCTCGTTAGGGTGTTGATGTCCGTGCAGGTCATTTGTTTCTCCTGGAAGACAGCAGGCAGTCTTACAAGGTACACGGGGAGAAGGGAGGAGGAGGTGGAGGCGGCCCCTCTGAAGAGGTGCTGGCGCCAGGAAGCCCAGGTAAGAAGCCCCGGGCTGTGTACAGGGCCACAGTGGTCAAGGGCAGGCTTCCCAGAAGAGATGGACCTGGAAGGATGGGGGCAGAAGCTGAGTCGGCAGAGGGCGACAAGTGGGGAGAAGGGCTGGGGAGCTCAGGGTAGGCAAGCGCAGTTAGGGTGGGCTTCCTGGAGGAAGTGGAGGAGGACGACACCTGGTGGCCGATACTCGCAGGAATCAAACTGTGGCTGACACTTGCAGGAATCAGACTTATGCCTTGACTCACTGTGATCCCAAGAGACCCATGATGCGGTCTCCTCAGAGACCCTGGCCACCAGAGGTCATCCTCGAGGATCAGGCCCCGGAAGTGAGAGTGGGGGTGGGGGCTGAGGCGTCAAGTGTGCCCTCCCCTGGCCTGGAGATGTCATAAAGTCAGCCTGATGACTGCGTAAAGACCCCTCCCTAGCTTGCAACTTGCCCGCCTCTGGGCCCAGTCCCAGGGCCGGGGGGCTCTGCCTGCCACCTACCGTCTTCAGCTTGCCGATAGTGTCCTTCAAGGCCATGACTTGCTTGGCAGCAGCGGCTCCATCCATTTCAGCTTCGACCAGCTTGGACATGAGGCACTCCTTCTCCTGCTGGAGGTGTTTCTTCTGAAGCCTGGGGCCAGAGGGAATAGTGCTCTGTGAGCCCTCCCAGGCCCCGGCCCGCCCAGAGCTCTGAGGCTCGCCTCACAATGCCCTGCGAGGCTCACCTCCCGGTCAGGGCGCAGTGGGGGAGGGGGAGGGAGGGCTCCTGGAAGGCCACCTGGGCACCAGAGCCGGGCCTTCACCTCAGGTGACGTTAAGCCACCGTGACCCTGCTTGCCTCTCCGCCACTAGCATCACCTCTGTCCCCAGCCATCACCACAGCCTCGTAACCACCACCTTCGGATCCGCTTTTGAGCCGTCCCATCCAGCCCGCCACCCTGGAGCCCCGCCTGGCCCCACCACTCCCCGCTGTGAAAACCCTTCCATGCAAACTCCTCCGAGCACTAAGAACGGCCCCTGCCAAGCTCCACGGCACCCCTCGCCCTCCGCCCACCCCTCTCCTCACTCTGGCCTGCTTTCCAATTCCCCCTCGCCAACTGCTCCCTTGGGGCTTTCACTGGAGGTCCCACATGCTTTCCTCCCCCGCACCGACTGCCTATCTCCTAACCAGCCTGCAGCGCTCTCCTTAGATGTCGCTGGTTCCAGAAAAGCTGCCCTGCCCCCACCGGACCCTGCGGGGTCCTTGTCCTCCCTCACAGCATGAACGAGTAACTAGCTTGTGGCCGGCAGCCTGGGCTCCCCTGGGACCCGGGACCGCGCCTGGGCCTGCCTCCACCGCTGTGCGTTCCCAGGGCCGGGGCGGCCGGGCGGGAGGAACACACTCTGGGGCGGGGCGGCCTTACATGGTGAAATCCTTCTCCTCCTTGATGCGCTCGATGTTGTGCCTCAGCACCGTGTTCTCGTGCTCGGTCTCCGCCAGCTCGTGGGCCACCTCCTCCAGCTCCTCCTTTCGCTCCTCCAGGAACCTCTTGGCCATCTGGCGCTCACCCTTCTGCATCTTGACCTGTGCAGGAGCGTGCAGGCAGGGGCCACTGAGGGGGGCTCCGCCGCCGCCACGCCGCGAGGCCCGGTGCTTTGGGCCAGTTAAGGGCAACTCCGATTGATGGATACATAGGTACTGAGGTCCTGGGTGCTGGGCGCGATCTCAGTTAACCACCAGAGATGAAGGATAGACACTATTCATCTCATCTCCTCGTTACTGAGAAAACCCAGTACAGAGGGCCCAAGTGACCTGCTGGTTGGGGACAGAGCCAGGATACAAACCGTGGTTCAGCTGGCACACCACAGGGGAGATGTCACAAAAAGGCCCACGCTCCGTGGGCTGTGGAGAAAGGGCTGTTGCCAGGCAGCCCGCCCCAGGTTCTCCAGGGGGGCCCGTGAGCCCCGAAGGCAGGGCGGGGGATTAAAGACACAGGCCACGTCAGCCATCAAGACCCGGGACACAGCCCACCAACTGAGGACAGACTTCCTTCACCTCTTTGGGGCTCTGTTCTCTTTCTAAACTGTTGTGTAAAATAGGAAACAGAGGTCCCAGTGTCCCAGTCACGTCATCTCCAAAAAGGGGACGATACCACCACAGGCTCCATCTGTGGCTGTGACAAGTCAAACCAGGGCGTCCATACAGAGCACCAGGTGGGGTCAGAGCCAGGCCCTGCGCTATGTGCTCAATGGAGAGGGAGCCCAGGTTGCCCGGGCTACCTCCTCTGAGGCATCTGAAGCCTCACATCCTCAGGGCACTTAGCTAGTCCAGCCCCCCACCTCCCTCACCTCAGACTTGAGACAACCAACCGCGTTCATTAGACTGTCAATCTTCTTATCATAACGGTTCATTTTACAGTGACCCGAGTCGTCATCTTCCGTAGAGAGGTCACTTAACCGCATCACCGAGACCAGCTTTTCTGAAGACGGTGGCGTGATCTCCAGACAATGAGGTGGATTCTGATGCAGAGGAGGGAGAGACACGTGAACTCATAAGGCAAGGCCGCAAGCATCGGTTCCAGAGCACCTGCTTGTCCACTGGAGGCGAGAAGAGCTAAACCACTGAGGGCCGACCACAGGGACCCCAGGACGGACAGCGCACCAGGCCTTCTCGATGAAACGTTACCTACCCATGTTTACATGAGGTTTCTGAAGGTTCTCTACCAAGAAATAAACCTGTGTTACAATGTCAAGTTTAAAATAAAGGATAGAACAGACTGGCAAACACAGTCATAATACCCCAAGTTGGCAAAAGTTTGGGGCAATAGATGTTTTCATATACGTAACGTAAAAGGGAAATAAGTCAAAAATCTTTTAAGTGAATATGAATGCGTGACAGTGGACAGTTGCGAGTAACACAAATCTGCTATAAAAGGTACTTTAGGGACAAATGGGTAAATTTGAGTACGGACCAGATACATGATAATAAGAAATAAAGGTTTTAGGACTAATCACCGTTATTTTGGTTACATAGAGAAATACTATTAGAAATGCATACTGAATAATTTAGGGGTCAAAAGGTATGATGTCTGGAAAATATTTATTTCAGTGCATCAGCATAAAAACATATTTTTAAAATCAAATGCATGTGCCCCTCTGAAAAGTTTATGTAAAGCTGTATAACCCTTTGCTTTGTAAGACTCCAGATGGAAAGATATCTGGGAGCCAGAGTTTCCATGGGTTTTTGATACGTTGAACTTGACTCTCTCAGCCTGTAAGTTTATTCTGTTGCATTATGTAATTGCTATTTCTCATTTTTGTACAGTTCTGTGCGCCTCTTAAGCTGACGTGGCCAACCTTCTGTGCCAGTTTCCAGGGGAAGAGGAATAAAAGGTGTATTCAGTAAGAGAGTAACTCTCGTGCCAACCAACTAGGACTTACAGGGTACGATGTTTTTTAAAACTCCATGTGCCCTTTGTCCTGGCAATTCTATTTCTAGGGACTTACCAAGAATATCTATGAATGTGAATCAATATTTAAAATCAAGACAAGAAAAAAATAAATAAAATATTACAAGATAGTATTAGTTAAATACATCACAGCACAAATATACACACAATGGAATACTGCCTTAAAAAATACTGCGCAATGTAAATATAGTCAAAATATGTTAAAAAAGAATATAATGAAAAATAAAATTAAAAAATACAATGATAAGTGAAATATGGTCCCATCAAAACAAGGAGTCTCTTCGTAAGAAAAGATCAGGTAGGGTTCCACCAAGAAGTTCCAGAGCTCTTCTCAGAGTGGTGGGATGACAGGTGTTTTTTACTTTCTTCCTTGTGTTGGTTTGGATTTTCTAATTTTTCAACAGTGACCATGCATTGCTTTTTAAGACAAAAAGTCTGCAATATTTAAAAGGAAGATAATAGGACAATATATAGTATGATTACAATGATATTTTAAAAACCAAAACTATGCACAGGAAAAAGCGTGACAGTAAATATACCAAAATAGTAGCAGTTTCAGGAGGGTGGTTTCCCTGGGGAGTGGTAATGACAGCATCAGGACCAGAGGGGAGCTTCTGGGGAAGCTGGTGGTGATGTGGCTTCTTAAGCAGGGAAGCAGTTACACAGTATATTCAGTTTGTAAAAATTCATCGATCAAGCAATACATTCTTAATGTGTGTACTTTCCTACACTTCTCATACAAAGCTTTTAAAACTTAATAGCAGCCACATTAGAGTAGTAAGATTACAGTTGATGGTCTATTTGTCTGTGTTTTCAACTTCCCTTAATAAAAAATAGATCACCTTCAATAATAGGGTAGAGAAAAAACCCAGACCTCCTTCCCCCAAAGGTGATCAATCTATCCCAGATGGGGTTTTAAAAAATCAAACAAGAGGGGGCGCCTGGGTGGCACAGCGGTTAAGCGTCTGCCTTCGGCTCAGGGCGTGATCCCAGTGTTGTGGGATCGAGCCCCACATCAGGCTCCTCGCTATGAGCCTGCTTCTTCCTCTCCCACTCCCCCTGCTTGTGTTCCCTCTCTCGCTTGCTGTCTCTGTCTCTGTTGAATAAATAAATAAAATATTAAAAAAAAAAAAAAATCAAACAAGAATCCCCACATGTACATAGCAGCTTCTGAGGTCCATGTCCAGCTCACACCATATTTCCTCCTTCTAGGGTCTTTCTTCCTTGTCCACAATGGAAAGGGTCAGGCTAGGTCTTTCCAGAAACAAAGAGCACCACTGGGAAGGGGAAAGGCACTGGCTCAAGAGGGCAGCATGAAATACAGCCACTATTTGAGAGACAAGTCACCTCTCTGGGCTCCTCCATTCCTGGGATTCTGCAGCCCCGGGACTGAAAGTGGACATTGAGCTTTCCAGGGGGGACCACAGTTCCTAGCAACCTCAGTCAACAGGGAGGTCAATTTCCATAGTGGCAGATCTTCAATGTATACTTCAAAACTACCAAGTCTTTTCAGTTTTTTAAAAAGCATTTTAAAAAAATATTTTATTTTTTTATTTTATGTAATCTCCAGCCCCAACATGGGGCTCGAACTCAAGACCCCAAGATCAAGAGTCACACGCTCCGACTGAGCCAGCCAGGTGCCCCTAAAAAGCATTTTTAATTATAAAATATAGTATCCTTATTAAGATGAAATTCAAGCAGACCATAAAAAATAAAGCCCCCCCCAACCAGAGGTAATCACTGCTTACTACATCCTGTATATCTTTCTAGAAAAATGTTATACATACACAAACACATGCATGTACACGATACAGATGTTCTTTTTCTTTTCTTTTTTTTTTTTAAAGTAAGCTCTACGCCGAATGTGGGGCTCAAACTCACGACTCCAAGATTAAGAGTCGCACGCTCTGGGGCGCCTGGGTGGCACAGCGGTTGGGCGTCTGCCTTCGGCTCAAGGCGTGATCCCTGCGTTATGGGATCGAGCTCCACATCAGGCTCTTCCGCTACGAGCCTGCTTCTTCCTCTCCCACTCCCCCTGCTTGTGTTCCCTCTCTCGCTGGCTGTCTCTATCTCTGTCAAATAAATAAATAAAATCTTAAAAAAAAAAAAAAGAGTCGCACGCTCTGTGGACTAAGCCAGCCAGGTGCCCCACAGACGCCCCTTTTTGCACAAATAGGGGCAAACTCTACATGCTCTGTGGCTCCGTGCATCATTATCATTTATAAATATCTACCTCCGTCTTTGGACTGTATGGATATACATTGCATGGGTATATCATAATTTAACCAATACCCTCCTGATAGACATTTCAGTTGCTTCCAATTTTTCTTTCTTACAAACATCTTGATACGCCATCCCTGAACCCTTCTGTGACTTTTTAAGGATAAATTTCGCAGTATAAAACTACAGAATCAATTACTAGATATAAACCCATAGCATCCCTAGGGTGCCTGCCTTGTTCAGTTGGTGCAGCGTGCGAATCCTGATCTCGGGGTTGTGAGCTCAAGCCCCACATGGGGTGCAGAGATGACTTCAAAATTTAAATATCTGGAAAAAATTTTTAAAAAACCCAAACCAGAGCATTAATGTTTAGATAAATGCTCCGCAGCTGTTAAATGGTTTTACCACCCTCTCAAAATGCTCTAAAAAGATTTGCTGATTTCTCATATGCTTGTCAACATGAGGTATCGGTGAGCTTTTTAACTATATTCCATTCAACAAAAATGAGAGCTTGTGTTTGCTTTTAAAATATAGTTGTTTTTCATTTATGTCTCACTGATTATTAGTGAGGTACGTGTAGTGAAAAGTGCAAGACAGCATTTTAATTCCGATCTTTCTTATATAAGTACATGGACATATATGACTATGCATATATATATACATACACATATACATATATAAACGCACATATTTATGTATACACACACACACATACATACATACTGGTCAGAACACTTTTCATTTATTCCCTAGAATACCCCATACTCCCTTTGTCTTTTAGAAAAACTGGCAAATCAGGGAGTCACACCCATGAAGTAGGACTTCAGAGTAATTACTTTTATTTTTTATTTCTAATTTTAAAAGTAATCAACTATCAGCAAAAGACTGAATGTTTCAAAATGGGCCAGGCATCATCCTCCTCTCAAAGCAGCCTCAGGTCCATTTTACTCGCCCCGATTATGAGATCTTTGTCTAAAGTGCAGCCAAAAGGTCTTGCCTCATCACTGAGGTGTTTCACTGCAATTGACTAGAACGTAAGCCTAGGGAGGGGCGCGCCTGCGAGTCTGCGGCTCTCAGCCCCGGGCCCCGCAGTGTCTGGCACAAGTCTCAAGAAACATATGCTGCAAGAATTACTGCACGGATGGATGGATGGATGGATGGATGGACAACCAAAATATGTTGAGGCGTGGCTAAAAGAAAAAGGACAGTAATTCTCTTGGCACCCTGACAACTGATACGGAAGGCAATTATTCCCCAGGAGATTGTTTCGAAAGTGGTTTTGATGACATCTGTGGAATACACGCATGATCTCTTATGGAGGCTACCTCAAAAGAGGGGGCACTTTCTTAAATATGCACCTGGTATATACCTTGTTGGTTACACTTCAGATACTATCACGGTTGCATGGGGAAAGAATGTGGCTCTGCACACACACATCAGAGAGGCCGAGGGTGCGGCTTCTAGAGTGAGACCTCCCTTAGCCCTGACTCCGGCTCTGCTACTTTCTCTGGGACTTCATCTCTCTGAACCATGGTTTCCTCATATGTCTATGGGGAGAGCAAGACCTACCACCTGGCAGTGGTGTTAAGGGCTCAAGAACATTCGCGTACTTTCAGGGTTTAGCCAGGCGCTCAGTAACCAGGACCTACTGGGGCATCTCTAAGAGCGACAGCTGACCCTGAATCATACCGAGTTTGAGGCCTGCTAGAACCTGACCAGTCCGAGAAGAAAAGCCTGAACAAGAATGAGCCTACCTCCCACTTGCATCCCACATGCCGGGCGGATGATTTTCCAGGGGGCATCCAAGGTACCTTGGTTTTCACCCGGACACTCCGCCGCACATTCACGGTGTCCCCTTTCATTCCGCGCTTATGAGATTTCTGTGGAAAGGGACAAACCCAGGGTCACTCCCCCACACAGCTGGCCGTGGTCTCACTCTGGTGGCATCCACTTCCAGCTCTGCTGGGGAGCCTCCTCGGACTAGGGCTGCCGCCGCCATTTCTGGATGACAGTGCTGCCTACCTTCTGGCCAGGCAGCTGACCTCGGAAAGCAAGCGCATTTGTCTCCCAAACCTTTGTGGAGTCTGAAGTCCGAGGAGGCTGTGCTGGGAGGGGTCACCCTGCTCCACAGCCGTCACCTCGCCCGACCGGCATGCTCCTACCTGGCCGCTGGTTGCTGACGGTTTCGGGAGTTTTTTTATGTGGACGTGGACAGGAGTGTTCTCATCCACGTGAACATGTAAGGGGGGGGTTGAAGAGCGGTCCTTCATGGTTCGCTTCTGGCAGGCGGGGGAGGACAACACAAAAAAGGTTGATCTGTGGATGAGTAAACTGGCATAAAAAACTGAGCTCACAGCCTCCGGGGGCCACTGAAAGCCTAGCCACCAAGCGAGCAGGACAGCTACCAACTACTGGCATGCAGGCAGGGACCAAGGCAGCAGTGCCGTTCAGCACCCTCCCGCAGAGATCCCGGCTGAGGACCACCTGGAAGATCTAGGTCCGCTCAAGAGAGGGGTCTGCGAGACCTGCGGGTTCCACAAAAGAGCTGGAACCCAGGCCCCAGGGTCCTCAGAGCCGAATCTCCTTCCAAGCCCGCTGGAAAGCAGGGGAATCCTTCTGCCCCATGATCTGATCTGGGCACGCACAGTAGCACAGGATACAGCACATGGTTAGAGTCCACGATAAACCAGGCAGCAGGCAGGTGAGGGAGGAGGAAAGCGGAAAGCTAAAGGAAATGCTGAGATGAGAAGGTTGTACTGATTCGGAAGAGAATTCGAGCAGGGCGGAACCCCCAGCCATACACCCCTTGCCCACCACCCGCAACCATCCCCTCCCCATTCTCTTTTCTTCTTTTGCAAAACGTGTTTCTCAGGACTTCTGGAATTTGGAAGGATTAGGTTAAGACAACCTCCTCACACCCAGCAGCTTTACCACAGGCAGAAAAAAATAAAACAAAAAACAAACCCCCAATCAGCAGGATATGCAGGAAAGCCTCTAGCAGAGCACTGGGCCACAGTGGTAGCAGCGGGGAAAGGTGCTCCCGGAAAAGGCGTGCCGAAGCGTTTCTGGTGGGGCTGCAGAGTGGAGGGCTGCTCCGTGGGCACGTCACCTACCGTCACAGTCACACTGGGGGCGCCACAAGGTGTCCTCAAGACCTTTTTCTGCGTGAGACTTGTTACTCCGTTCTTCCCACACGATGGAAACCTGCATCCAGGCACAAGAACCAGATTGTAAGCAGAAAACTAGGGCTCTTTTATCTCTTAGATCTCCCGAAATGACACAGGAGTTCACGGCTAGGAGAACCAGTCTGGAATCACTTGGCTCCCTTTACATGGCCACCGAACACACATGGTGTGCCCGGCAGGGGGATGGAAACGGGGTGATGGGCATTCGCTGGACCGGCCTTTTAACCTCGCTGTCACATCACACGTATTGTGACCTTTTGCTGAAAAGCCCAGCTGTCATCCTGTCAGGTGACAAAAAGCAGGCAGCAGGGGAGCACCAGGCAAGGTACTAGTGTGGCCAATGGTGAAAGTACCCAGGACTGTGCCCGGAGCAGAGGCGGCCCTGGAGAAATGCTCCAGGAATGACAGTCATTAAAAGATAGAGCAGCAGGCCCAGGAACAAAGTTCCTGTGACTCAAATTCATTAAATTCACAGTCACATATTCCAGGAAGCTGATGGAAAGTTACCATGTCCCCAAATATTCTACTTACTACCCTTTAAAATCCTGCGAAGCAGGGTTATTTTTGTTTTAGATAGGTTATATATATACATATATATATATATATACACACACACACACACACAAACACACGCATACACACACACACACACACACACATACACTATGTGCAATTTGTCACATTCATACATGAACAGCCCCATCACCAGATCTGCAAATACAGCAGAAGTTTCATCTCCAGCATTTGGCAACAGAGCGTCCAAGAATTCCACCACAGAAAGGGACTGGGAAAACTCATTTGATCCATCCCACTACCTCCTGACAGCCTCCCAATAGGACTTCTGCCCTCCCCGCAAATATTTTGAGGCGAATAAACCTAAAAACGCAACACGAAAATGCCCGAGCACTTTAGCGTGCATCCTGCTGTATGTGTATCACACCTTGATGAAAAAGAAAAAATATTTATTGCGCCCTATTCATCCTTTAGGTGAGGAATACCAAATCTGAGTAGACAGATTTTTTTCCCCCATCTCACTTAAAATCCAACAGATTTGGGAAATCTGTCCCCCCCTGCAGGCTTGCCGGCAATCACCCGACTGCATCGACACCTTGTTAACGGCCTACATCGTTGTTATTTATTTACACGTAGCTTCCTTTCAAAAAGGACCTGAGCTAGTACTCCATGGAGACAACGGTGGCCCTGTTTGCTGTCAGAAACTGGGGCACCTGGGGAGAGAGGGAGGGCAAGAGGGAAGCAGAACTGGGATTGTGAGCAAGACTTTTTTTCCCTCCTTCCCTTTAAAAATGACTTTTCAATGTTTTGGTCCAGACTTTCAATACACAGAACAGGGAAGCTGAAAAGAGAAGCCTCCGATGAGCCTGGCCTGGGGGCCCCTGACCACCTTTCCCTGCCCTTCTGCGGAGGCGCCCCCCACGTTGGCAGTACCTGGGGGAGCCGCCTGAGGATGAGGCAGACATGGCTAGGCATCAAAGCCGCAAAGGTGGGCAATTGGGTCAGCAGGCTCTGCTCAGGGGGACCCAGAGGGACTTGTCAATGAGAATCTCAGGGGCCCGGCATCAAACGTCCTCTCTGAGGGGAGGAGGGTGGAAGCTTTAGGGGTGGCAGTTGGATGTAAACTTGGGAGGCGCTCCTCTACTGTCCAAGTCGCACAGCAACTGTCCTGCCAAAGTGGGGGGAGATAGGAGAGGCTGAGCGACCTGCGGGGCAGCGGGAGGGCGGCCGGTAGGTGCTGGGGGGCGCGGAGGGAGCTCCCCTCCCCAGGGAGGGACGGGGGGAGGAACTTCAGGGGCAAGGACCACCACGCCCAGGCCCCACCCGGGAAAGAAGGTGGGTGGGCCACCAGAGGGAAAACCTGAGGCGCCGGCTGGCGTGCGTGAAGGGCGGGCAGGCACCGGTAGGCCCCCAAGTGGGCCCCAAAGGGCCGAAACCCGCGCAGGGAGCAGGAGGGATATTCGGGGCGGGGCCAGGGCAACTGTCTCCTAGGAGAAGGGGCGTTCCCGGGAGAATAGAAACCCAGAGAGGACCAATAGTATTTGAAGGCGGGAGGGGCCGCGGCTGCAGGGGAAAGGTGCGAGTGGCCTCAAGTGGGTACTCCCGACGGCGGAGGGAAAATCCTCCAGGGCGCAGCAGCCAGCGGCCACTGGGATTTAGTATCCGCATTAGAGCGGGTCAGACGCCGGGTGGTGCAGGGAGCGGGACGGAACCCCCGGTGAGGCCCCCTGGACGGGTAATCCCACTCCCGCCTCCCGCGGGGTCGGGGGGCCGGGAGGCGGCCGCCGGGGGACAGCGCTGTCTACGAGGCGCGGACAAATAACTGCCGAGTCGCGGCCCGCAGGGAGGGAGAGGCGGCCGGGGCGACGCCCACCGGCGGACAGGGGTCGCGGGGCCTGGCCTGTCTCCGTCGGCGGGGAGGAGGGACGACCACCCACCAGCGGGCAGGAGGGGACCAGTTTCTGCCCATAGAGAGAAGGGTGAGGCCCTGCCGGAGGGCGGCGTAGGAAGGAGCAGAGTCCTGCCAGAGGCCAGGTCAGGAGGGAGGCGGCCGGCCCGCCCGTTAGCGGGAGGAGAAGAAGGCCCGCGCCGAGGGGGCGGGGCGGGGGCCACATTCTGACGGGAGCCGGACGAGCGCGCCAGGGGGCTGGAGGGGGTGCGGCTGCGGGGAGGGGGGCGGGGGGCGACGGGGGTCGGCGACCCCGGCGGGGGCCATGCTGCCCATGGGACGCGGCCCGGCGGTGGCCGCGGAGCACGCCGGAGCGCCCGGGGTCCCGCCTGCCGGCGGTCTCTCACCAGGAGCGACACGGCTGCGCCCAGAAACGTCTCCTTATGAAGTCGTTGAAGTCGGAGGCCAGGGCCGTGCCATGGAGACGCCGCGGCGGATGCAGTCCGGCTCCCGCGGCGGCTCCTCCCCGCTTCCGCCTCCTTTTCCGACACCCGGTCGGCAGCTCGCCCATTGGCCAGTTCAAACCCCCCCGGGAGCCTCTCGGGTTTCGCCATTTAGGCCCAGCCCCTGGCGTCACAGAGATGCCCCGCCCCACCCGAAGCTCCGCCCACGTCCCGGGCCACGAGTCCCGTCGCCGTGGAGACGCGCGACGCCACCAGCGGGCCTTGCCTCGGCTTGCCACGCCGTTCAAGGCCCGGCTGACCCTCCGCCATTTTTATCCTGTCTTGGTCCTCCTCTAGTCCCCTAACTCGAAGGAGCGCTAAAACTCTACCCCGGAACCTTTGATACGTGTTAGGAAACCGGGTTCAGACGGAGGACACACAACACGTTTGTGGCCGGAGCTACGCGCTGCTTCTGGAAATCCAACCCTGTCAATACTCCGCTGTTGCACACCACCCAGACTCTCTCCCCCTCCTACAGCGCCAACTCCGTCCTTGTCCAGACAGGAGGAAGGGGTCGCGTTCCCCTTGCCCCTCACCGCCCTCCTGCACACTGGGTGCTGCTGTGTGTACAGACCTACTTCGATGAGGTTCTCGCTGAGCCGCCATCTTCTCAACTATGCCTCGCTGTCGACCAATCAAGGGGGGCTGTCACGTGGCTCACCGCGCCGCCCTGGATTCTGGGAGACTTTAACATCCTCAGGCCAACCTGGCCTCAGTTCCTCGACATCGTCATGTCCATGACTTCCCCGTGCACCTCAGCCGTGGACCCCCGGGGCCACACAACCGGTCCACATGAAATCTGAAATTCCAGCTTCCCCCCTCTCCACATAGTACCTGCTTTTCTGGCTTCGCTTTCATCGGCTAGTGGCCACCATATTCATTCCCCAGTGTTCAGGAGCCCGCCACGTCCGTTCATCTTCTCCCTGAGGTTCTGCAAGGATGAAGCCCACACGTCATTGCCTCCACCTTCACCTGAGCCCTCACCACCACCCAGAACTGTTCCATTTGTCCCTAGACATCTTCCCTGTCCCCGAGTGACTCCTACCATCCCATACTCCAACTCTCCTTTTTCATAGAGAAAAATAAAACCATCAAATGGAAGTCCCTCTACCTTCTCCCTACTCGCCCTCATTTTTAACTTCCCCCATCCTTTAATTTCCCCTACAAAGGAAGAGATGTCCTTCTTGCTGCTCAAGGTAAAGTTCTTGCTGCCAGGCCTAGGTCAATTATCTCTGTAAAATGTCTCTTGCTACCCCCAGCACAGAATTGTTGATCATTTCTCAATGCCCCCACATTCACCAAACCAATATTTATTAAGTCTCTGCTATGTGCTAAACCCAGTTTAAGAAGCACTAGACCTACATACCCTACCTCGTCTCCCAGGAGCCCACAGCCAACCTCTCTGACATGACCAGATAACATGGTTGAAGCTTTCCTACCTACTGAAGGATTTTGCCTATGTGATTTTGGCCCCTCTTCACCATCTGAAGAGGGTCCTTGCCTGCCACTGCACTGCTTTGGGGGGCTTTTGTGTTGGAGAATGTGAAAATGGACAGAATTGAGAGGTACACACACACACACACACACACACACACACACACAGGGCACTGGGTGACAGGAAGGAGGAGGAAAAGTTCCTCAGAAAATAGGAAAGGGTTGGGTGGTGGAAGGGATACTGAAGACCATCACATGGACACCTGTGGTGTGTGGAAGATGTGGGATGGAGAAGAAAAGGGAATATTTAAAAGGATAGCTGTGATCTGGGTATCTATCCCTTTTGTAGCGTTTGAGAAATGCAAGAAAAGAACTTGAGTTACTCTGACATTACTTTGGACGGCTGGAACATGTCTTCTGAATGCAAACCACTCTGAGCTGGCCAGGATTGGCCACTTTTTTTTAAAAGAACAACATCCAGCACTGACAAGGACATCGGGAAACAAGCAGTCTCATACGTTGCTGGCAGGATTAAAAATTGATGTAATCTTTTGGTGTGCCTGGGTGGCTCAGTCAGTTAAGTGTCCAACTCTTGGTTTTGGCTCAAGTCACGATCTCAGGATTGTGGGATAGAGCCCAGGGATGGGGTCCATGCTGAGCAGGGAGTCTGCTTCTTTCCCTTTCCCTCTGCTCTCCTCCTGTACTTCCCTGCAGTGCACTCTCTTTCTCTGTCTCAAATAAATAAATCTTTAAAAAATAAAAATTAAAAAATTGAAATTGATGTAATCTTTAGAACAACTGGACATTATAAAAACCTTAAACGGGTGTCTGGCTGGTTCAGTCAGTAGAGCATGCAACTCTTGATCTCGGGGTTGTGAGTTTGAGCCCCATGTTGGTATATAGATTGCTTAAAAATAAAATCTTAAAAAAAACTATATATAATGACTCAACAATCGCACTACTGGGTATTTACCCCAAAGATACAAATGTAGTGATCCAAAGGGGCACCTGCACCCCAATGTTTAAAGCAGCAATGTCCACAATAGCCAAACTATGAAAAGAGCCCAGATGTCCATTGACAGATGAATGGATACAGAAGATGTGGTGTATATACACAATGGAATATTACACAGCCATCAAAAAATGAAATCTTGCCATTTGCAACAACGTGGATGGAACTAGAGGGTATTATGCTAAGCAAAATAAGTCAATCGGAGAAAGGCAATTATATGACCTCACTAATATGTGGAATTTAAGAAACAAGACAGAGGATTATAGGGGAAGAGAGGAAAAAATGAAACAAGAAGAAACCAGAGAAGGAGACAAACCATAAGAGACTCTTAATCTCAGGAAACAAACTGAGGGTTGCTGGACAGGATGGGGGAGAGAGGATGGGGAGGCTGGGTGATGGACACTGGGGAGGGTATGTGTTGTGGTGAGCGCTGTGTGTTGTGTAAGACCGATGAATCACACACCTGTACCCCTGAAACAAATAATACATTATATGTTAACAACAACAACAACAACACAAAACTGGGGCACCTGGGTGGCTCAGTCAGTTAGGCATCTGCCTTCAGCTCAGGTCATGATCCAAGGGTCCCTGCTCAACGGGGAGTCTGCTTCTCCCTCTCCCTCTGCTCCTCCCATCCACTTGTGCTCACTCTCTCTCTTAAATAAATAAATGAAATCTTTTAAAAATTAAAAAAAAAACTATATATGTAATATTCCTAAACAGCTGGGTGTAAGAGGATGTTGGTGTTTAAGGTTTTATTTCTATTTATTTGATTTTTGGAGGTTTTTTAAAGCAATCTCTACACCCAACATGGGGCTGGGACTCACAACCCCAAGATCAAGAGTCACGTGCTCTACCAACTGAGACAGCCAGGCACCCCTAGGAATGAATTTTAACATAATCATCAAGAAGGCAGGCAAAGAGGGGCGGCTGGGTGGCTCAGTCGTTAAGCGTCTGCCTTCGGCTCAGGTCAGGATCCCAGTGTTCTGGGATCGAGCCCCGCATCGGGCTCCCTGCTCAGCGGGAAGCCTGCTTCTCCCTCTCCCACTCCCCCTGCTTGTGTTCCCTCTCTCGCTGCCTCTCTGTCAAATAAATAAATAAAAATCTTAAAAGAAGAAGAAGGAGGAGGAGGAGGAGGAGGAGGAGGAGGAGGAGGAGGGGAAGGTAGGCAAAGATTTGGACCTTAAAGAGAAATTTCCTTTCAGCCTTTCTTTTCCTCAATGTGATTGTCTTTGGACTGACCCCTTCTTACCCTCCCATGGGGGTGAGAGACTCAGGGAAAGGAGGGAGAGGTGTCCCTCAGGCTTGCCTGTAGCCCAGTCAAAAAGAGGGCTCCACATGGACCAGGAAGCCTTATGGGTTTGGAGCAAAAGCCAATTAAAGACAGGCAACATGCGTTTGCACAGTGCACACCCTGTGCACATTAGTTCTCTCTGGAAGCTGGTGCAAGGATGAGTGGCCCAGCGCAGTTACAAATAGAGAGTAATTAGAAGAAAACAGGCAGTAATTTCTTTGACATCGGTCTTAGCAGCATTTTTTCAGTATGTCTCCACAAGCAAAAATAAACTCTTGGGGGGCGCCTGGGTGGCACAGCGGTTAAGCGTCTGCCTTCGGCTCAGGGCGTGATCCCGGCGTTGTGGGATCGAGCCCCACATCAGGCTCTTCCGCTATGAGCCTGCTTCTTCCTCTCCCACCCCCCCTGCTTGTGTTCCCTCTCTCGCTGGCTGTCTGTATCTCTGTCGAATAAATAAATAAAATCTTTAAAAAAAAAAATAAATAAAAATAAATAAACTCTTGGGACTACCCCAAAATAAAAAAGCTTTCACACAATGAAAGAAATCATCAACAGAATGAAAAGACAAACTCTGAATGGGAGGAGATATTTTCAAAGGATATATCCAATGAGGATTTAGTATCCAAAATATATAAAGAACTCCAACAACTTAACACCAAAAAAACACAAAAAATCCAATTAAAAGATGGGCAGAGGACCTGAATAGACATTTTCCCAAAGAAGACATCCAGGTGGCCCACAGACACATGAAAAGATGCTCAGCGTCACTCATCATCAGGGACATGCAAATCAAAATGTCAATGACGGGCGCGTGGGCGGCTCCACTGATTGAACATCAGACTCTTGGTTTTGGCTCAGGTCCTGATCTCAGGGTCATGGGATAGAGCCCCGTGTCAGGCTCTGCTCTCCGTGTGGAGTCTGCTTGGGATTCTCTCTCTTCCTCTGCCCCTCCTACCTCCCCCCACCCCAGCTCAAGCTCTCTAAATAAATAAATAAATAAATAAAATCTCAAAACCTCCATGAGATGTCACCTCACACCTGTCAGAACGTAGTATCAAGGGGCGCCTGGGTGGCACAGCGGTTAAGCGTCTGCCTTCGGCTCAGGGCGTGATCCCGGCGTTCTGGGATCGAGCCCCACATCAGGCTCCTCCGCTATGAGCCTGCTTCTTCCTCTCCCACTCCCCCTGCTTGTGTTCCCTCTCTCGCTGGCTGTCTCTATCTCTGTCGAATAAATAAATAAAATCTTAAAAAAAGAACGTAGTATCAAAAAGACAAGAATTAACAAGTGTTGGCAAGGATGTGGGAAAAAGGAACCTTCATGCACCGTTGGTGGGAATGTAACTTAGTGCAGCTTCTATAGAAAACAGTGTAGAGAGAGGTTCCTCAAAAAATTAAAAATAGGGGCGCTTGGCTGGCTCAGTGGGTGGAGCATGTGGCTCTTGATATCTGGGTCGTGACTTCAAGGCCCATGTTGGGGGTAGAGATTACTTAAAAATAAAAGTGTTTAAGGGGCACCTGGGTGGCTCAGTCAGTTAAGCATCTGACTCTTGACTTCAGCTCAGGCCGGGATCTCCGGGTCTTGGGATTGAGCCCCGAGTCAGGCTCCGTGCTACATGAAGGCTGCTTAAGATTCTCTCTCTCCCTCTGCCCCTCCCCCTGCTCTCTCTCTCCCTCTCTAACCAAGTAACTAACTAAATAAATATTAAATCTTTTAAAAAGAAAGAAAATGAAAACACTAATTCAAAAAGCTAAAGGCACCTGTATGCTTACTGCAGTGTTATTGATAATAACTAAGATATGGAAGCAGCCAAAACGTCCACTGATAGATGAATGAATAAAGATGTGGTGTGTGTGTGTGTGTGTATACAAAATGGAATATTGCTCAGCCATAAAAAAATGAGAAATTGCAGAGACCTGGGTGGCTCACTGGGTTAAGCTTCTGCCTTTGGCTCAGGTCATGATCCCAAGGTCCTGGGATTGATTCCTGCATGGGGCTCCCTGCTCAGTGGGGAGCCTGCCTCTCCCTCTGCCTGCTGCTCCCCCTGCTTGTACTCTCTCTCTCTCTCTGACAAATAAATGAATAAAATCTTTTTAAAAAAACAAGATATTTACCATTTGCAACCACATGGATGGACCTCGAGGATCTTGTGCTAAATGAAATAAGTCAGACAGAGAAAGACAGGTACCATGTGATCTCACTTATGTGTGGAATCTAAAAACCAGAACAAATGAATAAATCAACAAAAAGCAGAAACAGACCCATAAACACAGAGAACAAACTGAAGGTTCTTGGGGGGGGCTGTCAAAATGAGTGAAGGGGAAGGGAGATACAGGCTTCCAGTCACGGAATGAGGAAGTCATAGGAATAAAAGGCGCAGCATAGGGAATATAATCAATGATATTTTAATAGCTTTGCATGGTGATAGGTGGTCACTACAGTTGTGGCGAGCACAGAATGGTGTATAAACTTGTCAAATCACTATGTTGTACACCTGAAACTAATGTAACATTGTGTGTCAGCTGTATTTCGATTTTAACAATAATAAACACATAAATAAACTTAAAGGCAAGAAAAAGAAAAAAGAAAAGAAAAATAAACAATAGAGGATAGTCAGGGTGAAGCAGGGAGGATCTCATAGAACCAGATCTCAACACACCGGTCTGTCTGCCCTAAGCGCTACTTAAAATGACTAATATTGTAGAAGGATGAAAAATCAATCCTAGCTGCTTGATAAATTATGTCACATATATTCAGAAAATACTACACAGCCATTAAATATGCTAAGATGGATTATGCAGGCATGGAAAGATCCCCAGACGTGTGACTGAGATAAATAAAAGGTGAGGTGCTACACTGAGCAGGGCTATGATGCCATCTCTGCACGAAAACCGCGTGAGCACGTTACCGCCAGCAGGTCAAAAGAATCTGGAGGAATATACACTGAACTGTTATTGCTGGAAGATGGAATTAGGAGAGAGCTCTTCACTGGTACGTTGTGAATTTCTGTAATGGTTAAGTTGCTTGTTTTTTTTTTTTTTTAAGATTTTTTATTTATTTATGTGACAGAGAGACAGCCAGCGAGAGAGGGAACACAAGCAGGGGGAGTGGGAGAGGAAGAAGCAGGCTCATAGAGGAGGAGCCCGATGTGGGACTCGATCCCATAACGCCGGGATCACGCCCTGAGCCGAAGGCAGACGCTTAACGACTGCGCCACCCAGGCGCCCCAAGTTGCTTGTTTTTGTTTGTTAAATAATCTCTACACCCAACGTGGGGCTTGCATTTACAACCCTGAGTTCAAGAATTGTATGCTCTGGGGCGCCTGGGTGGCTCAGTGGGTTAACCGTCTGCCTTTGGCTCTGGTCATGATCTCAGGGTCCTGGGATCGAGCCCCACGTCAGGCTCCTTGCTCAGTGGGGAGTCTGCTTCTCCCTCTCCCTCTGCCTGCCATTCTGCCCGCTTGTGCGCTCTCTCTGTCAAATAAATAAATAAAATCTTGGAAAAAAAAAAAAGAATTGCATGCTCTACTGACTGAGCCAGCCGGGCGTCCCTGTAATGTTTAAGTATTTTTTACAAGGGAATATGTTTGTAGTCAGAAAAAAATCAACAGATTACAAACTCGCTGAAGAGACTAGTGAGATAGCGCAGAAAAACCATGTTGAGGTTGTAAACTGAAAGCTCAGTGTAAGGCTTATGCAGATGTTTGGGTGGCTGGGGAGAAATGTAGATAGAAATTCATAGAGAGGGGGCACCTGGGTGGCACAGCGGTTCGGTGTTTGCCTTCGGCTCAGGGCGTGATCCCAGTGTTGTGGGATCGAGCCCCACATCAGGCGCCTCTGCTACGAGCCTGCTTCTTCCTCTCCCACTCCCCCTGCTTGTGTTCCCTCTCTCGCTGGCTGTCTCTATCTCTGTCGAATAAATAAATAAAATCTTTAAAAAAAAAAAAAAAGAAATTCATAGAGAAAGGGTGCCTGGGTGGCTCAGTGGGTTAACTGTCTGCCTTCTGCTCGGGTCATGATCTCAGGGTCCTTGGATCGAGCCCCACGTCGGGCTCCCTGCTCAGCGGGGAGTCTGCTTCTCCCTCTCCCTCTGCCTGCCTGCCCCTGCCCCTCCCCCATGCCCGCGCTCCCTCTCTCGTTCTCTCTCAAATAAATAAAAATCTTTTAAAAGAATTAAAATTCAAATAATTTTTTTAAAAAAGAAATTCATAGGGTAAAGAATGCAAGTTTCTGGTAGAAGGTGCTTCTTATGTCCCTCTTGTATATTCTCCGTGGTACTTTTGAAAAAAATTCTAATTGTGAACTATATTTTCAAAAGAGGGCATGTGATGTGTATCAGTTTGCTAGGGCTACTATAACAAAATACGACAAACTGAGTGCCCTAAACAACAGAAATGTACGGTCTGACAGTTGCAGAGGTGAGACATCTGAGAGCAAGTTGTCAGCAGGGCCGTGCTCCCTCCAAAGGCGCTAGGGTAGGTTTCTGGTAGGTTCCTGGCTTCTGGTAGGTTCTTCAGTGGCAGAACTCCAGTCCACGCAGGACATTCTCTCTGTGTGCACGTCTGGGGCCAACTTTCCCCATTTATAAGGATACCAGTTATACTGGATTAGGGGCCCAGTCTACTCCAATACGACCTCATCTTAACTAACTGCCTGTTTCTAAATAGGTCACATTCCGAAGTACTAGGGGTTAGGACTTCAACGTCAGAACTTTTGGGGGACACAATTCAACCCGTAACATAGTGCTCATGTTCAGTTTAAAGATGTAAGAATAGGGCGCCTGGGTAGCGCAGTCGTTAAAGCGTCTGCCTTCGGCTCAGGGCGTGATCCTGGCGTTATGGGATCGAGTCCCACATCAGGCTCCTCCGCTGGGAGCCTGCTTCTTCCTCTCCCACTCCCCCTGCTGTGTTCCCTCTCTCGCTGGCTGTCTCTCTGTCACATAAATAAATAAAATCTTTTAAAAAATAAATAAATAAATAAATAAAATAAAGATGTAAGAATAAAAAATAATAAACACTAATGGAGCCACTACTCAGCTTAAAAAATAAGAGATTGAGGGGCGCCTGGCTGGCTCAGTTGGTAGAGCCTGCGACTCTTGATCTCGGGGCTGTGAGTTCAACCCCCATGATAGGTATAGAGATTACTTATAAATAAAATAATAAAATCATTTTAAAAAAAGAAATAAGAGATTAAAATTTTTTTAGGGGCACCTGGCTGGTTGGTCAGTAGAACATGTGACTCTTGATCTCAAGGTCGTGAGTTCAAGTCCCACATTGGGTGTAGAGCCTACTTAAAAAAAAAATTTTTTTTTTAAACCAGAAGACACTATCTCAGAATGTTAACACTGACGATTTTATTTTGCTCGTTTTGTCTTTCCAAATTTCTACAATGAATGTGAATTAGAAAGAACCACAGGTAGGGGCACCTGGGTGGCACAGCGGTTAAGCATCTGCCTTCGGCTCAGGGCGTGATCCCGGCATTATGGGATCGAGCCCCACATCAGGCTCCTCTGCTATGAGCCTGCTTCTTCCTCTCCCACTCCCCCTGCTTGTGTTCCCTCTCTCGCTGGCTGTCTCTATCTCTGTCAAATAAATAAATAAAATCTTTAAAAAAAAAAAAGAAAGAAAGAAAAGAAAAGAAAGAACCACAGGTAAAGGAAAAGCTAGCGAGGAGCTCCGGCGCTGGGCCCCAACCCTGGGAGCCACGAACAGCAGAGGGAGGCCCCTCAGTACCATGCCCCAGCCCCTGGCTCAGGCTCCAGCCTCTCCATTTGCCCAAGGGTCTGATTACCAGTGATTTCCATCCCAGAGCACGTCCTCCAGGGCCGTGATGCAACTGTCACAATACTGCCCCGGGGGAAAAGGGACTCTGTGCTCCAGAGCGGGCCGGCTTTTTCTTTCACGCCGTGGGTGGTGCTGGTGGAGAGAAAATTCTCCCAGGCCTTATCAAGGCTTAGGCTCCCCCTTGACCCTTTGACCAGCCAGCCCCTCGCTGGCCCTGGGCCCCTGAGACCAGATGGACTCTGCATACACTGAGATCCTGGTTTGGCGGCTGCCCAAACCAGTGGTTCTCAAAGTGTGGTCCCCGCACCACCGGCGTCAATCAGCACCACCAGGGAACTTGGTAGACGTGTAAATCTGGGACCCCACCCTGGACCTACGGAATCGGAAACTCCAGGGATGGGGCTTAGTAACCTGTGTTTGAACACGTTCTCCAGGTGATTCAGATGACCTCTAAAGTTTGAGACCGGGACGCCTGGGTGGCTCCAGTGGTTTAGCGTCTGACTTCGACTCAGATCATGGTCCTGGGGTCCTGGGATCGAGCCCCGCATCGGACTCCCTGCTTGGCGGGAGCCTGCTTCTCCTCTCCCTCTGCTGCTCCTCCTGCTTGCGCTCTCACTCTCAATCTCTCTCTCTGTCAAATAAATAAATAACATCTTGAAAAGAAAAGAAAAGAAAAGAAAAAAGAAACCGTAGTGTAACATATTAGGGAAGGTGTTAAAGTTCAGTTTTGTACAAAACTTCCAAATAAAACGTTATACCCATTAAAAGCAGACACAAGAGGCCACATACTACATGAGTGTGTCCCTGGGGTAGTTTGGAAACAGCACAACCATAGGGACAGAAACCAGATCTGTGGTTTCCAGGGGCTAGGGTGGGAGAACGGTGCTGACTGCAGGCTGGCGTCGGGGAATTGGCAGAATATATCCCACATCGTCATTGCGGTGGTGGTAACAGGACTGTTTACGTTCGGCAAAAAGCATCCAAGTCCATTTCACTGTGTGTCGATTTAGCGGGAGTTCTGGGCGCTGTCGCTGCTCAGAGTCACCTGGGGCAGGAAGTTCAGAGAGTCAGACCTCACCCACAACCTACTGAATCAGGACCTGGCTGGCGGGAACACAAGGGGGGCAGTCATGTGCCTTTTAACAAGCTCGCCAGGAAATGGGACAGGGTGGGGTGGTTTGCAGTGTGTGGTTTAGGGCCGGGGTTTCTGGGTCAGGACAGGATTCCAAGCTTCTATCTTGGGTCCAGACCTGAGCCCTGAACCCCAGGCTCCTACATCAACTACTACCTGACGGCCGCCCCCGGATCCTGCCCGCCCCCTCCCCCCAGCCAGCCTCACCCATAGTCTTCTCCATTTCAACTGATGGCCGTTCCATTCCTCCAGAATTTCAGGCCCCAAACTTTGAATATCACCCTCCATTCCTCTCTCTCTCTTTTTTTTTCCCTTGTTTGTCATTTGGTTTTTATTTCACACTTCACTCTTGTGTCCAGCTGGACTGGGAGGCGGATAAGGACCACGTGGAACACAAAGACCTACTATGAGAGCACAAAGACCGTAGGACGTCGCGGGCAGGTGGGGAGGGGGGTGCCCTCCCAAGGTAAAGCACAAGCCCATTTATCAGCGCCGTCTGCAGACAGCACTGGTGACCTAGCTGGTCTTGCCATTCCCGGATCCGAAGCGCTCCATGGTTTCCGTGTCCTCTTTCACCTTACCAAAGACCACAGGCTCACCCTCCAGCCCCTCGGGCTTGGCAGCGCAGATGACAAACTGGGCACCATTTGTGTGGGGCCCAGCATTGGCCATGGACCAGATGCCAGGACCCGTGTGCTTCAGGATGAAATTTTCATCATCAAACTTCTCCCTCTGTATGGACTTGCCCCTCGTATCTTCATGGTGTGTGACGTCACTGCCCTGGCACAGAAATCCCCGAATCCTTCTGGGAAAGCAGGAGCCAAACCCTTCCTCCCCAGGCCTCAGAGCATGTGAGTTTGCTGCTGTCTTGGGAACTTTGTCTACAAACAGCTGGAAGGAGGTGCAGCCCAGCAGCTCAAGACTACGGTGGGGTTGACCATGGCTAAGCAGCGCAGGGAGGCTCTGGGTGGTGGTGTCAGCATCTGCAAAGCCTCCTATCCTGCTCTAGAAATTCTGTCGGCTCTACCTTCTCACCGCCCCGCTGCCAGCAAACACCCTGGTCTGAGGCACCATCGCGTCTCACCTGGATTCTTACAGTAGGTTTCTAACTTCTCTCCTTGTTTCTCCCCTGGGCCAACCTACAGTTTATTCTCAGTGCTGTAGCTGGGGTGATCATGTTAAAATAAGTCAGACCATGTCATTTCTTGGCCTCAAACCCTCGGGGCTCCCTGTTCCAGAGTAAAAGCCAGAATGTCCTCCAAGGCCCTCCGTGCTCTGCCCTGACCTTGGCTCCATCATCCCCAAGCCCTCCAGGCCTTGCTCACTCTGCTCCAGCCACACTGGCCTCCTTGCTGTCTTTTCAACCTGCCAGTCCTGCTCCTGCCTCAGGACCTTTGCATATGCTGTTCTGCTGGTCTGGAATGGGCTTCCTTCAGATATCCCCACAGCTTGCCCCCTCACCTCCGAGTCTGTTCAGATGTTAACTTCTCAGACCGTATTTGATGTCTCCTTCCTCATTTTGCTCTATAGCACCTACCACTCTAATATTTACTTATTTATTTCTGTCTGTCTCCCTCCTAGAATGTCAGGGATTTGGGGGGCACTTTTATTCACTGCTGTGTCCACAATGCCTAAACCTGGCCCATAGGAGGGGCTCAATAAATGGTTGTTTTAATGAGTGAAGGGGACACCGGAAGCCTGGAGAGAAGGGACTTGCTCACGGTCATAGCCATCTGGAATCAATGGCTTTCACTCTTGGAACTAACAAAGCACCTGTCCAATAGCTTTGACGCAAAGTCCTTTTCACAGCCATGCCAGGTCCAGGACCAAAGCCAGGTCAACTGGACCTCACCCCCAGGACAGAACCAAGGGATAGTCTAACCTCAGGGGGTGCCCGTCTGACTGCCAGGACCCTGGTGCTTGTACAACCAAGTCAAGGGGCTGCCATGGGAGGGGGCTCCTGTGAAGAAGGAAACCTAGACATGCCAGTGCCAGTCTTGGGCTGGTGGAGGCCAAGGCAGCCACCGCCAGTGAGGAGCCACCTCCCTAGCCCCTCCAGCTGCCCGAGTGCAGGCATTGGAGACCGTTGCTGGGCCCAGATACCTGACCCTATGGAGGGGGGGATGGAGGGGGGGACGGAGGGGGAGGAAGGCCAGCAGTTTCCAAACAAGAGAGCAGAAGAACATGGAGCTGCTGTAGGTAGCCCCGCAGCACACGGGGGAGATTCCGAATGCCCCAGGCTCCCTTTCCCCTTGCGGGCCCCACACCAGCAGAGGGCGCCCTGGCCCACAAGGTCCATGTTCTGCTTTCTTTCGCCCTCTGGTGGCCACATGGGTTAGGGCCAGAGGGGAGCCTTGGTCCGCCTCGCGAATCCCTCTCCAGGGCAGGGTTGCACCTGCACAAGGGAAGATTCAAAGGGGAGGAGGCTCAGCAGCCCTGGGTCCGGGCCCACCCTGCCCAGCGAGGTGAGGCTGGTGATGCCCAGGACGGCTCCAGTGGGGGAGCATCCACTGTGGGCCGGGCTCCGGGCCAGGCCCTTCTACACCCACCCAGCCCCTGACATGCTTCTCTTCCTCGTCCCCTTCACCACCAAGCAGACTGAGAGCCAGGGAGGGATGGCATCTGCTCAAGATCACCTGGTGAGGAGATGGTGATGCCAGGCCCGACTCCTCCCCCAGGCTGCCCTCCCCTCTGTGTCTCCAACAGCTCATCCACAGATCGGGAACCCTTCCTTCCCAGACCTCGTGATGCACAAAGGGGCTTGTCCAGGAGTTAAAGATATAAAGTGCAAGTACCGGCTGGCTTTTATTGAGGGCCTGCTATGTGCCAGGCACCAGGTCTGCCAGGGCCCTCCTCCCACCTCCCTGCACTTCCCAGCGGCCAGGGGAGAGGATGGGCCCAGGCAGCTGAGACCCAGCTGTCAAGTGGGGAGGGGGCTGAGGTGGAGGTAGAAGGTAGCACAGGGGCCCCAGCAGTTGGGTCCGTGGAGAGGGCAGGGCTCCTGGTGTCCGTACAGCTTGAAACCGAAGGCAGGGGAGCCCCTCTCCTTCCCTCCACCCCAGGCCCTGAGTCAGGCCGGGAAGGGTGAGAGGGCCTGTGAGCCCTGCCTTTTCTCTACATGACCTTCAGGGAAGGGGACCCATCTCAGAGTGGTTTCTCCTGATGCAAGACGGGGCCAGAGGGCAGAGGGGCCATGCCTAAGGTGACGGTCCGGTCTCTATGGGGTCTGTGGCTCCTGGTGGCGTCTCCTGCAGCCATTTCCATTTCTGCTCCGTGGCCAGCTGCAGCCCGCTCCTGGGCGCTCCTCTGGAGTCCCCGCCTGGACCTGGGGGGACAGAAGAGGCATGAAGAGAGAAACAGAAAGAACCAGAGTTGGATATCCAGAGGCAGAGACAGAAAAAGAGACAGATGGGGGGTGCCTGGGTGGCGCAGTCGTTAAGCGTCTGCCTTCGGCTCAGGGCGTGATCCCTGCGTTATGGGATCGAGCCCCACAACAGGCTCCTCCGCTATGAGCCTGCTTCGTCCTCTCCCACTCCCCCTGCTTGTGTTCTCTCTCTCGCTGGCTGTCTGTCTCTGTCAAACAAATAAATAAAATCTTTAAAAAAAAAAAAGAAAAAGAAAAAGAGACAGAGGGCGCCTAGGTGGCCCAGCTGGTTAAGTGTTTGCCTTCGGCCCAGGTCATGGCCCCAGGGTCCTGGGATCGAGCCCCACATCGGACTCCATGCCCGCCGGGAGCCTGCTTCTCCCTCTCCCTCTGCTTGCCTTTCACCCTGCTTGTTCTCTTCTCTCTCTCCCTCTCTCTGTCAAATAAATAAATAAAATCTTAAAAATAAAAGAAAAAGACACAGAGAAGATCCGAGAGACAGAGACAGGCAGAGAGAGAGAGAGAGAGCTTGAGGTAGACGCAGAAATGCAGGGAGCCACAGACAGAGCAGAGAGAGAGAGCTTGAGGTAGACGCAGAAATGCAGGGAGCCACAGACAGAGCAGAGCCAGAGAGAGGGAGGAGAGAAGGCAGGCTGAGAAGGGGAAAACAGAGAGCCAGACCCAGCCTAGAAGGGGCGAGCAAACCGAGGCACACGGGGCTGAGGTCCTCTTCCCAGCTCCGCCCTCACCTAGAGCTCATCCCGGGGGTGGGGGTGGAGGCTGTGCCCACTGCTGCCAGCCAGGTCCAGGCGGGGGCCACGCAGGGTCTTGTGAGAGCCACTCCAGCTGATGATGCGGCCGCTGTCATCGTCCCAGGGCGAGGATGTCTCCGTGTCGCTGAGCCACTCGGCATCCCCCGCATAGTGGGTGGGGGCAGCGAGCAAGGGCCGGGCGGAGAAGGCGCGCAGGTCCCGCGGCCAGAAGTGTGCCTTGTACTGCTCGCTGCAAGGCAGGAGGCAGGCTCAGGAGGGCGAGGTGGGCCTGCCAGTCCCACCACCAGCCTGCCTGGGGCCGGACACCTCACCTGTCCGAAGCACCTCACCTCACTGCCCTCCCCCTCGAGACTGCACAACAAACTCAAGGAGCAGGGGTCCTATTCTCCCCATTTTCCAGATGGGGAAACTGAGGCTCAGAACAGGGAAGTGGCTTGACTAAGAACCACACGGGCAGCCCAGAATTTACACCGCAGTTGGTCTGACTCCAGGACCAGGCTGGGCCACTCCCTGGCGACCCTGAAGAAGTGACTCAGCCTCGGTCTCCCTGGGTACCCAGCATGGGGATTTAATAGTCACCGAGGCGGGCTCCCCGGATGAGCTGACCCTGCCCGGCCCCCATCGGAGACTCACTTGGGGTGCTGGTCAAACATGATGGGCAGGAACTCATCCACAGGCAGCATTCGGCGCAGGGGCTGGGAGGCCAGCAGCTTTCGAGCACCTGCCAGGCTCAAGACATAGGCCAGGGTCCAGTAGGAGTACCCGGCCACCACCAGATGGGGCAGCCCCTCCACGGCTGCCTCCTCCTCGGGGTTCACCTGCTTCCGACCCAGGTAGCTGCGAGGGGAACCAGGAGTCGCTGTGGGTCCTGGGGTGTCCGAGGACCCCTTCCCCCGTCACATCCCACAGGCCAGGCTCAGGCGGAGGACTGGCCAGGCTCCCAACAGAAGGAGGCAGA
The DNA here is from genome assembly GCF_023065955.2 of Ursus arctos. Lineage (NCBI taxonomy): Eukaryota > Metazoa > Chordata > Mammalia > Carnivora > Ursidae > Ursus > Ursus arctos. Next base: position 53,671,262 of record NW_026622852.1, on the reverse strand, counting down.
GCCCCAGAGGCCGCCCCTCTCCCCTCCCAAGCCCCCCCCATCTGGAGGTGCAGGCGGCCTACATTAGGTCCCATGGCAGCTTTTCTGCCTCCACCTCCTCCATCAGCCGCTCCAGTCGCCCCCTGAAGTTGCTCTCAAAGCGCACGTCGTCCTCGAACACCAGGACCTGGGCCAGGCCCCTGGCAACCACCTGCGATAATGGGGTGGAGCGGGGGGAGGCTCTTTACATTCAGGCTGTCCCCTTCCACCTGCCTGACACCGACAGACTCTCCCTGGCCTCCGTTATATGCCAAAGGCTCAGCCCTGGCCACATCCCTCAGCTGCTCCAAAGCCTGCTGGGGCTCCCACCGCCTGGGGACTGAAGTCCCAACGTCTGGCTCCGGCACTCAAGGTCCTCCAGACCCCCGGTCTGGTTCTCCAAGTAGACTCATGATGGCAATCATAACCATCACTGCATTCACTGAGGCTCTCGGGAGGCAGGACACACGATGTCCCCGTACTGCAGTAAGGACACAGAGATGCGGGGACATGCAACCACTTGTCCAAGGACACAGCCCTCGGTGGAACCCGCACCTGCTGGACTCCGGGCCCAGCTCCTCACCTGGCCTCCTGAGCTGTCCTAAAGGAAGCTGGGCTGGCTGAGGGTGGGGGGGGAGATGATCCCCCCACGGTCCCTGAGAAAAAGTTATGTGTGTAACTTCCGGAAATGTGAAAAGAACATGAAATCAGCTCAGTAAATGGTGCAACGGAAGTCATCCTTCGATCTGTTCAGGGACAGTAGAAGACAGGGCGCCTGGGTGGCTCAGTCGGTGAAGCATCTGCCTTTGGCTCAGGTCATGATCCCAGGGTCCTGGGATCGAGCCCTGCATGGGGCTCCCTGCTCAGCGGGGAGTCTGCTTCTCCCTCTCCCTCTGCCCGCTGCTCCCCCTGCTTGTGCTCCCTGCTCTCTATCAGATAAATAAATAAAATCTTTAAAAAGTATATATATATATGTATATAAAGGCTCCCCTGCTTGTATTTTGGCTATAGTGGAAAATAAAAACAAGGAGTAGATCGGTGCTGCTTCCTGGAGGGGCCCTTGCCCCTTGGAGGGCCAATCCTCTGGTCCCTCCTACAGTAGCCAGGCAGTGACCTCTCACCAGTGCTCACCACCACCCTCCTGCCAGCCTAAGATGAGGCTTCCGAACCAAGCCCCGGGCCCTTCTTCTCCCCCCCCCAACACACAGTTGCTGTCTGCCTCAGGGCCTTTGTCCCACTGTTTTCCTCTGCCCAGAAGGCTCTTCTCGCTGCCCCTCGGTGGTGAGGTCCATCCCGACCCCACACCAGGCCAGGAACGCAGGCCAATCCACGCTCCAGGACAGTCTGTCCAAATCCCCTCCATGGCAAGCTTGGTTCCTCCCTGGTTTCCGGGTCCTGCTCTGGTCCCCGAGCCCCAGAAGGGCCAGAGGGGCTTTGCCTTGTTCCTCTCTGCATTCTTAGAGCAGCAGACCTCCTAGCACACGGGCCGTGCTCTGTAGAGACTACAGAATGGATATGGTACAGGGCTGACCGCACAGATTTAAAGCTGCTGACCAGGTCTTCGTTAGTATGTCCATCCACCCATTGGTTCCCCTGGGTGCTGAGCACAGAGCAGTGAATGGGGTGGCCCCCCGCTCTCTCTGTGGGGGCAGGGGCCAAGAGGGCGGGGTCCTCACCTCCTCCCAGATGGAGTAGTGGCTGAGGAAGCAGCCCACCTCGCCCTTGGTCAGTGTGCGGCCCGAGTAGGGGTCCTGGTAGCCAGGGAGCAGGTCCACGCCGAGGCTCCTCATGATACTGCTGTTTAGTGTCCTGAGGGAGACGGGGATCATGGGGTGAGGGGTGCCTGCCAGGGACCCTTCCGGGGCGCCTGGCCTATGCCTGTTGGGGGCAGTCACGCTGGAGTTTAATTTAAAGGTGTCAGCCTTGTTACTGCTTCATGTGGCCTGAAGGCGTTGGCGACAACCCGGGGAACCAGAGCCACCTAAAGCCGGGGTGACCCTCGAGGGAGGGAAGAGAAGCACGGGGAGATGGGCAGCAGCCCGAGGGGCATGCTCCCCATGATGAACGTGGGGGACGTGGCATCTGCTTCTCGGGCAGAGGAGAGGATGGACATCCTGCCGTTGAAAGGGCTGGGGGCACAAGGGGCCAACAGCTGTGGGCAAGTGCAGCCGTGTGACCTCTGGTTCCCCAGGGCTACAGGACTGGCCCCCACCCCCACCCCCACCCATCAGGGCCCTAAGTCCAAGACAGAGAGGGGTAAGCCTGGTAATAATAAAGACACCCAACCTTGGGAATACTCCCTATGTGTCAGGCCCTGGCTAAGTCCTCGCCGAGCCCTTAGAAGTTCTAGAAGGAGGGGCGCCTGGGTGGCACAGCGGTTAAGCGTCTGCCTTCGGCTCAGGGTGTGATCCCGGCGATCTGGGATCGAGTCCCACATCAGGCTCTTCTGCTATGAGCCTGCTTCTTCCTCTCCCACTCCCCCTGCTTGTGTTCCCTCTCTCGCTGGCTGTCTGTATCTCTGTCAAATAAATAAAATCTTAAAAAAAAAAAAAAAAAGTCCTAGAAGGAAGGCACAATTATCTGCCATTCACACGGCCGGGCTGAGAGGAGGCGGTGACTTGTCAGAGGTCACCCAGCCGGTAAGCGGCAAAGCTGGAAGGCAAGCCTAGAGGCTCCAGACTCTGGGCCTTAACCACCGCGCCCTCCTTCCTCCAGTAGGCCGAGGGGGCCACCCTGCTCTGTGTCCGTGCGCCCTGGGACTCTCTAAGACAGACTCACTCAGGCCCTGTTTGAGCACCTCCTAGACCAGCAAACTCAGCCCACTCACTTGTTTGCTCTTCCCAATCGCAGGGCGCTCCAGGGGACCACACTGCTCCCCTAGCTGCCCAGGGCCCCACCCCCGGGGAGCCTCACCGGCCGTCCACAGCATCCACCAGCCGCCCAGAAATCTCCATCTCCCAGAGCGAGCTTAGCATGCGCTCCCGGCGGTCGGGCCGGCGGGCCAGGCTGATGACAAACACCTAGAGGAGGCAGGGAAGGTGGGTGCGGGGGGGGGGGGGGTGGAGCGGGAGGGGAGAGCCCACGCACTGCCCGACCCCAATTCTGCAGGCTGACAGAACTTACCTCATCAAACCCCATCTTGCTGGGTCTCTTTGGGGGCCGGGACACATGCGCGGAGGCCCACATAGGGGGCCCGTCCACTGCAGAGAAAGTACCCCCCTATTATGAATCCCTACTGGCTCTTGTCAAAGTGACCCTGGAGTCCCGCCCCCCACCTCACTCTTGCCCCCTTGGCAGAACACCCAGGAGGAAGGGCCCTCGAAGATCACAGGATCCACCTGTCTCCATCGTAGAGACGGCGACACCGAGGCTCGGCGGGGAAAAGGACTTGCCCAGAGTCAGGGAATAAGTTAGAGGTGAGGCGGGGACCCCAAGCCCACTGCCCAGTCAGGTCCGGGCCCAAGAAAAGGGGCACAGGGGTGGCAGGCCCCCGGCTCCCAGCCCTCACCTAGCGCTTCCAAGATCAGGTGGACGAAGTTGACCCTCTCGTCCTCCAGCCCCTGGTGGGATTTCACGGGCACGTTCATGTACCCATAACGGTGCTCGTTGCACACATGGACCGTAACCCCTGCGGAGAGAGGCTGAATGAAGGCTGCAGCGTGGGGCAGGGCTCTCGGAACCCAAGGCAGGCGTCCTCTCTGGGACTCAGTGTCCCAGCTGTGGGGTTGGAGGGAGAAAGGGCTTGACTCAAACAATGTCTGAGGGACCTTTCTGCTGAGATGGCTTCTGCATTCAACAGTCACATCTAGAGCACCAGCTGGGTGCTGGGGGACGGTGGCGAGCGGGACAGCCCTGCCCCTGAGGGATCATGGGGAGGCAGGAGCAAGCAAACTCCCACCTGACCATAGCCTTCGGGCCAGGCCATTGCTCCACGCGCTAAAGCTCCCCACGTCCTGTCCCCGCCACCCCGCCTGGTTCCAGCACCATCACCTCGTGCCCAGACCCCTTCGCTCGCCTTTTGCACCTGATACAATTTTTTGCCTTGCACACCTGCACAGACTTCACCAACACCTCTTGCTCGAAAAAGCCAAGGACAACACGCCCCCCGCTCTGGCCGCTGTGGGCACCCTGCTTGCTCAGGGGCCGCAGCATGGGATTACATCGTCACTTCTCCTTCTCCCTGAATTCGCCAGTGCAGTCCTCTCAAGACCCTTTCCCAACACTCGGTGTTTCTATCTCACTCTCACCTCTGACTCTTCTCAGGACTGGATTCAACCAGGCCTAGCCCAAACACTTCTAGGTAATTTGCATCTTAAAAATATGCCAACACCCGAGTGTTCTTCTCAGTGTGTGAAGCCAATTGCAGGATTCCCTGATGGCTGCCCAGTGTTCAGGTCCACATAGGCTGGCCCCTGCCTACCTTTCCGGCCTCAGCCTCTGCCATGCCTCCCCTCACTTACTGTGCTCCTGTCCCCTGCCTTCTTACGTTGCCTTCTACCGCAGGGCCTTTGCACCTGCTGGTCCTATTGCCCGAAATGCTCTTTCTTGCTCTTGTTCATGCCTTCCCATACGTCAGATCTCAGCCTCAAAATTGACACCCTCCAGGAAGCCTTCCCTGACCAGATCTACTCTGGTCTAAGCTCCCTGAGCACGTAGGATCAAGAAGCATTCCTTCCTGTCATGGCTGCGATTGGACATTGATTTGTGTGATCCTTGGACTGACTGGACTGGAAGTTCCAGGAGGGCAGAGACCGCCTGGGTTTGCTCACCGCTGTCTCCCCAGGGCGAGGCACATGTGGGTGCTCCATAAATATTTGCCTAATGAAGGAATACATGGAAGTGCCATGATGGGAGCCAGAAGGACATCGAGCCTCCCAGGGCAGTGGGCTCAAGAAAGGCTACGACCCAGACAAACAGGAGTTTAACAGGATGGATGCGAGACTGGGGAAGGGTGTATAAAGCAGAGGGAACAGCATGTGCAAAGACCTAGAAGCCTCCAGGGATGCTCATGGAGAGCTGGTCCTCACCAGCAGCCTGGCAGGCGTAGGCGAAGACGATGATATCGTCGAAGGGCCAGGTGTAGTTCGGATGAGGGGGGTAGAAGGCGAGCTGGGCTGCCCCCTCAGCCCGCAAGGATACCAGGAAGGTGGAATGGACCATGGGCACCCGGAAGCAGCCCCGGCGCTGGCGGTTCTTGGTGGGGAAGTAGTCAGCCGTGCGGCGGTAGTAGCCCTGGGGAAAGGGGTTACTCTGAACTATGACGGGGTCCCTCCATCCCCAGAACACTGCCCCCCTGCCACGGCCCACAGACCCCAAGGCCCCCGTCCCCAGCCTTACCTGGGGTGTGATCCCACACCAGAAATTGGAGTAGTAGGTCTGGGAGTCCAGCATTGGGGCCACCACGGGCAGCCCCTGCTCTATCAGAAGCCTCAGCGTCTGGTTGTTGGTCAGAATGTTGTCTGTATCGGCAAACTTTGGAGAGGGGGATGTCACAGACCCTAGCCTTGTCTGGGCTGTACCCCCAAGGAGTCACTGAGTGGGATCCCTCTAGATTGCCAGAGACCCTGCCTATCTCCTGGGATCCAACAGCGCCCCATTAGAGAGTTCTAACCTATAAACCAGTAGGCCTATTTCTGGACCACGGATCTAGTCTGGAGCACTGACTCCAGGATTGGGTCCAGAGAGTCGACCTGAGTTACTGATCTAACAGCTTTATTCTAGATCTGACTTAGGGAGTAGAGCCAAAGACCTACGCTGAGTTCTAGTCTGGGGAACCAAGCCCAGTTTATACTCCGGGCTCTAGCCTAGGAACCTAGGCTCAGTATACACCCTGCAATCTGTCTCAGGGATCCAGGCTTCGTAGCTAATCTGAGCTCAAGCACAGGAATCCAAGCTCAATATCCGGTCTGGGTTCTGACCCAGGTTGCTAGTTGAAGGGTCCAGGCTACAAGTGGTTAGGTCGCACCCAGATTTCTGTCAGGGACAGATACTGCCACCCTAGCCAGGCTTTCTTACCAGGATGTAGTCAGCCCCCCAGTCCCTGGCAAAGGTCAGGGCTTCCTGTTTCAACTCCATGAGAAACTGGTGCCTTTCTTTGGTCCAGTGCTTGGGACCCTCTTCGTCTGGGTAGGACCTAGAGGGTAAAGAGACAGAAGTTCCCTGGGGGCAGGTGCACGTGGTCCCCCTCGTGGCAGGGCAGCGGACAGAGCCCTGGCCTGGAGGCGGTGGCTTGCGGCTGTTCCTTTTCTTCTCTGGGTTGCAGCTGTTGCCCCTGTTCCCAAGAACCTTTCCCCCCAGTCACCACCTGGGCTCCCCCTCGGGCCTCCAGACCACAGCTGCGTAGTCGTCACCCACAGCAGCCAGCCACTCCTGCAGCATCTGCGTGGTGTTGTCCGTGTTGTGGTCCGTGGCACACCTGGGGACACGGGAGGAAGAAGGGTGAGGGGGCTCAGGCACAGAAGGGCCAAATCCCGAGGCAGCCTTGACCCCTAGAGCGCCAAGACCAGTGGGGCTGGAGGCTTGGGTGCTGCAGGGGCGGGAGGTGTGCTACAGAGTATAAGGCAAGCACCGGGTCCCAGGCACAGGTCTGCGACCCACTGTGTGACCTCAGGCGAGGCCCGTCCATCTCTGGGCTTCACGTTCTCCCTCTGGAACCAGCAGCTGTCCTGCCGGGCTCATGGGCTGAGACACCAGAACACGAATGCATTTGAAAGACAAAGTACCCCAACTTTGAGGAACACACCTGCCACATGCCCCGATACCTTCCTTCTTGGCCAGGAGCTCACAGGTCCGTCCCTCCCCCTCTGTGAGTCCGGACTGGACAGAAGAGCTGCTGCTTCCCTCTGTCTGAAAACTGTAATAAGGACCAAACCCGACTTGGCACATCTCTGTGAAGTGCGGATAGGCCTGAGCTCCACAGCCACGGAGCATAACCTCTGGGGTGCAGAAGGGCTTCCCAAGACCGAGGGGGGCGCAGAGGGCTTAGCAAGATCCCAAGTTTTAGGTGCTACTGCCCCTTTAAGCCAATTCCCCAGAACTGAAGACTAACTACGTGTCAAGTCTTGCAGGGGTGGGAACTCACTAACTCCCGAACTGTGGTAATTGTGGGCAGCCTCCCCAGGCCACGGCTCCACCCCCAGCGCAACTGTGGTGTGCTGCGGGGGGTAGTTTGTCAATCCTCTCAAGTTGATCCCCAGCCTCAGCTTGGGACTCCTCCCTGTTCTGGCTTCCACAGACCCAGGGCCTCTGATTCCAGGGCAAGCTGTGGGGACGCCTGGGGGAGAGACTCTAGGGAAGGGGCTCTGCCCTTGCTTCTCCAGCGAGAAGCAGGTCGGAGACCCCTGCAGAGCAGCATGGAGACAGACAGCACCCTCACCTGCTCCCCAGGAACCCCCAGGCCTGCGGATCTCTGCCACGCGGGGACGCAGGGCACGCCGGGCGCGCCAGCTGTTCCTGCCCGCTCCACTCCAGGTCAAGCCAACCACAGGGCCCACGGGGGCTTGAGTTTGGGCTCTGAGGCTAGGGCAGGAGGACCCAAATGAAAGGAAGAGGTCCCCAGAGGAATAGGGGCCGGGGTGAGTGTTCCGGGGTCAACCGAAGGTCCCTGAGGTGAGTCTGCAGGGCCAAGGGGATAAGGGGTCCCCGTCCAGGGGCTCAGGGCCTGCAGGGCCTGTCTGCCCGGGGAAGGGGCCTGTGGGTGGTGTCTGGACGGAGCAGACGGGGGCCATCGGGACTGGAGGCTATCTGTGGGGCCGGGGGTACATGCCCAGAGGGGGGCAATGTCCGCTCTCTCTCACCAGAGGGCCAGCCTGGCCCGGGGGTAGTCCAGCCGCTCCAGCGCGCCCAGGTAGTGGGGCAGTGAGTGCTCGGCATTGCGGGCCAGGATGGTAAGGACCACGGCGGGCAGCGGCGGCTCCACGACGCCCGCAGCCTGGAGCCACGGCCCCAGCAGGAGCAGCAGCTGGAGCAGCGGGGCAGCGGGGGCGGCGGGCATGGCGGGCGCTCGGGCGGTGGCGGTGGCTGCCCCCGGGGCTCGGGCCCGGCGGAGGGGACTGGGCGGTGCGGCCGGGGCGGGGCTTGGGGCGAGGGCGGGGCCGAGGCGGCCGGACAAGGGGGGGAGGAAGCGTACCCCCCAAGACTGGGCTCCCCCTCCCTCCCACTACACGCTGATTCTCAAGTGTCCTCTCCTCGGCCGGGGGCGGCGGAAGGCCAGGGCCTGGACACCCGCCCCACACGCGAGCCGGGGGCAGCCCCATCCCGGCCGGGCGCCGGCGGGGGAGGGGAGGGGGGACGAGGGGAGGGTCCGGGGGGACGGCATCCGAGCTGCCCCGGCGCCTGAGAACGCTCCACTCCGAAGCCCGGTGCGTTCACCCCGCCGGAATCCGGCTCTACCGAGCGTCCCACGCCACGAGTCCGGATTCCCCGGCCACGCAACCGACCCTCGGCCCTGAGCCGCAGCCCTGCGGGGCGGGACCGACCCGCTGCAGCCCTTGCCGGGCTGCCGGCTCCCGCCCCGCCCCCGCCCCCACCCCCGGGCGCCCTCTGGCGGACCCACGCGGAACTTCGCAGACCTGCGCGGCGACACCCGGCTTGGGGGGCCGGGCGGGGGTCCCCCGGACCTGGGCGCGCCATCCAGCTTCGTCCCGAGCCCGACGTCCTCCGCGCGTTGTCGTCTTCGCCTCCGCCGAGAGCGCCGGCGCTGCTCCGGCCCTTTAAGAGAGCAAAGCCCCCTCTCAGGCTGAGCGTAGGCCCAGGGGGCGCCACGGAGCCCGCACCTTGACGGAGCCCGCACCTTGACCCAGCCCGGTCCAAAACAGGAGGTATAGCCTCCCCTGCGGCAGAATCGGGGTCCTGAGGCCCCTGCTGAGATGGAAAGGGGGTTCCAGCCTCCCTTAGGAGAGGGCAAAAAGGGAGGGGCCTGAAGGCCCCAGGGGCGGGTTCCAGCTCTGTATCTGCTGTGATGGCAGACAGGCCACTTGCCCTGAGCCTCTGGTCCTCATCTGGATGGGTTTGCAAGGATGCCTTGAGAGAATGAATGCACTCGAAGCCTCTCTCTGCATGGAGCCCCGAGTTGCTGAGTCTGGAAGACAAGACTGGAGAAGAAGCCAGGCTCCCCTCCCATTCACCCTCCACACACACACCCGCAAGGAGGCCTACTTTCCTATGGCAGTTTTGGGTTTCCTTTCAGGCTCTTCCCAGGGTGAGAAGAGGGCTAAGCCTATGCACACTGTCTCTGCTGGGAGGGGACAGGTGGGGAACCAGCAAGGAACGGACTTGCCTGGTGACCGGGCAGTCTGCCGGGGCATTGAACCCGGGAGTCCTGGTCTTCACCGCGGCTCCCAAGTTTCCACCGGGCCCCGGTCAAAGCTTTGGTGGCAGTGGCTCTGCAATGAAAGGTCTGAGGCCCCATGAAAGAGTCCCTTCCCTTGCATGGTTGCCTCTGGCCCGAAGGCACTCCCAGGCCCAGAACGGGGATTCCATTTCTAAAGCCAAGCCGCGTGCCCCACCTGACCCGTCCGGAGTCATCCCAGAGCCTCTGCCCATCCTATTGGTCACAGAGGCTTCCAGATTCTTCTCTGGCCTCAAGTCCTCTTCCTCCTCCTTCTCCTCCTCCGAATGCATTCATGCCTCCCACTGTCCCCTCCTCCTTCCCCAGTCCATTCAGTGATCCAGCCTGCCACGGACTCCCTTGCCTGTGGGTTCTCCCATCATCCCCACCCGGGAGAACTCTATAACCATCTTGCTTTGTGGCACAGCGGGACTACCGCAGACTCAGGATTTCCACTCTCAACTGGACTCTCACCAGGCCCAAGGGGCCAGTTTCCCGGTGCTCCTGCCCCCTCTCCCCTGTGGCACCTCACAGCTCCTGAAGCCCCCACTCCAGCAAGGCTCTCCCTGCTCCTTTTGGGAGAAAAGAGAAGCCCTCACCTGGGAGCTCTCTTTTCCAGCCTCCAAATGTCCATCTCCTGCCCCCAAGCCTGCCTCAGCTCTCCCTGACTGGTACAACGGTGGAGGGGCCCCCTCCTCACTATGGAACGTGCTGGAAGCTCCAAATGCCATCCCCTTGCCCTTCCTGGCCCATCAGCCTCCCCGTCTACTGGGTGCTTCCTTTGACATTCCAAAGGACTTTAATCTCCCCCAGCTTAAAAGAGGGAAACAGCAAGCTGCCTGCTGGCCCCCAGCCGCAGCCTTCTCTCTCTCTCCCTCCGAACCTCTGGAATGGGGACCCGTGCTTTGCCCCAGCTCTCCCTTCCTCATCTCCCGTCATGGCTCGATACACACCAAGGCTGCTGTAGCCGAACTGCTCCTGCCAAGACCAGGGTCCTCCTGGTCACTCCCCTCAAAGGACATCGCCTCCTTATCCAAGAGGGCTCGCTTTTGCACCTGACCGCATGGGCCACTCCGTCTTTCTGGAAAACCACAGGTGTCTCCACTGCCCATTTCGACCCCGATTCCACCTGTTTTTTTTTTTTCTTAAGTAAACCCCACACCCAGTGTGGGGCTTAACCTCACGACCCTGAGTTCAAGTGTCACATGCTCTACCAACTGAGCCAGCCAGGTGCCCCAAGATTCCACCTGTTCAAAACAGAACCCCAATCTTTCCCCCAAATGTACCCCCCCCGGTGGCCTCCCCAGTCTAGAGAATGGCACCTCGGCCTCCCAGGCCCTCGAGCTGGAGAGCCGGGTATCCCTGATGACACATCCCTCTTTCAGCCCACTCCATCGCCTGGTCCGGGCAGGCCCGGCCCCCTCAGTATCTCCGGCACATGGCCACCTCTGCCCTTCCACACTGCCACTCGCCTGGCTCAGGGCACCAGCACCACTCACGGGGCCCACAGCATCTCCCAGAGACGTGCCCCCAACTCGTTCTCCCCAGAAACCACTCCGCCCTCAATCACGCTTTCTAAATGCCTGCAGTTAACACCCTTCAGGGACTGGCCACTGCTGTCCGTGGAGGGTTCAGACGCCTCCAGGAGCACCGAGGACCTGCATGGGCCTTCTCCAACTCCTTTCCCTTCCCCCTCCCCTCCCCTCTCCGCTAATCTCCTGCTCAAGCCGATTTGGACAAAGTACAGTTTCCTGAACATTTCATGCTTTAGGACCGTCCCACATCCTTTTTTTTTTTTTTTTTTTTTTGGCTTCCCTCTGCCTGAACTGGTCTTTCTGGCCAACTCCCACAGGCCCTCCAGTGTCAGCCTAAACTTGCTTCTTCTGGAAAGCCTTCCGCATGCCGTGTCGGGGGACATACCCTGCCAGGGCATCCTACATAATCCCATTCATTCTGCAAGTGTTCATTGAGCGCTTACGTCTAAAGGTCAGGTAGAAAGTGCACAGACAACGTCTGCCTCTAGGGGGCTCACGTTCCAGAGAGGGGACAGACGGGAAGCAAGCAAGCAAACTGGTAAGGATTACAGGTAAGAGAGAGTTTCCAGGCAGGGTAAATGCTACGAACGACATAAAACCAGTCAAGAACAGGGAGCAGCAGGGGGTGGGAGGCAACCTGGAGCAGAAAAGTCACGGGAGCGATTTCAGGGCATAAGCGGACCCAGCCAAGGGCAGTTCTGGGGGAAGAGTGTTCCACAGGGAGGGAACAGGTCAGGCCAAGGTCCTGCGAGGAGCACAAGCGACTTGGCCGGTGGTTGGAGCCCAGGGAGCAGGGGAGGGTAGGAAGAGGACAGGTTTGTTTGGGGTTTTTTTTAGTGCAATAGGAAGACACTAGAGGGGGTGAGCAGAGTAGTGATGTGATTTGTCTTAAAAAAGATTGCTCTGGGGGTGCCTGGGTGGCTCAGTCAGTTAAGCGAAGGCTTGGGTCATGATCCCAGAGTCCTGGGATCGAGCCCCGCATTAGGCTCCCTGCTCAGCGGGGAGCCTGCTTCTCCCTCTGCCTGCCGCTCCCCCTGCTTGTGCTCTCACTCTCTGTCAAATAAATAAATAAAATCTTAAAAAAAAAAAAATATGGTAGGAAAAAAAGAAGTATGGTGGGTCACGGACTGGGGTGGGCTGATTACACACCTGTGCTGCTGTTTCCACGCACTTTTTGCCCCAAAATATAATAATAGGACATACTCTATGGAGGTAATATTGGGCCAAATTCACAGAAACCGCTGAAGCAGGGTTGTCAGAGCGTGGTCCCTGGACCGGCCAGCATCAGCCTCACCTGGAAACTGTTAGAAATGCAAATTCCTGGGGCGCCTGGTGGCTCAGTCATTAAGCGGCTGCCTTCAGCCCAGGGCGTGGTCCCAGAGTCCTGGGATGGAGCCCTGCATTCGGGGGGAGACTGCTTCTTCCCGCCCCTCTCCCCCTGCTTGTGTTCCCTCTCTCGCTGGCTATCTCTCTCTCTGTCAAATAAATAAATAAAATCTTAAAAAAAAAAAAAAAAGATGGTTTGGGCCCATCTGGCTGAATAGGTCCAGACCACCCTGAACCAACATCTAACCAGGCCGTGGGTCACCCCCGCCCCCAACACAGCATCTTCACTCCCATCCCTCAGCCCTTGCGGTTCTGGCCAGAGCCAGGGGGTGGCGCCAGCGCCTCAGGCTTTCGTCTGGCTTTGGGCGCTAGAGACCCCGGAAGAATGGTCCCCCTCCCCTGAGCCTTCTTTCCCCGGCTGGGAGCCTCTGCTCCAAGGCCTGCCCACTGGCAAAGGCTTTGCAGGGTGCCTTTCATCAGGCAGGGGGTCGCTGAGGCTGGCACACCAAGGTAGGGGCCAAACCCCTCTTCCTGGAGGTTAGGAAGGTGGGCTGGAGAAGCCCCCTTGGCCAGAAAGAAATTAGGGGTGTCTGGCCTGTGGGGCTTGGGGGCCAGGAACCCAGGCGGGTGGCTCTGGCTATACCCGTTTAACCCTCTGCCTATCCTGCCCCACCTCGTGGGAGGTCTCAGGTGCAGCTTCCCTGCCCATGGGTGGGGGCAGCCTGGAGGTACCCTGGGGCCCAGACAGAGCCCCAAGGTTGGGGGCCCTCACAGCCTGGCAGCCAAGCAAGCTAGGAACAGGGGCCCACGGTGGAGAGAATGCGTGGATGGAGCTCTTACCAGCTGCCAGCTTCACGTCTCCTGGGTTGGGGGCTCTCTGGGCCCCTGTCCTGCTCTGTGGTCAAGGGAGCCCAGCATCCTGCCCAGGGGAGGAGCCCACGCCCTGCTCCTGGTCCTGGGTGCTGTTCGGCAGGTAGGAGTCCAGGAGACCCGCCTGGGTTCCCTCCTAGCTCAGGTTCCAAGCCCGGTTCCAATAGGACCCAGAGCTGAGGGCGGGCTTAACCCCCACCGGCTCCCCTGCCCCTCATCTTTCCCCTTGGAGGGGAGACTGGGACCCCTCGCCCATGCTGCTTAGACCTAGCATGCCTGGGCCTCGGCCCCAGGGATCGGCCCGCACCCCCTCATCTCCAGGGGTCCCACCCAACGCCCACACCCATTCCAGAGGACCACCCTCTCCCTCTCGGCCATGCCCTCCCCTCATCTCCCAGGACCCCAGATGGGGAGCTATCCTCCTCTGAGGTTCTGCCTCAGTCCTCAGGAAGCTGGGGCTCGGCCAGCTGTTTTCTCCGGGCAGCCAGCTGTTTTGCCCATCAGGAAGCAGCCCTGGCTCCTCTGCTGAAATCGTTGCCGTGGCTGTGGCTGCAGCGTGGCAGCCCCGCTGGGCCCGGGCCTGCGAGCTATTAACTCCTCTGGGCCCAGCTCCTTTCTCCACTACCCCCGCCCCTGAGAGCAGCCTGGTGAGAGACTTCCAGAGACCCCAAGAAGACCCAGCGTGGCTCTCCCCGCCCCCCTCAGCAACTGCTAACCTGACACCCCCTCCCCTCCACGGAGCCTTGTCCTCAGGTGACCCCAGGTGAGAGGAAGCTTCAAAGGGACGAATGAGAGCCCCGTTCAGAATAATAATAATAACAACAGTAGCTATCATGAGCTGCTTGCTGCGTGCCAGGCACTGTGCTACGTGCTTAAATATATTCTCTGCTCTAATTTTCACACCGTTCCCGTGAAGCAGGGAAGATTTTCATTTCACAGATGAGGACACGGAGACGTGGAGAGTCGAAGCGGCTTGCCAGAGCCCGCACAGAACTGGGGTCTGAAACTGGGCTGCCCTGGCGGTTCCCCGAATCCGAGTTGGGGGTGGTGCTCTTTCAGTTCCCCCGAGCTCCTTGCCCTCCACCCCCAGTTTTTTTCCCAGTCTGGGCATCCGCAGGGCCATCTGTGAAATGGGATAACTGATGGGTGGAGTTAACCACCACTAGCTCCCGGAGCCCCCGCCAGGCTCTGTGCTCAACACCTTCCAAGTGTTTATTAGCAGATCATTCCCGTCGGTGGCTGCGGGTCAGCCTGGGCTAGAATCCCGGCTTTGCTCTTTCCGACAGCCCGGCTTTGGGCAAGGGATTTGACATCCCAGTCTCAGTGTCCAAAGCTGGAAAATGGATGTAAGAACAGTATTCTGCATCCTTGATTTTGTTGTGAAAAGGAGGAGATAACGCAGGTGAGATGGTTGGCCCAGTACTCGACACGGAGGGGAGGGGGATATTACCCCTTATCGTTAGGACTACTAACTGCAATCTGGAAGGGGCTGAGTGGCCCACCCAGCCCCGCGCCCCCCCACGCCCAGCATGGAGTTGGCACACAGGAGGGCTCTGTCGCTACTTGTGGATCAATGAACCCTGATCCGTGGAACCTCCATGGGGACAGCAGGCTGCTAGAGGAATACAACTTGCCCAAGATCACAATGACTGGGGCAAAGCTGTGGGGTTCCCAAGGCATCCAGCTCTTAACTCCTGCACCCCTGTGGCCTTCCCTTCTGAGGCAGGAACCTGGTCTGGTGGGAGGGGGAGGAGGGACAAGGGAACAGGGACAATCCCAGAGCTGAGACAGCCCAGAAGGTGATTGGGCTGCGGCTGGGTGGGATCTCAGGGTCTGGGAACGACCCCTCAGGATGCAGTGACCCGTGCTCTCCCCCTTTGTCCTCTCCCCCCTGCCCACCATGGGTCAGCTCCCTGGTCCCAGCCTAGACATCTGGAACTGGGGCAGACAAAGGACTGCGAAGAGGGACAATAACCTTCTGTCCATTTTCAGATGCCGGGCTGGGCCTGGCCAGGGCTGGGGGCCGGAGCCCCGGCGAGGCGGTGCCAGGCCCCCCGCGGGCAGCGGACAATGTTGGCAGTGATGGAGAGGAGGCATTTCAAAGCGTTTTGTTCCCGCTGACCCCCTCCCCTCCACATCTCGCCCCGGCTCGGGGTGAGGCCCCAGCCCCACCCCCAGCCACCCAGGCCCCTGCTCCTGGCGGCTTGGGGACCGGCCACATTCTTGACCTCAGGGGAAAAGTTTAGACTCTTTGCGCGCTGGGCAACAATAACGGTGTCACAGAACTGATTTAGGAGCGCGCTTACCATCACAAAGCAGCAGACAAAGAGCCAGGGCTGAGAACGCGCCGGGCTTCTGCGCCTGCTTCTCCCAACACCGCCGCCACTTCTCTCCCTGGCTCTGCCTGGGCGGGACTGGGTGCCAGGGCCCGACCCTGCGCTCCCCAGAGGAGAGCCTGAGCTGGAGAGGGAGCGACGGGGAAGGGATGGGGCTCCCACGGGGGATCAGGGGGCCTGAGAACTGCTTCCTGCTCTGCCACCAATTTGCCGCGTGACCCTGGGCCAGTCCTTCCCCACTCTGGGCCTCAGTTTCCCTATCTGTAATAAGGAGGCTAAACGAGAAGGCCCAAAGCATGAGGCTCTGATCTTGCAAGGAGAGGGATTTCCGTGATGATGATGATGATGGTGATGGCAATATGGTGATAGTGAGAAGTACTGACCCCTTTAGTTCCGGCCACCTCAGGTGCCAGGCGCTGTGATCACTAACCTCTTTCTGGCCTTCATCTTTTTTTTTTCTTTTTTTTTAAATGACACGGAGCGCTCCGCACCATCCTCTTCCTCTCATTCTCCCAGAGGAAGAGAAGGACAATTATGGATGACAAATGGCAGTTGCAGAAGCAACACCGAGATCTGGCTTCACACTCGGGAGAGAACGCGGCACCTTCCTCGCGGTTTCTGAGGCTCTCGACTTCCGCAGTAGCCAAGTATAGAAACGATCCCTGAAAATGCGGTCTGGTCACCCCCTTGGATCACTTCATCCTCAGAAGCCTCACAAAGCAGGCGCATCATGAGCTCAAGCTGACAGTTGATAACTGAGGCTCAGAGAAGTTGAGTCACTCGTCCAGGGCCGCACAGCTTGGAGTCTGTGCAACCGAGACCCAAGACAGGGCTGGCTCGCTTCTGATTACACTGCGCCGAGAAGGAGAGAAGCAACGAGGCAGCTGGACCCTGGGGAGCTCTGGGTGGGAGGGCCTCTCCTCCCAGCCAGAAGGCTATGAATAAATAAATGTCTGATTACCCCCAGGGGGAATTTCTCCCTTGGAGCAGGTGCTTTTAAAAAAAAAACGAGATTGATTCTTGTCTGTGAACAGAGGTTGGCCCGGGCAGACGCCCAGATGCAGGGGATTGGACCAAATGACCTCGAGCCGAGACCTCCTAGGAATTAGAAGCAGGCTGGGACATTTAAGGGCTCCGGGCTCTGGAGCCAGGCGACGGGTTCCAATGCCAGCTCTGATTTTTCCTGGTAGTAGGTGGACAAGTTACTGCACCATTCTGTGCCTCAGTTTCCCCACCTGTCAAACCGAACGCACCCTGTAGGAGTGTGGTGCCCATTCAGTGAGCTACACAGAAGCCCGCAGAATGGTGCTGGAGTCAGTGAGGGCTGCCCATTTCTGTTTAGCGAGATCCGTGCAGCCAAGTCCAACGGCCCAGACACCTCAAGGGGGGCACTGCTAGGACAGGGTGGCAGGCAGCCAGCTGTTGACCTTCCTTTCCAGGAAATGGTTGTACTTCGATTACAGCATGAGGGTCTATGGTTGGACACCGAGAGCAAAGGGCGCCCTGTTCTCTGGGACTTGTAAGGCAAAGACCAGCCATAGCTTCCCAGGGGCAGTCCGAGGAGACGGTGGCAGGGGTTGCCCAGCCCTGGGCACGGTGTCCCGCCCTGGAAGAGGACAGGAAGGGAAGGGGGCCCGGGGAGGTGCTATTCGGAGTCTGTCCCTCTCCACCCCTTAAAACCAGAGGGTCCAAGCTATACGTGGAAAGCGAAGGAGAGGTAGCCAAGCGTGGCATCCATAGTGCCAACAGTACTGCCCTCGGCCTGGCAAGGGAGCCTGGTGGGTCTGAGTCTCAGCTCTGCCAACTTGCTGTGTCGCCCGGGATGAGTTGCTGCCCCTCTCTGAGCTCATTCCAAGAGTCTTTTAGGATCCGAAGTGCTCAAAGGAGACCCTCACAGGAGCCTCTCTGATGCCACAAGTCTAATAAAAAAATCGGCTTGGTGCCCAGGAGTCCTGCGCCCCAGAGTCCAGACCCTCCTGTCTCCCCTCAACCTCAGACTTCACCTCCAGCTTCTCTAGCCAGCCTTTCCTTTGGCTCCCCTCGCCCCAAGTACCAGCGACACATGCACCACAGACGGAGGGTGAGACAGCGCAGAGGGGAAAATGTCACAGATTCTTGGGGCTTGAGGGGTGGTCCCAGCCTCCCCCTCCCTCACGGTCTGGCTGTGGGGCCAGACAAGAACTCACCTGGGCAGAGCATCTCGGGGACCCCCGGCCCGGGAGGCAGATGGCACTGCTGGGGCCGTCTCTGGCACAAGGTGACTTCCCCACCCAGTTCCCGCTGCTGCAAGGGCTGGTCAAGCAGGCTCTCAGGTGCCAGACCGTCCTTCCCAGGCACAGAATTTCCTGGCATCTGCCTGGCAGGAAGGGCACCGGCTGGGGGTTGGGCAGTGGGGCAGGGAAAGATCTGAGTGAAGGTGTCTCCTGGAGGGCTGGTCTGCAGCCCCTAAACCCACTTCCTTTCTGGATGCTGTGGGCCAGGGGTCCAGGAAGCCAGGGGCCCTCAGGAGCCAGGAGAGGGCTGATGTGGGAGAGGCTGAGATGAGCCCAGGCCCCTGCCCCACCCTGTACCCCCCCCCCCCCCAAAACGGGCCAGCAGGGCCCAGGCTGAGGTGTTTGCTTTTCCTGTCTCTACACTGACTCCATTCAGAGCGAACTTTCTCCACCCCCAGGCTAGCAGCCAGCAAGCCAGGGCACTAGGGAGAGAGATCACTGCCCCCACTCTCCCTCCTTTGCAACCCCCAAATGCCATCGTCACTTCAGGGAAATGGCATCTCCCAGGACTTCCTAGTTTTCGAAGGGGGGCACTGCAGAAGTAGGGGGGCTGGGGAAGAAGAGGCCCACCCCTAAGGAGAAGAGGGAAAGAGGGAAACCGAATGGAGCCGTGCGTGGTGGGAAAAGAGGGACATGAAGTGAGGCCCGGAGGGGAAGGGACTGGCAGAGAACCTGAGAAAGGGGCTCCTACGGGAAGAGGCCCCAGGCAGAGGTGGGGTGGGGAGAGGCACAGTATGGGGAGCCTCATGCAGAGACTGACCCAGGAGGCAGGGAGCGCCTTTAGAGGCTGAGCCAGGGCCTCATGCCTGGCTCTCTGCCACCAAGGCGGACAGGGCCTGAGGCCGACCCCGAGGCTGGGCGCTCCTGACTCCCACCTGAAATCCCTGGGACAGGGGCCCAGGCGGGGCGAGGCTGTGACCTGGTCTGGGGCCAAGGGAAGGAGGAGGGTGAAAAGTTTCCCCAAGTCAGAAGGCCACGGGGGAGGTATCTCAGGGGGTCCTGCTCTTTGCTCTCTCTGACTGTCACGTTGGTACATAAAGGGGGTAGAAAGGTCAGCTGTGGCCTTTCAGGTCTGTGGGAAAAACTCTGCCCACTTCCCTAATGCATATTTATTGGTGTGAGCTGCTGGGGTGGGAGGAAGCCCCCACCCCACCCGCCTCCCGGCCAGGCCAGGTTAGCACTAAGAACCGGCTCCATGTCACCGAAATCCTACTCTTTGTCTCCAGATTGGCTCCAGAGTCCTCCCCCTTCCCTCCTCCCCTTGGCTCCCCCCACCCCCCTTTGGGGTTGCCAAGCAACTGTGGAAGGGTAGCTGAGATATTTTCTTTATTACAAGCAAAAGCAAGACAGCATCGTGGCCCCAGGAGGGGAGCAGGGAGGGGGCTGGGGAGAGGGCATCCCATGCTCTGGGGGGGACCTCACTACCTTGGTGTGCTCTGGGCTTGGACAGTGGGGAGACTCAGAGCCCCAGAGAAGGTGGAGAATAGAAGGGGGGGGTGCACAGACATGGATCCGGTCTACATAATACTGAATGAAGCAGCGCCAAGGGGCCCCACGCGAGTCCCTCACCTGTCCCCCACCAGTTCTATTTTCAGGCCAAGTCACTTCCCTCCTCTGGTCTCAGTCTCCTCCTCGACAAAACGGGGATAATGACGTGTACGATTATCTCATTTAATGCTCACGTCAAGCCCAAGGGACATTTATTTTTCCCGTTTTACTGGTTAGGAAACTGACACTCAGAGACAGGAAGTGACTTGTCAAGCAAGCAGGTAAATGACGGTGAGACACTTCAGCCCCCACTCCTTTTTTATTTATTTTATTTTTTTTAAGTAAGCTCTATGCCCAACGTGGGGCTCGAACTCACGACCCCAAGATCAAAAGTTGCATGTTCTACCCACTGAGCCAGTCAGGTGCCCCTCCCCCCAACTCTTCAAACATTTTTTTTTTTTTAAAGATTTTGTTCATTCATTTGAGAGAGAGAGACAGAGAGAGCACACAAGCAGGGGGAGAGGCAGAAGGAGAGGGAGAAGCAGGCTCCCCACTGAGCCAGGCAGGAGTCTGCTGCGAGGCTCGATCCCAGGACCTGGAGACCATGACCCTAGCCGAAGGCAGACGCCTAACCATCGGAGCCACCCAGGCGCCCCTAAAAAGCACTTTTTATTCGAGTGTAGTTACACACGGGGCCATTAGTTTCAGGTGTTCCACACGGCGATTCGGCCTCGCTCCAGTTACGCTGTGCCCACGAGTGCAGCTACCATCTGCCACCACACAACGCGACTAAGGTATCGTAGATGGTGTCCCCTGTGCGGTGCCTTTTATGCCCACCACTCACGCATTCGTAACTGGAGCCTCGTACCTCCCACACCCCTTCACCCATTTTGCCCATCCTCCACCTCCCTCCCCTCTACCCAACTCGGTTTTTATTTATTTTATTTTTTTAATGATTGATTTATTTTATTTTAGAAAGAGAGAGAGAGAGCGCAAGCCCAAGTTGGGGGAGGGCCAAAAGGGGGAGGAGAATTGCAAGCAGAGCCCTGCTGAGTGCGGAGTCGCACGTGGGGCTCAAACTCAGGCTGGGTGAGATCAGGACCTGAGCCAAAAGCAAGGGTCGGGCACTCCGCTGACCGAGCCGCCCGGCGTCCCTGCCCAACTCTTTGATAGCGGCTTTACTGAGGTATATTCACACACCACGCGATCGCCCATTTACAAAGTACAATTTAATGGTTTTTAGTATGTTCGCAGAGTTGTGCGGCCATCACCACAATCAATTTCGAACATTTTCATCATCTCCAAAAGAATCCCTGTGCCCATTAGCCTTTGCTCCCCCTTCCCTCCCAACTCCCCCTGCCTTCCGTCCTAGGCAACCACCGATCTGCTTTCTGTCGCTATAGGTTTGCCTGTTCTGGATATTTCTATAAATGGAATTAGACAAAATGTCTCAGTCCAGTCCAATGGCTCCAAGCTCGCTGGGTGCTGGGGTGACAGAGTATCAGCTATCATGGTTAACAACGTGGGCTCTGCTGTTAGAGAGATTTGGGTCTAAAACCGGGCTCTGGGGGGTGCCTGGGTGGTTCAGTCATTAAGCGTCTGCCTTGGGTTCCGGGTGTGATCCCAGCATCCTGGGATCGAGCCCCACATCGGGCTCCCTGCTCCGCTGGGAGCCTGCTTCTTCCTCTCCCACTCCCCCTGCTTGTGTTCCCTCTCTCACTGGCTGTCTGTCTCTATCTCTGTCAAATAAATAAAATCTTAAAAAAAATAAAAATAAAAAATAAAACCGGGCTCTGCCACTCAGTGCTCTGTACCTGGGGGAAGTGGCTTCCTCTCTCCAGGCCTCAGTTTTCTGATCTGTAAAATGGGGTGAGTGGTGGCATTTCTCACAAAGCTGTAGGGATCATGAAAGGCGTTCAGCCCAGCGCCAGTGCTAACATAGGTTAGTTGTTGACCAGGTTACGATGATCCATGCTCCCATCTATTTATCCCTTTCCCGGGACATTTAATAAAGTTTAGCACTGTCAAAGACTCAAGCATTGTTCTAGGTGCCGGGGATGGAGCAACGGACAGGACGTGATCCCTGCCCGCATAGGGCTCACGTTCTAGTGGACAAATAAGACAGCCGGTGAAGGAGAGGCTTTCAGAGCGACATGTGTGGTGAAGACAAGAGCACAGGTGATGGGATGAGCACCCCAGGAGGGGGGCGGTGGCTTTCGTTGGGAAAGCTTCCTTGCCCTGTCATCATCTCCTGGAGAGGAACTTTTTATTTTTTTTTAAGTAAGCTCTATACCCAACATGGGGTCTGAACTCACGACCCCGCGATCAAGAGTCACATGCTCTACCGACTGAGCCAGCCGGGAACATCATCTTTTATAAACTGGAACATGCTATGCAGAGCAGGGGTTCTTAGGGTCCCCTCTCGGTGGGGACGGTGGCCTGGCTTTGTTATCTGAGAATGGGGACATGTCAGGTTGGCAATTCATTCGTTTATTTATTTTTAAAAATTTTATTTATCTGAGAGAGAGAGAGAGCACAAGCAGGGGGAATGGAAGAGGGAGAGGGAGAAACAGGCTCCCCGCTGAGCAGGAAGCCCCCATGTGGGGCTCGATCCCAGGACCCTGGGATCATGACTGGAGCCGAAGGCAGACGCTTCACCCACTGAGCTGCCCAGGTGCCCTGGCGATGCATTAATGAAGGCCAGCCCTTGGTCAGCAGCATGTAAGAACCCCGACTGCTCTTAGAGAACTCTCTGTACACGCAGGGCCTGGCCTGGGGAAGCCACGACCAACGAGGGCAGGGCTCTTTCTCCATCCCAGGCCACCCTGAAGCAGGGATTGATAGCCGCATTTGGGGACAGGACTCCAGGGTTGGAAATACCCTACCCAGAGGTACGACCTGACGGACCGGTCCCCAGGCCGCTGCTCCATGTCTCGGACCTGCTTCTGAAGCGTGGAGTCCAGGCTGCAGCAGGAAGCCTCTGAGAGCCTCCTGCACCGAGCCCCCCCCACAGCAACGTGTCCCGTTCTGCACTTAGAACCTCAGCTGATGGGCCACATTCACGCATCCAGCCGCTCTATTCATCTTTCTGCAGGTGTCCCAACATCTGTTTTTTCATCCGTCTGTCCCTCCACCTACTCACTTAATTATTATTTCAATAAAGCACCCATTCAGTCATTCATTCGACAGGTGTTTACTGAGCATGTCCTTTGTGCTGGGCATAGTGTTTGGTAAAATGACTGTCCTGGTGGGGGAGGGCATGCTTAATGGGCAGTGTGGACAACTCTGTCACCTCCTTCCTGATGTGTTGGTGTTTCGGGTTTTTTTTTTAGATTTTATTTATTTATTTGAGAGAGAGCAAGAGAGCACACGGAGAGGGAGACAGAGAGGGAGAAGCAGACTCCCCACTGAGCAGGGAGCCCGATGTGGGGCTCGATCCCAGGACCCTGGCATCATGACCCAAGCTGAAGGCAGACGCCCAACCGACTGAGCCACCCAGGTGCCCCTATGTTGGTCTTAATAAGAGAGAAGCTAGAGCAGAAGTTACAACAGCTGAGTGCATGCATGAGCCTGAACGTGTGTGTGTGTGTGTGTGTGTGTGTGTCTGTGTTAGAAGGTAATGATAAAATCTTAAACTGCAAGCAAATGCAATGAGTTGTGTTTGGACCCTCCCAACATCACAACGTCTCTAGGGAGGCAGGACAGGCATAGTGGCCCCATTTCACAGAGGCAATAACTAGTTCAGTTCAGTCTATTGGAATTCACTTGCCCAAGGCAATCCTGCCTCTTCCAGAAGATTCCTCAGGTCCTGTTGGAATGAATCGCTCGGTCTTCTATAATCCCCAATAACTCTGCTAACATTTCAGTTAAAGTTTTCCTGCTCCTTTCACGGGGGCTGGCTGGCTATGTGTGTGTCTGTCCACTTGTCTGCCGGATGGATACTTCTGGAGAGGCAACAGCAAGATGGCTCATCTTTCTCATCGCCCACCCCCAGCCTCCAGCACACCGAGTAGACCTCAGATACTCACTAAATATTATTCATTGCCAGGTGACCTGCCTGAGGTCACCTGCCTGTCAAGAACATGGTTTGGGACACTGTCCCACCATCCCCTAATCCCAGGCCACCACCAGCTGTCACTTGCAAACCAGCAGTAGTAGCTCAATGGGTGTCCTGTCATCCAGCTTGCCCCATCCCCCGCCCCACCCCCACTCTCTACACAAGAGCCCCAGCAAACCTTTAAAAATGTAAATCTGAACTCGTCAGACCTTCCAGTACCCCCGCTGTGTTTAGGCTAAAATCACAAATGTTCCCAGTGTCCTATAGGGCCCAGCAGGGTCGACCCCAGCTTTATCTGGCACTTCCTCTTCCTCTCGGTGCTCCAGCCACGCTGACTTTCTTCCCTTCCCACTCTCCCAGTTCTTCCTTGTTAGCGTTGGGGCGTGCCATGCCCTCTGCCTGGAACAGTGCCCATGTCAGCGGCCCGCCGCCTTCACCTAACTCCCCACTCCCGGGGGGGCTGGGGTCTCCTCCCCTGCTGGTCTGCCTTTGGGGACACTGCCCATGGCTGAATCTCCGACCAGCACACAGTAGGCATTCCAGAAATATCTTTTCAATGACTCACTCGATAAGACCCTTCTCGGCTCCTCAGTTTCCCTGAGGACGAGGACGAGGCCAATGGACCCTTCAGACCCCAGGACTGAGGGCTTTAAATAGCTCTGACAGAGCCCCGAGGTGGAAAGTGCAGATTAGACTGTAGAATGTGGCTTTCCGACGAGGCCTGGGAGTTCCGCACGGGTGCAGAGACCACCCGGCCAGGTCCGTCAAGGTTGTGTCCCTGTCGGACTGGGCCGGGGCTGGGGACTGGGTGTATAAGCAGACACGGGTGTCTTCTGGATCTCACCACTTCGCGTGTGCATTTCCACAAGTCCCCTCAGTAGCTCTGCTGTGCTGAGTAAAGGCTGGAAACCAGCGTGCAGCGAGAGTCCACAGCCCTGAGCTCCAGCCCCGGCTCCACCGCCTGCCGGCTAGCGGCTAGCAACTTCACTGCCACCAGTCTCGGTTTCTTCATCTGTAAAGCGGGGCTGCTAGTAGTACTTCTCAGGGCTGTCGGGAGCAGTTCACAGGCTACCACCTCACAAGCGTTTAGTGCTCGGCACATCAAGCATCTGTTGTGGCTACTACGATGCACGGACGGCTCATTCCCCAGAGTTGGGACCTGGTTAGCAGGGATCTCTCTCTCTGAAACCCCGACTTCAAGCACTACTCCCCAGAAGCCAAATTGCTTTCAAACTTTTTGTAAGAAACTCCCAGAAGCGTATGTGATTCATGTTTAAGTCACCGGTGGATATTAAGGGACATTCAGTGATGGGTGGTGTGTGTGTGTGTGTTGGGGGGTGGCCCTGTACGAGGCTCCAGAGGCATGAAGGTTAGAAGGCTCCACTTCTGGTCTGATGAGAACAGACAAACCGATGATCACCATCCAGTGGGTGCACGGGGTTAGGTGGCCCACAGACAGTGGGGAGAGGAGAGGATTTCAGGGCAGTGACAGGGGTCCTCTGAGGGTCTGGGGAACCCTGGGGTGGATGGAGGAGGGCAGGATGTATGGGCCACACACTCCCCTCCAGGGTGTGAGCTTCACTGGAAAAGACAGGCTGAGCTCTGAGGGTGAGAAGCTGGTATGTATTCCCCCAGCGGACTGAGAACCTTCTCTGCGCCAGACCTGGCTGGGCTGGGGGTGGGGGGCACCTCAGACCTAGACAGAGCCCCAACCCTCTTGAAACAGTGGGCTGTCCAGTGGAAGAGACATGACAAGATAAACATTAATAGCACCCATGCCCCTCTTGCCCTCCCCTCTGCTCCCCCCCACACCCCCCACGACCCCCTCCCCCAGAGCTGAGGTATCCAGGAGCCTGCAGGAGGTATCCTGGGAATCAAGCCCTTGTCCTTGGTCTGGGGAGAGGGCAGTCTCCAGGTCCTTAGCGGGGGTGTGGTCTCTGGAGATGGCATCTTCAGCCTGGGGGTTGGGACTGCACGCCCTCCTCCCTTATCCTTCAGCAGAGCCTTTTAAGGGGGTGACCCTCTGACCTCCAGACTGCTCCCCCTCACCCTGTCCAGCTAGAAGTCCCTAGGGCAGCAGTTTAAAGAAGGAGGGCTCTGGAGGCCTCAGGTTTAGCCGCAGATGGGAGGCCAGGGTTGGGCCTGAAAAGACTCCGGGGTCCCCTGGGCACTCCTGGGGAGCTCAGCCAAGGCCAGGGGGCCTGAGTCAGGTCCATGGGAGCATAGCACCGAGATGCGGGTGCCTGGCCCAGGACGAGGGAGGGGGCGCTGGGCCAAGGGTTCAGCCAAGGGAGCAGGCGGGGCCTTGGGAGTCTAGGGCGCAGGGTGGGGGTGGGAGGGCGAGGGGTCCGGCCGGTGCAGGGGAGGGGGGGCGCCCCCGGGGAGGGGCACGCTATGTCTTTAAGAGCTGCCTGAACGCAGGTTGCAGCTGCCTGGCCAGCCCGAGAGACAGCGGAGATTCATTACCCGCCGACACAATGACCATTGATGGCCCCGTGGCGTTATTCAAATCCAGTACCAATTGCAGCCGAGCCCCTTTCTCCGCGCCAGGCCCGTATTGTTGGAGCGGCCCACTAAAAGCCCGCCCCGGCCCCAAGCCGCCAGAGGCGCCCGCTCGGGTTCAGCCCTGCGCCTCGCCAGCCCGCCGGCTCCCAGCCCGGCTCCCCGGGCGCTGCAGGTGACCCGGCGGCGCATTCCAGCGCTCCCCGCCGCCCCGGCCACCGCCGCCACCGCTACCGCCGGCGCCCCGGCCGCGACTCAGCCACAGGGAAGCCGAGAGCGCCGGAGCCGGTGCGTGCGCGGGGCTGGGCGGGGGCGGGGACCCCACGAGTCCAGCAGCCCGCACCCCGGGCTCGGAAACGCGACCCGGCCTCGGGCCCCTGCTTTCCGGATTCCCGGCGAGCCCGGGGAGCCCGGGCTGGGGGCGGGGAGAGGGGAGCTGGGGTTCCCCGGGCCTGACAGAGGAGATTCCCCCGACTCAGGGCGGCGCAGAGACCCAACGCGGGCTACTCTAGGGACCCCGGGCCGCGATCGAAGGAGACACATGCCAGGGGCGATGGGGATCCCCACTCAGGGTCGGGATCCGCGTGCTTGCTCGTCCACCTTACCGCGGGATGGGCCGCGACCGCTGAGCGTCTGCGAGGTAGTCGGACGCGCAGCTCCGGAGATCTTCTGGTCCGGCGCTTTTAAGGAGCCAAGCGGAACCCCGCACGCAGGAAACCGGGGCCCCGAACTCGGGGGCTTCGCCACTGATTGTCCAAACGCAATTCTTGTACGAGTCTGCGGCCAACCGAGAATTGTGGCTGGACATCTGTGGCTGAGCTCCGGGCGCAACAGGGGCGGAAGCCGCAGGGACCGAGCTCGGCGCGGGCGAGACCCCTCGGGGAGGCGGCTGGCTGGCCCCAGCGCGAGGATCGCGGCCCCAGTCGGGCGCGCAAAGGAGGGACGCCGGTCCCTGCCACCAGCGCCGCCATCCTCATCCTCGTCGTCGTCGTCGTCCTCCTTCTCCTCCTCCTCTGCGGGTGACCAGTCGTGGCTGGCGGGGGCCTCCAGTCGATCGCGTCGTTTTTTCCCTTTTTCAAATTTCGTCCGGGAACGAAGCTGGCACGCCGCGGCGGGGCACGAATGTGGTCCGGGGAGCCCGCCCTCGCCCGAGCCGCAGCAAGTCGGGGCCGAAAGAAGATGCCGGCGGAACGCGCTCGCTAATTCGTTTTGAATTGGTTTTATGCTAGCCCCCACCAATACCCCTCAAACAAAAAAGCCGAAACCAACCCCTAAATCCCAAATAAACCGACCCCTCCCGCCAGCCCCTCCAGACGGACCGATGGGCTGAGCCTCCTCCAGCCGCTGCAGGAGTCAGGAGTCGGAGAAGCGTCGGGAATGATGCGCTCCAGCCGGGCAATCGCCTTGGCTTTGGAAACAACTTGGACAAACGAATCCTTTTCATTAAAGACAAATCTTCGGAGATAGTGGGGTTTACTTATTCGTTTATTTCCTCAAAAGTGGGGGTTCAGGAGTTGCGGCGGGGGGGGCAGCTGGGCGTTGCTGGGGCTGAGCCCAGGTCACCTGTTCCTAACCCCTGTCCCGCTGGGGACTGAAAATGACCCAAAATGCTGCGGAGCAGGGCTGGGGCCAGTTTCAGCGATGGTGCTGGCATCCCTCGTCCCGGAGAACCGGGTTTTCTCAGTGTATCCTCCTGCCCTACTCCTCAGCATTAATTGGGGTGCCCTGGCAGAAGGGATATCCCGAATCTACTCTCCCTCTTCCCAGTGCAGGCGGGAAAGGAATTCTATCGTCCAGTTTCCAGGACTTGGAATCCCAGGCGGGACAATGGGCCACTCCAGTGGGGCTGGAGGCAAGGAGGGACCTCCAGGTTACAGGAATCAGTGAGATGGTAGGGGGCCATTTCAAATCCCTTGCTCTGTTCCCTAACATGGAGACCCTGACCTCAGCACCTAGTTCGCATTGGTCATATAGCCTTTCTAGACGGCACTTGGACCCCAACACTGGCCTTAATTTGCACTCCAGCTCCTACCCATAACCCCAACATGGCTGGCCCCCACCTACACATACCCAGAGGGTCTCTACCTGCAGACTGCTGGAGAGAAGCCCAGAAGCCACGGGTCGTGTGTCCTCTAGGCCTTGAGAATGATGTGCACACACGTCCCCTCACCCCCAACACTGCTGAGACAACCATCTGGCACTTTCAACTCCACAGAAGGAGAGGTGTTCCACCTTAAACTACTGACATTTAATGAAAAGCAATGTTTTGGGTGGGATGAGGTTAATGCCCTAATTTTCTGGTTGTTGTTGTTGAGGTTCTCCCCCCAGTGAAGCTGCTTCTTCAGGTCATGGGAAGGGAGGTTCAGCAGTTTGACAGGCCACCCCCATTCTGGTTTCTGGGGCTGCGGGCTGTGGCTGGTGGGACAAAGCCTGGCCTTGGACAAGTAGAGAAGTGTCCTGGGACCCAGACTGGTCAGCAGGGATGGCCTCCGTCTTCTCCAGACGGGCCCTATCAGACCACTCTCTCCCAGACAGTCTGTGTAGTCTGGGTTTTAACCCCTGCCCTCTTTTTGGGTGAAGGGCAGCTCTGAAAGCCCTAGGCTGAGGGCAGAGAGGTTGGACCAGGGACCATGGCTGGGGGGGGATGGGGGGTGCCACTGGTTTCTAAGGATGAAGCTCCAGGCAAAGCTAGTAAACAACCTCGTATTTTATTTGCCCAAGGCCAGCTGTTGCAGGCACTGAGGCCCCAAGACTTCCAGAAGGGATGGAGGGAGGAGGGGGCCTGCCTACCAGGTGCTGCCTGCCCCCATCCTGCTTCCTACAGGAGGTGGGAATGGAGATAGAGTCTACATTTGTGCCGTCACGTATCACGCCTGCTTTCAGATACTTATAAATATTCAGTTGCTGTTGAGGAGGAAACTGAGGCACTCCGACCCCCAGGCCTCTATGTGCCAGTCCAAGCTTTTTCCTGCTCCTCTCTCTCTCTCCAGAATGAGCTGCAGGCAGCCTTTTGCTGGGGGAGGGTCTTAGAAGCCCATCTGGTGGCCTGTGGGGGGGAAGGCCTGCCAGGGTCAAGGGCTGGGGATGGGGGAGCAGGAGGAGGGGTGTGGTTGGAAGAGCAGCTGCTGGGAGGGGGAGTCAGTACTGAATAGGGGACCCCAGCTGGGGTTCCATAATGATATCAGTGGGGGACAGCCAGAGCCCTCTGCTGTCTAGATGGGGAAACTGAGGCAGAGACGCCTCCCATCTTGGAGAAGGGAGGGGCCTCCTATCAGCTATTCCGGTCCATTCATCTTCTCCGTGAAGACACTACAGCCCAGGAGCTGGAGTGCCTCGTCAGTGGTCACTCGGTGTTTAGACTGAGACACAAGGAGTGGAAGGCAGCTGGGTCACCTGGCCAGGGAGCCCCCTCCTGTTGTGACAAAACAGAGGGGCACCCTCCCCCACCTCAGTTGCTGGGGAGGGAGGCAGAGCTGAGCCTGCCCACCCCCACTCACGTGCCTGAGAAAGGCTCATTTTTAGCACCTGGCCTCTTTTCCCTGCCTGGAGGGAGCTTGGGGGACAGAGCAGGGAAGAAAGCGGCCAAGTGGGACAGGGAGACCTGGAAGCAGGGCCCCAGGGGATGTCTGATCGCGCTCTTCTCCCCACCCCAAGGGAGCCCAGGCACAGAGGGGGGCCCTCAGCCGCCATGCAGCGTGGATATGAAGAGGACGCTGTCCTGGTCCTGCAGCTGGTAGTCGAGCTCACCCTGGTCCAGGGGAGAAAGGAGGAGACCATCAGGGGCTTCACCCCAGCTGTCGGGACGGGAGGAGGGGGCCTGGCTGCTTTGGGAGAGAAGGATAAAATCTACCAGAAAAATGGGTGCCCTGCACATTAACCTGCAAATCTTCAGGAGGGAGGAGAGAGCACCACTGCCCCTGCTACCCATTCCTTCCTCCCTGGGGTGGGAGACTTGAGTGGCCCCAGTTTGGAGGCCAAGTGGAACAGGGGCTAGCCAGCCACCCCCGCTGGGCCTGATGAGATCCCAAGGCTGTGCTGGGGAAGCAGTGAGGGGAAGGACGTCTCCCGAGGTACTGACCAGCAGTTCCCAGTCCGCATCGTTAACCAGCACCAGAATTCCTGGCCGCCTGTGGGAAAGAGGGTGTAAGGAGCAGGGAGCGAAGGGCAGGAGGCGGCGGCAGCAGGGGGGTAGAGAGGCTGAGGCCCCGGGGCTGGAGGACAATGTGGTGGGAGCGTTCCCTCCCAAGATTCTGATTATAAAGCACCCAGGCAGTGAAGGGGACACTGAGTCTAAAGGAAACCAGGCCAGACAGTTGTAGCCTTTGGGATGATAGGAAAAATGGGTACAAATTCCAGCACCACCTCCCGGACCTCAGGCAACTCATCTCCTTTCTCCAAGCATCAGCTTCCTTGTTCAAAAATGGCACAAATGACGCAGCCGTCCTCCTGGTCTGTGCCAGGATGAGCCGGGACGATGCGTGTCAGGCGCCTGCCTGCCTGTGTCTATGCCAGTAACCACGGGCACAGCTTACTTTTCCAGGGGTCTCACATCACTCTCCTGGGCCTCCCACAGGCCCATCCTGGAGAGGAGGCTATCTTGGCTCTTCAGAACCAGGGAAGGCTGCCCGGGGCCTCAAGCACCCACACGCCCGAGAGCAGCCCTGCCTGCTGTCAGATAGGGGAGGCTGACATCTGGACAGGTACCTGCCTGGCCCCTGCTGGCAGCAGCTCAAGGAGCACTACTGTCCTTGGGAAGTGGCCTCCGTGACCGCTGAACCATGACCTGAGCCAGGGCTTGAACAGCAGCCTTAGCCCCCAGGGCCTGCTGGTGACCTCTGCTGCAAGGGGATGACGACTAGGTCCCACACATGCCTTGCCCACCTCTCTTACACATCAGGCCGCCTTCTTGTAGAAGCAGAGTGACTTCTTGGCACATGGAGCGTGGCTCTTTTCCCAGGAGGCCGGGCTAGGTCTGGGACAGGTCCAGAAGCTCTGGGCTAGGGGCAGGGGTGAGCTCACCCTAGTGAGCATGCACGTGCACGTGTGTGTGTGTGTGTGTGTGTGTGTGTGCGCGTGCGCACCTGCCTGTGTACACAGGGGCACAGTGACTCCCTGGAGTTCTAGACCTGTGCCCGCCAGCACGGTATCGATGAGGCACTGATGACGTTTCTAGGGCTCAACAGACTCATGTGCTTAGGAGCTACGACACGGGACAGCACAGAACACCCAACGTTTCCATCACCACAGAAAGTTCTACAGGACAACCACAGTCCCAGATTGTCGAGGGATGAAAGGGTACTTCCTGTATGGAGAGAGTAGCTGAGGCCCAAAGACGGAGGGAGGATAAAGGGGAGAACAGGACCCCGAGAAGGCTGCGGGTGAACCCAAGGACAGGGGCTCAAAGCTCCTTCCCCCGCCCCGCCTGCCCTCCTCAGGGAGGGAAGAAAGGGACTCACACGCTGTCTCCCTGGATGAACAACTCTGGCCGCTCTTTCAGCAAATTCTTCTTGATCCAGACAAGGAGGTTCCGGATGTCCCCTAGAGAGGAAGGCACAGAACAAGTTCTTGTCAACCCCCCACGATTTCCGGCCCTCAGAGCCTTGCCTGGATCAGAAGGAAGTGAACACGGGGCTCAGGGGACCTCTTTAGACCAGGCTCTTGTGGCCCCTGGACTTACAGATTCCCAAGGTGAGGAAGGGGGTTAGGGGGCCGGCGCTCTGCCAGAGAGTCCTTCGGAGCAAGGGGTACCGCTCAAGGCTTAAAGAGGCGAGGGGGCCTCAAGACAGACAGGCTTCTGAAGGGCCCTGAAGGACCCCCTCCACCCTTCTCTGTCCAGCCAGTCCCAGAGGAGGAGGACTCAGCTTTGCTCTCTGAGGGGTCTGCATATATTTCCCTTTGTGAGGGAAGAAAAACAATTGCTGAGCCGATAACATCAGTTAATTTCCTCTGGCAGACGGAGAGAAGGATCCTTCACCAGCCAGAGCCGCTGACACATCGCTGCCCCGCTACCCCCACCTTCACAGAGCCCCCCAGGCTGGGGACCGCCACCCTGAAGAGGCAAGAGCTTCAGGATCGAAAGGGCCTCTCCTGCTCAGCTTGGACACTGAGATCTGTCACTCTGGGGTCCTGGGACAGCCACTGAGCTCTGTGCACACCATGTGGAGGCTGAGAGCCACCTGGCCCTGGATCACCTCTCCTTTCCTAGGAACAGGGTCCCAGGCCACAGCACACTGAAATCTGGCTCCATAAACTTCTCAAAGCCTATGGCTTTCACCTGTCCACTCCCCCAACAGATGGTCTCCTGAGGCTGCAGGAGTTCCTTCTCTCCCCAAGACCATTTGAGGACTGAAGGCCCTGGGGAGACAGCTAGTCTCCGGGAAGTTGGTAGGGCTTGGGGCTAGCCACCTCCATCCTGACTTAGTCACCGAGGGGTCTGCCGTCCTGGACCCACGCCTGAGCAGAGCTCAGGGACGAAGCTGGAGAAGAGTCCAGGCAGCACCTTGGTTTCTCTGTGCAAAGTGACAGCCTTGATCTGCGGGTGAGGGAAAGGCTGCTTGGACAAGAAGCCCCGCTCTGCCCCAGTCTTGGCCCAGCAGCATGTCTCCATCACAGAACGAGCCTCGGGCAGGGTTTTCAGGCATTCTCCCTGACCTGCATGCCACACTCCTGAAGGGCAAGCAGGCTGCACCCAGGATGGACCCGTTCCCTCTGCTCCATGCCAACTTCCGTGGATCGTCCGCCAGCAGAGCACGGGGCCATGGGCAAAGTGTCCAAGACCTGAGGCTGCCGCCTTTCAGTTGTAATTCTTGCTTTTAAACAAAGCAGACTGGCGTCCGCACGGTTCCTAGAGCAGGCAGGGGATGCGGAGTGTAGCCTCCGACTAGCTGCAGTCCATTTGGACTCCCGGCTGGGCTCCCCCCACCCCCCGAGGCCTGGCTCCCGAGGTTCCCCCTAGGCCTCCATCTTGGCCCTGTCTGGTGGGCCGCCAGCCCATACATCTTGCGGCCGCTCGATACAGCCGCTGGGGTCTGACACATCCATCAGCCAGCGTGGCAGGCGGGGCTGTGCCTGTGTGTGTGGAGGAGCTGAGAGGCACTGGGCAGTGCCTGGCCCGAGGTCCACCGGCTGCACCTCCACAGTCCCGGTTGGCCTGTACGGAACCGGGACCCAGTCGGGGCAAGGGCCCAGACTCCCTCCAAGAGGAGGGGGCTTCTGCTCCACTCGAGATAGGCTGGGGGGAGGGGGAGGGCTAGTGGTCATGTCGGGGTCGTCCAAGTGATGGCACCATCATGGAGTCCCAAAGGGGTGGACGGGGGGTGAGTCTGCTGTCGGTTCGGGCTCATTTATCATGATGCTCCTCTTAGCAGAGGTCACTCCCGCCCTCCTCCGTGCCCCCCAGGCCTGCCCACATTCTTGATAGCCTGTTTCCATGGTGAGGTCGCCGTATTGTTCCCCCATGCCTGGATTTGGGGGTGGGGAGAGGTGGGACTCGCTGCTCCCTTCGCGGGGAGGCCTTGCAAGGGCCACTCGGCCTGGCCTGAAACACCCCCCCGGGGACATCTTGCTAGGCTTGCTAAGGCCCAGACAATATGCAAATAGCTCCAAGCCAGATGGTCGGCTTCCAAAGGCGCCCAGGGGAGGAGGACGGGTTAAGCAGAGTCAGGGACTGGTGTCTCTGGGGAATCTCCCGCTCACCTTCCCCCTCCAGGTCCTCCTGCCTTCCCACTTCCACGGAGGGTGGTTTCTTTCCTGGGATCCCATGCAGTCATTCACAAGACAAATATTTATTGAGCAACTGCTACGTGCCAGGTGCTAGGAAGACGGTGGACACAGAGCGCACCCTCAGGGAGTTAACAGGCCAGCAGGGGAGATGGGCACACTGACGGAATTAGTTGCAATAAATGCTATCTTCTTAGTGTGGGGGCAGGAAACCTTTTCTGAGATGTTCCCGTTGATGCTGAGGCCTGAAGGATGAGTAGGGCAGGATGGGGAAGCGCCCCAGGCAGAAGAAGGAACATATACGAAGACCTGAGGCAAGATGGAATTGGCAGGTTCAAGGTGATAGAACAGAGAAGACAAGATCAGCAGGAGAGGAAGCCAGACCATGCAGGGGCCTTGAGATGGTTCTGCTCTGGAAGAGGCCTCTTTCTCCTCGCGAACCCCAGGTGTGCTCCGTGGGTACAGAACCCACGCTGTCAGGGCCTGTGCTCCATGTTTCTCTGGTGACGCGCAGTACCAAGATCAGCTCAAATACACGGCACCACTGTTATGAACCGCAGTGTGTCCTGAGGACCCGGCGGTGGCCCAGACCACACGGCAGAGTCTTGCACACAGAACCTGCCCGAGATGTTTGCTGACATGTGGACAGCTGCAGAGGCGGGAGGAGAGGCTGAGAACGGAGACAGTCCTGGTTCTGAGTTTGAGCCATTACGTCCCGGTCCTATGACCTTGGCTGTGGGGTTCTCCGAGCCTCGGCTTCCTTCCTTGGGAAGTGGGAATGGTAAGAACACCCCATAGGGCTGTCGTGAGGACCGAATGAGACGATGCATGTGAAGCTTCTGGCACATCTGTGCCATGATCGTGCTGTGATCCAGAGGGAAACCCGGTACCCTCTGCCTTCTCCCAACGTCCCGAGCTTCTGCCTGCTCTGCTCAGGCCCCGGCCCCCTGGGGACAGCCTGGCGGGTAGAGTACAATCCAGCACTCATGGGGTAACGCTGGGACTGGCTGGGGCTTTCTGGGGGACCTATGACCTTGCCATCAGAAGCGCGAGAGGCAATGAGGGGATGGGGGGGACTGGGAAGGGTGAGGGGGCCCCAGACACTGGCCTTCCTCCATTTTATTTTATTATTTGTAAAAATCGTTTTGTTTCTTTTTTAAAGTAACCTCTATACCCAATGTGAGCTTGAACTCACGACCACAAGATCAAGAGTTCGATGCTCTGCTGACTGAGCCAGCCAGGTGCCCTCTTCCCTCCAGATGTTCAGAACCCTTGCGTGCTTCCAAGACAACCCAGGTGGAAGGACTCACGTTCTGAGGCTGTGGGGGCCAGGATGCTGGCGCTGGGTGAGCACCTGATACCAGGTCTCCAGTGAGGAAGCCTGGCCCGCACATTCGGGGAAGTGCAGGAGTGGGGGCTGCTGCTCTGGGGCAGGGTGGTTAAGAGTTGGGGTTCTGGAGCTGGGAGACCCTGGGCTGCTGCTAGATGCCCTGGGCAGGAAGTCACCTCGCCTCTCAGTCTCAGTGTCAGCCTCTGACAAATGGGGACAGCAATCCAAACCCCAAAGCACTGCTGTGAGCGTTCAGGCATAAGGTAGCAGCAGGCCCTGGGGAGTGTCCAACACCCAGGACAATGTCTATTTGCCCACAGCGACTCAGGGCTCCTTCTCCTCTTGGCTGCCAGATCCCGTTCCTGCAGGCTGCCGGCAAAGGGGCACCATGCACACGAATCTTAGCGCCTACGAAAGCTCGCCCCAGTGCACTGTCCTTGTCTGGGGACACGGACCATCCACTGTGGCAGGGTCCCTCCACTGGTGTCCACCCTAGCTTCTTGGGCTGAAAGAGAACAATCCCAAGGTCTTATCTGATAATGAACCCCAACTCCAACAGACCCACATCCAGCCTCTCTTTGATCACCTCCAGGAAGAACTTTTCTCCTAACCAGAAATCTGTCTTCCTGACACTCCCCTCAAGAAGCCTGTTGGTCCATGGGGCCCACACCAACAAAAGCAGCCCCTCTTCCCCACGCCACTGAGATCTGGGAGAGCTGGATCCCCTAAGTCTTCTCCTCCATAAGGTTAAACCGCTCCAGTTCCCACCAAGTCCACCAGGCTCCAGGCTCTTCTGGGAGCCCACCCCAGGCCTTAGTTGAAAAGGGAGAAGAAAGAGCAGGGATGGGGGGAGTAAAGGAGAAGAGAGGGTAGAGGGAACATCAGAGGGTCCATTTACAAGTGAATGGGGGTAAGAATGGAGCAGTTTGTGGGCTAAACTGGCCTCAGAAGGAGGTTTACAGATGTGCAGGGGACGCTCCTCATTGTTTAATTAAGCAGAAAGTGGATCTTTTCAAAAGCAATTTTGCACAGGGACTGGGAGGGGTTGGGGGAGAGGAGGGCGGTGGGGAGGGGATCAGCAAACAGGCCCCAGAGCAGAGAAAGGAACAGCTGGCCCCAGAGAGGCTGTGAAATGCATGCTAAGCAGTTTAAAGCGCCAGGAGCTCCCCTCCAGCTCCCTGGCCGGCCACCCTGTAATACAAAGGCAGGGCAGAGGAAGAGGGGCAGGGATAGGTGGGGCCTAGTGTCTTGTCCTGGGGACCAGGGCAGGTAAGGCCCACATGGGGACAGTCTGTCTCCCCTGACATTTTGGGTTTGCTCCAGGCCACTGACCAACCACGGGCTGGGGGCCCTGCGTTGAAGAGACCCTTGATGCATAAAAGCCAGCCCCCAGTGGCCACAGTGTCCCAAACCGATGGCGCTCACCCACCCCTGCCAATCAAGGAGATGGCCTGTTCCACAGAGATGGCTGTTAGTACGGCCCCCTCGATAAGCATACTTCTCACCAACCACACATCCTGATGCCCAGAACTGTGTGCTCAGATCTGGAAGCAACTTTGCCAAACTGTGGATGTCCAGTGGGTAACCAGCTCAATAAAGACTAAATCTAGCCCAACCTCCCACTTCACAGATGGGAAAAAAGAGGCCCACGGAAGTAAATGATCTGCAAACGTGTACTGCCAGGACTCCTCTTGCAGGCTCACCCCCTTTGGCCTTGCCCATTCTCTTTTCCCAAGTTGGCTGGGTTGGAAGCTCTCCCCTGGCCCGGGACCCAGGGCCCTGGAGTCCCCTTGTTTGTGAGACTTGTCACAATCCATAATCTTATGGTTGCTATTTTCTCTGCTGGAGTCTCCAAGACCTGCTTGGCCAAGTGGCAGCCCCTGGGCTGGGAAGGCTGCCAGTCGACAGAGCTGGGCACGGGCTGGGGGGAAGAGTGAGACTCTGCCGGCGGCACCCGCTGGGCTCCTGTGTGCCAGGGTAATGCCTGGCAGCTGCCAGCAGGCTCTGTGGCTGCGGTGTGACCTACGCCTCTGGGCGCAGCAGGGCAAAAATGGGAACCAGGGGTGGAGATCCATAGCCAAAGGCCCAAAGACTGAGTCAAGGGGCCATTTCAGCTTCTCTCCCCTGCTTGCTTTTCTGCCATCCCAGAGAGGGGAGGGTAGGCCCCATCTACCTGCTAAGCAGTGGATGGAGGATGAGAGATCAAATACCCGGGTCTCAGCCCCGCCTCCCTACTTAGACAACTCTGGACAGGTCACCGTCTCTCTCTCTCTCTGAGGTTTGGTTTCCTAATATCTACTGGGGTCCTTACAAAAATCAAAGTAAGTGGCTGTTGAAGGCATGAATGAATGAATGAATGAATGAATGAATGAAAAGTGTAGAAACCAGAACATACACTGCAGGTGTGAGATGGCATGTGACTCAGGGAGTTTGTGGCACCATGCAAGGACTTTGGAGACCCTGAAGTCTGGTTCTAAATCCCAGCTCTGCCATTTAAATAATCATATGGTGTGGACCAAGACCCTTGACATCTCTGAGTTGGGGTTTCCAGTTTTTAAAATCGGAATAATAATGGCAGCTACCACCTAAGAATTTGTGACAATTATTTGCACAACCAACCGGGGTTGTGCCTACCACACCAAACTCAGCCTGTGGTCTTCATCACACTGGCCTTTCTTCAGTACCTGGACCACCCTGAGGCATCTGACCAAGAGGCCCTCACAAGAGCTACCCCCTCCGCCTGGAATGGGCCCCCTGCACCTCTGCTCTCCCTCCCAACTTACCAGGCCGGCTGCTTTTTTACCCTTCAGGCCTTCACCTCAAAGTCATCTCCTTAGAGGCCTCCCCGTCCCACGCGCTCTCCTTCAGAGCACCCGTTTGCTCCCCTCGTGCCGATACCCACCACTGTCCAGTTTACATTAGGTGTTTGCTGGTTTGCTGCCTGCTTCCACTTCCGCTACTCTCCACGTAGGGCAAGAACCGCATCTGTCGTGCTCGCCACCAAACGCCCAGCAACTAGTACAGTGCCTCATACAAAGGAGGCACGAGAACCAGACGAGCCAACCACAACCACAGAGTGAGTACTTCCAGCTCCGGCACAGGGTAACCATTCGGCCAACGGACGAATGAGGGGGACTGGAATCACTAACCCTGTGGACACCCGTGCCACGCCGACGCAGGACAAGTGAATCACAGCTCAGGAGACTTTACTGACTTCCCGGCCAGGTCTTTAAGGCTGCATCTTTGAGAGGCTTCTTCTGAGAGCCCCTTGTTCCCTCCCCAGGCTGTGTGGCTATCTGTCAAACTAAGAAACAGTCACCTTTATCTTCCTGGGTCTTCCCCCCACTGGGGCCGCACACTGTCCCCCAGTCCTGACATTTCACCCCAGCTTCACGGCCACTTCCAGTTCCAGGATGGCAGCGTCCTGTGCTTTGGTGAATGTCCCCTGCCTGGGAATGCAGCACACAGACCCACCCTATGCCACTGTTCTCCAACCTAAGGGAGGGTCACAGCCAGCCTTGGCAGCCGGTGAATTTGGGCAATTGTTTGATTCCCAGCAGATGTGTCCAGTTCCAGAAGAACCCTGTCAGACTTCACGACCATTTCTCAACTGAGCACTTCCATGAACCCCAGTCCCCTGCCTCCTCCTAGGATTAATTCCACCACCCCCCCTGCCCCCGCCGACCCGAAGTAGATGGGCTCCCATTCCTGAGCGCTCTGCTCCTGTGAGGACCCACTGCTAGGGCGGCAGAGCACCTCTGGGGTTGTGATGCCAGGGCCCCTGCCTCAAGCTATACTGGTATTTGTGCAGTTGGATTCCCACAAGTTACCTCTTCTCCCCTCCCCCCAGTGTGAAGGCAGGGACTGGCTCATATTTGCGTGTCTCCTCGGTGCCTGGTACGTGGTTTGCCAGTATGTACTTGTGAGCACGAGGTGCTCAGTATGTACTTGTTAGAGGAAGATGAACGAGTACTTAAATGGACAAACGAAAAAACCCCACTGGTTCCCTTAGTCAACCTCCCCCATCCTTTCTGGCTGGATGCTGTCCGCCTCACCTAAATCCTCGCACCATGTGAGCCCTTCCACACTGCTCCCTTCTTGATGAAGGTGACCCCCTTCACGAGGACCCCTCCCTGCTGCCATCGAGTAACAAGGGAGATGCATGCTACAGCTTTTCGCACACAGGGACTTCCGTCCCTACCTCCCATGCAAGAGCACTAAAGCTCAGAGAGGGGAGGCCCCTGGCCTGAGGTTCTAAGGAGATGCAAACTCCAGTCTGTCTGAATACAGAACCCGCATCTGTAAGGACGAAGCCACGCTACCTCCCTCCTGCCACGCTGGCTCATCGCAGAGAGCATGGGGGGGAAGGGCACTGGGGTGATGTCTCTTCCTTACTCTTCTCCCTCCCACTGGCCAGGGAAATCCTCCCCGGGCCCTCCTGAACAGGGCTGAGTGACCCCTTAGACTCCTGCTCCACGGCCCCCGGAGAGGGGCTCAGAAAGCGCATACTCACAGGGCTCCTCCCGTCCAGGTAAGGTGACCTGATGTTTCTTTATGCCGTCGAAAAGGAGCTCCGCACCGCCTCTGCAAAGGAGAGCCAGAGAAAGAGCCGGGTGAGCTCCTGAGGAAGCTGAGCCGACTGAAAACTGAGGAGGGGGCTGACACTAGAAGCCCAAGATGCACAGACCAAGGCTCAGGGGCAGCTCGAGTACCACCAGTATGTGACTGACTCTCAAACGTGACTCCCTGATGCGGTCAGGTAGGATGTCAATAATCTCTACCGTGACCAGGCACCCACATTGGCAGACTCTCATTTTTACTCCTCTGCTTTCTCAAGAGGCAGATCAGCACGTGGGTTCAGAGCACAAGCCTGGGAGCCCACACTCTCACTCTGCCTGATGCCCAGATCTTGGGCACGTGACTTCATGTTCTCAAGCCTCGATCTCTTTCCATCTACACAAGTGTTGCGACGCCACCATCGGACGCGATGGAGACCCTGTGTGTTGAGGGGTTTCCTCTGGCCAGGGGAGGGTCTGAAATGCCCCTGCTTGTGCCACTCCCTGCTGCCACTCCACCGCCATGCTGGAGGCTGAGACGCCACTGGGTTTAGCAATAACTTTGCCATTTACAAGAACACTCTTCATCTCATTTCATCCACAGGGCATCCCAGGTAAGGAGGAAGGGAGGCAAACATTATTAGTTCCATATGATGGAGAAAACTGAGGCCTAGAGCGGTTAAGTGACTTGCCCAAGGTCACACAGGCAGCGGCTGAAGCAGGATCTAAATTTCAGCTGGTTTCTGCTCAGCCCCGACAACCTTGGCAGAAAGAAAACAAGACTCCCCAAAGGCCAGAAAGCCCCTTGAAGGCAGATCTTGGTTCAATTCTGTGCGGCAACACCTGGCCAAGGGGAAGCTGGGACAGCAGAGATGTGTGGAGCCAAGTCCAGAAGCTGGGGCTTATGATGCAGACACCAGGGCTCTTTCAATGCCCCATAGTGCTTCTTGCTCTGGGTCTCCTGATTCCCATCTCAGACTTCACGTGGATCTTAACTGAGAAGGCCTTAACAGACTTTTGATGGATGTGACACTTCCCACCCCACCACCCTTTCCCAATTTCAGAGAACAGAGATGTCCTGAGACAGTCCACTGGGAGGCAAAGGCAAGGCAAGCATTGTCATGGGGGAAACATGGGGCGACTGTCATCCAAACAAGGTCACGCTTTGTTGATGCAGAAATGTGGAGGGGGAGAGGAGGCCCATCTGTGGCCGCGCGCAGGGCCATTTCAGCTGCAAGCCTGCACAGAGCCTCCATTTATCCCCTTCCAAGAGCCTCGTTCTCTCCTGGGTGGGGGCTGGCACATGCAGCAGCTGGGGTGGGGGAGGGTGACAGGCAAGGGGCTCAGGAGTTGGGGGTCAGAGAAGAGGGGTGGGAACTGGAGGCACTGGGACCCAGGCAAACAACCAAGAGTGGCCAAACCTGGTGGTGCCAGGCTCAGAGGCCAAGGCTGTTTTTCCCCTCGCAAGCAGAGAAAGGGAGAAGCAGCCTTGCTCAGAGTGACCTGTCACCACTGGGTTCACTGGCCCCCCAAGGGAGGGGTTGGCATTTCTACTGCCAGCACATCTGGAGGGGAGGAAGGTGAACGCCCAGCCTCTGGAGAGATTCAGGGAGGCGGGCAAGGGGCCTGTTTTGGTTCCAGCAGAGAACCAAAGACAGACATTCTCATGTCCTACAGGGTCCGACGTTCAAACTCAGTTAAGGAGTTCCATCTGAAGATACTTCATCTTCCCTTCACCCCTAATTCCTGACGGCAGTGTTTGTTGGTACCAGTGGCAAGTACAGACGATCCCCAAACTGCCCTCACTGTTTCTAACTTATCTCCATCAGCTCATCTCATGTATTTTTTGTTTTGTGTATTTATTTCCCTTCTACTGCTAGAGTACAAGCTCTGCCTACAACAGGGTCTGACACACAGCAGGTCCTCAAGAAATATTTGCCAAGTGAATGAAAATGCCCATGTCTCCTTCTCTGACCTCAGTGGCACTACCTCCCTTTGCCAATACCTACCAGTCTCAGGAAGAAGGGAAGGGGTGAGGGAGAGGGAGTCTCACATCTGGGCCCCAGGGACGCACAACACATCTCTACTGCATACTTGAATCTGGTGTGACCTGAGAAAACGCGCTGCTAAGGACAGTTCAGGGGGCAAGACGAAGGACGGCAGAACTGGTTCCTGACAAGAGAGTGAAAGGTATGAGGGGTCTTCTAGAGAGTCTATCAAAGCTGGTGGGACTGACAGGACCACATCTGCTCAGGGGAAAGAGGCAAAACCCTAACTGGACTCTTCAAGGGCCAGAGTGTCACTCAAGGGACAGGAGGGAGAGAATGATGGGCAAGGCGGTTTCTTTGCAAATCGGCTCAGATTCACAGTGGGGGGTGAAGGAAGTCCACTAAGAAACGTAGATAAAGAAAGAGAAGCCAGGGACGAAAACACGCACTGAGACAAAGAGAGAAGGAATCTGGGTTTGGCATACATCTTAGACATTCTTGCTTCCTGAGAAACTGCCATTCTCATGGGACACTGTGGTGGTGAGAGGAGGTGTCAGGAGATGGGGAGACAGGGGAGGAATGTTGTGGGGCTCATTCTTGCTCTTGAGGGTGACGAAGGCTGAACCTAGAGATGTTTCGACTAGAAAAGGGGTAATTAAGTTAGTCCGTCAGCTCAGGAAGGCAGGGACCATATCTTCCTCATAGTAGGACTCCCCACTGGAGCCAGCACGGTACCCGGCAGACAGACATTCCTGATGAACAAATATCATGTCTGACTCAGTAAGAGTGAAAGGTAAGCTGACTGCAGAGAAACCTGAACACCGGCAGTCTGCAGCTTTTCCCTTTTCAGCTCTGCTGAAGCCTGTCAAGACAGCAGGGATCCTCCTAGAACCTCCAAGCTATGGGGGGGTGGGGGGGTGTATAGCTGAGCCAAGGGTCAGTGAAGCAAAATAGTCAGGAGGCCAGACCAGTATCGTTCTAATTGGACCCATGGGGCCAGACAATATTGTCAATTAAAGCGCAGTTAACATTCATGAGACTACCCCCTTATTCTAACGGACAGAAACACTGAACACTGGAGGACACGGACAGAGTTCTATTTATCTTTGTATCCTCAGTGCCTGGCTCACTGCCTGGCACATGATAGGCACTCAATAAATGGCTACTGAATGGACTATCCAATGAAGGGAAAACATGAAAGAAACTGGGGGCATCCAATGGAAGGAAAGGCATTTATGGGTAGAGGTTTTAGATCACCGTTTCAGACTTTCCCTTTCATATAAGCCTTGGCTTGTTTATCTTCACACACCCGCACACACATATCTAGTCCCGGCTTTTCCCATGTGACTCCAAATTATTCCACCCATCCCTTGGGTCTCAGTGTCTTTGCCTTTTCTCCAGCTCTGAAATCACATGACAAACCTGTTTGTAGGGGACAGAAGATAGCGGCTTGAGGAGACTTCCTCCCTGATCTGGGTTTCTTCAGCTATTGGTGTGTGTGCCCCAACCCTGCTCCTCTTGTCTTGTGCATGCTGTCCTGTCAACTTAGTCTCCTCCACTGTGCTATTTATTTATCTCCGTATCTCCACCTGACTCAAGATCTGCAGAAAGCAATCAGCAAGTTTACTGAAGGTCCTGAAAGGGCTTCAGGTCTGTTTAACACTCCCAAATCTTGGGAAAGAGACGGAGTCCCGTCTTGGCTACACATCCCATGAGAAACAAGGCTCCAGGAACCGTGTAAGCGGAAACTGCTGACCGAAGGAAGAAATTTGGAGGTGAAGGGTGGTCCTTGTCGGTTCTAGGAGCTCAGGTGCCAGACGCACGGGCCTGATCGAAAACGGGATTAGCAAGGAGGCCGCTAGCTAACTGTCACGTCTCTTAGGTCCGGCGGGGCACAGGGCACTGAAGACTGCCCAGAGGGCACCTCCACGCCTGGGCTTGCGCCTCTATTCCCGGACATACGGCCTCGTCGCCAAGGGAGACCGAGCCTCTCAGACTCTCCGAGGCGGGTGGCGTAGCTCTGGGAAGGCGCCAGACGCCTCGGCGATTCGGTCGTGTTGGGGCCCAAAGCAGAGGGAGGGGAGTTCCGGGCCCGACGACTTCAATCTATCCCCACGGCGCCCCAGCTCTGTGACTCACCCGAACTCCACCTCCACTGACAAGGGCGCTGCCATGTTGAGGAAGCCGAGCTTACAGGAAATTCCCTACAGCTTCCGGCGTTCCCGCCCCACTTCCGGTCGCCGCGGACGGAAGAGGCGGAACCCAGGGAGCCATCCTCCGCAGCTATTGGAGGAAGGCGGATCGGAGGGGGGGAGGTCACAGCGCAGTTGGAGACTCCCGACTTGCTCTCCCTCTGCCTTTTAGGGACTGGGCTCAGAGGGCAGGGTGGGCAGCGGCTTGAGCGAGCCACAGCGAGGCGGGAGCCCGGGCATCGTTGCGCTGTATCTGTGAGCCACGTTACTGTTTATCTTGCAAAAGTTACAAATCTCTCTTAAGTCAGCACACCGCTTGGGTGAGCCCGTCCATTCGCCTTGACTTGACTTGAATTGTAAGTGACTGCGAATCTTTATTTCCAGCCCAGCAATCGCTCCTGAACTATAGAGTCGCTATCCAGCCGGCCCTTTGGTTATCGACTTGGGTTTTACTCAACAGGTATTTATTGCACGTCCTCGGAGTATCAGGCATCTTGGTGAGTGCTATAGGTGCAGTGGTGAACCAGATGGGCAAGGTTCCTGCCTTTAGCGCACTCACAGGCTAGTGGGCGAAGCTGGCTGTAATCAAATAAACGAACCAGTCATACTAATAAATATAAAATCTCAAACCGAAAGTGATCTGAAGTTACAGGAACTCCAAAAGGAAAACAGACTGGGCTGGACCTGAACTGAGCTCTAAAGCCTGAGTAAAGTAGGTGGATGTGACTGGGAGAGAAACCTCTGGAAGCATTCCAATGAGGAGAACAGAAGATGCAAAGGCTCTGGGTGGGAGACTATGCTGGAGCACCCCAAGAGAGGAAGGTGGAAGTTGGGGAGCAGAGGGCCTGGTAAGAGATGAGACTAGGAAGGGGACAGGGGCCAAATCATACCTTGGGAGCCGGGTAAGAATTTCAGTCTCTTTTCTAAGAGCAGTGGGAGGCCTTTGAAAGGTTTGGGGAGGGAGTCACATTTGAACTGTGGTTT
Organism: Ursus arctos; assembly: GCF_023065955.2. NCBI lineage: Eukaryota > Metazoa > Chordata > Mammalia > Carnivora > Ursidae > Ursus > Ursus arctos. The sequence goes on along the minus strand of NW_026622852.1, from coordinate 53,626,760 downwards.
AAAATATCCTTACCTGGGGCGCCTGGGTGGCTCAGTCCCTTGAGCCTGCGACTTGATTTTGGCTCAAGTTATGATCTCAGGGTCCTGAGGGCTCCGAGCTCAGTAGGTGTCTGCTTGAGAGTCTCTCTTTCCCTATCCCTTTGCCCTTCCCCCACTCGTGCTTGGTCTCTCTCTCTCTCAAATAAATAAATACATCTTTAAAAAACTAAGCTAAAAAAGTAAAAGTATCCCAACTTCTGCAGTGTGAATAGTTTGAAGGGGAACAAGGAAGAAGATAGATCACGGAGCCTGTAACAAAAGCCCGGGGAGATGGGGTGCCTGAGTGGCTCAGTTGGTTAAATAGAGTCTGCCTTCAGCTCGGGTCAGGGTCTCAGGGTCCTGGGATCAAGCCCCACATTGGTGGTCTCTGCTCCGCGGAGAGTCTGCTTCTCCCTCCCTCTGCCTGCTGCTCCCCCTGCTCATGCGTTCTCTCTGTCAAGTAAATAAATAAAAGCTTAAAAATATATATATATAAAAAAAAAAAGCCCAGGGGAGAAAGTAGATGTCCCAGGGTGTCTAAACCACACTTCCGAATTGAACTCAGCGTTGGTAGCATACGGTGGGGTAGTCTGATGGTCAGTGGTGGAATGATACAATGGTTAAGAGCTTGGTGTTCAGGGCGCCTGTGTGGTGCAGTTGGTTAGGCTCTTGATTCTTTGGCTTGGGCCGTGATCTCAGGGTTGTGAGATTGAACTCAGGGTTGGCTCTGTGCTCAGCAGGGAGTCTGCTTGAAACTCTCTCCTCCTCCCTCTGCCCCTCCTCCTGCTCATTCTCTCTCTCTCTAAAATAAAAAAGTAAAATCTTAATTAAAAAAAAAAAAAAGCTAGTTCAACTGCCAGCTTTATATCCAGGTCCCACCACTTCTAGCTGTTTTCTTTAAGTCAGTCCCTTAGCTTACATGTTTCTGCCTCAGTTTCCTCATCTGTAAAATAGGGATAACAACAACCCCTAACTCACAGGGTTGTAGCGAGGACTAAATGAGTTCTTGGCACAGTGCCTCTTTCCCTAAAATAGGCCCTCCTCTGTGTTCCCCATTTCAAGAATACCACTGCCACCCACTAAAACATTTAAGCAAGAAACTTTGGACATTGTTCTTAATTCTCTCCCATATTCAAATAGTCACCGATTTGGATTCATCTCCCATCTAAGCTGATTTTGCAACCCCCCAAATCTTCCACCACCACCACCATCACCTGGCACCTGTACCTGCTGCTTCTCTGCCTGCCTGCCTCCCACCTCCCTCACTCTGGCCTTGGCTTCATTGTACAGTTTGACTCCATGGAGAGCCCTGAGCGATTTCAATGTATTAGGCACTGTTCTAGGGCACTGACAAAGTGAAGACAAATGAGACACAGCCCTGGTCCAAAGGGCACAAAGGAATCCTGCAGCAAATGGAAAGGCCCCACATGTACCATGCTATGCGGGTTGGTCACTTTCCCTCTCTGGAACTGTTTCCCCAATCTGTAAAGAAGGTTGGGAACCAAATGATCTAAGGTCCTTTCAGCAAAAATATTCTAAGATTCTTCGACTAGACCCAGCTCCTACAGGGCAGAAATCTTTTTTTTTTTTTTTTTTTTAAGATTTTATTTATTTATTTGACAGAGATAGAGACAGCCAGCGAGAGAGGGAACACAAGCAGGGGGAGTGGGAGAGGAAGAAGCAGGCTCACAGTGTAAGAGCCTGATGTGGGGCTCGATCCCATAACGCCGGGATCACGCCCTGAGCCGAAGGCAGACACTTAATACAGGGCAGAAATCTTGCCTGATTCATCTTGCATCCTTGGCTTGTGGCAAGGAGCTTTGTAATTGTAGGGGTTTGGTAAGTGCTTGCTGAATGATTGAGTGAGTGAACACATATCACTCCCTGCTCAGTCATTCACTGGCTTCTCTTTGCCAGCAGGATAAGGGCCTTCCTAGAAGGTGTTCAGAGCCCTTGAGCCTCTGATCTTAGCTCAGGTCTTTGGATTGAATATCCTCTCACCCTGGTAACTGCCCTCTCCTGGGGCTGGAACACAAGAGCTAGGGAGCATTTGAAGGGCTTCAGCCATCTGACAACCATTCACTGAGCACCTATTAAGCACCAGGCCCAGCGCTGGTGCTGGGAACACGACAGTGAACAAGACCAACAGGTCCCTGCCCTTCTGGGGCTGTTCTAGGAGAAGACACAGATGTAAAAATGGACCACGTGGTGTGATCAGTGTTATAAAGGGGGAACATGGGGCCCTGTGGGAGATGGAGGAGCCCCCTAACCCAACCCTGGGATCAGGGAAGGCTTCCCGGAAGTCACACCTAAGCCCAAATCCAAAGAGAGGGAGAGGGCTCCTAGGAAGGAGGCATCTTCCCACATCTCAACAGACATGGGTTCCTCTATCTTCTTGCATAGTCCCTTCTGGGTAAATCAGCCCATTCTGGGGGTGCCTGGGTGGCTCGGTTGAGTGTCTGCCTTCTGCTCAGGTGATCCTGAAGTCCTGGAATCAACCCCGTGGTCCCTGCTCAGTGGGGAGTCTGCTTCTCCCTCTGCCCCCTGCCCCCCACTCGTGCTCTCTCTCTGATAAAAAGGTAAAATAAAATAAAAAATCAGCGCATTCTGTGGATGCCTGGGTCTCAGAAAGTCCTTCCCTCTCCTGACCCCAAGCCTACCCCACTCAATCTCTTATTAGTAACAATATTAGTTTAACATATTCATTCAAAGAGTGTTTATTGAATGCCCACCTTACACCTGCCAGGTGCTAAACGTGCACCGTCTGATTGCTTACAGGGACTACTCTTACCCCACTTGCCAAATGAGAAAATTGAGGCTCAGAACCAGTGGTTTGCCCATGGCCCTTAAGTGTCAGGCCTCAGCCCCAGGTTGTCGTGCCTTCAGCATCACTGACCCTGACGGCCTCCTGTTGGGTCTGGCTCACCCAAATGCCTTCCCCTGGGATCTACGCAGAAGAGGGGCTTGGGCCCCATCCCTAGTCTCCTCCAGCAATCTGGCCAACCCGGGCGTCGGGCTCCAGCCCCTCAGAAGCAACTTGGGAGACAATGGCAGGGTCTGCGGGGGGAGGCGAGGGCGCGGGTGCCCCCCTGCCCGCTGCCCTTTGTCTTCCCGCCTGCTCCTCTCGTGCGCCCCGGGAGGCTGGGAGGCGCCTCTCGCAGGCTTCCTCCTCCCATTCTTGTGCTAATTGGGTGTCAAGCTGAGATCAGTGAGAAAGAAATCCGCCCCGGCTCGGGTTAAACTGCCGCCAAAGACGAGGGCTGAGCCCAGAATATCATTAGGCTGGGAGGAAGCAGGGCCCCCCTCCTCAGGGGGAGGGGCTGGCCACGCATTCAGGCCCCTTTGAAAGTCACTTGGTCAGCCCCTCCCTTGCTGCCACCGCCTCAATGGGCCCCTCGGAGGTATTTAACCTTCTTCCCAGGGATTGAAAATGATACGCCAAGCACTGGCCTGGTCGGCCACTTGGCTGTCCTGAGGGCGGTAGGACCTCCGGGGATGCTCGAGGCATGCTCCCTTCCAGCCTCTCCCTGGCACCGTTGCAGATGGGAATACCGAGGCTTAGGGAAGGGGGTTTGCATCCCAGTGCTGCCATTCACAGGCTCTGTGGTCTCGGGAGAGACTTTGCCTCCCTGGGCCTCAGATTCCTCATCTGTGGAATGGGGATGAAAATAGTAGCTGCTTTGTGGTGTGGATTTAATGAACCAGTGCACACAAAGCGCGTTGCAAAGCGCCTGGCACAGAGGAGGGGCTCCAGCCGTGGCGGCCATTAGCAAGTCTAAGGAAATGGGTCTGACCCGATGCAGGGCCCTCCTAGCACAGCCCCTGGTCTCTGGAAGCGGGCAAGTCCAAGGGCCCACAAAGGACTCATTTTTCATATCTAGCTTCAGCTCTACCCCACCCCCGACCTGCACTCCCCGCAGCCTCCCTGCTTGCTGTCATCAGCCCTGCTCCCCGCGGACTTCCTGGCCTTTACATTTTCCCGCTACTCTTATCTGGGACACCTTCTCCCTCCGATTCTTGGTTAACTCTTCCTTGAAAAGCCTCTCTCACCGGGAAACAGGACTGCCCCCCCCCCCAGGGCGCTGGATTAGTAGGTGCAGCTAACCACACACCCTCCGCTTCTTGACTCGCCAGCTCCCTCTCCCCTGTCCTCAGACAGTCAGCTCCCAGGTCTCTCTTGCTCACCATGCACCCACCACCTCTGCCCCCACCCCCCCCACCCCCGTCCCCGTCCCATCCTGCGAGGGCCTTGAGACTCTTGCTCCACAGATAACTTACTCAGTACTTTACAAACCGTGAAGCACCATATAAACGTCAGGAAATGCCCAATGAGCAGCAGCTGTCGTTAATTTCACAGGCACATATTGAAAAATCTGCCTGTGCGTGACTCACACAGCCGTGGCTGAGGATGATCAGAGGCGGATGGGAGAGCTCCCAAGGCCCTTCAGGGGGGTGGGGGGTGGTGTAGAAGTGGCCAGCTCAGGCCTAGTCTGGGGTCTTAACATCTGAATATAAATTTTTTTTTTTTAATCTTGAAACTGCTATGTACTAAGCAGACATCAGCACCAGACCGCATGTTAAGAGATCTCCAAGCACAACGCATGGTCACAACTATCCTAGATCATTTACAGGAGAAACTGAGGCTTAGCCTGGCAAATGGCCTTGAGCACAGGCCTGTTCAAGCTGGAGCTTTTCACCAACCCTCCAGGTGACCTCAAGGAAGGAACGGAGACGTGGGACTCACAGACCCTCCTTCCCACTTTTGGAGGCTGAGCGCTGAGGACCAAGATGAGATTCTCCAAGCTCTGCATGCCCTCTGCTGGCCACACTGGGGCACTGCAGCCATGACTGTCACCTTCCCCCCCAAACCCCCCTCAGCACCTCTCTCCAAGGGCCCAGCTCCAGCTCTGCACCCCACTTTCCCCCAGGAGCAGCATCAGATTCTTATATATTTCAAAGTCACTCCCCTAGGAGGCATCCTGGATCTCATCCTGGCCCCCCTCCACCCTGGCCATCAGAGCGGCAGGCCCAGGGCGGGGCTCACAGTTGGCTCCACAGTCATGGGCGGAATGGAAGCTCTTGGCTTTCCCCTGGCCTTCTGCACCAGGAGGCGGGTGGGGCAGCAGGAAGCAACAGGGGCTTGGGTTTGCATTCCAGCCCCCCCACCTCCCTACTGCTGTGTGACCTGTCAGCAAGTGGTGAAGCTTCAATAGTGAAGATAAGGCCCAGAGGCACACATGACCCACCGGGCTGGGCTGGGTTGGGCCCCTTTCCCAAAGGGCCATGCGTTTCCAGCCTGGGTGTGACTCCAGCGATGGCGCCTTGGAGACAGCTGCCTCTCCACTGGCGAGGCTTGTGCTGTGGCCCTGGGAACATCACTCTGGGAAGCTTTCCTGGACTCTGCCAGAACTGGTCAGGCAGCCTGGCTCTGGCTCACACAGCCCCCAGACCCCTAGGGAAATGCACGAGCAAAGGTCTGGAGATGCGATCAGGCCCTGGGTTAGGGTTTTCTCCCTCAAAGGCTCTGAATAGCCCTTTCCTCAAAATGGGTCCCTGTGCTCTCTGAATCCTCCTGATTATGCCCCTTTCACAGATGAGGACACTGAGTCATTTGCCCCAGACCACAAACTCAAAAGTGACACAGCTAGTTCGGACTTTTAAGCTCATGCTATTAAATACCTTGCCAACTCATCGAGGCATCTTACCTGCTATATGCCTAAGCCCGAGTGAGTGAATGGGCCGGAGGGGCAGGAGGTGGGGCCTGAGTGGGTGCAATGAGCTCAGGTGGCATACACACAGGCTAGGGGGGGAGTCAAGGCAGTTTATTGGCCACTGAACGACCCCCACCCCCACCCCTCCTCCTCTCATAGCCAGCCCAGGACTTCAATGGAGAAAGTGATGTGGACAGACCTACAAGGAGAAAGGTCCCGCCTGAGGGGCAGCCAAGCTGCCACCCAGGAGAGGAGGATGGGGGGGGGGGGCACAGTCCAGGTAGTCCTGCTGCAGGTCGGGGTCCTCCTCCTATCCCCCTGGAGGTGCAGGCAGTGCTGAGTGACACTGGAACAGTTCCTGGGCCCGGATCTTCCTCTCTGGCCACCTGATCAACCACCACTGCAGCCCCTGCCCACTCCGCCGGCTTCCTGAGTCTGGCGGCTTCTGCCCTGGTCCCATTTACAAGCTCCCTGCTCTCTGGGGAGTGCTTGGCGACCCTCCACCTGCCCCTGCCCTGCGACATCATCCTAAGGGGCCCGGTCCGTCTCAGCCTCGGGCCCAGAGGCCCCACATGGCCTCGAAGACAGAACATGGACTTGAGGCTTTCACAGAAAGCCTCTTGGGGGCAGGGGGAAGCGGCAGTGAGTCACTGGGCAGTTTTGAGGGGGAGGGGGTCAGCACCTCAGGGGGGAGGTGCCGGGCCCTGCTTGCTTTGGTCTGGCATTGCCCACGACCCCTCTGGGGTGGGAGCTGGGGCTCTGGATCCAGCACCCACTGGCCCTTAGAGGGACTCGGGGCAAATCACAGCTTCTCCTCGCCTGCCTGGATGCGGGTGTAGGCCTCTTGGTCCAGCGGGACGTAGCGGCCCTTCCGGGCATCCAGGTAGAACAGCGGGTCTTTCACAACTGCTAGGTCAAAGCCTTCCTTCCGAAGCTCTGTCTTCTGTAACTTGAAGGTCCCTGAGGGAGCAGGGAAGATGGGTCACAGGGTGCAGGGCAAGGGCCTGAGCCTCGAGAAGTCGCCCACCAAAGCTGAAGAGGGGCCGAGGCAGAGGGCTGGCGAGAACACAGGCACAGGGCACGGAGCACAGCAGGGCACAGCCCTGTACACTTTGCAAGGCAGCTCCAGCTAATTACATTCGCAGCGCTGCTCAGAGCGGCCCTGGCGCCGCGGTGGGGGGCCGTGCTGCCTGCCTTCTGCTTGCAGCTGGGGAAACTGAGAACCAAAGAGGGGAAACTCTCCATCTAAGGCCATACGCCCTGAGTGACAGCAGAGGGAGGGCCAGAGCCCGGGCTTCTGTGCTTCCAGCACCTCCCAGGCACAGGCAGGAGCTCATCTCACCTGCACAGAAACCCAGAGGCAGGTGCTCTGCCGGATTCTATGGATTCTACAAGGCATGAGTTTTCAGTTTTTAACATCTCTGAAATAGTTTCAACAGCAGTAATGTTTTCTCAGTTGTAGGTCACAGAAATTGCACACGGCTCAGTCACTGGCATCAGTCCACTGGACAGAAGACTGGCGTGGTGAGGCACACCCCCGGGCCAACGCCACACAGCTCATAAGGGCTGGAGCTGGGATTTGAAGCCAGGTATGACAGATTGCCAGAAATGGCCAGGTTCCTTCCTTCCCTGGATGCACACCCTGCTGCCTGGTGGCTTGGCCACTTCTCCCAGCGAGAGCTGGAGTCTTTCTCACCCCCCACCTGAATCCGAACTGGCTTTGTGACTTGCTTTGACGCACAGAACATGAGAGTTTGGGGAGTCCAGGCCTCGAGAGGCCCTGTAGCTTCCAATCCAGGAGGGGGTGCCTGACACTGGTGTAGTCTCTGAAGGGGGAGAAGGCACACACAGCAGAGGTGAGACAGCCCAGGGGCGCCCCCTGGACTGGCCCTATCCAATAGGATAGCCACTGGCCATAGGGGGCTCTATACATTTAATTAAAATGGAAGAAAAGGAAAAATTCCATTCCTCAGTCACACTGGCCCCCGTTCGAGTGCTCAGCAGCTACACGGGGCTAGTGGCCGCGGTGTCGGTCAGCGTGCACACGGGGCATTGTTGTCACTGCGGACAGCTCTGCTGGCCGGGGCTGCAGAAGCAACCCGCTGGGAGCCAGACAGGCAAGTAAGGACATCCCAGCCCCTGCAGCCCCCGCTGAGTCACGAGTGATGGCAGCTCTTCCACGCCAGGTAGGGCTGATGGAAGAACCACTCAGCTGAACTTCACCCCAAATTGCTGACCCACAATTGAGAGCAAAAAAATCGCCGTTTTCAGCCCTAAAAAGTAAGTTTAGGGATGTTTGTTCTGCAGCAAAGCCTGAAACCTGAGATCTCTCTCCTGCCTCTCTCCTGCACAGAGAAGTCGGCTGTCACCCAAACCTCAGGAGCTCCCAGCCTCGATCACGAGCCCAGCACCAGTCCCATTTGACCCTCGGCACTGCTTCAGGTGCTCCTGGGAGCCTACCACCCGGCAGGGGCCACATGGGTCAGGGAAGGCCTTCCAGCAAGGCAGGGGCTCACATGATGTGCACGAGGGAGGTGGCCCGAGGCTGAGCAGCTGGTGAGAGGCTGAGGTGGGAGGAATCAGGACAGGGCAGCAAGGACTGACTTCCTGCCCATCAGGGGACCTGTCAGTGGTTCAACAGACAGAAGGCTGACCCTGTCCTGCTATGTGACTGTGGACCCACCACTCACCTCTCCCCTGGACGACAGTATCAGCCCCTCGCTAGTCTCCCTGCTCCCCCGGGGCTGCCTGCAGCCCTCTCCCACGCTCCACACAGCAGCCAGAGGGCCGCGTGGCACACGGACCTGACCCAGGTTACTGCACTACTCAAACACTTCAATGGCTTCCTGCTGCCCTGACATAGTCCAGGCCCTCCCCAGCCCAGAGTCTTCTGATCTCCACTGGCCTCTCTGCCCCACCCGACACCGCTGCCCACAGCTCCCCTTGGCTCTGGCTTCAGGGACCTCCTTTACTTCCTCTCCTGCCCAAGTGCCCTCTGGTCTTAGGGACCAGCCTGGAATGCCTCCCACCCCATAAAGCCTACCCTCTCATTCAGGTCTCAGCTCCAAGGTCACTTCCTCCGGGGAGCATCCCAGGCACCTCACCCCCCTTCATTTGCTTTTCTGTCAGTTCGATCTGTATTCTGTTCTTTGCCCTTGGAATTCCTTGTCCTGTGCTGCTTCCCCAAGACAGCAGAGGTGCCATCAGAATTTGTTACCTCACTCCCCAAGGCCTAGCACAGAGCCTGGCAGGCACACAGTAGGTACTCAGTAAACGTGCATTCCGCTCATGGATGTGTGAACCTTCTCTCTCTGAGGGCTTGGTCCACTCACTTATACACAGGGAGGTCTGTTTACCAATGACACAGCAAAGCTTTGGCTAAAGGGCAAATGACAGCCCACAGATCTCTCCAAAAGGAGCCAAGAAGGGCCACAGGCCTGGAACCCGGGAGCTGGAGCAGGGGAGGGGGCATACCTGTTTTGTGCAGCTCAGGCAGGAAGCGCAGGAAGATGGGGCGGGCGTACAGCGGCAGCTCCTTCTCCAGGAGCTGTGCGAAGCGCTCCAGGTCACAGCTGCCGGCAGGGTTGGCCACTGCGGCCATTCCAGCCCGGCCCTCGGTTCCTGGGGGTGGCAGCATGGACGGTGAGGAGCTGGTGGTGCCCCCTGGTGGTGCCTCCCCACACATGCCTGGCACCTCCCACCGCCCCGCAGATACCTGGCACCTCGACACCATACACTGCCACGTCGGCCATGTCCAGCAGGCGGCTGAGCGTGCCCTCCACCTCGGTGGTGGACACGTTCTCCCCTTTCCAGCGGAACGTGTCTCCCGTGCGGTCTCGGAAGTATAGGTAGCCCAGCTCGTCCATCACCAGCACATCGCCTGTGGGGGCACAGTATGAGGCAGGGCTTGGGCTGGCCGGCTGTGGGGGACCCCAGGATCTGCCTGACAGGGAGGGCTGGGACTGGGGCCGTCTTCTCTGAAGGTGGGGGAGGGCCCCTTCATTCCTCTCCACCCTGCCCCCCAAAGGGGCTGGTGCCCACCCACCGGTGAGGTAGGCCTGGTCCCCCTTTTGGAAGACGTCCTTGGCGATCTTCTTATTGCTGGCACCCTGGTTCAGGTAGCCGTCGAAGCGGCGCAGGGGGTCCTGCTGGATGATGCGGCCCACTAGCTGGCCCGGCTCACCTGGGGGCAGGGAAGGCAGGGCAGCTCTCCTCTGGGGGCCTCCTCTACCCGTACCCCGCTCCCAAATGCGCCCCGCATCTTGATCTGACTTCTGGTCACACTGCTTCCCACAGAAACACTATCCCGCTCTGGGGCAGGAGCCCCGAGGGCAGGGAAGCTTCTCCTGGCAGGTCTGATTCACAGAGCACTCAGTGACGTCTGGTCACGGAGCAGATGGAAAGATGAAGGACACGAAAGGGTGGCCAAGCTCTATGTGCACAGTCTGACCAGAGCCAGCACTCCTTGGGCCCCTGGCTCTGCTCAAAGAGCTGTACGTTCCTTAGCACGCATGATGCCCAGGGCAACCCCAGGCAGTGGTGCTGCCATCAGCCTCACGTGCAGATGAGGGGACTCGGGCACGAAGCGAAGGGGCTGAGCCAGGATTGACCCGGGGGTCCTCCACACAACAGTGAATCAATGGACCGATGGGTAGATGGGATGAGGAATGGAAGGACAGATGGACAAAAAAATAAATGACTTGTGGCCCTAAGAGAAGAGCTGAGTGACGGCCACTAGTCAGAGGGCTCCCCACTCACCCAGCCCAGTGCCATCCCCCTCCCGGGTCAACCTCTCCCGCTCTGACCCCACTTCCAATCCTGGGGCAGACCTGGCTGGCAGGGAAGGCAGACGCCATTGGGCCCCCGGATCAGTTCCATGGTGTCCTCGTTGACTCGTACCAGCCGGATGGGGTACACAAAGGACAGGATGCGGCTGTTGAAGCCACAGGCCCCCACCTGCAAAGGCCAAGACTTGGGCCTGAGACTGGACAGCGTTGGGAGGCCTGGTGCCCACACTCCCACATCTGCACTGCCCCAGGACCACACTCTGAGCCGCACACCCACCCCGACCAGACAGTGGGGGCTCCGGCACCCACACTCTGTGCTGCACCCCCCGACCAGACAGTGGGGGCTCCAGCACCCACACTCCATGCTGCATGCCCCCCGGCCAGGCAGTGGGGGCACCGGCACCCACACTCCGTGCTGCACCCCGCCCCCATCCACCGCCCCACTGCCCACCTGGCTGTCGAAGTTGCCCAAACTGCAGTTACATTCAGTGGCCCCATAGAACTCGGCCACCTGGGGGATGTGGAAACGGCTAGAAAAGTCGGTCCAGATGGACTGGCGGAGGCCGTTGCCGAGCGCCATGCGCACCCGGTGCTGGTGTTCCGCCTCCCGGGGCGGCTGGTTCAGGAGGTAGCGGCACAGCTCGCCGATGTACTGCACAATCTGGGGGCAGACCTGGTGTGAGGCTGGCCCACGGCTGCTCTCACTTCACCTCCCAATCGCACGGGCCCTGGGCCTTAGTCTCCCCATCGGAACAATGGAAATGTTGCCCTCAGTGTGAGGCTGGCCCACGGCTGCTCTCACTTCACCTCCCAATCGCACGGGCCCTGGGCCTTAGTCTCCCCATCGGAACAATGGAAATGTTGCCCCCAGTGAACGATCGGCCTCAGCTGTGAGGCAGATGTCCCCGAATGGGGCCGATGGGTCAGGAGAGCACAGGGACGTGCATCCCTTGCCCTGCTCACTCACCGTGCAGTTGTACTTGATACAGTCATCCCAGAACCGGGAGGCGGAGAACTTCTTCCGGATTACCACTGTCATGCCATGCAGTAGGCACTGCCCCACTCCCACGATGTTTCCTAAAGGCAGAGGGGTGGCCCGTAGAGGTCAGGGAGCCAGGAAACCCCTCCTTCCAGAGCCTCCCCTGGCCCAGCCCATCTCCTCAAAGGCCTTTCCCCAGTCCCTCCTTCCTGTCCTGTCCCTCCAACACTAACTAATCACACCTTTCCCTCATCAAACACTTTCCGCAGCTCCCCAGTGCCTCCCCAGTGTGTGATCAAGTGCATGCTCCTCGGACTGTCCCTGGGGTCCCTGGAGCGGGGCCCCAACCTCCTGCTCCTGTACCTGCAATGCTGCCATTCAGCCAGAGGGGGACCAAGCTAGCTCTCCCGGCTTCGGTGCCTCACACCCGCCTGACTTGGGAGCACCTCTTTCAGGAAGCCTTTCTGACCATCACTGGACTCTTCTCTTGAGCTGAGCTCCTGCTCCCTGCCTGTCTCCATACTCACTGTGCCATTTCTTGTATTAAAGTCACGTGAGTTCCCATCCTTCCTCCTGCCCTAAATCCACACCTAACTCTAAGCACCTTGCGGGCAGGAACTCTAATTATTCCATCTCTGTGCTTCCCTTTCCAAGCAGCAAGGCTGTGCCCACCTGTGGAAACAAGTGCAGGGCCAGACTAGCCCTGGCGCCCTGCGGGACACGGCCACACACATTGTTGACGCTGGTGTGGCCGTCTTCCTTCAGAGGTCCAGTCAATGGCCAGGTCTGCTCTGAACCCAGATCTGACTCCAAAGCTCATGTGTTTCTACCCACGAGATACTGCCTGCCAAGAGGGGTGGGGTTCCTGGGGCCCCGGGGCATGGGAGGCTGAGAGGGCGGGCCCCATGTCACCTGCGGAGTGGTAGAGGGGCAGGCAGTCGTAGACAATGTCGTCGGGCCGCATCCGGAATCCGTAGTACACCAGCGCGGCCATGCGGTAGTACCTGGGGGGCACAGACAGGGCGCTTCGCAGGCAACTTGGGAGGCAGGAGGAGGGGCTCCCGGGCCCCGCCCCCAGCAAGCCCCGCCCCCCGGCCCATGCCCCTTACCTGCTGTGCACCACAATGGCGGCTTTGGGCAGGCCCGTGGTGCCGGATGTGTAGATGTAGAAGAGCTTATCTGAAGCAAACAGACACATAAGTGGCTGTGAAGAGAGACCGCACAGGGCTGGGGAGACACTGGCTGCAGGGCGCTTCTGCACCGCAGATCGTATCTTTACCCCACCCTGTGGCCCAGATAGGGGACTGTCACGTTGGTTTCTGCAGAGGCTCAGCCCCCCCCCCCCCACTTCCCGGTGGGAGGTTCTAGGAGGCCAGGAACCCCGTGGGATGACTGCATGTCATGTGTCAATCACCTCACGCCCTCTGGATGCCTGCTGATGCCAGCCCTGGGCTGGGCATGAAGACACCAGGCTCATCCAGGCAGAGACCGTGCCCTCGGGTCGCTTACAAAAGTACCAGGGAGACAAATTCACCCGTGACACAGATAAAATGACCACGATGCCAACAAAGACCAGTTCCTGAGCACTTCCTGTCACACCCCAGCTTTCCACTGTATCTTTTTCAAACCCCAAAGCTGCTCCATAAAATCGATTCCGTTACCAGCCCCACTGTTATGGCTGCGGGAACCGAGGTTCAGAGAAAGGGCAGCTCCGGAGCTCAGGGACACAAGGGAAGTGGTGGGGCTGAGGCATGAACTCAGCGCCAGCTCTGGCCCTCTGGGCAGTGCAGCAAACAGGGCAGGGTGGAGTACAGGAGAGGCTGCAGGGTCGAAAGGCTGCCTGGAGGAGGGGACAGGGCGGCAGGGCAGCCCAGTGCAGGGAGAGGATCCCAGGCTGACAGGGGCTGGCACTGAACAGGTGCTGGGTGAATATTTAGAGGGTCTAGCCCCTGGCCCAACCCCAGTCGAAATTCAGACCCAGCGGTTTCCTGGGCTCTACACGATCCTGCTGCAAGTGATGGGCAGCAACGAAGAAACAAGTCAAAGCATCCGGTCTGGTGAGCTCCTGTGTACTTGGCACCGTGCCTAGCATCTTCACACACATTATCTGTTTAGCCTCCAGAGTGACCCAAGGTCACTGTCCTCATCTTCCCGGATGGAAAAAGAGAGGTGACAGGACTCACTCCAGGCCACACAGCAGGTTTGCAGAAGAACTCAGGCCTCTGGCCCTGGGGCCATCTGAGAAACCCTCTGCGGGGTGGGAGGCCCACCTGTGAAGCCCTTGTTAGGGCGACTGGGCAGGTGCGTGGGGGCATCTTCCAGCAGGGGGTCTAGGTGCTCCGTGCCGGCGGGCACTGTGCTGGGCTCCCAGGGGCCGGAGCAGAAGAGGCTGAGCGAGGGATCCAGGCTGGCTTGGATTTCAAAGATGGCTGCAGGGGAGACAGGGCAGATCAGCAGGCAGGCCGGGAACCTCACGTCCCAGGACCTCTGCTCGTGTCAGGGCTGGCGTGTTGTCAGGGGACACTGGCTGTGTTCAGGGAAGATGGGTGAAGCACCTGGGTCCTCATGATAAGACACTGATAGGAGCAAGAACTCCCCAGCTGCTGGCTACCTACACAGCGGGCTCCTTACGTGTGCCCTCTCGCTCACACAGCCCAGGAGGTAGGCACCAGCTGCAGCCCCTAGATGAGAAGACGAGGCCCCAAGAATGGGAGGGTCTGCTCCCAGCTAGAATGTGCTGGAGCTGGGACTCCAAGCCAGCTCTACCATGTGTCAAGGTCTGCGCCCTTACACACTGTACCATGCTTGACCGTGGGGCCCGGTCAGAAGAGAGGTGTGGAGGGTCAGAGGTCAGCAGCCCCCAACCTCTTCAGAAAGTGGGAACCTTCCCTCAGGCTGCCCCGTGCACCACAGCCGTCCAGATAATCACCTGTGCTGGGGCACAGGCCAGGCCAGTCCTGGCCCCCTCGGCTCCACTTCTGCCTCCCTCTGGATTTGTCCAACCCTCCCCCCTCTCCCTGCGGCACCCTTCCTCTCCCCCTCTCTGCGCGTCAGTAACCTTCCCTGCCATCATCCCACACCACAGCAGTCAAGCCCAGGATGAAATCCTGCTTCGGTGTGACCTTAAGTGAGCTCCTCACACCACTCTGAATGTCTGTCTCCTCATCTGTAAAGCCAAGACGGCCATCCCTGCCTCACCAGACTTTATGAAGATTAGAGGTGCTTTTGTAAAGCACCAAGCTCCGTACTCGGTCAGCGCTCAACGTGGCAGCAAATAAAACATAAGCTCTGCAGGAGAGCAGAGAATACATTCTTGTTCTCATTTTATAGATGAGGCAAATGAGGCCTAATTAGTCACCCAGAATGGCTACCATTCTATCTGCAGGCTCACCTGGCATCAGCCACTTTGTTAGCGCTTCAGGCGAAGTATCTTCTTGAAAATGATACGTGGTTAAGTACTACAGTGAAGAAACTGAGTCACAGACTATTTCCAGTCTCTTACTCAGGATCTCCAGCTTACCAGTGGCAGAGCCCAGGCTGTCTGACACCAGGGTTCATGGCCTTCACCTCTGAGCCACGCAGCCTCCCCCAGGCCTGGAGGGGGGCTGTGCTCTGTGCAAGACCCTGTGGGCCTCCTCGCCTGACCCCCCGCCCCGGGGGCTCACCTGGGGCCATCTCACTGCCAAAGACGAGGACCCGGGCCCGGGAGGTGGTCAGGCAGTGGCGCAGGGCGTCCCGCCGGAGGTTGGTGTTGATGAGGGCCGCCTCCACGCCCAGCTTGGCCATGCCCAGCCACAGGCCCACGAACTCATTGCGGTTCTCCATGAAGAGAGCGGCCACATCCCCTGAGGCCAGGCCCCGAGCCTGCAGGAAGTTGGCCACGCTGCTGGAGTAATCATCCAGCTGGCGGAAGGTCCAGTGGGTGTCTGTGCCCTCAAAGATCAAGGCTGTCTTGTCGGGGTGGCGCTGTACCGTAGAGGCGAACAAAATGGGCACTGTCCGCTGCTCCCGCAGGTACCGCCGGACCTTTGCCTTCACCCTCAGGAGTACCATGCCGCCGCTAGGTGGGAGCAAGCAAGGGAGCCGTGACTGCTGGGGCTGGGGCGGGGGGGTGGCCGATACCCTGGCCCAGGTTGTTGTCCCACAGGCCTGAGGCTGAGCCCCATCACTTGCAACACTCCCCTTTCCCAGCACCTGTGTGCCAGGCACCATTACAGGCACCAGCCCACCGATGCCACACAGTAACACCAGGCACCCGGGGATTACTCCCTCCCCAGTACAGATGAGGAAATGAGGCTCCGCAGGACCACGGCTCGCCTGGGCTTCACAAGCTGAGATCCGGACCCTGGTCCTCTCTGGCTCCAGAATTCAACACCTATGACTCTGGAAGCTCTGCTCTGAGTCTGCTGCTCTGTCAGAGCCTTCCTGGACTCCAGGGCCCAAGTCGAAGTCCCAACTCATTTGGGACCTCCCATTAGCCCTATACTGCACCTCTCCAGACCCCCGCCACAGTAAATAAAGGGTAAGTTTGAGATTTGTTCAGTCTCCCTCCTGGTGAGCCCACCAAGGGTAAGGCTCCATCCTGTTCACCACCTTGCCCACTGGGCCCCACTCAGTATCAGGCCCAGAGCTTCACTAAATGTAGAATCGCTTGGCAAAAACCATGAAAAGAGCCCAGATGTCCATCAACAGATGAATGGATAAAGAAGAATGTGGTGTATATATACAATGGAGTATTACGCGGCCATCAAAAAAAGAAATCTTGCCATTTGCAATGACATGGATGGAACTAGAGGGTATTACGCTAAGCAAAATAAGTCAATCAAAGAAAGACAATTATCATATGATCTCACTGATATGTGGAATTTGAGAAACAAGGCAGAGGATCATAAGGGAAGAGAGGAAAAAAATGAAACAAGATGAAATCAGAGTGGAAGACAAACCATAAGAGACTCTTAATCTTAGGAAACAAACTAAGCGTTGCTGGAGGGGAGGGGGATGATGAGATGGGGTAACTGGGTGATGGACGTTGGGGAGGATATGTGTTATAATGAGCACTGGGTATTATATAAGACCGATGAATCACAGATCTGTACCTGAAACAAGTAATACACAACATATTAATTAGATTTAAATCAAAATAAAATTAAAAAATAAATCACTTGGCAATATGCCCCTTTCCTGCCCTGTCCCTACCACCTCTGACCTTCGAAAGCTCCTAACTCCCTGACTTCTATGCTTATTCACATGCTGCGCCCTCTGGCTGGAATCCCCTGCTCCATCACCTGGAGGTGCCTCTCAACTACAGCTTTTTGTCTTCCAGGCGGCCTTCTCTGATTCCGCAGGGCCCTGGCCTGAAGCCACCTCTCCCTGCCCCACACTGCCACAGCTCTCTGCGACCACCCTTCCTGCAGTGGCCACTCAGTACCTCCTTTTACAGTCAATTCAGATGACAGGTGCTGAGCTGCCTGTTCTGAGTGTGGGTCACTGTGCTGAGCACTGGGACACCACTATGACCAAGGCTGCCAGGGTCTCTGCCCGCATGGTATGGTTAGTTTAGGGATTTACGGTATCTCCTTTTTTTTTTTTTTTTTTTAAAGATTTTATTTATTTATTTGACAGAGATAGAGACAGCCAGCGAGAGAGGGAACACAAGCAGGGGAGTGGGAGAGGAAGAAGCAGGCTCCCAGTGGAGGAGCCTGATGTGGGGCCCGATCCCATAACGCCAGGACCACGCCTGAGCCAAAGGCAGACGCTTAACGACTGCGCTACCCAGGCGCCCCTACGGTATCTCCTTTTTATCTCCCTGACCAGTATGAGCTGGGCCCAGGACTAGGTCGGCCTTCTTTCTCCCTGGGCCCCAGAGCCAGCCTGATGCCTGGCACAGAGCTGGTAGCAGCAGGTGTTTCTGGTACAGGAGAGCCCTGTGGACTGTACCTGACTTTCTTTGGGGAGCTGGTTTCCCCAGATATCCAATTTGGAGCCCTGCTCTGAACTCTGTGCCTTCTCAAGCTTATGGACAGGGCCCTTCCCACAGGGTTCCTCTTCATTCTCTTACAAGCTACCGCTTAGCCTCAGGAGCCTTTGCAGATGTCTTCTTGACACACCTGATGTTCAGTGTATGTCCTGGGCCCCTAAGTCTGCCCTAGGCTAGCCGGCACCAAGTCAGGGAGATCTCCTAGGAGAAGACTTTCACCTTGGAGATGGAGATACTAGATACTCCTGCCAGGGAAAGGGGATAAAGCAGAGACTGCCCCTCTGGGGCCAGGGGCCCTGTGCTCGTAGAAGCCTGGTACGGAGAGATTTGGGGAATGAGGAGCCCATTGTGTTATAGGAGACTCCAGGGCTGGATGAACTGGACCAGATTACTCACAAGATATCACGCCTTATGGTCTTGACGAAGATTCGGACAAAGCGCCAGCCTCCAGACCCCAGGTAGAGGAACAGCAGGGAGAACCCCACTTGGGTCCAAGGCAGTTTCAGCACCAGCTTGGAGAACAGCAGCAGCCCCACCAGAGACGCCCCAAGCAGCATTGTGGCCTGTGGGCACAGAGCAGTCAGTGGAGCCAAATGTCTATGTCCCCCACCTCCTGGCCCAGGCAGCCACTATGATCGTAAGGGTCAACCTGTAGTGAGGCTTAGTCATACTAAGTAGGTAGCTGAGGATGGGGTCCCTTTCCAGGGCTGTCTTGGAAGGGAAAGGTGAGAGGCATGGGACTTGAGAAGTGCCACGGCTAAGAGGCAGAGGCTGAGTTCTAGCCCCTTAGTCCCATCTCCTCCTACAACTCTCCCCGTGACCTTGGGTAAATTAGTTCCTTTCCTACTTTAGGCCTTAGTCTCCCGCTCTGTGTTATGGGAGTAGTGAGAATTGCTCTCAGGAGCCCTTCCAGCCAAAACAGGAGAGTCCACTCTCCTGACATCCAGGATCTCTAACCAGAATGGCTTGGAGGGGGGTATTAACTTAAGTGTCTCTGGCTTGACTCCTCATCCAAAGAACCTCCCTGGGTTTTTGGATGACCAGGCCAAGGCACAACACCCAAGGGCAGCTTCCTGGGAAGGGGCCTGGCTCCCACCCAGCCCACAAACTCGGACAGTGCCATCTCTTTGATGGCCCACAGAGGGCGACAGAGCCTGGAGGTGCCTGAGAGGTGACCGCCTAGAAAGGAAAGGTGTTTGAGGGAGCGCAGGAGGGCCCTGAAGTCACTCCCTACAAACACACTCGGCAAGCCACTCAGATGAATCTTTGGGGATTGGGCTATAGAGGAAGAGGAACAGCTGACTGGACTGAGATTAGGACTCTCGGTCTTTTCTCTTGTCTCTTTAGGGACTTGCTCAAGAAGCAGCAAGATGGGACTCAGTTTTCTTTCAGGGTTCTCCTATTCCTGGGGAGGAGCTGAAGGTCATGGCTGTGATGTAGCCTGACAGTCTCCAAGCCAGGATGAAGACACGGTCTGGACCACAGAAAGCTCTTACAGATCATCTCCCCCTTCTCCACACGAAAAGCAAAAGTCGGGAGGGGGACCAAACCAGCGCTCCCGTAGCCAATGCCAAGGTATCAAAGGTCCTCAGACCTCTGGGCTCCCGGAGAACAGGAACCCGTCCCGGAAGCCTGGGGGATGGGACGAGAAGGGAAGGGGATGCCGACATCCCTCGGGCCCCCGTCCCAGGTTTCAGCGAACCGCCCTCGCCCCTAAGCAGCCAGGGCAGCAGAGCGCCCGGCAAGGAGACAGAGCAGCAGGGCGCCCCCCTCACCCCAGCCGGCCCCACCACCGCCCCGACTTAGCCAGGCACATTCCCCGCCCGGGACCCACTGGCCTGGCCTATGCTCACCCGGTGTCGGCCCCGCCGCGCGGCGCCCCGTCCAGATGCGGCCTGGCTGCGGCAGCGTAGTGGGGAGCGCGAGGGGCATCAGCAGCCCCTGGGCGCGCAGAGCCGGGTCTCAGCAGAGCTCCACCGGCTCTGCGCCCTGCATGGCCCCGCCGCCCGGCCAGCCCCGCCCGCAGCCCGGCCCCGCCCGCCCGCGGCGCTCCTCCCCCGCCCGCCTCCTGCAACCCAAACCGGCTGCGCCGGGCCGCAGCACCGCCTCCCGCGCCTTCCCCGCGGCCGGAGAGCTGCAGAGACCTCGGCGCCGCGCAGCCCCAACGCGCCCGACGCCGCCCGGCCCAGCCCGCCCTGCGCGCGCGACGGCCCCGGGCGGCGCCCCGCGCGGTACGCTGGGAGTTGTAGTCCGTGCCGCGCAGCCCCGCCCCGCCGCAGACACCCCGGGGAGGGAAGGAGACCGGCAGGCTGGGTCTGGGCGGAGAGCCGGCAAGCCACTGGCGTTCGCACGTGGTGGGCAGCGCCCCCGCCCGCAGCGTGGGCGGAGAATCCGGAGTCTGCGCGCAGAGACCGGCAGGGTTCCACAAAGGCCAACGCCACACCTAGAAGAAAGCTAAAAGGGTGGGATAGGCAGAGAGGTGAGCTGGAGAGCGTTTAAATAGCCGGCTCTGTGGCGCAATGGATAGCGCATTGGACTTCTAGCTGATCCTGGTGTGGTGATTCAAAGGTTGTGGGTTCGAGTCCCACCAGAGTCGAATTTTGATAGCTCCTCCCTAACTTCATGTGGATATTTTACGGCCTCCAGTACCTTCATATGGTTCAGAAGATCTGCAGACTTGAGGCTGGCACCCCTGCATCTGGGACAGCAATAAACGTGAAGTCAGGATTACTGCCTTGGCATCCTTTCCCATCCATGGTGTTCTGTAAGCAGTCGGGCGCACCTGGTGGTACAAAGGGCACGGATCTGAAGACCTGTACCTAACTGGCCTCTGATCGCTCTGGACCTTCCAGCAAATCAACTAGCTTTGAAGCCTACAACCAGATTGGCCATGCCACCTGCCAAGTCCTGGGTCATTGGCCAGCTTCCCAGTCGTGTGGCTCTGGGCCTCTGAAAACTTGGTTACTTGATAATCAAACATGTTGGGCATCTGCAATTGCCACTTATCCTTTTATTTTATTTGTTTAAAGATTTTATTTAGGTGCACTTGGGTGGTTCAGTTGGTTAAGCGACTGCTTTCGGCTTAGGTCATGATCCTGGAGTCACAGGATCTATTCCCACCCTGGGCTCCCTGCTCAGCAGGTAGTCTGCTTCTCCCTCTGACCCTCCCCTCTCTCATGCGCATGCTCTCTCTCTTTCTTTCTCATTCTCTCCCTCTCAAATAAAATCTTCATTTGCACGTGAGCAGGGGAGGAGCAAAGGGAGAGGGACGAGCCAGCGCTCTGCCCTGAGCTTGGAGCACAACGTGGCGCTTGAGCTCAAATCCCGAAATCCATGACCTGAGCGGAAATCAAGAGTCTGTCGCTCAACTGACTGAGCCACCCAGGCACCCCACTGCTTACCTTTAAATACATCCCCTAATTCCTTAGGCCAGGAAGACGTTCTTAAAAGGGGGAGGGGCAGTTTTCAGGGTCTAGTTATAGGGATTAAAAATGAAATTTTGGTCTGAGAAGTACTTGGACTTATTTCTTCCAGAGTATAGAGGGCATCCTTCTGGGGAACCTAGGTAAATTAAAGTGCCACCTCCCCCATTGCAATAACATTCAAGAGGCAGTGTGGTGCAGTGGTGATGGGCTTCTGCATCGGCGTCCGACGGATAGGGATCAGCTTCTCAGCTGAAAGTTCAAAGTTTCTATTTCTTATATATAAAAATGTGGACATACTACTAGTGTTCAAACCTCACAGAGTCTGAGTTAGTGTTTGACATATTTTATTTATTATTATAGTTTACAAGCTCGCTGACCACAAAGCACAGGCAAAATCTAGACATGAAGATTATCTCTGATTATGTCCACAGGGCTTAGCTTGATAAATGTTTGTTGAATGAATGACAGGGAGAGTGAACTGGAGGCTCTGACTTGATCCACGCCAGGATCCATGGGTATAAACATGATCATCACATTGTCTGCTGAGGTCATATACAACGTGGGCAAAGGAGAGTTTGGAAGATGGCGCTGGTGACCAGCCCCTCCCCCCAGCCAGGTCACAATGGTGAAGCCAAAGCAGTACTCCACCCAGATCCTGGGCCTGGCCTGGGGGAGAGATGTGAGGGGACACAGAGGTAATAACACAGTCTGTCTTCCAGTTGCTTACAATCTAGTTGGACACATAGAGAGGCAAGTGGAGGTAAGATCACTAAATGGGTTGCCCCTTACCAAGTGCTCACCATACTTTCGTCAACACCCACCACACGTTATTACAACTTGTCTTCTTTGCTTTCCAGTCAGGTACATCTGGGTTGCACCCCTAGTCCCACCTGAGGCACTGGGCAAATCACCTCTTCTCATGGAGCCTTGGTGTCTTCATTTTTTTTTTTTTAAGATTTTATTTTTAAGCACTCTCTACACCCAACGTAGGGTTTGAACTCACAACCCTAAGATCAAGAGTCCTATGCTCTACAGACTGAGTCAGCCAGGCGCCCACTCAGTGGCCTCGTTATAGAATGGGAATGCAGTCATCGGGGTCCCCGCCTCCCACGGCTGGGTACCAACGCAACAAGATGACTTGCATCAAGCTCGCAGCACAGGGCGGGCACGTCGAAGGCCCTCAGCTGCTGCAACCGCTCAGCTCCACGAGGGCGGCAATGCAGCTGCCTCCGTCACTGGGGGACCCCCAGCGTTTGGCCAACACTCAGAAGGTATTGGTGAAATAACCAGGGACGAGAGGGCTTGCGCATCGGGATACACCCGCGGGAGGGCCGGGTGGTGGGAAATGTGACTGGAAAGGTCTTTGTGTGCCAGGCTGAGGAGTTTATCCTGGGGGCAGGGAACCTGAGGGTTCCTAAGAAGGGCAGGAGCTGGGTGCTATCGTTTGTGGGACAGGCTGAGCTCAGGCTGACCTCACCGTGGGCTCCTTTCCACTGACATGTCCCCCATCTGCCCTGCATTAGAGAATTAACATCAGCACTTAAACCTCCAGACTTGCCACATGAGAGACCGACACTTGGACTCACTCCAAGGCACGGAAGTTCCCCAGGAGACTGCAGTGGTTTGGCGCCTGGCACACAGTGGATGCTTATCCTGTACATACATGATTACATTTGGCATTAGGAGCTCTGAACAACAGAAGTCCTCCCACTCCGGGTGCGTGCAGAATACATACCTCTGGCTTCATTGTGGACACGGTGACTTCAGATGCCTCAAAAGACCTTCCTGGCAAATGAGAGCTTCCACTTCCTAAACACGTATGCGCTAAGTCGCCACACATGCATAATGGCCCTGCTGTGGGATACGTATATGCTCTCCCCATGTCGCAGGCGAGGAGCCAGAGGCTCAAAGGGGTGACGGGACCACTGCGAGGGTGCTGTGCTGGGCAGGGGCAGGGCCGGGTCTGTCTGTCCTCAGAGCCTATGCCCCCAAACATTGCTCTGAGACCAGCTACAAATGGCTTTAATCAGGCAGAGGGAAAGGGAGCTTTCTCTGAGCCACAGGAGGACTCCAGACTTGGGCACCCCAGAACAAGCTAGACCACAGTCCAGCTGTGTGACTTGGGAGGACGCTCCCCAAACTGAGACCCAGGGTCTTCACCGTGAAGTGAGGCTGTTGTGGGGCTCTCTGCTCTGGGCTTAGCATACACTCCTTCAGCTAATGAAGCAGCAAGCCCCTACTGTGTGCCAAGCACCGTTCCCGGCAGTGAGGGGAAAGAACGAGGTTCCCTGTCCTGCTGGGGCTGACACAGAACTCATAAATAAATGAACAAATAAGATCATTTCAGAGTGGTTAAGTGCCAGAAAGAAAATAAGGTGACATGGTGTGGTGCGGCAAGGGGGAGGGCACTTCTTCAAGTGGGTGGTCAGGAAAGGCCTCTCCAAGAAGGTGCCATTTGAACGCAAATGTGAATGACAAGTAGTTGACCATGTGAGGACCAGGGGACAGAATGCTATTCCCAAAGATCAGAAGAAGGCCACCATGGTTTATTGAGATGAAGAATGGACGTTTCTAGGTAGAAGTTGGCAGGGACTTACGGGCTGTGGTAAGAACTAAGGAAGTGGTAACTATTGCCAGGAGAACTTTTCTTCCAATCATGAGGTGGTGGCAAAAATGCCACCCTAAGATCTGGAGACCAGACTCCCTTCCCAGCTAATCCTGATGCCCAGCGCCCACCTCTCCAATGCCATAAGGGCTCAGGGTCATTCAGGTACCAAGTGGCTGGAGCAGGTGAACCCCAGCTGGGCAGAGAAGGTATTCTGCGAGTTTGACCTTTTCCCCCAAACGTGGCACTGTTGACTTGTACTCACATGGGGGTAGGGCTGCCTGGACTCTGGAGAGCTGTGGAAACATGGCAGATCTGGAAAGGTGGCCTACACTACAAAGATGGATTAGGTCTGGAAAGCTCACCCCAACCTCGTCCTCTTTCTGCAGAAGCAAAGAGCTCAGGACAGGGCTTCCCTCTTGAAAAGGCCCTAGATCCAAGGTAGGCCTCCAGCCTCCCACCTCCATCACTGGGAGCCCTGGGCTGGGATGTGGCTGGCACAAGATGGGCTAGGCACCGGTGTGGCAATGTGGGGCAGGTTTCAGACAACCCCTGGTTCGAGTCCCGGCTCTGCTCCTGTTGCCTCATCAATAAAACAAAACAAGCAATACATCTCTGTGGGTTGTTGGAGGCATCAACGCAATAAGGCATCTCAATTGCTGAGGCACATAGTACAGCTATAAAACCGTAGCCCTTATGGAGAGGGAAACTGAGGCACAGGAAACCCAACCAGGAAGTCTTGTGGCCTCTGTTCTAGTTACTTCGGGCAATCCCTTGCCTATCTCTAGGCCTTAGTTGTCCTATCCACACAATGGTGAGCTGGCCCCCCAGAACTCTAAAGGCTCTGCCATCTTGAGAGTGTTTCTGGTTCTAAATCCCAAGACAGGGCTAGCCAGTCTTGCAGTGATACTTTCACCCTGCCTGTGCCCACTCCTTGGTCCTGACCCAAGGAAAATGCCTGGGGGCCAATCCAAAATGACCAGCAGCCTCACAGCTGGCTTCTCACCTGAGAACACACTAGGGATAATCGCTTTCTGCCCCTGGGGCCCTTTCTCTGAAGCCCTTCCAAAATCCTCACAGGAATCCTAGGAAGTGGGTGTTGGTTCTCTTCCCCTTTTACTGATGATGAAATGGGCTGAAAGGAGGGGAACAAACCTGCCGTAAATCCCTCTGCTGGAAAACAATGGAGGAATTAGGAATCTGAATCCCAGACTGACTTCAGACCAAACGACAGAAGATAAGTAGCCGAAGCTCAGGCTGGAGGGGATGTCTGCTCGTGCTCGAGGGCCCAAGGCTCCAAGAGCCCCGGGCAGCACTGGGCAAAGGCAGGAGAGCACACACTCGGTCTGACGGCAGACTTTATTCAGACAGTGGAGACTCGCCTGCCCCTTCTCAGGTCTTTGGAACTGGTGTAACCCTTCCTCCCGGACGACACCCAGCCTGGCACCCAGAAAACCCTCGTTGGCAGAGACGGGTGCAGAACAGGAGTCATGGACCTGAGACACCCCAGCACCAGGCTGGACGACTGATTCTCGCTCACACCCGGTGCTCTTTGGGCAGCTCTTGGCTCCCCTGGGAACCCCGCTGCACTGCCGGCTCCCTCCTGGAGGGGTCCTCAAAGCCACTCATCAGTGGTTATGACAAATTACGACAAATGACATCCAAAGGTCTGTGTTCAAAGAAAAGGAACCAAGGTAATGGCCAAAGAGTCCTCGGCTCCTAGAGCAGGTGTGTGTGTGGGGGGGGGGCAGCGGCTCAGGGCCTAGGCCGGGCCCCTGACGTGCACGGTGGGGGGCTCTGTGATGCCCAGCTCCTCCCGCAGAGCTAGCAGGGGCTGCTCCCAGCGCCGCTCGTAGTACAGGTTGAGGACACACGGGGCTCTGCGCCCATTCTGCACGGCCCACGGGATCAGCTCCGAAACCAGCACCTGCAGGCTCCTGAGGGGCAGCAGAGGAGAAAAGATGTGAGTTCCCCGGGGCCGGGCACGCCCTGTGCCCAGAAGTTCATGTGCATTTTCTCAGTCCTCACAAACACCTTAAAAAGAAGGTAGTTATTATCGCCATTAGCAGATGAGGAAACAGAAACTCAGTGAGGTAAAATCTGGTGCCCAAAGCCACACATTTTGAATACGCCAAAGCCCAGATTTAAATCAAAGGCTACCTAACTCCAGGAACTAGCACTGCATTTGGTACCCTACCCCCTCAACTCCATGTTCTGACTCAACACGGAGGCCCGGCCCAGGGTACCCTAGAGTCCTGTGAAACATCCAGGCTTCACTCATGGCCCTGGAGACCCAGCGCCAGGCCAGTTGCACCCTTCTGCCTCATTCTTACTACCCTGGCTTCCTGGAGAACCACTGGGGGGCTCAGGAAGGTTGAATGCTTGTCCCATTTCCTGGAGCCTGGCTCCTCTGGGCCCTCCCCCAACCCCTCGCTGCTTGAGAACTTACTGGGCACTGAGTCGGATTGGTCCAAAGAGGGCACCCAGGATGCACATGGGCAGGCCAGTCTGGACAGCCTCAAACCACTTCACCACGATCTCCCCTGGGGGGCAGGGTGAGGAATGGGGTGGGAGGTGAGAAGGGCCCAGGAGGAGAGGCCATGGTGTTCCTGGCAGAGCAGAGCAAAGCGTCTGCTCCTCTCTTGATCTCTACTGGGGTTGACCGTGCCCAGTCCTGGTCTAGGCTGGGCCTTGGAGCACTTGGCTTGGGGTGAAGGAGAGGGTCCAAGAAAGAACAGAAGGAGATAAGGGCTGGGAAGGAAGCTTGGGGTCAGGGTGCAGAGGACTCCAAAAGCCAGGCTGAGAAGTCCAGGGTGGTTCCTACAGGCCTTAGGGAGTTGCGGAGGGCTTCCGAGCAGAGAGCCCCAATGCCTGGGTGCTGCTCCGTCAGCTCAGGAACCACAGAGGCAGCGGGACGGAGAGGGGATGTGTGGCACAGACGCTACCACGATGCTCGGAAAGCAGAAAATGAGGCACTGAGCCGGCTGACTGGTGGGTGACAGACCCAGGTGGACAGGCCAGCTAGAACACCCTGCCCCACCCTGCCCATCCCCACTCTCAAGGTGGCTGGGGGCTACCACTCACCCAGGATGTTGGTGGGCATCCCCAGCAGGGTGTGGAGCATGTCGTGAACCTCCCGGTACCGCTGGATCACATAGGCTAGCTCCTCATCGTCCACGAATCGGGTGGGTGCGCGGGTATCTGGGGAGACCCTCTGACAACCATAAACCTCCCCTAGATCTCTTCCCAACTGTTCCCAAGGCCACACTGGCCAGCCTCTCCTTGACTGTCAACCACTCCCACCAGACTCATACCATGGACTGTTTCTGTCCGTACTTGCCAATAGGGGAGTCCTTGGGCAGGGAATATAGTGGCGCTGACATCCTCTTGGCCGACCCTGACTCACACATAAGGTCCAAGCCTGCTGGAATTTATGGCAGAGAAGCTCCTGGCAGTTGCGGGAAGTGACAGTTGTTTAAGGGGCTAAGGTTTCGGTTTTACAAGATGGAAGAGCTCTGAAGGCTGATTTTACAACAATGTGAATATATTTAACATGACTGAACTGTCCACTTAGAGATGGTTAAGATGACAACTTTTTTTTTCCTTTAAACTCTACCCCCAACATGGGGCTAGAACTCACAACCCTGAGATGAAGAGTCACACACTCTTCTGACTGAGCCAGCCAGGCACCCCTGAGATGGCAACTCTTATGTTATCTTATCTTACCCCATGGTATGTTGTTGTTTTTTTTTTAACTACAATTAGAAATAAAATGGGGAGAAAAGGAAAAAAGAAGCTTCCAAGGTCCCTGACACTTTCCTTTTTAAAGATTTAATTTTGGGGGGGGGGGCGCCTGGGTGGCTCAGTCGGTTGAGCATCTGCCTTCAGCTCAGGTCATGATCCTGGGGTCCTGGGATGGAGCCCAGCATCGGGCTCCCTGCTCAGTGGGGAGCCTGCTTCTGCTTCTCCCTCACCCAAATAAATAATATTTATATATTTGAGAGAGAGAGAGAGAGAGAGAGAGAGAGAGAGACACGGCTCATGCACACACATGGGAGGGGCATAGGGTGAGGGAGAATCCCAAGCAGACCTGTGCTGAGTGCAGATTCCGCCGCAAGGCTCGATCCCAGGACACTGAGATCACGACCTGAGCCAAAACCAAGAGTCAGATACTTGACTGACTGTGCCACCCAGGCGGCCCTAATTTTTTAAAGTAATCTCTATGCCCAACATGGGGCTTGAACTCATAACCCCAAGATCAAGAATTGCATGTTTCACCGACTAAGCCAGCCAGGCACCCCGGCCCCGATCCTTCACATGAGCTGCTCCTAGCCTAGGGTGCTCTCCCCCACCACCCGCAGCTTCACCTTGACAATTCCACCTGTCCTTTCTGACTCGCCTTAAGTGTCACCGCTGCAGGGAGGCTGTCTGTGACCTTCAGACTGCTCAGGTCTGTGTTAGGGCCTCTTGCAGGGTCCCGTACCTTGTACTGTGATACGCAGCGCATGTGCCCCTTTTGTAGATCTGGACTGTTCACTATGGCAGCCACTCAGCCCCGGTGGCCACTGAGCCTGGAAACGGGACAGTTCCAACCTAGCTATGCTGCAGTAGGCATAAAAGGCACACTGGGTTTCGAAGCCTTGGTATGAAGAACACAATGTGAAATCCCAGTAATTTAGAAATATCGATTACATGTTGAAATGATAGTATTTTCAGTACACTGGGTTAAATAAAATAGGTTATTAAAGTTAATTCCACCTGTTTCTTTTCGCTTTTACTGAAGTGGCTAACAGCAGACTGAAGCGACCTGTCGGCTTGTGGTCGCTTTCTGTGCGTGGCGCTGTAGTGGCCTTTTAGCTGCACACGGCTGCTGGCTGCTTTGTTCGCTGTTGTATCTCCAGGGGCTTTTCTGAGCCCAGGAAGGATGACAACTGTCCTTCTCTGACCCACCCACTGCCTCTCTCAGTCCTCAGCAGCATCCACGCAGAACGGGAGCAGCCAGTGTTCCTGTTCCCAAAGCATGGTCTCAGCCTGTCCAGAGACCAAAGGATTTGATGTCTTCATTGCTTTGGGGCTGCTGGCTCAGGGCCTTGGTCTGCGTCTGCGATCTCACTGGGTCCCAGTTCCCGATTTCTTCTCTAGGGCATTCTACATGCCATGTGAAGCTGAGGGTGATCACAGTGATAGCAACCGTGTTTACTGAGTACCTACTATGTGCCAGCACTGTATGAAGTCCTTTACATATATCATCATAAGGCATCGTCACGCCCATGGGGGCGGGGTAGGTACTTAGGAGCCTCAGATAAAGGTAAGAAAAATGAGGTTCAGAGAAATTAACTTGCCCAGTATCACACAGCTAATCAAGTGGCTGAATCAGGACTGGAAACAAAGTCTACTGGATTCCAAAGCCAGTAGCCTTAACATCCATTAATTACAAGCCCTGTAAGTGCCTTGGAGGATAAACATTAGGTCCCCTGACCTCAGATAAGCAGTAGGAGGCTCACAGAGGTCAAATGATTTGCCCAGGGCCATAAAGCGAGGAAGAGCGGCAGGATTCTAATGCAGGCTGCTCTTAACTCCAGAGCCCAGGCCCATAATCTTGATGCCACAAGATGACCAGACCCCCCTACCAAAGACAGCCTCAGGGAGAGTGGCCTCACCTTGAACTTCGATCTCAATCTCTGTTGGGACAAAGGTGTTCCTTCACATCCTGTGGGCTGCTGGTTTCAGTGCCCTGCAAGTGTCACAATCTCTATGGCTATTATCACAACTAGGGCTGCGACTGGGCAGGCTGCCCAGGGAGGCCCTGGCAGTCCCATCCCCTCCACAGCAACAAGATGAAAGGCTCTGGGGACTTCAGAAGAAGGCGGCCACCCTGATGGGTTTCCCACTGATGAAGTAACTTGCTGCCTGGTGAAAACTGAGGAGATGGTGGAAAACAGGGCAGGAGCAGGTGTCAGGAGAGTACGGGGAGCAGATCATTCTTTCAGGGACAAATCATCTTCTAGAGCGGTAGCTTCTCAACTGTCCACTGAGGGATGTCTGCCATGTCCATAGAGATCTGGGCTGTCATCACTTAGAGGGGGCGCTACTGGCATCTAGGGAGAGGGGCCAGGAATGCTGCTAACCATCCTGGAAAGCGCCGGGCAGCCCCTCCAAACAAAGAATTATCTGTTTCTGGGGCGCCAGGGTGGCTCAGGTGGTTAAGCATCTGCCTTCGACTTAGGCCATGATCTCAGGTTCCTGGGATCGAGTCCTGTGTTGGGCTCCCTGCTCAGCAGGGTCTGCTTCTCCTTCCCCCTTTCCCTCCCCCCAACTCGTGCTCTCTCGCAAATAAATTTTTAAAAATAAAAATAAAAATAAACAAAAAAGAATTATTTGGCCCAAAAAGTCAATAGTGAGAGCTGAGGCCGAGAAGCCTAGCTCTTGAGCAACCTGGAGTGGGCTGGAGAGCCACTTGACAGAGGGGATTTGATGGGGTATGTGTATACTGGGCGGAGGGGCTGGGACAGGGAAGGCGACCCAGCTGTTATTCTAAGGTCCTTTTATATAAATCAGGTCATGTTCCTATCCTGCTTGAAACCTTCAATGTTTTCTATTGCTCCTGTTACAAAACACAGACTTCTTCCCACAGCTGGCAGGGTCTGGGCCCACTCTCCTCCCAGCCACTGGCTGCCTCTCCTCCACTCACTCCTATATGGCCACGTTGGTCAGTTTTTCTTTTCTCTTTTCAGTTTTCCTTTTCTTTTTTGTTTTTTAAAGATTTTACTTATTTATTCGAGAGAGAGAGAGAGAGAGATAGAAAGCGCTTGCATGAGTGAGACAGTGAGACAGCACGAGCGGACAGGAGAGGCAGAGTAAGAAGCAGGCTCCCCGATGAGCAGGAAGTCCTATTCGGGGCTCGATCCCAGGACCCTGAGATGACCTGAGCCGAAGGCAGACACTTCACCCACTGAGCCACCCAGGCGCCCCGCCTTCCTTGTTTTAAACACACAGGCTCTCGCACTTGCCAGTACCCCTGTCCCTCCTCATCTCTCCTCAGGGCTGGCTCCTCCTCTTCTGCGTCTCCTCAGAGGAGCCTCCTGTGACCTCCCTATCGGAACTGGCACCTTCGACCCGCTTCCCTGTCCTCTCTCAGGATGTTGTTCTCACAGCACCATCCACTGGGATGGAAGCCCCACACAGGCCAGCTCTTTGCAGGTTTCATTCGCTGGATCTCAATTACTGAGAACAGTGTCGTACATTCCAAGTAGTCAATAAATATGTGACCTGAATTTTTATATGAAATGTTTTATTACTTGATTTCCTCCCCAAACCAGAATATTAGCGCCACAAGAGCAGGATTTTGTCTGTCTGGTTCACCATGCTATCCCCAGCACCTGGAACCATGGGTGGTACATGGCAGATCCTAAACACCTCAATGAGTTCCTCAGCAGTTGGGACTCTCCCCACCAGCTCCTGTCCTCCTTGCCTGGGGCAGAGAGGGCCACAACTTGTCATTCCCTGCGGACAGCACTGTCTCTAGAACACAGGGACATAATACAGCAGCTAAGAGCATGATCTGGGGACACCTGGCTGGCTCAGTTGGTGAAGCATGCAATTTCTTTTCTCCCCCTTTTTTTTTTTTTTTTAAGATTTTATTTATTTATTTGACAGAGAGAGACAGCCAGCGAGAGAGGGAACACAAGCAGGGGGAGTGGGAGAGGAAGAAGCAGGCTCTTAGCAGAGGAGCCTGATGCGGGGCTCGATCCCAGAACGCTGGGATCACGTCCTGAGCAGAAGGCAGACGCTTAACAACTGTGCCACCCAGGCGCCCCGAAGCATGCAATTTTTAATCTTGGGGTTGTGAGTTCAAGACCCACACTGGGTACAGAGACAGACTTAAAAATAAAATCTTTAAAAAAGAAAAAAAAAAGGCATGACATGAGTATGAATACTGGCTCCATTCATACTGGCTGTATGAAATCATCAAGTTGCTTAAGTGCTCTGAGCCTCATTCCTTCATCTACCAAAAGGGATAATAATAGGACATACTCGACAGGGAGGGTCAAGCATGAACTTTCCTGTTGGGAGGGTTCAGCAAGATCAGTATGAGCCTGGCAGCCGACACCCACTGAGCGGCTATGAGTTCCTGGCCCATTTGCCTGTCCCACAAAACCCGACAAAGCCTTGGCACAAGAGACAAAAAGCACACCTGCCCATGATGGCTAATCAGGACTCCTCCTTCCTCAGGACGTCACTCCCATGCCCTTCTCTGCCTTTCCTAGTGATTGCCAAATGCACAGAAGCTGGAAACTCACATTTACATCCAGGAAACGGAGATACTCTTGGCCAAGGGAGCCCTCAGGCAGACTACGGAGCTTATCCAGGTCCAGGGTGGACAGCGAGATCTGGGGACGCTCTCTGCAAGGCAGAAGGCAGGACTTAGGTACTGTGAGGGCAGCAGCAAAGGCAGGTGAGAGGTCCAGCTAGAGCAAGGGTGTGGGAGGTGAATGGGCCAGAGAGCAACAATAGGGCCACAAATCCTACAGCAGCTCCTGCTTCTGGCCAGGACGGTGGCAGGGACTGAGGAGACTACCACAAGATAAGGTCATGGTTCCTGCCTGCAGTGGCATCATCTAGGGAGCAAGCCCCAGGTGTGATCAGGGTACTCACAAAGGACGCTGCAGGGGTGGGGGTTATAGCTAGCCTGTTATGGGAGCTTAGGGAAGGCAGAGGGCCCTGTGGCGGGAACTGGGCTGAGGCCACCACACTGCACTACCCCCGGGTCATCATAGTGTGTCTGTGAATGGCACCCATGGAGTTGGGCAGTGCCCAGCATGCCCTCCACGGCCAGGGCATCAAGAAGAGCTCCCTAGGGGAACACAGTGTGACTCCAGAGAGATCAGGATCCCCAGAGAATGTCCCCAGTTCCCCAGGCACAGCTGGGACCTACTGCAGGATCTCGGCACCCTCTGGATCCTTTCTCATCTGGTCCCTGAGGCCCTTCAGGGCACGGTGTCCTGTGGTCTCCCCTAGAACTGCGACCATGTCTGAAAGGAAAGAAATGGCGACAAATGGAAGATATGATCGTAGGTAAGTTACTGGCCTGCGTCTGAGCCTGTCTCCTACATGATAAACCAAAATCCTAACTACCTCTTAGTTACAAGGAGTCCTGTTAAACATTTAGCAAATCACCTGGCACATGGCAGGGGCTCAATACATGTACCTACAGTCATTGTCATTGTTATTTATCTAATGGGCTGAGGTGGCTCTGGTTAGCAAAGTGTTCTAAAGAGTTTATAAATCACTTTTACACCCATTATTACATCAGAATATCATGCCTCCTTTGATTACAGGCTTAGATATCAGTGTGCTAGATTTGGGTTCAGGTGCAATTACTAAGTGAACTTATGCAAAATGCTTCACACTTCCAAGCCTCAGGGTGCTGATTTATGAAATGTGGAGAATACCTTTCTTACAGGGTTAATGTGAAAAATCAAGAATATCGTGCATATAAAACATTTAGTGCTGTGAGCAACCAGCATAAGGGCTCAGTGAGCAGTTAGCATTGTCATTTCTCTTAGTAGGAATAAATAATACCTTCCAGACTTAGAATCCTGAGAATGAGAAAAGCACTGTAGAACCCTAAGATGTTCCCGTCATACATCCAGCAAACATTTATTGAGCATCTGCTATGTGCCAGGCACAATCTAAAATATGCTGATAGAGTGCAACAGGGCAGTCAGGGTGTCCGACCTCATAAACTTTAATTTTCAGCGGGATGTTATAATTTGATGTATGTTATAACAAACGTTGTTTACATCTATTTAGTCCACGGGTTCTCAATGTGGCTGGACGACAGAATCTTCCGGTAGGTAGTTTATTTAAAAATGCTGTCCCTTCGGCCCCTCCCCTCCCCAAGCTCGGGCTGATTCGGACTGAGCTCAGGTTGGGACCCAGGCATCTGCATTTTTGTGAACCTTACGCGGGATGATGGGATGCAGCCAGTTTTGGGAACCCCGACCTAGTCTATTCTCCAGGAGACGGGTAAAGAGAGGTGGGCACCTGCCCAGGTTCCCCAGGCAAGGGCGCGCGCCGATCCCCCGCTGCCCTCCCGAAAGCGCCGGGCGCGGGCGCGGGCGACCTTACCGTGGCGGTACGGGTTATAGAGAGACATTCCGGCCGAGCCGGCGGCCAGCAGCGCCTTCTGCAGCGGGGAGGTGGGGATGTGCCCCGGGTAGAGCAGGCCAGCGCCATGGCGCACGCCTCGGAGCGGCACATCTATTGGGCAAGGAAAAGGCCGCGGTCAGACGAGCCTGGCGCCCCAGGCCTCCCTCCCGCCTCCACCACTTGCCTGCAGCCGGCCCTCGGCGGCCGCCGAGCGGGCGGAGAGGGCGCAGGGCCGAGCGCAGCAGCGTCGCCATGGCAGCCGGCACTCACCGGCGGCCGCGGGAGGGTGCGCGCGGAGGGCGGAGGCCGCAAACCTGTCCGGCCGCCGAGCGCCCCGAAGGGCCTTTGAAGGAGAAAAATCGTAGTTCGGACAGGAGAGGGCCCTATCGCTAAGTCTGAGAAGGAAATCCAAGCGACCTGTCTATCACCTACTTCCACCGAAGCAACACTCTCCCCACTTCCCCTCACTCCCAGAAAGAGTCCCCAAGTGGGACCCGGGCGTTACTTTCCACTCCTCCGCGCGTTTTCCCCGAGGCCAATAAGACAGGAACCTCTTCCGGCTGCGAAACATGGCGGCACCCATGGTCAGGACCATATTTGGGAGTGGGACCGTACGGCACTTCCGTTCAGGGGCGGCTGTTTCACCAGCCGGCGCCGCGGGCTTGGGGCATGGGGTCCCGCGGCCTGGCGCGGCTGCATGGGCTTTTCGCGGTCTACAAGCCCCCGGGGCTAAAATGGAAGCACCTGCGGGACACCGTGGAGTTGCAGCTTCTGAAGGGTGAGCGCCTCGAACCGATCCACGATCCGGCTCCGGTTCTCCGCTTCTGATGCTCCTGGCAAAATAAAGTCACGTGACCCAGTCCTCTGGGCAGAGCGCTTTCCTAATCTTGTAGTCTGTATACTCCCTTACTCCTCCCTTCGCCCTGCGCTCAGAGAGCTAAACCGTAGGGTCTGTTGTCCTAAGTGATAGAGTCAGAATTTGAACCCAAGCCTGTTTCTTAGCTGCCGCTATTCGCTACACCGTGGGCTTTCTCCTTTTCATCTCCGTACCTCTCTGTCCCACCTCCCCCAGGTGTTCGGACAGAATTGACCTGGTATCTTTTACCTTTGTGTATTCAGGTGTCAATGCTGGGAAGGCTCCTGCCCCCGAGCAGCGTGTTCGTTTCCTGCTGGGCCCCGTGGGAGACCGTGAAGAGAAGGCGCTTACTCTCACCGCCACGAGTGTGCCCACCCTCACCAACCATCCGCTGGGTAAGGCACATTCGGGCAGGGGCCTGGGTGTCACTTCCCAGGCAGCCTCTGCCGAGTCAGTGTCCCAGTCAGTGCTCAGACTCTTGTCCCAGATCCTTGAAGGGCCACAGTGGGGATGAAGAATTTGACTGGGAATTGGCAAATTTTCCTGGAAAGGGCCAAATAGCAAATATTTTAGGCTTTGCAGGCCCAGTTCTGCCATTGTAGTGCCAAGAACCTGTAGGCAATATGGAATGCAATGAGCCTGGCTGTGTTCTAATAAAATCTTATTTATGGAAAGTGACATTTGAGTTTCATATAATTTTCCTCTGTCACAAAATATTTTCTTGTTTTTTTGGAGATCATTAAAAATGAAAAAAAAAAAATTTAACCCATGGGCCATTAAAAAAACAGGCTTGATGATTTGGCCTGTGGCCTGTAGCTTGTTGACCCCTTTTAACTATTCTGGGCCTCAGATGGGAATTGAGACCCTCAGGTGGTCCTAAGGTGGGAGTTTGGGGCTCTTGGGAAAGAGTGACTTTCTTAGTCAACAAAACTGCCCAAGAATGAAACTAGTTGTAGTGAGCTCCCTGTCACTAGACAAGATTAGGAAGACTGAGGGGCTTGACCAGAAACCACTTAAAATCCCTTTGACAGTGATATTTAGTGACTCTACAGTGAAGCAATAACAAGTATGATGGACTGAAGATTTCTTCTCTACTAGGTACTGTGTTAAGCTTTTACCAAGTACCATTCCACTAAATCCTCATCACAACCCTGTGAGGCGGGTCCTGTTCTCATTTCACAAATGAGGAAGCTGAGCCTTAGTGTTGACATTAAGTAACATAGCCTGGATTCAGTGGGCGCTTAACCATCCTGTATCCTTCTCCCAGATACCTCTTGGTCTATAGAAGTGTATATGTTTCTGGCTCATTCTTACATGCAGTCTTTTTTTTTTTTTTTTTTTAATAGCGTTTTTGAGATATAATTGATACACAAAACCCCACATTTTAAAAATGTTTTTATTTTAATTTTTAAAACGTTTATTTATTTATTTGAGAGAGAGTGTGTAAGCAAGGGGAGGGGCAGAGGGAGAGGGAGAAGCAGATTCCCTGCTGAGCAAGGAGCCCAATGCAGGGCTCCATCCCAGGACCCTGGGATCAGGACCTGAACTGAAGACAGATGCTTAACCAACTGAGCCACCCAGGCATCCCTCACTAGTTATTTCCTGAGCACCTAGTGAGTTCTGGGCTCTAGGGTTAGAACTTGGGACCCAGGCCCCGCCTTCAGGAACTTACCACCTCCATTTTCTTACGGGGGTGCCCAGGACTCCCCTTCTGCCGCAGCTGAGTAGGGAAGTTGAGTCCCAGTGTTCTGCCCAGTCCCCTCAAAGCCTCTCACCAGAGGAAAGATGATAGGCAGGGTAACAAGCCCTTTTGCTGGGCCCAGGGAACTGAGGAAGTGGTTCTAGGCCCCAGATTCTGTGGTGGGGAAGCCTCAGAGTCCAACCTGATCCTGGTTTGGGCTCCATAAAGCTACATCCTAGGAATGAGACCATGATGCAGGCTAAAGTCATCCTGGAGGCTGGATTCATTGAAGAAAGGGACCTCATTTCTTTCTTTCTAGTCTGCGGACCAGCATTCACCAGCCTGAAGATTGGCGTGGGACACCGGCTGGATGCCCAAG
Organism: Ursus arctos; assembly: GCF_023065955.2. Classification (NCBI taxonomy): domain Eukaryota; kingdom Metazoa; phylum Chordata; class Mammalia; order Carnivora; family Ursidae; genus Ursus; species Ursus arctos. The sequence continues at coordinate 53,590,190 of NW_026622852.1, read as the reverse complement.
CATCTGGGGTGCTTGGTAGGTGATGTGGTGAGCCCAGGGGTGCATAATACAGTCTTGGGAGAAGACCGGGGAACTACCATCGAACCCAGCCCACTTCCAGCCTGACTGCCATTTCCCGCCGCTGCCTTCCTCCCCTGATTCCTGCCCCGAGTCTGGTCAGCTGGTGGAAGGGTGCATATCACAATTGCCCACCTTTATCAAGTGATCCCTGCATGTGACATGCGGTACGAAGCCCTTCATGCACATGTTTTCACGACAACAACCTTATTAGGTAGATAGTTGATGATTGTTATGAAAAAAAGAAGGCTCCAGGAGCTTAGGTGACTCGGTCTGGGTCATGTGGCTAGTGAATGCCCCTGGTCCAGGGAGCAAAAAGTGTCATCACTTGTGTGGGGTAGCCGAGCGCACGACTCTGGCCCCACTGGCCAGGGTCTGAATGTCGCTGGAGCTGGACATACAAAGCCCTGAGTCATGAGCCATCTGTGTCCCCAGGCCACATCCTCCATGCACAGTAGTCACAGTCCCCTTGTCTCACTTCCTGGGGCACAGGCAGGCAGACATGATCTCATGCTCCCTCTCCCTGTCCTCCCTCCCCAGGAGTGAATGGAGGGTCATTCTGTCCTCCGGGCAGAGGGAGAAACAGCCCGGAAAAGGCAGGGAGTCCCCACAATGCCCCTTTATTGGGCCCTTCCTTTGTGCTCATTTCTTTCTATGCATTGCCTCAGTCTTCACAATACCCACAGGGATCAAGACAGTATCTTGTATCCCCATTTTACTGATGGGGAGCTTGAGGCCCAAGGAGGCTAATGGACATGCTTAGAGCCACCCCAGATTTGAGGGCAGGTCTGTGTGACTGGGCCACCGGTCTCTTTCTTTGGAGTGCATCAGAACCCCTTGGGGGCGCTTACTAAGGATCCGAGGCCCCTCCCCTCCATGAGTCAGAGTCAGTACAAATGGGTGGGCCCTGAAACCTGCTTTTTCATATCTACCCAGGGGAGCTCACTTGCTCCCTGTAGAAGCTGTCCTTGCCCTCTTGGCTGGCTTTAGCATCAGAGATGGAAATATTCTGGTGGTGGTTATGGGGGTTGGAGATCCCAGCGAAATGGGAAGGGGGAGCCAGGTGTGAGATCAGCCTGGGTGTCTTCCAGTGCTCGGCGTGGGACACGGACGCAGGCTCCTTACCAGCATGTACAATGCTCACCTCACCAAGGTATGGGGGTGCTGGGGACGGTTCGTTTAGCCCCTGGTCCTTTCCCTGGGGCTCACTGGCAGGAATCTGAAGCTGAGAGGACTCCATGGGGGAACACCCAGGCCAGCAGCCAGTATTGTTTCGTGGCCGTGTGCTGGGGGAGACTAAGGATAGCGTGGTAATGACCGCTGCCCTTACTACGTGCCGGTGGCTCTACGCTGAGCACTGCACCTGGACTCCCTCGTGGATGCCTCACAACGTCCCTGCAAAGTGGGATCTGCTGTTAACCCGCCTTACGGATGAGACCACTGAGGCACAGAGAGGGGATGTCATTTGCTCAGGGTCGTGCAGCCTGTAAGGAACGGAACTGCGGCTTGAACCTGGATCTGTCGGACCCCAGAGCCTGATCATGATACCACTCCATTCTCCCCCCAAGACTGAGCAGTGGGCATCACCGTCCAGGCACCAGGGAGCTTGCATCTGGCCTGGGGCCCTGGAGTCCGGCACCATGAGTGGGGACAGAGGTGCTGCGTTAGAGAGCCTCCAGTTTTAGTGGTTAAGAGCACGGATTCTGGAGCCAAACGGCTCCAGTTCAAAACCGGCTTCTGCCCCTCTGCCAGCTGCGGGTCCCTGGGTGGATTACTTAGCATCCTCCATTTCCTCGTCTGTAACATGGGCGAGAGAATAGTGGCTCTTCTGTAGGGTCACCCTGAAGGTTAAGTTAGTAACTACATGCACCGTACTTAGCACAGTCCCTGGCACGTGGTAAATGCTCCGTAAATTACTGTCACCGTTGGCATCATCGCTTCCTTGTGGCCGAGGCCGTTAGCTGCACAGATCCTATTTGGAGGCTGGGGAGAAGCCAGCAGGGTGCACTGGGAGGGGCCCGGCATGATAAGTTGTCAGGTCTGGCTGGAGAGGTGGGCAGCGCCCTTTGTGGGCAGGTGCTTGCTGTCATAGGGACGTCTGGTGCCCTTCCCTGGGGGGACAGTGGGGTGGCTGGGTGGGCCTGAATGCCTGGCTCCCTGAGTGGAGACCTGAGGACCCCCCCGCGACGTGCAGCCTGTCTAGCAGGTTGGGGGTGGGAGCTGCTGGGGGGCACCTCCGTCCTCAGTGCTGAGGACGAGCAGGAATTCTAACATCTTTCTCTCCCTGTCCTGGCAGGATTACACAGTACGTGGCCTCCTGGGCAAAGCCACAGATGACTTCTGTGAGGATGGGCGGCTGGTGGAGAAGTCAACATATGGTGAGAGCCCGCAGGAGCCCAGGGCGGTGGGAGGAGAGCAGCCGTGGCTGCCTTTGCGTTTGCTCTCCCTTCCTCTCCCTGCTCAGCCCCGTGCAGGCCATGCAGCCCTCAGTGACTCCAACACACTAAGTTTGGGCTGGCTATAGGAGGCTTTGGGGACATCATTCTGTCTTCCAGGTACAATTGCCCTGTGCTCCCCCTGTGCCTCCCCACCTGGCATAAATGGCACCTCAGGGAAGCTCCTCTAACCCCCAGATGACCTAGATGGACTCTCAGAACAGTAATCAACTGATAATTAGTGATGGATGGAGAGGTAGATGGGGGGTAGGTAGGTGGATGGATGGTTGGATGGCTCGTTCTTCACTTCTTACCCTCCCTATGTTCTAGCACTTTCCATAAGATCTATTACGTTTTCTTCTTTGACAGATGTTTTTGGGCACCAGCCATGTGCCAGGCTCTTGGTGAATCAGAGGGGGTCCCCAATCTCGGTGAACTCAGTCTAGCAGGGAGGGCAAATGCGCACCTCTATGTCTTCTGGGCCGGATGAAGACCGTGGCAGAGTAGCACTATATAATCTGGATATGTGGGTGTGTCAGCATACGAAACATGTCCAAAGGCAGTTACCACCTTGACACTCTGGTAGGGAGGAAGCCGGAATTTGGAGGAGGGGAGATGCTTGCTAATGCTGATCTAAGTTTCTTTCTTTCTTTTTTCTTTTTTAAAAGATTTTATTTATTTATTTGAGAGAGAGAGAATGTGCATGCAGGGAGAAGGGGCAGAGGGAAAAGATCTTAAGCTGTCTCCACACTGAGTGGGGAGCCTGGCACAGGGCTTGATTCCACGATCCTGAGATCATGACCTCAGCAGAAATCAAGAGGTGGATGCTTAACCCACGGAGCCACCCAGGTGCCCCCTGATCTAAATTTCTTAAAGAAGAGAGGTGCCTTCTTAAGATCCTCTCCCTCTGCCCCTTTCCCCTGTGTGCACGTGTATGCACATGCTCTCTCTCTCAAATAAAATAAGTCTTTAAAAAGTAAATAAATAAATTTCTTAAAGAAGATTCGTATGTCAATTACATAACTAAAAAATAATGTTAAAACCAAAGCAAATTAAAGATTTAAACAAAATTTCATCAGAGAGAGAGAAAGAGAGCACAAGCAGGGGGAGCTGCAGGCAGAGGGAGAAGTAGGCTCCCCACTGAGCAGGGAGCCTGATGTGGGGCTTGATCCCAGGACCCTGGGACCATGGCCCGAGCTGAAGGCAGACGCTTCACCGACTGAGCCACCCAGACCAAAACAAATTAAATGCGGGAAAGAGACCCAGGTGCAGAGCAGCAGGAGGCAGGAGAAAGAAGTGACAAGCTCCCGGAGGGCTTCCTGGAGGAGGCTGCATTTGAGCTGGGCTGTAAAGGAGAAGGGAAGAGACAGTGGTGGGTACATTTCAGATAAGACAAGAGCATGAAGAAAGCCAGACAGAGGGGATAAGAGGCCTAGGCCCTTCCAAGCTGGCAGGCCTTTGGTCACCACACCTATGCCCAGAACTCTGGCCTTTGGAGCCAGAAATTGGCACCTGCCGCACTGGACCCCAGGATCAGCCTCCTAGCAGTTTGTGAGCATACCCAGGCTTAGCAGCTGCCTGCCCAAGTCACTTGGTGGGACCAGCAGGCAGAGCCGCTCCCTCTTGCCATCTGTGTCTGTGTTCAGACAGATGGCACTCTCCCTCCCAGGGTCCCTGGCATAAAAAAAAAACCCAGATTAGGGCTCAGGGGACCTGGCTTAGAATATTGGATAAGTCATATTACAGCTTTGAGCCTCATTTCCAGAAGAAACTGTTCTTAACTTGGAGTCTATGAGCCCCTTAAAAATGTCCTCACAATGCTGAGTTCAGGCCTAACTTTCTGAGAAGAGAGTCCTGGGCTTTCATAAGAGTCTCAAAGGACTCTCCACCCCCTAACTGGGAGCCCTGGGACCAGAGGATGCTCTGGGATTCCTGCAGGTTCCGAGGATGGGGCTGGTTTGTCAGTGTGTTGCACGTCCTCAGCGGGCACTTATGTCCTGACCATCCCCTGGCTTTTCCAGACCATGTGACCAGAGAGAAGCTGGACCGAATCCTGGCCCTGATTCAAGGTTCCCATCAGAAGGCCCTGGTGATGTAAGTGGAGCCCAATCCTCACTTTCCTGAAGGGCGCTCTTGAGGAAGTGCTGGAAGAGTAAGAAGTGCCCACTGGGCTCCCTGTAGGCTCCGCCCACCCTGGGGCAGATTCCATGGACCTTCTTTTTCAAGCCCGAAAGCAGACATGAACCAGCCCTTCCTTCCACAGCACTCAGGAGCGTTTCTTTGTGCCAGGCCAGCTCCTGGGGAGACCAAGGGGGAACAGGAGACCCCAGCTAGCCTTAGTGGGAGTATATGATTTAGTGGAGAGGAAAGCCTGGAACCCACATCATATGATCTAGGGGCAGGGGGCAGGAGCAGGCAGCATGTGCTTGACCGGAAGCTAGGGAGACTGCAGAGGTGGGCAGAGCCTGCATTTAGGGATTAGAGGGGCCAGAGAAAAAGGCAGCTGGAGGGGCAGGGAAGATGGAAAGTGAAAGAAGAGCTTCAGGAAAGCTCTTCATGAGTGGGGCAGGGCCAGGGGTAAACTGGACCCAGCTCCCCATCCCACGCCAGCCCCCTTCTGATCCCCAGGTACTCCGACCTGGACTTGCAGACCCAGGAGGCCTACGATATGGCTGTGAGAGGCTTGATTCGGCCCATGGGCAAGTCCCCGATGTTGGTAACAGGCATCCGATGTGTCTCCTTCGCGCCTCCAGAATTCCTCTTAGGTGAGTTGCCCCAGGAAGTTGGAGCAGTGAGATGGGGCTCCTGGGTTTAGGGAGCCACTGTGGAATGCGCTTCCAGAGGCCGGCACATGCCAGCCCTGATCTCTGCTGGCTAAGGCACCAGGGGCCAGCTTCCTTCTCAGCCCGGGACTGAACTTGGCCCATCGCACAGATCAAATCCTGTCCTGTCTGCTGCCAAGTTACGCTCTGAAGCCAGACCTTAGCGAGCAAGTTATACTCCGTGGTTCCTTTCCAGTGCCTCAGAGTGTTCCAAGTTGCAGTGGGCCATCAGACAGCACCCTCACCTCCCCGGTCCCACCCTATTTCGGCCCCTCCCTCCCTTCGCTCTTCTCCTACTAACGAGGGCTCCTTGAGTGCGGACCAGGACTCTCCCAATGATAAGCACCTTATGTACATTATCTCTTAAGATGCCTCACAACCACCCATTTTACAGATGAGCCTTAATTCTTAGACTAGGGAGCCTGCTGGAAGTTCACCTGCCCACAAATCTCCTGGGGGTCTTTGAAAAAGAGCAAACTCTGATTCTGCAGGTCTGGGTGGAGCCCCAGATTCTGCACATCTAATCAGCTTTCAGGGCTGGCCCTTGGGCTCCACTTTGAATAGCATAGCCTTGGAGAGCGAGCTAAGGTCTGCTGCTGAGGTTATCACACAGCCAAGAGGTATCACGGGTGTGGATCTAGATCAGCAGATACCAGAGGCCGTGCTCCCACCTTCGGGTCTGTTGTGTGTCCCCGGCAGAGGTGCAGTGCATGCACGAGACGCAGAAGCAGCTGCGAAGGCTGGTGCATGAGATCGGCCTGGAGCTGAAGACCACTGCTGTCTGCTCCCAAGTGCGGCGTACCCGGGATGGCTTTTTCACCCTAGACGATGCCCTCCTGAGGACCCAGTGGGACTTACACAGCATCCAGGATGCCATCCAGGCCGCAGCTCCCCGGGTGGCCGCGGAGCTGGAGAAGAGCTTGAGGCCAGGGCTGGGCACCCAGAGGCTTCCTGGTCCCGGCAGGCCCTGGGACTCGAGCTCTGCCTCGGGGCTGGAGAGCTGTGTGGGGACATTGAAAGGTCAGGTGGCTGGCGGGTCAGTGGATGGGTAAGATAAGAATTGTTGTGAGCTGGAACTGATAACTGTGTAGAAAGCAAGCATAGGGGAAGCTTTTCTACATGTGGCATAAAACTCTGAAACTGTAAGAAAGAAGACCAAGAAACTTGACCCAATTAAAAAGGAAAAACTTGCGTATGAGGAAAAGATGATAAACAAATGATAAGACAGATAAAAATACTTGTAATATATTTAAGAATGAATATCCAGGGGCCCCTGGGTGCTCCGTCAGTTAAGCTCAGGTCATGATCTCAGGGTTCTGGGATCGAGCCCCATATCGGGGCTCCCTGCTCAGTGGGGGTCTGCTTTTCCCTCTCGCTCTGCCCCCCCTGCTCATGTGTGGGTGCACATGCTGTGTCTCTCAAATAAGTAAAATCTTTTTAAAAAAGTAGTGGATATCCATAATATATAAAGAGCTCTTATAAAACAATAAGAAAAAGGTGAGAAATTTGGGCAAATGAGATGAATTCTTTGTGTATATATGAAAGGAAATCCAAATGGCTAATAAACCGGGAATGATGGTCAATCTCTCTAATAATGAAAGACACACAGATGAAACTGATACGACTTTTCCTTGCCTTTCCAAACAATAAAAAGAGAATGTCCAATATTGGTGACACTGTGAGAAAATGGGCCGTCTGTGCTATTGGTGGGAAGGTACAACTTTGCAGCCTTTTAGGAGTAACCCGGTAGTATGTGTCAAAATTAAAAATACTCCTGCCCTGTGACTCGGCAGTTACGGTTTTAGGGGTCTGTCTTCTGGCATAAGTTGCAGGCAGTAAAGGTACTTCGATGGTCACAGCTACAAGGTAATAGTGACAAACAGGAAAGGCCATTACCATCCATCAGTAAGGGACTGGTTAAATAATATGGGGCATAGGGCGTCAAAAGGCTCTATTCCAGGGGAGCCTGGCTGGCTCAGTTTGTAGAGCATGCAGTGCTTGATCTTGGGGTTGTGAGTTCGAGTCCTATGTTGGGTGTAGAGATTACATTAAAAAAAAAGGCTCTATTCTAATACCCTTGGGAAAATGATCAAAACCCAGTTTTGTGGGGGCGCCTGGGTGGCTCAGTGGGTTAAGTCTGCCTTTGGCTCAGGTCATGATGGGATTGAGCCCCGCATCGGGGCTGATTGAGCCTGATTCTCTGCCCCTCCTCTCTCTCTCTCTCTCTCTCTCTCTCTCTCTCTCTCTCGTGTGTGTACGCGCGTGTGCACTCTCTCTCGCAAAAATAAATAAAATCTTTAAAAACAATTTTTTTAGCCATTTTTTCCTGCCAGTTTGATTTTCCTAGGCTTTGGATACCTTGATCTGATCCCATGTGGATTGGGTGTGTTTTTGTTTTGTTTTGTTTTGTTTTTCGTTTGTTTGTTTTGGCCTGGCTCTCTTTTAACCTCTATCCATGTGGATGTTTTCCCGCTCAGAACATTTGGGCTAGAAGGAGCAAGTTGGCCTCTGGCTAAGGTTCCAGTCTGGGCCCTGAGGGGAAGCCCCGAACGTCTCTTGCCCCTGCCATCACCCTGGGAGAGGAGGCCCCAGCCAGCCCGGCTCGTCACCTGCATGTGGGGGCAGGACACAGCTCAGAGCAGTGCTGGCCGGGTGTGGCTCTGCTGGCTTCTGGCCGTGGGGCCTCAGAAGCTCAGCTCCCTCATATGTGACGTGGGAATAACGATTTTGCCTGCCTGCTGGGGTCGTAACAAGTGAAATCACGGTGAGGTGCTTGCCGCGGCGCCTCGCACGGAAGATCTGTGCTCCGTGTGAGCCGACCGCTTGCTGTGGCCACTTTCTACTGAACGGTGACCTGAAAGAGTTGTCACAGAGTCAGAGGTCTTCTGCCCATCACCTCCAGTTTATCTGGCAAAAAAATCAGCTGGGAACTTGACAAACACACTTCAGCCAGGTGATCAAGGTCAACCGCGACAGTGATAAGTCGCGTTGGCTGGTATGTCCTCTTGATATGATGTCATGAAAATGGCCCTTTACCTCCATGGTCTTCCTCCCCAGAACCCAGAGCCCCGATCTCATGTGAAAGACATGGGGCAGATGCTGGTAGTGCGGTGGCCTATAAAATACTTGACCAGTACTTCTCAAAACTATCAAGGTCATTGAAAGCAGTGAAGTCTGAGAAAGCACCGTAGCCAAGAGGAGCCTAAGGAGAAGCGACGTCTAGATGTTCTATGTGGGGGCGCCTGGGTGGCTCAGTCAGTTAAGCGTCTGCCTTCAGCTCAGTCATGATCCCAGGGGCCTGGGATCGAGCCCTGCATCATCCTCCTTGCTCAACGGGGAGCCTGCTGCTCCCCCTGCTTGTGTTCTCTCCCTCTCTCTCTGACGAATAAATAAATAAAATCTTAAAAAAAAAAAGATGTACTGTGGGATCCTGGAACAGAAAAGGAGGACTTTAGGTAAAAACAAAGGAAACCTAAATAATTTCTGGGTGTTACTTAATAGTAATGTATCGGTATTGGTTCATTAACAAATATGCTAATGTGAAGTGTGAATAGTACGATAGTACGGCAAGTTAGTGCTGAGTGCGTGGGAATTCTCTGTACTTTATCCTCTCAATTTTTCTGCAAACAACTGTTCTAAAAAATGTGTACTGAAAAAAGATTGGGGGCGCCTAGGTGGCTCAGTCGGTTAAGTGTCTGACCCTTGATTCCGGCTCAGGTCACGATCACAGGGTTGTGAGATGGAGCCGCGTGTCGGGCTCTGTGCTGAATGGGGAGTCTGCTTGAGAATGATCTCTCTCCCTCTCCCTCTGCCTCTGCCTCTGCCCTTCCCCAACACCACCTTGGCCCCCGCTCATGTGCAGTCTCTCTCTCTCTCTCTCTGTCAAACAAACAAATCTTAAACAAAAAATCAGCTGGAGAAACCTTTGAGAATCCAGATGCTGACCCCAAACCTTGGATTCTGACTCAATGGGTCTGGACTGGGGCCTGGAAATCTGCATTTTAGCAAGTCCCTAAAGATTCTGATACCAGATCTGTAAAAACGGCTCCCCAGGAGCCAGCTAGGCATGGCCATTCCCTTCTGGTCTTCAGGACACATGGATGGCTGTTTGAAGGCCATCTGAGAAGAGAGTAGCCAACAGCCACGAATGACGGGCATAATGAGCTGGGGGGCACCAGGGAGAGTGCCACGAACCAAGTGGCTTCAACAGTGGAAAGTTATTGTCTTGCCGCAGGCTAGGCATACAAGGCTAGGGGCCCAAGAGCAGGGTGTCGGCAGGGTCAGCTCTTTCTGAGGGATGTAAGAAAGAATCCGTACCAAGCTTCTCTTCTGGCTTCTGGTGGTTTGCTGGCAATCTTTGGTGCTCCTTCGCTTGTAGGATCAAGTCTCTGCCTTCATGTTCACGTGGCCTTCTCCCTGTGTGCACACCTGTGTCCAAATTTCCTCTTTCATAAGGACACTGGTCAGATGAGGTACCCGCTGTAGTCACTAGAACCTCCTCTTAACTAGTTACATCTGCAGTGACCTGATTTCCAAAACAAGTTCACATTCTGAGGTACTAGGGATTAGGACTTCAACATCACAATTGTGTAGGGACACAATTCGACCCACAACAATGGCTAGACCTTCACCTGGGCTGGCTCAGTGGCCCTCAGAGCACTGCTGTCATGTGGCCAGAAGACTCCCCCAAGGTCAGGGCAGAGTCCTTATTCCCCTCCACATCTGCTGCAGATTGACTGGGGCAGGAGGGAGGGCTCAGGGACCCAGTGAATCTAGACAGTGGCAACCCAGGGTCGGGAAATCTAGCTGTCCTCTCTGGGCTTCTCTGCAGGGTTTTCGCCAAGCGTCTCCCCCTTCCCTTGTCCAATTAGGAATTTAAACTTTTTATTTGATTGCAACTGTATGTAAGAATTCTATCTGGATCTCATGCTAGAATTTACAAAATGTAGATAGTTGGTGTTAGATTATAAAACAGAAATATGGGCACCCGGGTGGTACAGTCTGTTAGGTGTCTGACTCTTTGTTTCAGCTTGGGTTGTGATCTCAGGGTCGTGAGAACAAGCCCCATGTCGGGCTTCCCGCTCAGTGTGGAGTCTGAGACTCTCTCTCCCTTTCCCTCTGCCCCTACCCCCTGCTCACTCTCTCTCAAATAAATAAATAATTCTTAAACAAACAAACAAACAGAAATACATCTCTCAGGAGTCTGTTGAGATGAGGGCTTTGTCTAATTCACTCACTAGAGCCACACCAGGGGCTCCTGGGATGGGCTATGTGTTTGTCAAGGCTCTTCAGAGAAACAGAACCAATGGGAAGTGTGTATCTAGAGAGATATTTGTTTTAAGAAATTTGCTTGCATGGGGACGCCTGACTGGCTCAGTTGGTAGAGTGTATGACTCTTGATTTTGGAGTTGTCAAGTGGAGCCCTACGTTGGGTGTAGAGATCACTAAAAATAAATTTTTAAAACTTTTTTAAAAATTTGTTTACATGATTGTGGAACCTGGCAAATCTAAAATCTGCAGGGTAGGGCAGCAGGCAGCAGGTGGCAGGCCGACGACCCAGCAGAGACTCTTGAGTCTGGAAACAAAATTCCCTCTTCTGTAGGGGAGGGACCTCAGTTTTTTTCCCCCTTTTTATTTTAAGGCCTTCAACTGATTGGATAAGGCCCACCCACACTGCAGAGGGTAACCTGATCAATCTACTGATGTACACGTTAACTTCGTTTTTCAGATGCCTCCATAGCAACATCTAGACTGGTGTTGGACCAAGTATCTGGGTGCTGCCCCCAAACTTCATCACAACAGGATGTATCTCTTTTTCGTTTAGGAACACAATACATGGCTCTCTCTACAGGCTGACATGGTCCGAAGGGCGCTGTGGGATTGCCCCCCTGGGCTTGAATCCCAGCCCTGCCTCTCCTCAGTATGTGAACTGGGCCAGTAACTTCACGTGGGTAAGTCTTGGTTTCCTCCATTCGTCAGGTAGAAGCGATCACAGTGGTGCCTGTCTCACAGAGGGATAAGATGAGCAGAGATGAGGAAATGCCTCTGGAGAGCTTTCTTTGTGCCAGGCCCTGGGCTAAGGGCCGTAACATACCCGATCTTATTTAATCCTCAAATGGGCCTAGGGTTTAGGCACCATGGCTATCCCCGGTTTACGGAAGAGGAAACTGAAGGCAAACGACATGCCCAAGGACACCCCAGCAAGGGAGTTCAGAGCCAGGGATCGGATCTATGCTGTCCGGAGTCAGCCTTCCTGACCATGACACCATCCCGCCTCTCGCAGGAACTACTGGCAGCTTACTAACTAGTCCCACTAACTAGGCACACAGTAGGTGCTTAGTAACTGCATTCAAGGAATTGAACACCGGTTGTGATATTGAGCTATAAGAATAAGAAATACGTATTTTGGTCTTCCTCCCCAGCTTCTGGCCAGAGCGCCTACAAGCTTTGTGATTTCCTAAGTGACCTAGGTGAAAGGAGCACCTTCTGTCGTTCATGGAAGGCCCCACTTCAACCACACCTGCCTACCGAATGGGAGCTCCATAAAGCCCCTTAAATAAGGCGGTTCGGAGAGCTTCCACGCTGGGGAACACATCTAGGTGCCAGGAGGGTGGCGCACCCGGAGAGGACAAGGCCGCTCCGCGCCCCTCCCCCCATACCTTGGCAAGGAGCCCCGTGTGGCCCTCCGTTGGGCTGTTCCTGAGTTGTATCCTTGATAGTACACTGGTCCCCGGAAGTGTTTCTCTGAGTTCCATGAGTTGTTCAAGCAAATGATGAAAGTTGATGAGGGGGTCGTGGGAACTCCCGATTCATAGCCGGTCCGCAGACAGGTGACCACCTAAGACTCGCGATTAGCGTCTGAAGAAGTGGGGGCCGTCTTGTGGGGCTGAGCCCTGACCCTGCGGGTTTGGTGTTAACTCTAGGCAGTTAGTATCAGAATTCGGTTAAATTGTAGGACACCAGTCCTTGTCCACTAAGAATTGTTTGTATGGAAAACCACACATGTGTGGTGACAGCAGGATTTTCTTTTATCTGTATGAGTTCAGTCTATATATGTTGACCATATGAATAACCCAATGGTTAATTTTTTAACAAAGTGGAATTATAATATACGCATCTTTCGTGTGTGATAGAGCCTGGCCGTTTCTCCCTGTCTGTCCATCAGGTACGGGGGCTCCTTCCTCCAGACCCCATGTGGGTGGCGAGGGGTACAGGAAGGCTCTGACCTTCTCCCGCCTTGGGCTGTTCCTCTCTATCGAACACATTGTTGCTGGGGGCAGGGGCGGGGGGATGAGGCCGCTTTTTCCCAAAGGCCTGGGTTCCAGCCACTGTATCCAGAATTCGACTAACAAATGTTTATTGAGTGCCCACTATTTTCCTGATCCTGTTGTAGGCACCAGGAATACATCAGTGAACAGGACAGCCCAAACACCCAGTGGAGAATGTTAAATAGGACAGCTGGAGAAGGGGTCATTTGAATAAAGAGCTGAAGGAGGTGAGGCACAGAACCAGGGGAATTACCTGTACTAAGAAGACTTTGAGGCCAAGGAAACAGCAAGTTCAGGTCAAAGAGTATCTATCGGACTTATCAGGGGACAACAGGTCCTCTCTGGGTGTGCAATAGCCAGACTGGCTTGATTGCCTCTGATTAAAAATCACCTTGAGGACCTTTGCACCTAAGGTGAGTGTCCTGTGTTGTCAGAAAGTGGGACCTTGGACCTTTAGCTTCATAATCTGATGGAGAATCTGCTGGATGGAAGATCCACCTGGGTTTCGTCATCTGTGCATTTCCTTGAACCTCACTGGGTTAAAAGTCAGGGTGACTAGGATTCGTGCCTTCAGAGAAGTTCGGGCTCCTCTGGGCCTCTCTTCGGACACTTGCATCAGCAACTTCACCAGAAGGTAGAAACCCGGCTGCCCACAATGCCTTCTTGAAAAACTGAGATCACTATCAATTATTGCCAGGGCCCAGCGCCCAGCCCCAGGGCCTGGCCCCGGGGGGCAATCAGCAGGCCAAGTGCTTTGAAAAGGACAGTGATATTAACAAGAGCAGCTATCATTTACCGCGGGCTTCCGCCAAGCCGGGCTCTGTGCTGAGCATTTCACGTTCACCATCTCCAGCGCTCCCGTGATCACCCCCCTATGAAAGACACCATGACTGGGGCGCCTGGGTGGCTCAGTCAGTTAGGCATCCGACCCTTGGGTTCAGCCCAGGTCATGATCTCAGGGTTGTGAGATCAAGCCCCGTGTGGGGCTCCACTCACAGCATGGAGTCTCCTTGAGATTCTGTCTCTCCCTCTCCCTCCACCCCACCCTCGCTCGGGCACCTGCTCTCTAAATCAATCACTCAATCAATCAAATCTTTAAAAAGAAAGAGAGATACCATGATTCTCCCCATTGTATGGGTGAGGAAGCTGGCAGGGAGAAACACCTTGCCCAGCAGAGAGCGCTATGTCTGGATAGGACCCTGCCACCTCCCTGACTTCCAAGCTGGTAGTTGCTCCAGAGGTGGTTTAACCCACATATCTCCTGCCTCTCTGACCTCAGTCCCTTGGACCTGTGGATAGTCTACTCGTGCTTACTAAGCCACATCCACCGCCCCAGGCAGCCACCTTTCTTCCTGTTCAGCAGCTCCAGGCTGCCACCTACCACCCCTTCTACCTGGCCCCACCCTCGCACAAAAATTCCCAGGGAATTTGATCCCCATGTTACAGATGGGGAAACTGAGGCACCAAGTGGGTAGAGGGTAGACAGCTCATCAAGGGTAGACTCAAGATTTGAACTGGGTAGTCTGGCTCCAGAGCCTGTGCTCTTCATCCTTCTTCCTCTTCCTCTTCTTCTTCTTTTTCAAGATTTTATTGACTTATTTAACAGAGAGAGAGAACACAAGTAGGGGGAGCAACAAGCAGAGCGAGAGGGAGAAGCAAGCTCCCCACAGAGCAGGGAGCCCAACGCCGGGCTTGATCCCAGGACCGTGGGATCATGACCTGAGCCGAAGGCAGACGCTTCACTGGCCGTGCCACCCAGGTGCCCTGCTCTTAATCCTTCTTGAACCGTGGCTCCCCTGTCGTGACCTTGGCCAAACCTAGACCCGGCCCGACTGTGACCTGGGTATGTCCCCAGTTAGATTTTCCTACTGAGACTTTGGAACCCGAGGAAATATGCATAATCTAATCTTATCTAAGAATTGTGGCCCTGTTCGATAGGAAGCATATGAAAATACATGTGTCTGCCTGTAGAAAATTCAGAATAAAGTCAAGTAAGGCTTAGAGTCACTGGATCCAATCCAATGGTGAGGAAACCTGACCAGAGGGTGTATGCAAACCTCCGTTAGCTGGAAAAATGAGATAACAGGGACCCAGGCACAGCGGTTGTCCCACCACCTCTTTTGGAGTCCTTATTGGCACAGAGATTATAAAGGGACTCAGCGTGGCCCGTCATGGTCTCGGGATTGCAGGGGACTGGAGAACCCCGAGTTATGGCCAAACTATTACGTCAACAGGCAGCCTCAGTTGGCTGGGAACACCATTCCAAATCCCCGAGGGTGTTAAAATGTTTTCCTTAGGAGGCGTCTTTAACCCTGAAAAGACTAGAACTTAACAGTGATCGTTAAATTGTGCCAAGTATGTTAGCAACATGAGATTTTTTTTTTTTTAGATTTTATTTATTCAAGAGAGAGAGACAGCCAGCGAGAGAGGGAACACAAGCAGGGCGAGTGGGAGAAGAAGAAGCAGGCTCCCCGCGGAGAAGCCCGAAGTGGGGCTCGATCCCAGAACGCCAGATCACGCCCTGAGCCCAAGGCAGACGCTTAATGACTGCGCCACCTAGGCGCCCCAGCAACATGAGATTTTTAAGTTGAGTTTCAAGTTGCACGATTGAATCCATTATTTCAAGAAAGAGACTGTTTTTAAAGCCAAAAAATGTGCAACGACATGTCCCTACTGTGCACAAAATGTGTTCTTAAAAACACCGGCAACGTCATCAGCAAACCCACAGGCCCTCGCGTTTTCCTGTTGCCCGTGCGTGTGCAGCTCTGTCCTGTGTTGTTGGGGTGGGCTTCTGGCGGTGGAAGGGCCAGCGTGTGAACCCCAGCTTGCATTGGGTATTTTGACCTCTGTGAAGGCCAGTCCACCCACAGTAAAAATCGGGATGAATTCCGCCCTCCCCCCACATACTTCTGTGGGCCAGGCACCGCTCTGGCGCTGGTGTGGAAGGACAGACAACATGCTTGGTCTCCCGGCGCGCACGTCACGGGAGGAGCAGGTGGGAAAAAAATGGGAGAAACGGGAGTGCCTGGGTGGCGCAGTCATTAAGCGTCTGCCTTCGGCTCAGGGCGTGATCCCGGCGTTCTGGGATCGAGCCCCACATCAGGCTTCACCGCTGGGAGCCTGCTTCTTCCTCTCCCACTCCCCCTGCTTGTGTTCCTTCTCTCGCTGGCTGTCTCTGTCAAATAAATAAATAAAATCTTTAAAAAAAAAATGGGAGAAACGAGTGCTTGGAAGGAACCCTGTGTCCAGGTCTATAAAATCTGTCTTTCCTCCTGCAGCTAAGGATAGACTCTCGGGACTGCTACCCTAGGCCAACCCTCGACGGGCATACCTCAGGGACCTTGTGGGTTCAGTTCCAGAGCAAGCAATAAAGTGAATCTTGAGAAATGAGTCAAATGCAGATGTTTTGTTTCCCAGTGTATATAAAAGTTACGTTTACACCATACCGCAGTCTATTAAGTACACAGTAAAATTATGTCTAAAAAAACAATGCAGGGGCACTTGGTTGGCTCAGTCAGTAAGCGTCTGACTCTTGATTTCGGCTCAGGTCATAATCTCAGGGTTGTGAGGTCAAGCCCCGTGTTAGGCTCTACACTGGGCATGGAGCCTGCCTAAGATTCTTTCTCTCCCTCTCCCTCTGCCCCTCCCCCAATTTTTAAATGCTTTATTGCTAAAAAATTATAATCATCATCTGAGCTTTCAGCAAATCATCATCTTTTTGCGGGGGGAGGGTCTTGCCTGGATGTCGATGCTGCTGACAGATCAGGGCGCTGGTTGCTGAAGGTGGGGTGGCCGTGGCAATTTCTTAAAATGAGACAGTAATGAAGTTTGCTGCATCGACTGACTCTTCCTTTCGTGAACGATTTCTCTGTAGCTCGTGATGCTGTGTGAGAGCCTCCTGCCCACAGTGGAGCTTCCTTCAAACCTGGAGCCCTGATAAAAACCCTCAGCAAAGTGGGGATAGAAGGAAGATACCTCAACATCATACAGGCCATACACAAAAGACTCACAGCTAATATCATCCTCAGTGGGGAAAACCTGAAAGCCTTTCCCCTACGGTCAAGAACAAAAGACAAGGATGTCTACTCTCACCATTGCTATTTAACATAGTACTGGAAGTCTTAGCCTCAGCCATCCGACAACAAAAAGAAAGAAAAGGCATCCAAATTGGCAAGGAAAGTCAAACTTTCACTATTTGTTTGTTTGGGGTTTTTTTAGATTTTTTAAAAAATTATTTGACAGAGAGAGACAGCCAGCAAGAGAGGGAACACAAGCAGGGGGAGCGGGAGAGGAAGAAGCAGGCTCATAGCGGAGGAGCCTGCTGTGGGGCTCGATCCCAGGACGCCGGGATCACGCCCTGAGCTGAAGGCAGACGCTTAACGACTGCACCCCCCAGGCGCCCCAAACTTTCACTATTTGTAGACAGCATGGTGCTCTATGTAGAAAACCCAAAAGACTCCATCAAAAAATTGCTAGAACTCACGCATGAACTCAGCAAAGCCACAGGATACAAAATCGACGTGCAGAAATCGGTTGCATTTCTGTACATCAAGAACGAAGCAGCGGAAAAAGAAATCAAGGAGTCAATCCCATTACAAAACCATAAGATACCGAGGAATAAACCTAACTAAAGAGGTAAAAGTTCTGTACTCTGGAAACTATAGAACACTCATGAAAGCGATTGAAGAGGCCACAGAAGAATGCGAAAGCATTCCGTGCTCACGGATTGGAAGAACAGACATTGTTGAATGTCTACACTAATCCCAAAGCAATCTCCACATTCAATGCTATTCCTCTCAAAATACCACCAGCGTTTTTCACAGAGCTAGCACAAACCGAAAATCTGTATGGAGCCACAAAAGGCCCCGAATAACCAAAGCAATCTTGAAAAAGAAAACCAAAGCTGGAGGCATCCCAATTCCAGACTTCAAGCTCTATCACAAAGCTGTAATCATCCAGACAGTATGGTCCTGGCACAAAAACAGACACATAGATCAGTGGAACAGAATAGAGAACCCAGAAATGGACCCTTAACTCTATGGTCAGCTAATCTTTGACAAAGCCATATCCAATGGAAAAAGGACAGTGTCTTCAACAAATGGTGTTGGGAAAATGCTTAACCGACTGAGCCACCCAGGCGTCCCACAAAATATATTTCTTTTTTTTTTTTTAAAGATTTTATTTATTTATTTAACAGAGAGAGACAGCCAGCGAGAGAGGGAACACAAGCAGGGGGAGTGGGAGAGGAAGAAGCAGGCTCCCAGCAGAGGAGCCTGATGTGGGGCTCGATCCCAGAACGCCGGGATCACGCCCTGAGCCGAAGGCAGACACTTAACGACTGCGCCCCCCCAGGCGCCCCCCACAAAATATATTTCTTAAATAATAGCTCTAGGAATTTGAAATTACTCCTTGATCCATGGGCCTCAGGACGGATGTTGTGTTGGCAGGCATGAAAACATGATCTCATTGTCTATGTCCATCATTGCTCTTGGCTAACCAAGTGCATTGTCAATGAGCAGTAATATTTTGAAAGCAATCTTTTTTTTTTTTTTCTGAGCAGTAGGTCTTAACAGTGAGCTTAAAATATTCAATAAACCTCTGTTAAACAGAAGGCACAGACAGAGTCGATTTAGCAATTCTTTTTTTTTTTTTAAGATTTTATTTATTTATTTGACAGAGATAGAGACAGCCAGAGAGAGAGGGAACACAAGCAGGGGGAGTGGGAGAGGAAGAAGCAGGCTCATAGCAGAGGAGCCTGATGTGGGGCTCGATCCCATAACGCCGGGATCACGCCCTGAGTTGAAGGCAGACACTTAACCGCTGTGCCACCCAGGTGCCCCCGATTTAGCAATTCTAAAGGGCCCTAGGAATTCCAGAATGGTCAATGAGCACTGGCTTTAATTTAGTCACCAGCTGCATTAGCCCCTAACCCGAGAGCCAGCCTGTCCTTCGAAGCTTTGAAGCCAGGCATTTACTTCTCCTCTCTAGCTATGAAAGTTTTCTCCCAATAGAAGGCTGTTTTGTCTACACTGAAAATCTGTTGTTGGGTGTAGTCACCTGCATTAAAGATCTTAGCTAGTGTTTCAGGGTAACTTGCTGCAGCTTCTCCACCAGCCCTTGCTGCTTTACCTTGCACTTTTGTGTTATGGAGACCATTCTCTCCTTGTACCTCATGAACCAACCTCTACTTTAGGTTGTAGACTTTCTTTCTGCAGCCCCCTCACCTCTTTCAACCTCTGTAGAATTGAAGAGAATCAAGGCCTTGCTCCTCATTAGGCTTTGGCTTAAGGGAATGTGTTGTGGTCTGTTCGATCTATCTAAACCATTGAACATTTAGAGGCCACTACAGGGTTATTAACTGATCTAATTTCAATATCGTGGTATCTCAGAGAATAGGGAGGCCCGAGGAAGGAGAGAGACGGGGAGGCGGACGGCTGGTCAGTGGAGCAGTGAGAACACACACGTATCAATTAAGTTTGCCGTCTTATATGAGCAAGGGTCATGGTGCCCCCAAGCAATTACAAGGGTAACATCAAAAATCACTGACCACAGTTCACCACAACAAATACAATAATAATGAAAAAGGTTGAAATATTGCAAGAATGACCAAAATGTGACAAAACGACACAAAATGAGCAAATGAGCAAATGCTGTTGGAAAAATGGCGCCAGTAGGATCCAATGCAGGATTGCCACAAACCTTCAATTTGCAAAAAACACAGTATCTGCAAAACACAATAAAGTGCGACACAACGAGGTATGCCTGGACTTGTGCACCAGACCCCACCTTTTCTCCTGACCCAAGGTCATCATCCTGGCAATTCCCGCTCTCTTGGGCTTCATGATTGCCTCCTTTTTACTTGATCATTTCCGTCAGCGTACAAACACGCTGCTCTGTCTCCTAGCTTAAAAACACACAATGGGGCGCCTGGGTGGCTCAAGAGGTTAAGCTTCTGCCTTTGGCTCAGGTCATGATCCCAGGGTCCTGGGATTGAGCCCTGCTTTGGGGTCCCTGCTCAGTGGGAACAGGGAGCCTGTTTCTCCCTCTCCCCTGCCTGCCACTCCCCCTGCTTGTGCTCTCTCTCTGTCAAATAAATAAAAATTAAAAAAAAAATTAAAAACACACAAGCAGAAAACAGCATGGCAGTTCCCTAAAAAATTAAACATAGAATTCCTGTAGGATTCAGCAGTCCCACTTCTGGACAGACATCCCCAAGAATTGAAAGCAAAGACTCAAGTAGATACTTGCACACCCATGTGCGTCGCAGCATTCACGGCAGCCAAAAGGGAAACAATGCACGTGTCCTCGGAAGGATAAGTTCAAGATTAAAATGTGGTCCATCCGTACAATGAAATATTATTCAAGCCTGAGAAAGGAAGGCAGTCCTGGCACCTGCCGCAACGTGAATGAACCCTGAGGATGATGTTAATTGAAATAAGCCGGTCACGAGAAGACAAATACTGCATGATTCCACTACTTCTGAGGTCCCTAGAGTCATCGAGTTCAGAGAGACAGAGAGCAGAAGGGTGGGTGCCAGGGGCTGGGGGTGGGGATGGGAAGTTAGTGTTTAATGGGGACAGAGGTTCAATTTTGCAAGATGCAAAGAGTTCTGGAGACGGATGGTGGTGACGGCTGCCCAACCTTGTGAATGGACTAATGCCACTGAACTACACTTAAAAAGCGTTAAAATGGTCAATTTTATGTATATTTCACCCCTCCAATCCCCAAACAGAAAAACAAACATCAATTCTTTCTTGACCTCCCGTCTCTCTCCAGTTACTTGGTTTCTGTACCACCGTTAAGAACAAAACTGGAAAGGCTGTCTCTGCTGACTGTCCCCTGTTCTTGTCCCATGCCGCCTGGAGCCCCTCTAATCAGACATTCGGTCTTCACTGCTCTCCAGAAACCGCTTTTGCCAAGGTCACAGTGAGGCGCCTCCCAGGATGTTTTCAACGGCCTTGCCCAGGCCTCCTCCTCCCTCTCTGGTTCCTTTTCGGTCTTCTTTGCTGGATCTCCCCTCCCCTGAGCTCTCCTCATTGGTGCCCCCAACTTCCTTCCAGCTCTTTCCTCGGCCCACACCCTCCTAGGTGATATCTGTGGGAAATCGCATGACGGGATGTTACAAGGCCGGTGTGTCCAGCTATATGTCTTGCCTGACCTTCCCCAGGCGCTCCATCCCACAATACCTGTCACCTAGCGCGCTCGCTTCTTGGCGGCTCAAACCTCACAGAAACCAAACCCAGCTCCTTATCTTCCCAGACTTCCTCATTCCAGGGAGCACAACTCCACCCTTGCAGTCGCTCGGGCCCAGATCCCAGCAGGCCCCCCTTCCCACACACCCCATACTTCATCCATTAGCAAATGCTGCTGGCTGTGCCTTCAAAATGCTGTTGCTTCCAGAATCTGACCACTTAGCACCATTCACCTAGGTCTACCCTTGTAAACCTTCCACCTAGTGGACAGAGGGATTTTGTAAAAATGCAAGTTACACTTGTTATTTTCTGTGCAAAGCTTTTCCCTGCTCCCCTAGAAGAGAAGCCGAAGTCCTTACAGCGGACTCCAAGGCCCTCACTATCTGTTCGCCAGCCCCTGCCCCACCCCTTCCCTTTCCATTGTTTGCCCTGCGGGAGTCCACACTGGCTTCTACACTGTTCCTTAAACACTCCTGTCTCAAGGCCTTCTCCACTTGCTGGTCCCCGCAGGTGTCCACAGGGCCCCCTCTTTCCCCTCCTGTGGATCTCCACTCCACTGACACCTTCCCACCCTATTTAAAACTGCCCCGGGGCGGGGGGGGGGGGACTCTAAAAAAGGAAGAAAATAAAAGGGGCACCTGGGTGGCTCAGTGGGTGAAGGGTCCGCCTTCAGCTCAGGTCATGATTCTAGGGTCTTGGGATCGAGTCCCACATCGGGCTCCTTGCGCAGTGGGGAGCCTGCTTCTCCCTCTGCCTGCTGCTCCCCCTGCTTGTGCTCTCTCTCTCTGACAAAACAAACAAACAAACAAACAAACAAACAAACAAACCCAAAAAACGAAAAAACCAAAAACCTCTAAGAAACTGCCCCAGAAGCCTGGCTGGCTCAGTCGGTGGAACATGTGACTCTTGACCTCAGGGTTGTGAGTTTGAGCCCCACATTGGGTGTAGAGATGGCTTAAAAAAAAAACATCTTTAGGGGGCGCCTGGGTAGCACAGTCGTTAAGCGTCTGCCTTCGGCTCTGGGCGTGATCCCGGCGTTCCGGGACTTCGGCTCTGGGCGTGATCCCGGCGTTCCGGGATCGAGTCCCACATCGGGCTCCTCCGCTGGGAGCCTGCTTCTTCCTCTCCCACTCCCCCTGCTTGTGTTCCCTCTCTCACTGGCTGTCTCTCTGTCACATAAATAAATTTAAAAATCTAAAAAAAACGCCCCAAAACCCAAAAACATCTTTAGGGACGCCTGGGTGGCTCAGTCGGTTGTGTCTGGCTCTTGATTTCGGCCAGGTCATGATCTCAGGGTCGTGGGATCGAGCCCCACCTCGGGCTCTGCATTCAGCAGGGGCAGGGGTGTCTGCTCAAGGATTCTCTCTCCCTCTCCCTCTGCCCCTCCTCCTGCTCTCTCTCTCTGAAATAAATAAATCTTAAAAAGTAAAAAATAAAGATCATTAAAAAAAAAAACCTTAGAAAAAATGTAAATAAAACTGCTCCAGAATAGGCCGCTTCCTGGGCCCAGGACCTAAGCTTGCATTCATTTAATTTGTCTCTGGGGAAGGAGGCCAAATTTTATAAGCTTCAGGTCCCATCTCTTTCCCCTGTTTATTCTTCTCCCTGGCACTTGTCACCATCCAAAGGATGATTTATTTTTTATTTGCTTTCTTGTCTTCTCCCAGTCTTAGGATGTAAGCCCCACAAGGGC
Organism: Ursus arctos; assembly: GCF_023065955.2. NCBI lineage: Eukaryota > Metazoa > Chordata > Mammalia > Carnivora > Ursidae > Ursus > Ursus arctos. The sequence goes on along the minus strand of NW_026622852.1, from coordinate 53,567,723 downwards.
CGGGAGACTTGTTTTTCTGCTATCACATCCCCAGAGCTTGGAGCAGTGCCTGAAAATAATGCTTATTGAATATTAATGCCCCCGATAATCGCAGCTTTCAAGGTGAGAATTTTCTCTTTATAGGCCCCGGAGCCCACTCCCCTTCCCCCCTCTCTCCTAGGTGCCCCCTCTCTTATTCCTTCCTGCCCAGCCCTCCTCTCCCCACCTCTCCCCAGACGTTACCACCCCAGAAGGCAAGCTCATGAAAGATCCCACTTTAAGTTAGGACCTCGCACTCCTCTGGGACCAGGAATAGCCTAGAACACACAAGGGCATTATCATAATCATGAGCTGACACAATGGCCTTATCTTTAGAATCATTAAGCCCGCCTTTGTAGCTAAGATCCCTTGCGAGGTTTTATTTTACCTCCATCATAGACCAGGAGAGGTAGGCTTGGCAAGGGTCGTGCCAACCCAGCCTCCCGCAACTGTCTATCCGTGGTAGGACCTGCTGAGCTTCCTCTGTTTGGCCACAGATTAAAAAACAAACAAAAACCTCTTTCCAGCACCGTATCATTCACATCTCAATCTCTGCTGCGAATCTTGTCGGTCCCGAGCGAACCCCCTCCTTCAAGCACCTTAGCAGGAAGGGTGGGACTGTGGAGATGGGCTGGATAGCAGGAGGGACCCACATGAGTCACCCTAGAGAAGTTCCCATCTGTGGGCGGTGGAGGTTGACCGAGAGAGACAAGCATCAGGTGGGCGGCCAGGGTGTAACTTGTCCTGTTGGGGGGTGGGGGGCGGCGCGGCTGGAGGGGGGCTCCTTCCAGCCCCCCCTGTGGTCTGCAATGCAGCCTGCTGTCAAAGTGACTCCCCGCCCAGCCCTCTTTCACACAGTCCCCGCTGCGAACCCCTGGAGGTACTTCCTGAGCCCCCATAAGTCAGAAGCAAGAGGAGCCCTCAGATGGCAAGACAGGCGGAGTCACTCCCTGGCAAACCGGCCGGGCAGGTCTGCTGGTGCCGGGGTGGCAGGTGGGGCTGCAGGACAGCTCTAGCCGAGTGGCACAGCCAACAAACCCCGGGCCCGTGAGAGGGCTCCGCGAGGAAGGCAAATCAAATCCCACCTGAGTTTGAGTTAGAGCTGGCTCTTTGGGTCCAGGGACTCCCAGGACTAGCTGGGTTGAAACATGGCTGGTTGGAGGCAGGGTTTGATCGGACGGTTACCGGTGGTTAGAAGCGATTTCACCAAACACCAAGAAACGCTCAGCAGAGAGGTCATTTATCAAGAGCGCCTGGGGAGCTCGTTAAAAAAATACAGGCCTGCCCCAGGCCTACAAAATCAGAATCCCTAGGGTGGCGTTAGGGACACAAATCTTTATTTTTAAAAGCCCTTTCAGATAATGGTGATGATCAGAGGTTTGGAAATTATTACCTGGACTTTAAAGAGCACGTGTTTGGGACCTTTAACCTCTGAAGTCTGGGGCTTAGATGTGTTACGTTGGGAAAGTGACTTAACCTCTCTGAGTTTCATTTGCCTCTTCTGGACAATGGAGAGAAGTATGTACCTCTTAGGAATCCGGGCAGACACAGGCCGTAGTCGTACTGGGCTCTAGGCCTGGGGTCTGGCACAGAGCGTGCTCTCCCAGCGTTAGCTGCTATGATCGTTAGTCCAGCTGAGATCCTTTGGGATTCTGGGATGAACACAAGAGGCTGAGGAAGCTAAAGGTCGGGAGAGTATCTGGTCCCGTCCTGATGTTAGAAATGAGAGGGTCCCTGGGAAGGGAGCAAAGCCTCCTGCTCAGAGGAATTAGGAGAGAGGGGCCAAGGCCGCTAGGGCAGGGCTTGGGCAGATTCAACTTCTAAGAAGCACAGCAGAGATTTGTGGTTAAGACCTTGAGCTTAAGGGCTCAGAGAGTTCTGGGTTCAAGTTCTAACTCCTCCTTTTGTCAATGCATGATGTTGGGTGAGAGACTCCCGGGAGGCTGGGCCTCTGCTGGGGAGGCAGGACAGCCTCCTGTGGGCCTGGCGCTGGGGTCCCACAGCGCAGCTACTAATCGCCCCGTGACCAGGAGCAAGTCACTCCACCCCACGAGCTGCAGTTTGGAAATGGGGACACACCCCCTAACCTGCTCTGTGGTTGGGAGGTGCAAATGGGACGCCCTGGTGACAGGCTTGTCTCTCTGCCTGACCAACCGCGTTTCCGTTTCGTAAAGGGGAGCTGTTACCACCATCAACCCCTTCTCTGGGGAAACCTCCGGCTTGTGACTGGTTTGAGTGTGTGGCTGTCACCTTTCACCTCATTGTCAGTCCCCATCCACCTGACCCAGAATTTTCATCACAATGCCTCCAGGGCATCCGGGGTGGCGGGGGGGGGGGGGGGGGGGGCTGCGGGCACGCTTCTCCCACCACAGGGGGGCCCTGGGCCCCTGGCCTTCCTCCTCTCTCCCTCCCCGACATGTCCTCTTCTGAGCAGAGCTCGAGTGGGGTGCTATTTAGTGACACTGCTCCAGGAGGACGTGCTGTCCAGAAATGAGGCTTTAGTCCCCAGGAATGACGAGATAGCAGGTTGTGTTGTGTTCGTGCTTCAGGGGCCGGATGATAAACACTTTTGAGGCGGGTTTACACTAGACGTGCGCAAATAAACAAGGTGTCAGTTTGGCCGCCAAGGACGCGTACCCCGAGAAAAGGCACCTGTCACTACCCACATCTCACAGCCAGTTGGTTCCTTACCACCTGTGGTGGGGGCTGGGGTCACTCCAGACTCCTGGGAGGGGGTGCTGCCAGAGAACCCCACTTCTGTGTGGGGCGCTTGAGGATCTGGTCGGCAGCCCGAGGCTCTGCAGGCCAGGACCTTCCCAGCAAGGCCTTTCTAGAGATTGCCTCCGCCGCCCTCAGGCACATCTCTGGGCGGACACTGCCCCCTCGAGGCCTCCGCCTGCCATGACATTGGGCAGAGCTGACCTCACTTAAGAGGAAATGGGTCCAGAGGATGCCTTCCTTGCCAGCGGCCTCCGTGGTCTTGGGAGTTCTGGGCAGTGTGTCCATTCATTCTCAGCTTGAGAACCTGGAATCTGCCCTAGTGCCATGTGTTGCCTTCCAGAAGAAACGCAGCTCAGGGCAACTGCCATAACACAAGCACATAGCGACAAAAGTCTGGCGACTCCAGGCTTTCTGTATTTTGTAAAGAGGCGAGGGTCCAGGGAAAAATGATCTCTAGTAATATTTGGAATTAACGTTGAGGATAAATGTAGAATCAAGCAAAATAAGTGGTACGGAGTTAAGGAGAAAGGGGAGGAATAAAGCAAAGCAAAGAAAGGATTAATTACAGGAAGGTCGGGATTAACTGGCTGGACTGAGAAGGAGAGAGTCGCCAGGTGGAGGTGTGGGGATGCGGGTTCTATGGGAACAGAACCACCCCGTGTGCTAGCATGGCTGCTGTGGAGAAAAACACGAGAAAACAGAAAACACCAAGAATTCTCCCATCTTGAATAAGCGTTATTATTTTGGTGCATTTCCTGTTGTTTTTTCCTATGTGTTTTATTTTTATTTTAAAATTTTTAGAGAGAATCTTAAGTAGGCTCCACACCCAGTGCAGAGCCCAACACGGGGCTCGATCTCAGGACCCTGAGATCACGACCTGAGACGAAGTCAAGGGTCAGACCCTTAACCAACTGAGCCACTCAGGCGTCCCCCTTTTTTTTTTTTTAAAGTTTTATTTAAGTGATCTCCATACGCCACATGGGGCTCAAACTCATGACCCCAAGATCAAGAGTTGCACCCTCTTCCAACTGAGCCAGCTGGACGCCCCCTACGTGCCTTCTTGTAATGTCTTCATTGGAGTTAATGTCTTTATTGGATTTTTTCAAATCGTAAGAGTTAAATCATAAAACATGTGAGTTACAGAAAACAACTGTACCCATTTCCCTGCAAAAAAAGATCAGCCCCAAACGCAAAGATACCTGCCCCAGATACGGATTACCACTGTACCTGGGGCAGGGTCCCATCTCCACCAGGAGTCCAAGTGAATAGTCAGCAAATCGTCTCTAATTGCTGTCCAAGCCGACTGAGTCCCCGGCGCCTGTCCCGGGTCCCCTAAGATCTTGGCCTCAGGGCCTCTGTCAATGTTATTTTCCCTCCTGGAATCCTCGCCCACGTTCTTGTCTGGCTGACTCCCAGGACATGCATGGGTGTCTCTACCCTGTGACATTTCCCCAATGTCCCAAACTGGTTAGAAGCTGTTCACAAGTGCTCCTGTAACCCACAATAGCCCTTGACCAAACTGCATTGTCATCATTTCTTAGACCCCTGACAACTTTTTCTTCTTCTCCTTCTCCTTCTCCTTCTTCTTCTTCTTCTAGATTTTATTTATTTATTTGACACAGAGAGAGAGACAGCGAGAAAGGGAACACAAGCAGGGGGAGCGGGAGAGGGAGAGGGAGAATCAGGCTTCCTGCCAAGAGGGGAGCCTGATGTGGGGCTCGATCCCAGGACCCTGAGATCATGACCTGAGCCCAAGGCAGACGCTTAATGACTGAGCCACTCAGATGCCCCTAGACCCCTGACTTCTGCTGGCAGATGGAACACTGCGTGGCAGAGACCCAGAGGCTGTGGGTCCCCAGCTCCTGACACTGAGAGATGCAGTGTGGACAGAGGCACGACGGGCCAGAAAGTGGGGCGAGGTGGGGGGGATCCTCCAGGAGGGGGCTACTCCTCCTGGAGGATCCCCCACCTGGAGCCTGGCTGCTGACCTCTCCTCCTCCTCCACTGGAAGCTGCAAGGGAAAAGTCAGGTGAGGGGACAGCTGTGTACGACCTCAGACATGTGAGAGGCTCAGAAAGCCTGTCCCCGTCCCGCACCCATCTCCAGTTAGATCACCAGCTCTCCCTCAGGACCTGGGAGGCTGGGATCGAGGTCACATTCAATTAGGCAAACACTGAGTATGTGTGAGGGCAGGTGGGAAAGGTGTCACTCGAGGTGAATCTGACAATCCTGTCCTCAGAGGGCACCCAGTCTGGGAAGAGAGCCCAAGAAGGCCTCATGATGTGGGGTCCCGGTTAAAAGGCCGGGTCTGGAGCCAGACAGACCTGGGCTCTTGTTCTCACTCGGCCACTGTGTGACTTTGACAAGTTGCTTCCCCTCGCCGAGCTTGTGTTTTCTCTTCTACAAAATGAGGATGATGACGCAAGCTCTCTGGTCCGGTGGTTGCGAAAACCTGTGGACATTACGATGTGAAGGTATGGGAAATGGCTTCAAGGCCCCGGATGAGAACGCACTGTGGCTCTCAAGGTCATCAACAAGAGCATACAGATGCAAACAAAGGGGCCGCAGCATGGGCGTGGGTCAGGCCACCCACTGAGGAGCGCAGATGGGGCATTGGGAGCTAGACGTCTACTTGGGGCTCAGACAGCAGCCGTTCCCTGCCAAATATCGAGGTGCTCAGCCTTGTTTCCCAGTCCTGGTCTCCCTTAGTGGGTTTGGGCCACGTGGCTAGTTCTGGACAACTGTCTGTGAGCAGGAGTGATGGCTGCTGATCGGCGGACGAGTTGGTTCAGACTGGATGTGTCTTCTCCTTTTCTCTTCTCCCTGCTGTGGATTCCAGCGGTGAAGCCCTAAAAGGGAGGGGGGCTCCCAGACCCTCAGCAGTTTGATGAAATAAACCCTTCTTGTGCTCAGCCCTGGAGATTATGGGGTTGTGTGCGGAGACAGCTAATGCTAACTGCCCCACTGCCTAAGTCCTGCTGTTATTTCTGCTTATAGAGGCCAAGCTGGTGGCCTGTGGTCACAGGGCTTCTAAGTGGGAAGAGCTGGAGCCCACGCCCAGGCCTGACTCACACGGCCGGCTTTTAGAAACTGTGCTTACTTCACCTCAAGACAGCCTGCCCTCAAGCACGGCTGTCACACCTATGATCTTAAGAAGATGTCAAGCAGGGACAGCCGGGTGAGCAGCTGGAACAGTCGGAACACGTGGCGGGTTCAGTGTGAAATCCTGCCATTCTGGATTGCACTGAGTCCTTGCAACACTCGTCTCACTTCTGCCAGTGCTGGTGGTTCGGGACAAGCCACACACAAGGCAGAAAGGACAGCTTGCCCTGGCGTGGCAGAGGATGACAGTTGGGACTGGAACCTTCATTGTGCACGTGGACGCACAAGGGAAGAATTCCTCCAGCGTCACTGTTTCACGCTCAGCTCCTACCTGCCTGTCCCCCAGAAAGGCGGGGGAAGCTTCAGAATTAGACTTATGCTTGAATCCCTGCTCTGCCGGTTACTGGCTGTGTGACCTTGGGTAAGTCACTTTGCTTCTCTGAGCCTCAATTTCCTTTTTTTTTTTTTTTAAAGATTTATTTATTTATTTATTCGACAGAGATAGAGACAGCCAGCAAGAGAGGGAACACAAGCAGGGGGAGTGGGAGAGGAAGAAGCAGGCTCATAGCGGAGGAGCCTGACGTGGGGCTCGATCCCATAACGCCGGGATCACGCCTTGAGCCGAAGGCAGACGCTTAACCGCTGTGCCACCCAGGCGCCCCCGAGCCTGAATTTCCTCATCTGTAAAATGGGGATAGCAATATTCATTTCTCAGAGGATGGACTCAGGCATTAGAGATAACGGATGTAAGGGGCTCAGCACAGTGCCTGGTGCATGTAAGCTTGTTATAATCCAAGGCAGGCTCTCTTTTCCCCCCCGGGGAAGATCAGGGGCTACCGGAGGAGAAGGACTCAGTGTAGAGATTCACACCAAGATTGTATGTTTATTTAAACAGGAGACACACACACACACCTAGATATCACTGGGACATTTCAGGAAACTTGGAGCAGGGAACAGCTCTTCGTCGTGGTCTGTCTCTTCTCTGGGCTCCCTCCGGACTCAAACTGAGCTCTCTAGAAAAGGGCTTCTGGTGCTTCCTTGCTGGGAAGCCTGTGGGTGTGCCGGCTGGACTCTCACTGCCTCTCATGTTCAAATCCGCCTGTCCCACTGGGCTGCGGACAAAGGGCTGTGAGCCTTGGCTCAGTCATTCATATCCAGGCCAAATTCTGGATATAATTCTTTGGTGGTGACACCTCGGATCACGGCTGAAAGGAAAGAAGGAAGAAAGGATGCGTGTCCGGTGGGAGAAGTGGGAGGGAGAACGGCCAATGGCCTGACCTAGCCTGGACCCACTCCTGCACCTTCTCCCTGCTCCCCTAGTTGACTGAGATACCCTCTTGCTACTCTTACCACTATGCGCCCTACTTGGCCGCCCCAAACTAGACTCACTGAACCCTCACCCCACTTCCCAAAGGAGCCCCCTGGGGTCCACTCAGAGCAGCCAGAGCCATCTGCTGAAAAGGTAAGTGGATCCTTACATTGCGCCTGGGGACTGCGGAAAACCCTCATGCTTAGCCTGGCCCGTGGGCCACGCCCTGGCCATTTGGTGATGCCATTCCTCTCGCTCCCTCAAAGACATTTTCTTCCTCTCAGAGGAGGGGGTCTCCTGAGGGGCCTTCCCTGACCACCTCAGCTCATCCCTACCTGCCACCCTGTTCATACCTCAACATTCTTCTCTGTCTCTGGCCTTTGTTTCCTTCATAGCACTTAATGCATTTTATAATTTCTTTGTTTGTGTTCCTTTACTTATTGACCATTCCCCTCCCCTCCCCCAGTACCAAAACATTAGTCACATGAGAACAGGGTCCTCCGAGCGTCTGGTTCTAGAGTGCCCCACACCCTGCGGAGCAGGTGCTCCGTAAGTGTCACCTGAACAAACGAGAAGACGGGCTGCCCCATCCTCTCCAGGGCCCGGGCCCGGAAAGACAGGTCTCAAGCTGGGCTCTATCTCACAAGAGCTGATGCCCTTAACCACCAGGCTACGGTCCCCTCACCTTCCCTTCTCCTTGGGGCCTGATCGACCTCCTTTCTCCATCTGTATTTCCCTCCTCCTGCTCTCTCCTTTCCTTCCTTGGGACCCACTCCCCACTGGAACAGAGCAGCCCTCCCCGCCAGACTCCTGGATGCTGACAGGCAATTCTACAGGAAGTGCTCAACGACTGCAGCGACCAGGCAGACATCCCAGGCCTGCACCCTGTCCCAGACAGTCACTGGCTGCTGAACACTGGAGTGCCCACCGACCCCAGCCAGGTGACGGGACTGAGGCCATCCATGCCTCTGCTTGTTTCCAAACGGGACTGTTCTAACCAGCCCAGGCGCACAGGTGTCTGTGCCTCGGCTGAGGCCTCTGGAAGTCAGGCTGGGATCAAGGAAGAACGAAATACTCCTCTGAGTCACAGAGTCACCCTTCTGTGACATTCTGCCTCTGTAGCAAGTCAGCCACCGAGGTAAGGGTGGTGTGTCGATCAGTCCGAGGAGGCCCCAGAAGACCGGAACCGCAGCCCTCAATCTAGCAGGAAGGGAAGTTCCTGCTCAAACCTGCCTGGGGCTCTGAAGCAGACTCTACGCAGGAGGGAAGAAAGCCCAGGGACTCCTGTAAGAGCTGTACAGCTGCTTCAGGGCGTTCAGGGAGGGCGCCAGCTGAGAAGGATGGGAAGGCTGGCAAGTTAGAAGGCCCAGGAACAAAATCCAGACACCCGGGGGAATGCGGAGTCCTTCCCTCCGAGCCCCGGCTGCTCCTCCGGGGTCCTGCTGCTCACCTAGTTTGCCTAGCAGCACCTGGCCTACGTCCTTGATGTCGTTGTACTCGTGGAGCTGGGAGATGTGGTCCTCCAGTTCATCCACACTGTAGCCTCTGGGGTGAGGGGTGGAGAGAGAGACAGAGAGAGGATCTTTAAGAAAGCTAAGGAGCAGCCAAGGTTCAGAGAGTAACAAGGCATCTATGTAAAGATCTTATTTATTTATTTGTCAGAGAGAGAGAGAGCACACCAGCAAGGGGAGCAGCAGGCAGAGGGAGAAGCAGACTCCCCGCTGAGCAAGGAGCCCGATGTGGGGCTTGATCCCGGGACCTTGGGATCCTGACCTGAGCCGAAGGCAGACACTTAACTGACTGAGCCCCCCAGGCATCCTGTGCATATTAAATAGATGCCTTGCGGGACACTTGGTGGCTCAGTTGGTTAAGAGTCTGCCTTCAGCTTAGGTCAGGATCCCAGGGTCCCGGGATTGAGTCCCACATCAGGCTCCTTGCTCAGCGGGGATCCTGCTTCTCCCTCTGCCTGCTGTTCCCCCTGCTTGTACTCTGTCTCTCTCTCTGGCAAATAAATAAAATCTTAACACACACACACACACACACACACACACACACACACACACACACAAGTTCACTAAGGGCCTACTAGGAACAAGACAGACCCTGCCCTCAGGAAGCTTACGGTAAGGCACGAATCTGCCTAGCCCCTCACTCCTGGCCAATCTCCCTGTGCCCTTAGGGAGCGGTTCCCAGCCACACTGGTACTATGTGACCCTGGCCACAGCAGAGGGATTCACAGATGGGAATATGAGTGGCTAGTCAGATGCCCTCCCATATGAAATGCACATTCAAAGACTGCTCAGTCTGTGCCACGTGGCTGCAGCAAGGGGCGTGAAAGAGTCCAGGAGTTGTGGAAGAGCCAGCTTCCCCCAGGCCCTGGAGAGCCCACCTGCGGAGAGAGAATGGAGTTGGTGTGCAGACGGAAGCAGAGGCAGAGAGAGACCGGAAGCAGAGGCAGAGACAGAATGATAACCTCTGCTCCGGACAGCTTTCCGCTTCCTAGTTCGGCTCCTCCCAGGTCTGACCACACCCTACCCGAGAGAGGCTGCTGAGACACGCTGAATCCCTCACAGGGCACGGTCCTGGTTTTACGCTAAGCTAGTGTGGCTGCGTTTCAGTTACTGGGCCCCTGATTAAGTTATCTTAAGCATGCTGAGGAGCCCAATGAGACTTACTCAGATATTAATTGGGCGATCTCCTTGTCCAGCAGGTCCCTCTTCTCCTTCAGTTTCTGAATGTCAAGGTGCAGAGAATCCTCGCTGGTCCCATCAGCCTGGCCAAACTTGGGAGATGGCCGCTGAGCGGAACACAAAGTCATTAGCCAGACTGACCCATTATCCACAATTCAGAAACTACACGTTGTCCCTAACAAATCACCCCCCCCTTCTGCTTGGTGACCGACACCCCTCACCCCCGAATAAGATTACATTGCCCAGCTGCCCTTGGAATTAGATGTAGCCCTCCAAGTTCTGGCAAGTGGAAGTTAATCAGAAATCATGTATGCAACGTCTGGGCATTGTCCTTCCAGGGAGAGGATACGCCTTTCTCTGGCCTTCCTTCCTCCTTCCTGCTGGCTGGAATGTGGACGTAATGGTAGAGCTGAGCAGTACCTTGGGCGATAAGGTAGAGCCATGTGGAAGGTGTGGTGGAACAAGACAGAGGCCTGGGACCCTGAGGACTGTTTAGGGCACCATTATCTGGGGTTTCTTTCAGGCCTAGCCATACCCAATCCTAATTAAAGGGCTCATCCCGGCCCCTCATCTGACCCCAGATAATCTGCCTCACGTTTACTTCTTGGATGCTCAAATCTATAATGTCGCTGGGCTTATAATTTCATTGGATAACAAAACCCTTCCCAGGCGTTGCACTTCATCTTTGCCCTCTCTGCCTCTAGAAGCTGCAAAGGCCAGTGCCTGGTACGCTGCGAACCTTTAGGAAATGAATGTTGATCAACTGTCTACACATGATACGAGAAGAGGCCAAGGAAGACATGGTTCCTACTCTCAGGACAGGGGCTTTTGATAGGTCAGGTGACAGGGAGTAAGCACTATCTGCCAGGCACTGGCAAAGGCTCCAGGGATTCAGCAACGGGTGAGACATCAAGCCTGGCCCCTGCCTTCATGGAACATATATAGAACACCCAATGATTATGTTTTTCCTCCAGAGACCTCCATTTAAAGCTCTACTCACACTTCCTCAGGAAGGCCTTTGCTGACCACCCGGCCTAACATGGTCCCTCCTCAATGGCTCACTGTTCTTTTGTCCTGATATTATCTAACATCCATCACCACGTGACATACACGTTTCATTAACAATATTCTGTTCGTCGCCGGCCTTACGCCACTGGAGTGTAAGCCCACGAACGCAGGGGCAGTGTTTTGTTCACGGTGTCCCCAACAGTGCCTGGCACATGGTAGGCACTCAATAATGTCAGAGGAGGGGGTGAATGACAAATAATTCATTAACTAACGACTAGCCTGAAAAGTGCTTCTAAGCTGAAGTACAGTGTGCGGCGGACTGAGTCAGAAGTGGGGGCGAGGCTTCTCTGAGGGTCCTCAACTCTAAAGGATGAGCAGCTCTTGCTAAAGAGCTGGAAGGAAAGTATTCCAGAAGGGGACAGTGCATCCAAATGGCAAAGGCAGGACAGAGCCCATGTGTCCGAGGGAATGAGCACGGTTTCTGTGGGGGGTGGAACAGGTGAGGGAGGGGATCCTGGTGTTTTCAAAACCAACCACCTGTGGTGCTGTCAGGAAGGAGGAGAGACGGAGCCCACTGGGAGAGCCTGGGGTACCACCGGCAAAGGCCGGGACACTGCTGCTTCTTTGAAGCTTGGTGGGCAGGAGGAAAAGAAGGGGGAGGACTGAGAAATGACCTGGAGTTTCTCGGCAGAACAAGGTCCGCTGGGGGACGGCTTGAAGAGGGCTGTTGGGGATGGAGAGAAGGGCTGGAGCAGCACGGACTTTCACGGTGGCGGGTGAGGGGGGCGGGGTACACAGGCATACTCACAGGGGATTGGAAGGCCCCGCGGCAACTTTTGGAAAGTCCTGGTTGAGTCCTGGAGAAGAATCCGAGAAAAAGGCTGATTGAACCTAGAGTCCGCTCTGGGAGGAAAAGGGTGTGGGAGGTTACGACTTGGGAAGGGGGCAGTTATGGTCCGGGATCAGGGTAGGGATCCTCAAGGAAGGGGAGACTCTGAGAGGGGGGAGTGTGTGGAGGGCCAGATTGGGGGGGGGGGGTCTCCGGAAGTGATCTCTGGGACGAGAGAGTCTGGGGCAGGGCTATGGGGAGTCAGGAAAGGGACTGTGAATGGAAGCCCTTTCGCCCTGCTCTCCGCTCCTCGCCCACCTCCGGAGCCCTGGGGTCCGGGGCCCCCGTCTAGGGGGAGTATGCGGTGCAGGAAGGTCCAGGGCGAGAGAGGGAGAGCGACCCCTCAGGCCCGCCAGGTATTCGGAATCTTATGACGGAGACCGGGAACGGTCATATCTCGAGATGCGCGCGCATCCTGCAAGCTCAGGCCCCGCCCCTTCCTCGAGGTGGGCGGGGACATCGGCTGCGCGCGCAGCTTTCATTGTGACTCCACCTGTCCCCTGCGGCCCGCGGCGGCCTGGCCACGCCCCTTTCCCTTTCATCTTCCTCACCGGCCAATAGGATTGGAGCTTTGGGGCCACGCCCACCCAGCTGCTGCCTAGAAACTCTGGAGTCCCTCCTTTTCTGGCTCAGTCGCACATCGGCGCGGTGACTGCCGGAAGCAATTCCGCAGTGGTTGCCGGGATCTTGATGATGTGGCCCCCCCTTCCCCCTCCCCGTCCCGGGATGTCGGAAGAAACCCGACAGCTCAAACTGGCTGCGGCCAAGAAAAAGGTAAAACGTGCCGGGTCGCGACTCCCTGACCCAGCCAAAAGCCCCTCCGACCGCCGGGCCGTGGTCAGAGTCTGTGCTGCCCCTGAGGCACACAGGGCGAGCCCCTCGGCGCCCCTTGGCGCCCCCCCAAAGTCTTCTCAGCCAGTCCCGCCCCCCGGCAGCCCAGCCCCCGCCTTCACCCGTCGCCCCCGGGTAACTTTGGGCCGGTGACCCTCGGGATCCCCGCTCCGGGCTTGGCCCTCGCCTTCTGCCACCCAGAACCGGAGGACCTGGGCTCCCCTGGCCGGTCCAGGTCTCCGAGGACCTCGGTCCCGGCCCTGCTTTCCCCTCCCCCACCGCGGAGCGGCGATTCGGGCGTCGGTAGGGAGGAGTGGAATGTAGTTACGTCACAATCCCCCTCGGAACTGTCATTAGCGCCGCGAGCCCGGTGTTTGATCTTACTACCCAGTCCCCCAGTGTTTTCATATCCTTTCCGGTTTCTCTGGTCGCGGCACAAATTTCCAGCTTCAAGGGGCCTGGGGACTATGGGACCTAGGTGGAAGATGTTTCAGGAGCCCTTACTCTAGACTGTTCCCCATCCTTAGACGTTGACTTCACCAGTGATCGTGGAACATTGATAACACCTTGGTGACAATGGGGGAGAATGTGTTTTCTTTAGTATGGTTTCCTCCTAGGTTTCTACTGTCCAGAGAGACTTTCACATTTTAAATCTGAATTCTCTACCTCACACTTTAACTCCCTATGATTCTGGGACCAGAGTCCCCCTCAATCAGTGGTCTTTGGTGTGAGATCTGCTTATGGGGGGAACAGATCTCTGGAACCTGAACTTCACAGGTGGGAATCTTCCCCAAACCATCCTCTCAACATGGAGTGTTCTAAGTGCCACAGGATAATATGGGACCGAAGCATCAGATGTGCTTGATTCTCTTGAGAGAGAAAAGTCCTTTTATATTAATGTACCTAGGGATAACATTTGCAAAGATTTGTAAGATTATAATAGACTTCTCTCTGAAATAGTGCTTGGGTTGTCGTCCTCCTGTTACGTTCCCACATTCACTAGGTGTGTGCCTTCATTGCCTTCTGCCGTCAGGATACATCCATGTAAAAGTTTGATAAGTACTATTGTGCAGCTTTAACAGATGGGTAGGAAAGGACTCTGAAGTCTGATTACTCAGATGTTTACTTTCCATCTCCACCTCTGATTTTACCTCTTGGCACTTGCTGATTTCATGGCATAACACCAGAACTCGGAGTCAGAAGACTAAGTGTAAATTCTGTTACTGCACCCCCGCCTTTAACGCCATGTTGTCATTCCATATCTGCAGTCGCCGAGAATGACAACACCTTGTAGGGCTATTGGTGGCAATCAGATGGCAAAGATAGGAGTATATCATAAACTACAAAGTTGGTTGTGAATACAGGGGATTATAGTTCTCATGAGTCCCGCTGCTTTTCCTTTCCGCAGTTGAGGGAATACCAGCAGAAGAACAGCCCTGGTATTCCTGCAGGAGTGAAGAAGAAAAGAAAGATCAAAAATGGCAGTAACCCAGAAACAACGACTTCTGATGGTTGCCATTCTTCTGAGGATGTGAGTATTGGCTGGCCAGGCTCCTGGGACCAGGGGTACTTGAGGGACAAGTAGAGGGTGATGGTTAAGATTGTGGAAGAAGTATCAGGTACAGGTTTGAATCCTACCTATCCCTTTGCTGGGATAATGTCCCTGCTAGGAATATATTTCCACATCAGTAAAATTAGGGTAATGTTATCTTGCTTACACTTGGGACACTGGAATGAGATGGTTGATTTTTTTTTTTTTTAAGATTTATTTATTTTAGAGAGAGTGGGTGAGCAGGGGGAGGGGCAAAGGGAGAGGGAGAGAGAGAAACTCCTCAAGCAGACTCCTGGCTGAGCACAGAACCTGATGTGGAGCTCCGTCCCAGGACCCTGAGATCGTGACTTGAGCTGAAAGAAATCAAAGAGTTGGACATTTAACTGACTGAGCCACCCAGGCCTGGTACAGGGCCTGGTGCATAGGAAAGATTCAGTAAAGGGTAGTGGTATTTGACATACTGGTCTGGTGACTTTCCTCATCCCCAGCCTCAAAGGGGGAGCCAGGCAGTGAGAGCAGCCATGTGCCATCATGCTGTCCCTTTAGGAAGCACCAAAAGAGGCCTAGGGTGTAGCAAGGAGAGAGCCCCAAGCACTTGGGTTAGGTGACAGTGAGTTTGGAGTCCATCTTTGCCACTGACTTGCTGGGCGACCTCAGGAAAATCACTTCCTCCCCTGGGCCCAGTGGCCTCATCCGTAAGATGATATTGTTGGAGCAGATCAGTGTCTTTCAGACTTCTAGCTGGAGCCCCCTTTGTTCAAGCGAACCCTTCCTCGGAAGTCTGGTTTTTAAAATGGAGATGGCATTCTGTCAGATTCGTCCCCAGCATCCTGGGCCTGAGGAGCGGGGTCTCATGAATGTATTAAGAAAACCGCTGCATCAGGCCGGTGACTGCATTCTCTGTCTCGTTCGGGGGACCTTTCCCTCTGTGTACGTTGATTTCTGCCTCCAGCAAGGCAGCCAGTGGCCGTTTGGGAAGGCGGCCCAGGCCGTGGATTTGTTCCCTCTGTCTTCTCTTCTTCCTTTCCTGACTCTCTCACCTCTCTCTAAGCCACTTTTCTCTCTCCCCTTGCCCTTGTTTCTCCCTTCTCGCCTCCTGTAGATTCAGGACATTCTGAAGGTGCTGGTGTCCGACCTTAACCGCTCCAATGGGGTAGCGCTCCCCCCATTGGACAAGTGGCAGGTGAGGCAGTGCCGAGCCCCCTCTCTGGCTTGCTCTCTCCCGGCTGTGCATGCCCCAAGGCTTCTCTGGTTTGGGGGATACTTTGCCTCTGGCTTATTTTATGTTGCTGTCATTAACCTTCAGCCTGTTCATGTCTGCTTTTTTCACCTGCTTGGTTGGTTGGGTTGTTTTCCTTGCCCCGTAGCTTTTATCATCTTGAAGAAGGTGAGACACACCTTGAAGTTGAAAGGTGATTTGGGAAAGCTTCCAGAGCAGGAGAGTGGGATCTGGGCATTTCAAGCCTTGCGTATGAATACCCACTGGCGTGTCAGACTCAGAGAGATTAAATAAAAGCAAACCTTCGGGCTTGCCCTTTGGGCACCTGTCCCCAAAAGACCAATAGACCACATAGCAGTTTGTGCTGTCTTTGAATTGGATGAATTCACTTTGGTTTGAGAGTAGGTAACTGTAGGGTTAAGACAAAGGGAGTGTATGTTAGAGTTACAAGGATCGAGGTTATTTTATCGGAGGCATTAACTGAGCGACCAGGACATCCTGCCCCTGTTCTCTCTTAAAAATCAACTGGACACTTTGGCTGTGTATTCAGTGGGCCCTTGCTGGGGGAGGCAGTTGGCGAGGTGCTCAAGAAAAGAGGTGAACCAGGTCGAATGCACACTGAGGGCGGCAGACCCTCCTGTAAGAAGCAAAGGTAGAATGTGGCAACGTTCCGAGTGCCCAGCCGAGGGCGAGGTGGGTTCTGAGTGGACTCGAGACTGGTTTGAAGATTACAGGTGGGTAGCATTTATCCATACAGAGAGAGGGGAAAGTGGGAGTCCCAGGCAGAGGGAGGGTGGGATGCAGGTAACAGCCAGCATTATGAGCTCACAGAGCATCTCCCAGAAAGCCAGGGAGCCTGGGTGGGTTTTCTGGACGTGATGTTCGCACTTTGTCCTGGGACACTAGTCAGGCCAGGGGAGTAGGGCTGAGTACGGCCAGGTCCTGCAAGAGATGGCATGGGGAGAGAGCAGGGACAGAGCCCTGGCTGCTGGTGTGAGAGGCTTTCACTCACTGGGACCACTCACGCCTGGGTGGTCAGGGCTGTCCAGGTGCTTTGACTCACCTTGTGGGCTCAGAGGAGCTGCTGAGGGGCACGGGGAAGGGAGCGCAGGCCTAGAGGACTCCTGAAGCTGGTATTTGCACGGAGTTCGGAGATTCTGTGCCCGCATCCCTCTGTTGTCCTGGAAATGAAGACCCAGATCCTCCTTGTGGTTTTTAAATCCTGTCTGTGTCAGTGGCTGTTTCCCGCTTAAGTTTTCGTTCCCGCAATGCAGGCTTGTGGTTACAGATCCTGGACAGAGCTGATAGCATTTCCAGAAATGGAGAATCATGGAGAAATAAAATTTTAATGGAATGGGACCGTCGGGGGAGTGGAGAGTGATTTTTTAAATACTCCATACTTTTGCTATAAACCTAAAATTGTGAAATAACTTGATCATAAAATCGTCATGTTACATATATTTAAGTCCTCAGAAAATTACTTTTTTCCTTTTCTGAACGTTCTTGTGTCTAGTGCTAGGGATCCATGGGAACCCAGGATGCCAGGAGGCACCCAGAGCTTGCCAGGGCCCAGGGCTAGAAGTGCCCACCTCCCCCAAAGTCTCAAGCCCAGCCAGCTGCTGAGCCTCTGCTCTAACCTAGGAGATTCTGTTGACAGGTTGGCAAGGCAACGCCAGGTTCCAGGGTCAAAGGTCACAGCCTGGACAGTAAACAGGCAAATTGCTTGGTTCAGCCTCAGCTTCTCGGGCTCTGCAGCACTTGCTCTAAGGAGGGCAGTAGAGGTGACTTCTCAGAGGCTAGGGCTGTTCCTCCCCGCCCCGGCCTTGCTGGCCAGGCCTTGACTCCCTAGTGTGCGCCTGTCTTCAAACTCGAGCTTGTCTGCCATCTTCCCCAAGTCTGTGCTCATCTTTGCTCCTCATCAGACATTAGATCGTAGAGCCAGATGCTTGGACTGTGTCAGGCCTGAGCTTGGAAGGAGGCTGGGTGGGGCCCTGGTCAGGCAGGTGGGTCCAGGTGGGGAACAGGGAGCGGTTTCTGCATGACTCCTTGTCCCCAATCCCAGGATTGTTCTCCAGGATACCAAGAGTCAGAGGGCAGACATCTTACCTCTGGTTTCTCAGGTTGCTTCTCGGTTGGGTAGGAGTTTCAGAGCTAGGAGGTTGGGGTGGGGCCAGTGGCCGTGTTTTTCTTTTTACCTGCAGGAGTAAGGTGAGGCTTCTAGTTAGCTTCTTTCCCAGAAAAGGCCTGAATTGCGCAAATGCAGCGCGTAGTTGGGGATAGGAAGGGGAAAGGAAAAGAGAGCAGAGAGGAGGGAGGCAGATAGTGGCATTGACCACGTCCTTCATCACCAGCACCCTGTGCCTGGCAGGGGCCCAGGGTGAGGGTCACCCTGGCATTCCAGAAGAACAGTGCCTTCCTTCTCCCTGACTGGGGACACCTGTCTCCCACCTGCTGTGGATGCCACAGGTCAGAACCTGGTACTGTGTCTTGCTGAGCTCCACAGAGAACAAGGCCCTCATGTTCACGGAGGAGGTCGCGCAGACCCTGCTTTGAGCTTTGGCCGTCTAGAAGGCTGCAGAGCGGCCCTCAGCTTGGGCGAGTCATAGCCGCACTCCAGAGTGGCTCCCAGCATGTGTGACTGTCACTCTGACCACAGCAGCACCTGTCCTGCCCGCTCTGCACCCCTGCATCCATGGCAGCAAGGCGCCTTCTTACCCGCATGGTCCCTAACCCCCTGCTCTGTTCTGTGACAGACGCCCAAAGACCGCGCTGCTCCTGCCTCACCAACTTTTGATGACACCGTGTCACCTGGTGGTGTCCCTTCCCCCTGTGCTAGTCCCCCCCATGTCACTAGCATGGCATCAGTTCAGGTTTGTGCCTCCTCCCCCCTTGCCTGCCGCCCCACTGTATGTTCATCCCCCCCCCCCCCCCAGAGGACTGTGTGTACCTGCTTTGGGTCCTCTTCCCCTTTCTTCATGTAGCTTGGTTCCTAGAGCCAAGTGCCCTTTCCAGAGGACTGAGGCGGGAGGCCAAGACCAGGTCTTTCCTTGAAGTCTGGGGAGCTGGCAGGTTGTCAGAAGGAGCTTGCCTCCCCCCACCCCTGGGCGGTCTTACTAACAATGGAGTGACCACTTCATGTGTTTCTTTCTGAACAGAGTCAGGATGTAGAAAATGGCCCTTTCCTCATGGATGAAAACAAGTGAGTATCTCCTGTGGGGGCAGCAGTCCCTAGGCCGAGGGAGTCGAGGCAGGACACTGCCCGCAACCCCCTCTTTCCCATCGAACCTCCCGCAGCCCTGACTCCCCTGTTCGTCCCCAGATGTCTGTCATCTACCGAGAGCTTGCGACAACTTTCTCAACAGCTCAATGGTCTTGTGTCTGAGGTACCCCAGAACTTGAAACCCAAGGGGGTAGATGGCGGGGGCGGGGGGATGTGACAGAAAGAAACTGAGGCAGAGATTCCCAAGAGGGAGGGATGAGCCTGGGAGCAGCCAGCTGGCTGGGGAATGTTCAGCTCGGCAAGACTCCTCTGAGTCCTCTTTGAAGCTCCCCAGGTGAAGGGGTTGGGCCTCGAAGCTGGTTACATCATTTGACCCCTCCGCAGAAAGCACCGAATGAGGGCTGCCTGGGAGGGACGGGCGAAGGGGAGAGAAGCAGCAGGGGGAGCTGGCACAAAGGGGTCAGGCTGCTGACAGGCGGGACGGGGAGTCAGAGGGCTCGGGCACCGAGGAGGGCAGAGCGCACCTCCAAGCGAGCCTCTCATGTCTCCTAGTCTTCATCCTACGTCAATGGGGAGGGCCTGGCGTGCTCTGCTAACATGAAGGATTTGGAGGTAAGTGGGTCTAGACCCAGTGACCCTGCAGGCCAGCCCCCCCTCCCACAGCGGGGGCTGGGAGCCCCGCTGCCAGCTGAGACAGCCCAGACAGCCCCCAACCCTAATGACTGCTCTCTCTACCTCTCCCCCCACCCTCGTCCACCTCCTCCTCCTTCTGTGCATGCGCCTCAGAGCCGGTACCAAGAGCTCTCACTAGCCCTGGACTCCAGCAGTCTAACAAACAAACAACTCAGTAGCAAGATAGAGGAATTGGTAAGAGTCCAGTGGGGTCCCCTGATTCCACACTGCTGATCTGGGGCTCCAGCTGCTCCCTGGGGCTCTGAAGAAAGGGGCTGGGGGCCCCTGGTGCCAAGGGAGAATGGGGTGCCGGGGGGCCTGAGTCTCCGCTGGAGGGACCCCGGAGCACGGAGCATGCAGCATGGCTCTCTGTGGCTGCCCTCTTCGCCTCCTCTCTGTTCTCCAGACACCCCTGCTTGAGTCCTCCCCATCCTTGCCCCGGGGCTCCTGCGTCCGGGAGGAAGCACTGGCTTGACTGGTGCGCTTCGGCCCTGACTCAGCCCCTAATTTGCTCCATCTTCAAACTCGGATGAGTCACCTTTCCTCTCTGGGCTTCGGTTTCCTGAGGAGGTAGAACTGGAGGTGGCCAAGGTCCCTTTAACTCCTAGAATCAGGTCCTCCTTATTCCTGTATCAGAACCTGGCCTGGGGGGGCGTGCTCAGTAAATATTTGTCGAATGAACGCACCCTTCTGAACCACGAGCTGACAGAAGGGTAGTCTCTCGCTTCTCAGCTCCCATTTCTAGAGGTTTAGGTCCTTGTTCTTTCATCTGGGTCCAGACTCTCACTTGTGTAGCTGTGAGCAGAGCCACCCAAGACCCAGAGTCTCTTTCCTTGGGAGAGTCTGTCAGTTCATGTCCCCGTGAACTTGCCTTTAAAACCCATTCCTGGCCCCTGCCCATCCTCTGTCTTGGTGTGGGGACGGTAGTAAAGGGGGACAGACTGAGTTACCTTCCTTTGACTCTCCACAGAAACAACAGAACCAGGAATCTTTGGATCAACTGGAAAAAGTAACGTGATTTCTTTGCTGATGATGTGGGAGATGGTTTGGGAAGGATTAAGACATAGAGGCCCATTCTCGGTCTGCTCCTAGCCTGGAGGAATAAAGGGCCCCTCGTTCCCCACCCCCTGCCCACCCTCCCCTGCCCTTGCCCCCCCCACCCCCCCCATCTGGCCACATTGTTGAGCCTGTCCTGGGCCATCAGGGGCATTCTAGAAGCAGGTCCTTTGCTGTTTCATCTCTGCCTCCTCCCAGTCAGAGATGGTGTGTCCTTCTTCCTGCAGGAGAAGAAGGAGTTTGAGCAGAAGCTTGCAAAGGAACAGGGGTCTCTAAGGGAGCAGCTGCAGGTGTGTGGTGCCGAGGTCTCCCTCCCGCCCCCCCCCGGAAACGCTTCCTTCCCTCCTCTTCAGCGCCCCTTTGCCTTCTCTCCCAAAGGTTCACATTCAAACCATAGGGATTCTGGTGTCTGAGAAGACCGAATTACAGACAGCCCTGGCCCATACCCAGCAGGCAGCCAGGCAGAAAGCAGGTGGGAGTCTAGGCGCCCTCCCATCCCTCAGCCTGGCACGCTGGCAGGCCTTGGGTGGGATTCCTTCCTGAGTTCCATTTCGAACTCTGTCGTTGCAGGAGAGTCCGAAGATCTTGCTAGTCGCCTGCAGTCTTCCCGCCAGCGCATCGGAGAACTGGAGCGCACCCTGTCTGCTGTCTCCACACAGCAGAAACAGGTGGACAGGGTGAGCCCGGCACTGGACCCGTCCGCTGGAGGCGCAGCTTCCCCGACAGGGGAGGGGCCCAAAGGTCCCCTCTGCATGATGGCATGTCTTATTGCCCAAAGGGCAGCACGGGCTGTTTCTCGTTTCTCGCTGCTTTAAAGTGGTGTGGTTGCTAGAAGCAACGCAGGGCTGAGCTGGCTGTCTTGGGGGCAGTTGGCCGTGGTGAGGGCTGCTTTCTGGAGCAAGCACTGAATGCAGAGCCCAGACTGAGAGCCAGCCCCGCCCGTCACTGGCTGTGGGCCTTGGCCAAGTACAGGACAGTGTATGTTACCATTTGTGTAGGAAGGGAAGCGTGTGTGTGATAGCTAGAAGGTGTGTGCAGGGGTGAGGAACAGGGTAGCTGGGAGGCCTGTCAGCTCTGTACCTTCTGAGTGGTGGGCCTATGAATAGATCGTTCCAAGAAGAGACAGAAGATCACAATGCCAATGTAATTCCGCTCCTTGTGTCTGCTCCCCCACCGCAGGGAGAAAACGTGGGTAAAGAATCAGACAGACTGGGTGTTTAATTCCAGCTCTGTTGGGGATTGCAGGCCAACGACCTCACCTGTGACACTCTGTGTTCACCTGTAAAACAGACATAGTCGTGCCTGCCCCAAGCGGTGGTCACGAGGCTTGAATGCGACCCTTAGCCTGGCACCTGCTGACATGCTCCAGGGAAGGGTCAGTCACGACGCTGCTCGTGACTGATAGCAATGCCACCTGCTCCGTCGGGGCCTCCGCCGGCCAGCCATGAATCTCTCCCACCCTTACCGAGCTCTTGTCCG
This sequence comes from Ursus arctos, assembly GCF_023065955.2. Taxonomy (NCBI): domain Eukaryota; kingdom Metazoa; phylum Chordata; class Mammalia; order Carnivora; family Ursidae; genus Ursus; species Ursus arctos. The sequence goes on along the minus strand of NW_026622852.1, from coordinate 53,545,957 downwards.
AGGCAAATGAGAACAGGGGCTTGGAAAGGCTTCGAATGGAACGTCAGGCGTGGCTGTGGAATAGTTACCGCTGCTAGTAGTCCGCCCGCCGCACCTCCCCCCTGCTCGTGTCTGACCTCGCCTTTCTGTGTTCGCAGCACAACAAGGACTTAACCAAAGAGCGAGATGCCCTGAAGCTGGAGTTATACAAGAACAAGTAGGACGGCTGGGGGCTGGGGGCTGGGGGCTGGGGAGCGGGAGGGGTGCAGGAGCCAGGGGAGGGGGTCGTACCGGTTAGGACACCAACCAAACCACTCAGGTCTCTCTGCCCTGCCACTGGGGACTCTGTTTCCCTGGGGTCCCTTCCGACGCCCCTGTTCTGTGGCTCTGTGGCCAGCGTGGCGGGTTGATGACCAGAGGGCTCCTTTCTGTTCTGTACCCGTGTCTTTCCTCGCTGCCTGTGGCCACAGCAAAACCAACGAGGACCTGAAGCAGCAGAACTCGGAGCTGGAAGAGAAGCTTCGCGTGTTGGTGAACGAGAAGGCGGGCATGCAGCTCAGGGTGGAGGAGCTGCAGAAGAAGCTGGAGATGTCAGAGCTGCTTCTGCAGCAGGTAAGGCCGGCGCCCCAGGGAGCCGGAGCGCCATCCGTCTGGGGCCTCGGCCTCCCGGGACTGTCGTGGGTGGCCTGTAGCCGTGAGCGGGGACATTGGATCCTCGTTTGGGCCCTGCCTTGGAATCCTGCTCGAAACATTGATCAAAATCTACAGGTCGGGGCCCGGCCCAGATCTGTGGAATCAGGATCTCAAGGATGGGGCTTTTTTATTTTTGTTTAAAGCGTCCTGGGTGAAAACCATTGTTGTGTAGGTGACAGGCACAAGGCTAGCCCGCGAGTCCGTCTGCTTCCTCTTGGAGGGTGGGCCACCAGGGTCAGAGAGCTCCCCTCCGTCTTCATACTGAGCCATACTCTGCCTTCATGTCTCTTCCCTCGGTGGGGCTCTTCCCTCCCGATCAACACAGGAAAAATCTCGTCTCTTTCCCAAGACAGACCTTCCAATACTCGGTGGTGGTGGTGGGGGGGGTTTCTGTTCAGATTCCTTGTTGCTCCCTCATCTTTTCCAAGCTACATAGCCCCAGCTGTTGCTCATGGGGGCTGCCACCCTCCTGACTGCTTTCTCCTGGATGGGACCCGATTTGTTAGGGCTCCTCTTATGGTCGGTCCCCCAGAGCGGAACATGAGTCTCTAAATTTGGTCTGGCCTGGGCAGCACACCGAGCTCTCTACCCATCTGCCCGTCTGGCCACCCATCCGTTCAGCCAGTGTTAATCGAGTGTCTCCTCTGTGGCCTGTCCCTGTGATGGGCAGTCTTACGATAAATGGCCTGCTAGAGATAGAAAGTGAGGGCCTGAGGTTGTCCTGAATTTGATGGACGCCTGGACTTTGTGCCCCGACCGCGCCAGTTCTAGGACCTGGATCAGTTTGTAGCCTTATCCAGTATAGCCAGAAAAGGATCTGGAAGGAGACACACCAGGTCAGGGGGACTGGGAGCTAGAGGAACACTTACAGTTACTCTAGTTAACAGAAGGCCCGTGGACGCACTACTAATAATGTGAGCAGAGAGATCTTTATCGATCCCGACTTGTACGTGATCCCAGCTTAGACCCTTTTGCGGGGAGGGGGTGGGGGCCTTGCGTGGAACAGCCTGGGCTCCCTATATCTAACCTCATCTCTCTTTCTCCAGTTTTCTAGTGAATCGAAAACCCCTGACAGCAGCCAGGAGTTACAGCAGGCCCTGCACGAGCGGGCACAGCTGGAGACCCGTATGGGGCAGGTGAGGCCTTGCAGAGCCGGGGCGGGTGGTGGTGGAAGGAGGATGACCCCCGGTGCCCCGGAGCCGGTGAGGTGCAGTGACGGCCCCTGCTCACCTCGGTGCCCCTTCTTGCAGCTGAGAGATACACTAAAGCAGCTGCAGCTGGAGAGAGACCAGTATGCAGAGAATCTGAAGGAGGAGAATGCCATTTGGCAGCAGAGGATGAAGCAGATGTCCGAACAGGTGAGACGGGACCTTCAGCCCCCCACCCTAGACACGTCACTTGATCTTTCCGGGCATCAGTAAAGCGGGAATCCTGTCACTTGCTGTGTGCAGCCAGAGGTGGCCGTGTGGTTTTTACGGGGGGAGGGGGTAGAGAGGCGATGTTCCCCCCCTTCCTGCCCCCCTGCAAGCCCCTCCCCCCGTGCTTTGGGCAGATGAACAAACTGAGGGAGGAGAAGGAGCACAGCGCGAATCAGGCGCGAGAGCTGGAGGCCAGCGTGGCCGAACTGAAGAGCCAGATAGGTGAGCGGGGCTGGAGGGGCTGGGAGTGGGATTAGTGGCAGAGGGCTGGTGAGGGTGCCTTCGAATGCCCGAGGATGTGGGTGGATGGAAGGGGACTGGGGCCAAGGGAAGGAGGTCTATACCAGGAGTTGGCCAGTCTGGATAGAGTGCCCCCTGGCCACCACCCAGCGTTGTCTTGAGCATAAAAACCTAAAGAACTCGATTCCAAAGTGTCTTGAAAGATTGCACGTCCCATGAGTGTGAGGGGGCTGTTAGCCGGGAAGCCAGGGTTTGGGGTGACGAGACCCAGTTAGGAGCTGTGGACCAAGAAGAGGGGTTTCTGAAGCCACAGAGGTGAGAGGCCCCTACTGTGTGCCCCCCCCCCCAGTGGTGCCTCCAGCCCCGGAGCCCCCAGCCGGGCCCTCGGAGGAGGAGCAGCGGCTGCAGGCGGAGGCCGAGCAACTACAGAAGGAACTGGAGATCCTGGCGGGGCAGCTGCAGGCTCAGGTGAAGGACAACGAGGGTCTGAGCCGCCTGAACCAGGAGCAGGAGCAGCGGCTGCTGGAGCTGGAGCGCGCCGCCGAGTGTTGGGGGGAGCAGGCAGAGGAGCGCAAGCAGATTCTAGAGACCATGCAGAACGACCGCACCACCATCAGCCGCGCGCTCTCCCAGAACCGCGAGCTCAAGGAGCAGCTGGCCGAGCTGCAGAACGGCTTCGTGCGGCTGGTGCGCGGCCCTTCCCCCCTGGCCAAGTCCAAGTGCGGGGCGAGACACTTAACCCCCCTGGGCCTCTGTCTCCCCGTCTGTAAAATGGGGTGGGCGGCTATGGACCCCATGTGACACGGTCCCCGTGGAGGCAGAGGAGTGGGGGCAGGGGACTTTCCCACCTGCCACCACCCTTCCCTGGGCTGTGGGAGGCGGACAGCACATCCTGGGGTCTCCAGCCGCACCAGGTGGCCGCTGACCCCTCCTCTCCGTCCAGTCCAACGAGAACATGGAGGTCACGACCGCGCTGCAGTCGGAGCAGCACGTCAAGCAGGAGCTGGCCAAGAAGCTGGGCCAGCTGCAGGAGCAGCTGGGGAAGCTGAAGGACACGGTAACCCCCGCGCCCGCTGAGGAAGCCAGGGGCACAGGCACCCGCCTGGAGGGTGGGAGGCTTGGCCGGGACAGGCGGCTCGGCCTGGGGGTGGGGAGGGGAGGCACTTGGCGCCGGGGTCCCTTCCCCGCCTGCCTGTGGCGCAGGCTCCTTGTCGCGCCCTGCTGTCTGACTTTACGAAGCGGGTAGCTCTGGGGGCCGAGGGTCATCGCCCGGGCTGGAGACCTCGAGCCCCTCGCCGGAGGGCAAGAGATGGCGTGCCGTGGGCAGCTTCTCGGATTCAGCCCTGGATGCTGCCCCCAGCTCCACTGGTCACTGTTCCCTTCCCATGTCTCAGCCTCGGTGTCCTTAGTCTAAGAGGGAGATGAGCATTTCGCTCCCGGAGGTGTTGAGGATTAAGGGAAAAGCATTGCCTGTCAAGTGCTTTGACCTCCCACTAAAGTTGAGACAGAAGGTGGTCATGAGGTGTGGGGCTCTGGGCAGGGGGGCCGCCACTTCCGGTCCTGGAGCGCCGGAGCCAGGGGCCCAGGCGGACCAGGCAGACGGCAGAGCTCCCCCCGCCCCATGCCCACCCTCCCCAGCCTGGACCCCCCCATGCCCACCCTCCCCAGCCTGGGCCCCGAGTCCCCCACCGGCCTGATGCCAGGGTCTTCCGCAGGTGGAGCTGAAGAGCCGGGAGGCCGAGAGCCTGCAGCAGCAGCGAGACCAGTACGTGGGCCACCTGCAGCAGTACCTGGTGGCCTACCAGCAGCACGTGGCGGCCTACCAGCAGCTGGCTTTGGACAAGGAGATGCTGCACAAGCAGGTCCTGCTGCAGACAAAGCTCATGGACCGCCTGCAGCACGAGGATGTGCAGGTCAAGGCGGAGGCCGAGAAGGCCCGCCAGGAGTTAGAGGAGACCCAGGTGAGGGGCTTCGCGTGCCGGGCCCCGAGGGGAGGGCCTGCCGCCTGGGTCCCTTCTCACTCTTTGCTGGCCCCTCAGGGACGCCTGGAAGCTGCCACCCAGCAGAACCAGCAGCTCCAGGCCCAGCTGAGCCTCATGGCTGTGCCTGGGGAAGGTAAGTGGGAGTGCCCGGGGGAAGAGGACAGAGCCCAGGAGGAGGGTGACTTTGAGCAGCACGGAGCTGAGTGCGGAGGGACCTTTAGGACGGCGACTCCTCCTGCTTGGGGGACGGGCTGCTGGCCCGAGGTCGCACGGGGCAGGGCGGGGCCGGGCCCGGGCCCCAGCTCGCTCTCCCTGGCCCGCTCCACCTCCCCTGTTGGGTCGTCTGAGGACCCTCCCCGGCTGCCCCGACAGGAGACGAGCTGGACAGTGAGGAGAAGGACGAGGAGGCTGCCCGGCCAAAGCCGAGCATGCCGGAGGGCCTGGAGAGCCCAGAGGCCATGGTGAGCGGAGCCCCGTCGTCACCCCTTCCTTCCCTGTCGCCCCTTCCTGCTTCCCTCTGTGGTCCCCCCCATCCTTCTTACCTCTGGGTTTGCCTCCCTCGATTTCTTATGACCCCCTCACCCCTGGGAGCCAGTGGTCAGCCACTGAACCATCCTTGAGCCACAGGCGTGCCTGCTGAGGCCGGGAGAGGAGGAGCTCCCCTCTGCCCCTCTGCCCACCTGGAGCACCCCACGAGAGCACACGCGCACGTCTTGCCCGCAGGTGGCGTATTTTAACTCGGCCTTAGCCAGCGCCGAGGAGGAGCGGGCACGGCTGCGCCAGCAGCTGAAGGAGCAGAAGCTGCGCTGCCGGCGCCTGGCTCGCCTGGCGGCCCCGGGCCCGCCTGCACCAGAGGAGGAGGCCCCGGCCCCCGGGAGCGGGGATGGCAGTGTGCCTGGGGAGACCCACCGGACCCTGCAGGCGGCCATGGACAAGCTGCAGGTGAGCCAGTCTCCGCGCGCTTGGCCCGGGGCGGGGTGGGGGGGGGTGGAGGGCGGGCGGCCCGGCCCTGACCCCGCTGCTCTGGCCGCAGAACCGCTTCACGGGGCTCATGCGGGAGAAAGCGGATCTGCAGGAGCGGGTGGAGGAGCTGGAGCATCGCTGCATCCAGCTTTCTGGAGAGACGGACACTATTGGTGAGCGGGAGGCCAGCGCCCGGGCCGGGGCGGGGGCGCAGCTCTGCGATGGGGCCGAGAGCCTGAGCGTCGTGCGTCTGCCCGCCCGCCCGCCCGCAGGAGAGTATATCGCCCTTTACCAAAGTCAGAGGGCAGTGCTCAAGGAGCGCCACCGGGAGAAGGAAGAGTACATTAACCGGCTGGCTCAAGACAAGGAGGAAATGAAGGTGGGGGCCCCGAGCGTCCCTGGGAGTGGTGCGGGGCAGGGGTGGGGTGCACGGGGGCTCAGCGCCTCTCCCTCCAGGTCAAACTGCTGGAGCTGCAGGAGCTGGTGCTCCGCCTGGTACAGCGCGGCGAATGGCAGGGCAAGGTCCTGGCCCCTGCCCAGAACCCTGCTGGGGAGCCCACTGCAGCACCCCCAGCCCAAGAGCTTGGCGATGCCAATGGCCAAGGGGGTGAGTAGAGCCCTCGGGGGCGGGTGGGTTGGGGGGGCGGTGGGAAGAGCTCGCACAGCACTCAGAGCCCTGCCTCTCTCTCCCCCCAAAGATCTTCGAGAGGTGAGCCTCACCGACAACGATAATGCGGCACCTCCCCAGGGAGAGGCCCTGCAGGGCCCAAGTGCCCTCGAGAACCCCACCGCACAGCAGATCATACAGCTGTTGCGTGAGATCCAGAACCCCCAGAAACGCCCAGGCTTGGGCAACAACCCCTGCATCCCCTTCTTCTACCGGGCTGATGACAACGACGAGGTGAAGATCATGGTGGTCTAGGAGCCCGTCACCAACAAGCAAAAGCTGAAGAAATGGGGCCGGGGGCTCTGCCCCCACCCTGTCCCTGCCACCCTCTCATTCCTTCCCAAGCACCCTTTTGTCCCTACACTAGCAAGATAGGACCCCTAAAGGGGTATGATAAGCCCCCTAATGGGGGGAGACAAATAGGTACAGACCCCCTTGCCACCTTGGCAAGCGCTGTACCTTTATATCTGGACTATTCATGGTTCCAGAAAAACAAAGAGCCAGAGGCTCAATAAATATATAGTTTATTTAGGAGGCTCCCTCTCTTGGGGAGCAGGGGCTCCCTGGTGACCTCCTCACCCCCACCGAGCAGTCCTTCATTCAGAGGGGCTCACGCATCCTCTATTCAGAGGCACTTTGGGGCACAAGTGCCCCCCTGTCCGGCGAGACAACTGGGCAGCACTCTCCCAGGCCTCTCTGAGGCCAGGCAAAGGCATAAGCTGGTGGCGGGGTGGGCTCCCTCCTCAGTGTACATACCGTACTCATGTAACATTTTGTATATTCTGGGGATCAGGCAGCCCCCTGTATCATAGCAGAGGTTGGAGCTGGCAAATGGGGAGGAAGTTCTATTAAATATTGGGGAACGGGGAAACTTATTTATTGATAGCATAGGACAGAGGAAGACAGAAGAAGGAGGCGGGGACGGGGTTCTGCCCTGGTGATTCGACTCCTGTTTGCTTTTTATTTCGAAATAAATGGATTTAGCCATACCGCTTGGCCTTGTGTGCGTCTGTTTCCAGTCCTGGCCACTAGGTGCTGGGCTCTGTGCTGTGGGCACGGAACAGGGAGCAGATCCTGCCAGCAGAGGGCAGGCTTCTGGATTGTGAGAAGCCCCAGTATGTCCGAGCCTGAATGGAGCTGTTAGACCTGGGCCAGGCCTGTCACCCCCATGCTGCTTGGGGAAGCCTGGGGGATCCCAGGGGCCCTGTGCTGGGACTCTAAGGGGGCATTCCTGTCCTAATGGCCCAGAGGCTCAGAGACCCCGAGGCCTCATCTAATCCTGGCGAGAGAAAACAGGGTCCCAGCCCGCAGGAGTGCTGCCTTCCAGTGCGGGCAGTTTCTGGCCCATCACCCTGCCCCTCTGGGGGCCTGTTGTCCTGTCCCTCCACAGTGCGTGCCAGTGCCCCCAATCCTCCCTCCAGGCCGAGTCGGTGCCCCTGCCCCCTAGTGGGCAGAGCAGGCTTCCCAGGATGAGAACCCCTGAACTCCCAGGTGCTTTCCCAGTAGGCCTTGCAAAGGGTGGGGCCTTTTCTCGCCACTCCTTACAGCACCCTAGCAATGGCTGGCCCCTTCCCCACCCCTGCATCCCAGTGTTTAAGTCTTCCCCTTCCCCTGAACTCCACAAAGAACACAAGCCGGCAGAGGGCAGTTTCCCATCGTCCAGAAATGGGTTTTATTCTCAGCCAAAAGACAGCAAGACCGGTGGAAGACAGCCACACAGCTGCCAGGACAGCGCCCCCGGGCTCGAGCGGGGGAGGGACGGAAAAGTGGCTGTCCACAGGCCGGGCATGACAGGGAGGCTCATCAGAGGTGGCACACGTTGGAGAGGGGGATGTCAGGGTGACCGTGTTCCCTGGTAATTGGGCCACAAGACTCCTCAAGGACAGCATGGTGACTGATTCCCAACACTAGAGGCGAGGCTGTGGCGGCCATATATGTGTGTGTGTGTGTGTGTGTGTGTATATATATATGAGTATTTATAGTTATTTATAGAATGGGGTAGGAGCAATACCACAGAGGGGCACAAGTTTTCACCAACATCACGCCTGGATGTGTCAGCTCACCACTACAACAGACTAAGTCACAGATGAAGGGGGGGCTTTGGGGCTGGGGAGCCACTGTCAAGTCACAGAACAGCCATCCAGGCAGGCTTGGAAAGGGAGGTCTCCGAGGAATAGAGGGATCTGGTTAGAGGTCGAAGGGGGGCCTGGGGCTCTCAGGACGGGATGGACTTGCCTGACCCGATCGGCTGGCAGTTGGAGAGAAAGCAAAGAGAGAACGGAGAGAAGGAGGGAGAGAAGTGGTAAGGCAAGGGCAGCCAAGACCGGCGGGGCAGGAGCGGTGGGTGGGCAGGGGGAGAAGACGAAGCTGAGGGTGGGGGCGAGGGTTCTGGAATGGAGGAGAGAGAAAGGGAAGGCGGGAGGAATTGGAGGTGGGTGGGGGCCACAGCTTCCCAGGGGTCTGGTGGGGGGAGGCCGGGGCGGCCCTCCCCTTGCCACGCACGCCGGTCTCTCATACACCACCAGGCAGTGCACCCACAGCTCCAGGCACATGCTCGGGGCCCCCTGCCTTCCCTCTTTTCCGGCCCCCCCTGTCTTGCAACGTACTGGCCCGGGGCCATCCCTAGCCTCGGAGTGTGGGGCCGCGAACCCCAGGCCACAGCCACCAGTCCTCATGGAGAGAGACAGGAGGAGAAAGAACACTGTTTGAACCAGGAGGGCAAAGCTAAAAGGATGGCTGGAGGGGGCACTGGAGGCCCCTCTGGGTGGACAGAAAGCCCGGAGTCCTCAGAAGGGACCCTGGGGAGGCAGGGAGGTCAGGCAAGCCGGATGCCAACGGCCACAGGCTTATAAGTCTAAGAGGGGAGCCTCAGCTGGTCGGGGGACCACAGGTCGCGTAGGTGAGGCTGGGCCCTTCCTGCTGGGGAAAAGCAGAAGAGCAAGAGTCAGCGGCAGGGACAGAGTGGCAGGTGGGTCGCTGGGCCACTGTGCGGCCCAGCCAGGGTGGGACTCAGAGAAGCTGACTCGCCTAGGTCGGTGGACATTGGCGTCCCCTTGGCTGAAAAGTGTAGGTCACCCCAGGAGCACCAGGCCCCAGGCCCATGAGCCCGTGAGCTGGCTGCGGCGCTTCATCTGGGGTTGAGGACACAGTCGTTTGTCATGCCTTCACAGGCATGACAATACCAAGGAGGGAGGGAGATGGCCTGCATGACCCTGCCTCGCCGGTGAGCTGTGGACAGGGCCCTCCGACTTTCCGAAAACAGCAACTGACCAGAGCCTTCGCCCCCAGATGGCTCCTCAGCTGCTGGCACGAGAGAGCAGGTGCGGCCCTGACCTCCTCTGCCCTATCACGGCTCTGGCTCCCAACAGCACGGCTCAGATTGGGGAATGAGTGTGGCACCCCCAGGACGAAGTTCCAAGGCCTCTGGCTGTCTGAGTCCAGCCCCACGCACAACCCCCTACGAGTTCCCTGCTTCTACACCATAAACCATGAGCTCTCTGCCCTCTGATGGCTCCCGAGAGCACCCGTGTCTGCCAGCTTGGGCGCGGAGCCTGTCCCAAGAGCTCCCCAGGCTCAGCCATGGAGGTCCTGAGCAGTGGCACTGAGTCCCGAGGCTCGCTGAGAGGGAGGTGAGAGAGCCAGCTGGCAGCGAGGACAGAAAGAGGAAAGAATAAGTCTGGAGCTGCAGAAGGGAGAGGGATTGGAGCCTGGCTCTGAGGTCCCCGGTGCGCCCCCCAGTGTGGAGCTGGTGCAGCGGGGGGTAGACGCACGGTTCATGCAGCAGGCAGAGAGGCATGTATGCACCTACCGTGGCTGACGCTCCTCAGGGGTCACTGATAGTGATTCTGAAAGACAGCACGAAATCAACATGGCAGTTCACACACACGGACGGGGCAGGCCTGGGGGTGGGGTCACGCACACGCACACGCCCGGGCGTGCACACACATGCTGGGAGGCCCCACGGCCCCGCATGCACACACTGACACACATGCCCACAAACAACACGCACACACCTCCCCCACCTCCCGCTGCCCAGCACCCTCACTGGCCGGCACGTGCAGCACGGACCCGGGGCATGCTGCCACTCGGCACATTGAAGCACACGCGTGGGCTGAGTCACAACACAGAAGCTCGCCCATACACAGGATGCATTTGCACCAGCTCCCTGCACACTCGTGCCCGGCGTGCTCAGAGGGCCACCTGCAATGCTCCATAAGGGACGGGTCTTGCTTTCTTAGGGTCCAGCTGCCATTTCTCTGCCCGAGAACCTTCCATGGCTCCCTAGTCCCCACAGCATTGAGTCCCAAGAAGACAAAGTCTTCTGTGAACTTTTAAGGTTCTGCAGCCTGCCCCACCGAACAGGGCAACCTTCTCTTATTCTTCCTCCTTCTATCTGCATTCTTCTCTCACCAGCGGCTCTCCTCAATGCATCCCACGCTAAACCTTTGCCCGCACCGCCGCTCCGTACCCAGATGTCCCTGACTCCTCATCACCTGAGCCTTATCTCAATCAGCCCCCAGACCTCCCCCAGGTCAATCTGTCTTAAAGCTTCCCAGACTGTTCTCTTCCCCGAGGCAGGGCTGGGACTTGCCAAGCTTTTCCTGTGCGTTAGCAAGACTGGGGTTAGAGCAGGCGCCAAATCTTCCTCTTCCCATATGTCACCCCTCAGCACAGCCCTGGGCGTGTCGAATACCCTTAAGAATCTGCACTCACAAGGGAAGTTAGCAAAGTGCTCCTATAGCCACATTTGCAATGCATGAAGCTTCTCTACAGTCACTGTCTCCCTTGATCCTCACACCAACCCTGGGAGAAAGGCAGAATGTTAAATATCATGTGGTAGAAGGGAAACTGAGGCCCTGGAAGGGAAAGTCACTTGCCTAAAGCCCAGGATGAACCTCTGGACTCCAATCCCGTGTTCTTGACCAACACCACGCTACCTGCTTTACCCCACCTGCTTTGGTCATCAGATCACCGTGGAAACAAGTCCCCTCTCTGCTTCATTTGGGGTTCACAGAGGCTAGACCCATGAAGGCTAGGCCCTACCCTCCAGCCATCTGGAAACACAAGTGGAGGCTATTGGTCTGATGTGTTCTTCCTCAAGGAACGTGGCCAGTGGAAACAGGGACTGAGACATCAGAATGAGCTTCCTTGAAAAAGGGTCATGAATCAAGAAGGCAAATCCAAGGGATGAAGTAGAAGCCTTTTCCTTGGAAATCTCTGGGGATGGGGCAGCCTTCACCCTCTCCTGCCCCAACACCCACCACGTTGGCCCAGGCCAGGCAGGGCCAGAGACAGGGCCAAAGAAGAAAGCCATTAGACTGTCCCATGGTTCCCAGTCCCCTTTCCCAGCTGCTCCGTGTCCTAGCCCATGCCTGGATGCCATTCTTACACTCACACTCGTGTGCACGCCCACACACACATCACACACCTTGCTGATCAGTCACAGCCTGGCCTCTGTTCCTGTGGGCCAGAGGCCAGACAACCCCTGGGACAGCTCAAAGAGTCAGGACTCAGAGTAGCCCTGAGTGTAGTGAAAAACTCCACATCTGGAGGGGATCTGGGTTTAGAGATCCCCAGACCTGAGGTAGGTCACTAGTGGCTGGGAGAGAGAAGTTGAGGGCTGAATGGAAAACGGAGGAGAGCGAGGAGAAAGGAGGAGGAATGCAATGTGTGGGAGAGAGAAGTGAAAAGGGAGGGAAGCGCCATGCAAGTGCTGGGAAGAAGGGGGCAGGTGGGATGGGTCCCACGGCCCCCTCCCCAGAAAGGACCACCTCCGGGACTCAGCGCTCCCTGGGGGGCAGGCTCCGCCAGCCCTCAGCCACACGTCCGGTGGCTCCGGCACCCACGGTCCGAGCGCCCTGGATGGAGAGGGCCGGCTCTGGCCACACCTCCCTCCGGGCTACGCCCGCCCGGTGGCCTCTCCCACCGTATTCCGCCCCTACTCACCTGGGGACCCCGGGTGGGGCGCGGTTGGGGCGCGAGGGCACCTGGGGGGGAGGGCCGAAGGGGTCAGGGGAAGCCCCCGGCCTGGAGGGCACGGGGGGCGCCCCCCCCAGGGCGGACCCAGCAGGCGGAGGCCCAGGAGCAGGGCCCCGCGACCCGGGCCGGGCTGGGGGCACGGCGGGGGCTCGGCGCTGCGGCGTGGGGCTGGACGTGGGTGACCTGCGGGCGACAGGGCGCGAAAGATACGGAGGGGAGAGATGAGCAGCTCCGCCCCACCCTGAGGCCCCGCCCCAGCCCAGCGCCGGTCACGCCCATGCGCGGAAGCCCCACCCCGCCGCGCCCTACTTGTTCCCGGAGTTTAAGCCCCGCCTCCGGTGGCTCCAAAGTTCCAGCTCCACCCAGCCCCGCAGCCAGCGCTCCACGGCAAGCCCCGCCCCGCAATAAGCACCGCCCATTTCTAAAGCCCCGCCCCCTGCTCCAGGTGGGAGCCGTTCCGGTGACGCGGGCGCGCCACTGCCCGGTCCCGGCCCTCCTCCCGCGGGCCCCGGGCTGGGGGGCTTTGGGGCCGTGGGGGCCGGCCCTGGTACCTGCGTCCGGCCGGTACGCTCTGCACCTGCAGCCAGGAGTCGTCCACGGGCGGGGGCATGGGCGTGCTGACAGTGGTCGTGTTGATGTCGCCGATGATGCTGAGCGCCTCCTTCAGCGCGTGGTACATGCGCAGCATCTCGTCTCGCCGCTGCGCCTGTTCCGCCGACTCCTCCATCAGCGTGTTCTGGTCCCCGCACGAGTACAGGTTGGCCAGCAGCTCCGAGAAGATGAACTCCTTCGTCTGTGGGCGCGCGAACAGAAGGACGGGCTGGGACCTGACGCCTGTACCACTCTGACCGCCCCGCGGGACTGTACGCTGGACTGGGAGCTGGGGGGGAGGGGTGTCCTGGCTTTGCCACCGCCTGAACTCGGAGATCTCCCCCGCTTCCCCGCCCCCATCCTTGTCCTTTTCTCAGATGGTCCAGAGAGGAAAAGTGACCTGTCCAAGGTCATAGATATGGGAAGGCACCCAGGGCCTATCATGCAACCAGGACCCCTAGTTACTCGGCTCTGTTTCAGCCTCAGTTTCCCCATCTATAAAATGGGGTCGTTAGTTACACCCTTTCCGAGGACTTGCATGCTCCACAGGACCAAAATAAGGTAGATGACAGTTGAAAATTTTCTGAGCCCTTGAGTAACAGGTGTAAATGCGTTCCTCGATTGGGTGCAATGTGAGTCTCTGCGTGTAGGCAGTGGGTTAATGTGCTCCTTATACTCCGCAGGTGCTACCTGGCCCAGGTTCTGGGGTACTGGTGGAGGGGTTCTGAGGTTTCTACGCCGCAGGCCTGTGTCTCACTTATGCGTCATTCAGATACGTGGTGAGCACCTGCCATGTGCCAGGCACTGTGTTGTTCTGCGCTTTATACTCCTTTCCTCCTCGACTCTATTATTTTATTATCCATATTTTTACATATGGGGAAACAGAGGCTCAGAGAGGGTAGTGTTCTGAAAGTCAAACAGAATCTGTGGCACAGCCAGAATTCAAACACAGTTCTAATCCTCTGGGGGCCGTGCTGTTTCATTGAGCCACGGGTGGTGGGGGTTCTGTGGGGTGTGCATTTCAACACGTGGTCTGGGAGTTCTCAAAAGGTGTGATTCTTAGTTCCTTTTGGGTAATGTTTAAGCATGTTCGGAACAACTTGGGTATGTGACCGCGATGTAATATACAAAGCTCACATTATATTTCTTTTGGACAGCTCTGGTGTGGACCTACACCTGCCTCGCTAGCCCTGATCCCAAGGGACTGGCCTGTGCCTGCCCCAGGCCAACCTGGCCGCTGCCTCCCTGCACCCACGAAGGGCTGTACCCACATTGTTGATCATGAGGTGCATGATGGTCTTTGGCATGAGGTCCCGCACGGTCTTGTTCACAATGGCCATGTATGAGTCCACCAGGTTCCGGATGGTCTCCACCTGCCGCTCTAGCTGCGGGTCCATGGAGTGCATGAAGCTGTCTGAGCCGTTCTCCTCAGTCTCGCTGGCCTGCCATTGAGAATAGAGGGCATCAGGGTGGCTGGGCCCTCGCAGCCAGGTTCCGGGCACCCCCAGGGTCTCGGCCCCTCCACGGGTGCCTGGAACACTGCCATACAGAGAACGGACGCGGGCTCCCCCAGACGCTCTGTATCTGCGCTCTGCCCACCCCAGTGCCTCTTAGGACCCCAGACCCTCATTTAGCCTTATCTCGGCTCTCTGTCTAGTGCCTAGAATTTGCCTCAGTTTCCCAGTCCATCAATTAGGAAAGACCTTCCAAGGTCCCTTCCTGATGCTAAAGACCTGGCCAGAGGGGCTGCCAGGCTGGAGACACCTGGCCGAAGGCGAGGGAGGGCCACACTCACTTTCTCCTTGTCCTGGAAGGCCCACACCAAAGCCATAGAGGTCACGACACCAGCATGGCCACCGCCACCGCCACCGCCGCCACCAGCAAGCACAGCCGAAGCAGACACACACAGAAAGGAAAAGGCGCGTGAACCCAGGGCACTCTACCCCAACTCTAAGGCAACTCCAGACATCACCACAGTGAAAGAGAGAAGGAAAGGGAAGGTAGCTACAAAAAGCCGCCATGATATGAAGGGGGTGTCGGAAATGCCATCTGTGGCAGACGAGGGTCACGAGAAACCGGCTTTGGAGGACAGGAGGAGGCTTAACTCTGACCCCACCCCAGCGCAGGCAGGGGGAGGATCCATGCTATTTCTGAGCCGCACAGGGCTCGAAAATGTGACATGACTTGGCATCACTGAAGATGGTGACCCAGGGCCCTCTATTGGAAGTCGCTTGCCCCCTCCCTGCCCTGCCTCTCACCCCGACACGCTCAGGATAGACGCCAGCCCTGAGGAAGGAGGCCTTCCAGCTGTCCACCTCCTCCTGCGTCTCGCAGGCCAGTTCCAGCTGCCGGTAATCCTTGTAGACATTCCTGCAAGACAGCCCGGCGGTGAGGCGAGAAGGGTGACGCCCATTCACGCAGGCGGGTAAGGGCACGCACGGATCGGGGGTATCATGCCCGGGGGCCCGGCCTGGCTTTCTCATTTCCCAGCTGTCCTGCCCTGAGCAAGTCCCCTCCCCTGCCAAGCTTCAGTTTCCTCGCCTGGAAGATGGGTTAATAAAACAACTCCTGGGACGCCTGGGTGGCTCAGTTGGTTAAGCATCTGCCTTCCGCTCAGGTTATGATCCCAGGGTCCTGGGATCGAGTCCCACATTGGACTCCCCGCACTGCGGAGAGCCTGCTTCTCCCTCCCCCACCCATCTCTCGCATAAATAAATAAATAAAATCTTTAAAAAAAAAAAAAAAGAAAGAAAGGGACTAAAAAAAAGGGGGGTGGAATGAGCCCTCATAAGAGGGGCATCCCCGACCATGCAGCCTCCATTGGCTCCCTCCCTGGCTTTCTGGGACCCCCATGATGGCAGCTCTACTGACGCTTCATCTTGAGTCAGGGGAAGCCCACAGGAGTCAGCCCTGGCTTGGGAGGTGAGAGGCCTGGTACCATCACCAAACCCATGGACACTGAGCAACGAGAAGGGGATCGGGCCTGACGGGCTCTTCTCTGTCCCCTGTGGCTGGCAGAGTGTCTTACGCGGAGCAGGCACTCACCAAGAGCCTGACTAAATATTTGTCAAAGGAATGACTTGCTGGGGGGCTTGGGACAGGTCCCTCCCCTTTCTGCTCAGTGAGGGTGGTTTGGGGCTTGCAGTCTGGGGACCCACCTCTGCTCAGTGTTAAAGAGCGCAAAGATGTGCTTGCTTGACATGAAACCTTTCTCCACGTCCCGTAGCTTCAGGTTGTCCACGGAGAGCATGTATTTCTTCTCCTTCTCCTGTGGATAGAGGTGGGAGCGATGGGCGGGGTCAGCACTGCTCCCCGCTATGCCTCACAACCTAGCAGTGTTCCATGTGGTGAGGCGGGGCAGGGGTCCTGGGGCTGGCCCTGAGCTTCGGGGCACCCGCGTGCTGTCTGAAGAAAGCCCGGCCATGGAGCCCTGAGCCTGCCGGGCGCCTCTGGTTCCCAATGGCATTCAAGCCATTCCCACCACCTCTGTGTGCTTGTACCAGAGCCCAAGAGCGCCGGGTGGCAAGACCAAGAGTGGCTCCCAGTCCCACCGCAAGCAAGCCCTGGATACCATCCAGGCCAGGCCAGCCAGGGACCCCGCACTCAAGCCTCTCTCGCCCCCCGGCCTGGCCAACAGGACCTGCTTTGGCTAAGCTGCTGACTTCATTTCCTGACTATAGAGCCAGAGAAGGGGGGCCACCAGCCCCAGCAGCTTCAAAGGGCTGGCTCAGCCCACGCCGCCATCCGCCCCTCCCAGCCGCCCATGTGTTAGCAATCAGGCGCACGGCACCAGCCTGGAGATGGTACGTCTGTGTGTGCAACACGTGTGTAGTGGTGTGCTTGTGCACACACATGCCAGCTGCAGCACGTACCCTGTGACCATCATGTGTGCGTGCCCACGTGTCTGTGTAGCATAGATGTGTGTGCACGTGTGTGTGCCCAAGGAGGTGCCCAGCATGGCCATGGGTCCGTGGGAGCGTGTGTGCGTCACGGCGGCTGTGTGCGCGCTCTCATAGGCGTGTGTGACAACTGTAAATACCTGTGTTTGCATGGGGCGTGCCTGGGGGGCACACCGTGGGCACGCACGCTTACACGCATACGGTTTGTTGCACGGGGTGAACACGTCTGGTTCATCTGTAGTCGTCTGGGGGGAGTCATGTGTATCTGTGGATGGGCACGTGGGTGCCAGACCTATGTGCACACCTGTGTATGTCTGCTGTGGGCCGACATTGGTCTGTAGGCTGCTATGTTCGAGGAGGCGCAGGGGTCTTCAGAGGAGGTACTCCGGGATGGGGCTCTGGGAGGACAAGGGTTTCTGCCGCTGGTGCCCCAGGTGCCCACACCACAAACCCATGCTGTGGCTGGGGATGTCTGTGTGGATCTCAGGGACTCAGGCTCGGGCAGGAGCCTGATCCAGGATCCCAGGTCAGCTTGGGGGCGGGGTGGGGGGGGCTGGGTTGAGGAGGACCCTGCTCCCCAGTCCTGGCGCCATCCTGCCCACCTCCTTCTGCCCCCCACACCCGCCTGGCCCGTCGGGCTACATAAAGCCTTCTTTATGCCAGGCGGGTGGCCGGGAGCCCCAGAGGGCCGCTGGGGGAGGAGAGGAGGAAGTTGCACACGCGGCCAGGGAACATCTGGAAGCGTTCGAGGGAGGCCCCGCCACCACCCGCCCTGCGCTCTGGGGTTGGACTCTAGGTAGGAGCGGCCTCCTCCCCCCACCCCTCCCTTCCTGCTGGCCGGCCCCCTCCCCAGGCCCCTCCTTCCCAGCCACAGCTCCCGCTCACCCCTGCCACGTCAAAGGAGGCAGAAGGGGAGTCGGGAGCAGAGAGGGGACCACGGGCTGGCTGGGCTGGGGCTGGGGGCCTTGGATCTCCAGGACATGAGGCGGAAGCTCCCACCCGACGGACAGACACTGCTGCCTGGATGGACCAAAGGACACCTCCACTCCGTCTACCCAGTGTTTAGACTATCTGTTCAGGACTCCCAAATTGTACAGTAGTCTGCACATTGGTTAGGCTGGGCTGGGTTAGACCCTCGGCGCCGCTGCTGGAGAGCTGGACCGACCCCCACCCGCCATCCCAGAACCGGAACCCGGAGACGGGGCAGGGGACTGGGGCGGGGGAGGCACAGGGGGTGCTGGGAGGAGGTGCAGAGGGAAGGGGGGCACCCTGCTGTGAGATGGGATGGGGGTGCTGACGGGCGGCAGAGGAAGCCTGAGAAGATGGGGGGGAACAATGAGGACTGGGGATATGGGCAGCCGCCTGTCTGCCCAGAGGGCCACCCAAGTCCCAAAGACCAGAGGGCTGGCGGCTGGGGAGAGAGGGGGACAGATCATCCTCCCTGCAGCCCAGACCACCTCCATGTCCGCAAGCTGGTCTAGTGCAAAAATCCACTCACATCACAGACACACACACACACACACACACACTCAGCAACTCGACACGCACACCCCCAAAACTCAGGCACACACATTCCCACACCCAAACTCAAATCACATACTCATGTCCCAGCACACTGGCACATCTCAGGGGCACGCACGTGTGCACACTCACGCACCCACACGATGGAACACCGGCTCTCTCCCAGCCTTCCATCCTGAGCACATACACGTTCTCAGACGTTCCACTTGCACACTCCCTCCTCAAGCCCATCTGCCACATACACACACCTTCACTTGCACACCGAGCACAGACACACGCGCCTGAGAGTCCTACCTCAGGCACACACAGTCTCCCCCAACCACACCTAGATGCTTATACCCCAAACACTCTCCTCCAATGCCCCCCCCCACAGTCATCAGCCTCACACACCCTGCCTCCCGGCACTCACTGCCCACCCCCACCGCGCCCCCCCCCAATGCCCCAACTCAAATATATGCACAAAGCCCAAAAAGACCCCGCCACAAGAGGATGGGGGCCCCTCTTGGACACATGCCCCTGCAGCGTAGCCCTCAGCCCCAGGTCGCACTGTCCCCGGCCCAACATATAAGAACCCCCAGCATAAGAGCACCAGGAGTCCTGGGGCCGGCAGTCAGCACACCCAGCCCATGAGGGGTCTAGGCAGCCTGACTGAGCCACAGAGCAGGAAGCGACCCCCCCACCCCCGCGTCACGCCACCTCACACTCCGTCCCTTCCAGGGGCCCCATGCTCGGGGAGAGGCCAGGGTTGGGGTAATGAGGTCCAGATGGCTTGGCGCCCCCGCCAGTGACGATAGAGGGCCCAGCCCAAGAGGGGGAGGGGGGGCCTTGCCCAGGGCGACTGGGAGGGGGCAGGGATCAAGGAGGGAGCTCAGAGACCAAAATCACAGCCCCCACCCCAGCCCCACTTCCCCACTGAGAGCGCCCTCTCCTCCAAAGCTTCCTCAGGAAGAAGGTCCCCTCCCCCACTCTGTGGCCAGCTGGAGTTCATTACCACAAGTCCCCCCCACCCCAAGCCCTCCCTATTCTCTCTGGTCACCTCTGGAATCCAGATGTGGAAGCCAAACAGACTCATTCTTAAAGGAGACCGGCAGCAAGGGAGGGAGGTGGCAGGGGTTCTGTGTGCCCCTGTGGGCAGGGTGGGGTTCGTGTGGAGCCTCCGCCCGGGCCCCATCACTCCGGCCCCTAGGCCTGGAGGCACCTGGGGCACCTCCCTTGCACCGCTGGGGGCTGGGGGACCGAGGTGCAGGGGTTAACAGGGTGTCTGGCAGCGGGATATGTGTGTGTCATAGGCCTGTGGGGGCCACGGGGGAGGCGGCACACCCTGGAGCAGGAAAACAGGAAGGCCACAGGGCTGGCGGGGTCAGGGAGGGGCGCCCAGCACCCCTGCCCACCCTCTCCAGGGCGCTCGGCCCCAGGCTCCCCGCTCCTGCAAAGCCACCTTCTCTGTCCAGCCTGGATGAGCTCCCAGGATTGCCTGCCTCTGATCCTTGCAGCCCACTTCCACCCAAGGGTCTTGATGGGCTTTAAAAAAAGCCCCGTTCACTGGGTGGCCCCGTCTATTCCAAGCCCTCGGTAGTGTCTGAGCCTGACTCTGGCGACCAGCCAAACCCCTTGATGACCACTGGCCCTTTACTCACCTCGTCATCCTTGTACCAGGACAGATTCTCTGCGGTCAGCACAAACCAGTACTCCTTGGAGCCCCCCTTCATGATGCCAATATTGCTGATGGTCAGCCAGCCCTTCCGGATGACCTGGAGGGTGAGAGGGCAGGAGGTCAGCGGGCAGAGGCCAGCACTCCCCGTGGAGGATGGGGCAGGCAGAGAGAGGCGCTCAAAAGCCCACCCCTCGTCTAGCTCTTGGAGGCCTGGCCGGGCAGGGAGGGTGCGGGCTAGACCTGCCCTCGTTTGAACCACAAGTGAACAGACTGGAAGCCGGAGGAAGGCAGAGGTCAGCTCAGGATAAACAGCCTTCTGACAGTCAGAGCCATCTGAGGAGGGGACCAGTAGCCTGGGTAGGGGATGAGCTCCCCACCGCTAAAAGTGTGCAAGCAGAGTTTCGGGGGCCACGTGGGCAAGACAATTCTGAATATCTTTTCAGCTTAAGATCCACTTTATTCTAAGACTTGTTTCTGACCTCAAGGACTTTGTACGGGCTGTTGTCTCTGCCTACAAAGCGCTTCCCTCCTGTTTGTCTGCCAAATTCCTCCTCGCCCTGTGGGGATCAGCTCAGAAGTCCCATTCTCAGGCAGGCCTTCCCTGGCCCCCAGTATAAGTAGGGACCCCCATTATAGTCTAACAGGCTTTTATCGCTCCCTTCAGTCTTCCTCTAGGATAATGGCTGAGATTTCCAAAATAGTGTGTATGTGTGTGAGAAAGAGAGAGAGAGATTATCTGCTGATGTCAGCCTGTCTTGCTAAATTATGAACTCTCCTGCTCGCTGGTATATTCCAGCACCAGTGTGCTTGGCAGACAATAAGTCATCAATAAATACTTGTGGCAGGAATACATGAATGTTACGGTAGCAGGGTTCTAAGGGTCTTTGGCCCCAGGGCCCGGCAGGAGTGGGGTGGTAGGGATGGGAGCAGGGTGAAGGGCTGAACACGAATTGAACAGGCCCCTTCTTCCCTGGGGAGCCCAGCGTAACAGGCAAAGGTCTGTTTTCACAGCAGGAAGCAGCTGTCCCCAAGACCGTCCTGAGCCATCACCACAGACAGGGGCTATACATTCTGCTCCAAGGGCAAGGCCACTAACTAGACCCCAGTGGTGGGTCATACAGAATGAGCAACCTCGCCCAGCCCTGACCTCCCTGGTTCCAGAGCATCCAGAGAAAAGCCAAGGAGCCTGGGGCTGACAGGAAAGCCCTCTGGGGTCAGGCCTGCTTCTGGGGCCCTCAAAGCCCGCCCCCCTGCCCCGGAGCCCTCCTTGACCCTCTGGCTTCCCCCAGAACCTTGCAGAGAACCCAGGAGACGTAGTGGATCAGGAGCTGGGTAGCTGCCTTCGCCATTAACAGAAACATGATAGCCAGGTGTCCCGTGGTCCCTCTCCCACCCTGTCCAGGTCCAGTGAGGATCCCCTCAGTGTCTTGTCACTGTCTTTGGAACTGAGTCCAAATGCCACGTCCTGGCACTCCTCACCCCTGGATCTGATCAGCAGACCTTGTCAGGCTACTCCCTGCTCTGACTGGCAGCCTTCTTCCTTTGGCCACCCCCAGCTCTGCCAAACCCCCTTCCAGAGCCCCTGCACCAGGAACCACCTGCCCCGCCAACTCCCACCGTGCGTCCTGACCACAGGCTCAGGTCTCCAGGGGGCAGGGCCGGAGTGTGACTCCTGTCCGGGGGCCAGCCCCGTGCAGACACCCACCGAGCGTTTGCTGAACCGAACTGCCCTGGGATATTGCACTCATTAATGCCTTCGTTCTATCGAGCACCTACTGTGCGCCACGCACTGGGCTGTAGGGCTGAGAATTTGCTGACGGACAAGACAGACCCAGCCCTTCCCCTCATGGGGTTTGAGATGAAATAGGTATGAAGCCAATAATCACACAAACACCTAGATTGGTTTAAGGAAACTACGGCCTCTGGGAAATTCCAAACTATGACTTGCGTGTACAGGTGGGGGAGAGAAGTGATGTTTCAGCAGAGACCTGAAGGACAGAATGGGCGAGGAGGGCCTTGTTCTCCTGACACTCATTCATCTCTTTACTCAACTCTGGTAGAGGTGGCTACCGTGAAAACATATTTCTCTTCCATCCATCCATCCATCCATCCATCCATCCATCCATCCATCCAACAGATATTTGAGGAGCACCTACGAGTGCCAGGCCCCTGCCAGCCATTCTCACATGCCCAGCCCACATGGTCTACCTCGGCCTATAGTAGATGCTAAGCTCATGCGCGCTGCTGGACAGGCGGAGGGGCCCCTGTGACTGGCTAGGGCTTGCCTCTGGGCTGAGAGCACGCGTGGACACCCGTGTGCTGGTGTGTGTGCGAGCAGCTCAAGCCAGAGAGTGCCCTTTGCCCCCTGTGCACCCCCACGACGAATGGGCCCCCTCCTCCCCTTCACGACGTAAGCCAAGAGCCCCAGTCCTGGTACTCACCAGAATCTCATCCTGCAAAGAGGTAACCATAGCAACCACGAGAAGCATCGGGAGAGAGGAGAGAGGGTTACTGAGGCAGAGTGGGAGGCTTGTGGCTGGCAGCTGACAGGCTCCCTGGCCCCCATGAGACCCTTCCCCTTGGGGGAGGGGGCTCTCAGAGCTTGGCGTCCGTCCGGCACCCTCCATCCCTCCGGCTGGGGCGCTGGGGTTCGCTCACCTGGTTCCCTGAAGCCTTCTTCTTGTTCATCTGGTTGCTCCTCTGCTGAGCACTGATAGGGAGAGAGGGAAGAGTCTCAATGTCTTCTCTCAAGAGGCCTAGCTTCAGTGCCACTGCTCCGTGGGCACCGGACCCAGAGGGTTAACCCAGTGGGCGTGGGCCTGGGTCCTGCACACACACACACACACACACACACACACACACACACACACACTCACAGGAGGCGTCACCTTCTCTGCCTGGGGAGCACTCACTTGGCAAAGCCTATGAAGTCCTCGTGATTGGTATTCATGTAAGCCAGCTCGATATCAATGAGAAGCATGACCTTCCAGGACACACAGGTCAGCAGGCAAGTGGAAAAAAACACGGCAGCGTTTTAAAATGCGTGAAAGGCTGGAAGAAACATACTTAGAGCGCATGTAGAACTCATACTAAATCAATCAGTGCATCAGTAGTAGTATCCACAATAAATAAAGAGTTGCTGCAAGTCAATAAATGAAAGCCAGACAAGGAACACACATCAAAGCAGCCAGAGAACATGAATGGGTAATTCAGAGAGGAAACCACATAATCAATAAGGCTCTGTGAAAAACGCTCACCCTCCTGAATAAAGAAATCTGAGTTAAAACAAGGAGACCCTTTCATAACCTCTCAAATTAATAATAAATATTGGTAATGACCAGTGTGGGCACCGTTGTGGGAAGATGGGTTCTCATGTATATACTGTTGGTAGAAGTGCAAATTAGGATCACCTTCTTGGAAGGTAATTGAACATTTAACAGGACTAAAATACATATATCCGCTTCTAGAACTATACATATATGTATGTCTCATAGATAAACTCACCAAAAGAGCAAGGATATATGTATGTGTGTGTACACACACACACACACACCCCAGGGTGTTCGGTGTGATGTAGCTTGTAATGGAGAAAAACTGGAAACAAGCCAATGGCCATCAGAAGGTGAAATAAATTACGGCATCCTCTGAACAATAAAGCACTCTACAGCTCTTCAAAAGAGTGCAGACCATTTCTAGGTTCTGGCACTGGAAGATCCCCTTTGCAAATGAGGAAGAGTGATGGGATTCGTCACTGAGTTATGACCAGAGGGAACACTCCTGATGCACACCGCCGGGTTTAGACCCAAGCCCCAGTGCTCCCCGTAGTAAGCCTGAGCTCACTGAGCCTCAAGTTCCACAGATGAAGGGTGCCTGCCTCCTAGGAGTGGTGAAGACGCAGGGAAATGAGGCAGATCACATGTCCGACACGTAATGGGTGCTCAACAGATGTTAGCTACTACAATTATCTTTAGAGAAAAGAGGCAAGACACACAGCAGGACTGTGGTTATTGAAGATTAAGATGGAATCTGGAATGTGTATATGTCTAGGGAAAAAATGCCTAGGGGCGCCCGGGGGTTCCGTTGGTTAAGCGGCTGGCTTCAGCTCAGGTCATGATCCCAGGGTCCTGGGATGGAGCCCCACGTCTGGCTCCCCACTGAGCGGGGAGTCTGTATGTCCCTCTCCCTCTCTCCCTCCCCCCAACTCATGCTTTCACGCTCTCTCTCAAATAAATAAGATCCTTTTTTTAAAAAGGATCTTATTTATTTGACAGAGACAGAGCACAAGCAGGATCTTTTAAAAAAGATCTTATTTATTTGAGAGAGAGTGTGTGAGTGGTGGGGCGAGGGGCAGAGGGACAAGCAGACTCCCCTCTGAGCAGGGAGTCCAATGTGGGGCTCGATCCCAAGACCCCGAGATCATGACCTGAGCAGAAGGCAGATGCTTAACCAACTGAGCCACCCAGGCGCCCCAATAAGTAAGATCTTAAAAAAAATGCTTGGGCCTGGAAGGGAACACACCAAGCTGTTAATCATGTTTACTTTGTGGGAGGAACTGGGGGCAGGGAAGAGTGAATGAAGGAACACTTTACTTGTAATTTAATTACTTCTATACTGATTGAATATTTTATCATTTATCACTCTTGTCATTGAAGAGGTCAGTGAGGATTCAAAAACACAACATCCAAACAAAGATGTGAACGCCTAGGGGACAGCACCACCATGGAGAAGGGGCGTGTGAGTATGGAGGCTAGGAACTGGGAGCCAGGGGTGGGTACAGACAGAAGGATGACCGAGAGATGGACAAGTAAGGAGGACTTGCTTATGAGCCTGTGGGAGCTGCAAGGGGACCTGCTCATCTCTGCTCCTCCAAGCTCAGAGGTGACTGTGATTGAATGAATGAATGAATATCTGATAAATGACTAAATAAAAGTCTATACGGGCAATGGAATATATCTGGATATTCCTTAAAAAGGAAGGGAATTCAGAAGGGGCACATGCACCCCAATGTTTATAGCAGCAATGTCCACAATAGCCAAACTATGGAAAGAGCCCAGATGTCCATCAGCAGGTGAATGGATAAAGAAGATGTGGTGTATATATACAATGGAATATTACACAGTCATAAAAAATGAAATCTTGCTATTTGCAATGAAGTGGATGGAACTAGAAGGTATTATGCTAAGCAAAATGAGTCAATCAGAGAAAGACAATTATCATATGATCTCACTCCTGCGTAGAATTTAAGAAACAAAACAAAGGAGCATAGGGGAAGAGAGGGAAAAATAAAACAAGACGAAATCAGACTGATGAATCACTGACCTCTACCTCTGAAACTAATAATACATTATACGTCAATTAATTGAATTTAAATAAATTTCTTTAAAAAAGGAAGGGAATTCTGACGCCTGGTAGAGATGGACCTTGAGAAAATTATGCTAAGTGAAATAAGCCAGACACAAAAGGACAATTGCTATAAGCTTCCGTGTATATGAGGTCCCTAGAGTTGTTAAATTCATAGAAACAGGAAGGAGAATGATGGTTCCAGGGGCTGGAGGGAGGCAGGGGCCAGGGAGTCACTGTTTAATGGCACAGAGCTTTGTTTGGGGAAGATGAAAAGGTTCTGGAGACAGAGGGGGTGATGGTCCCACAATAGTGTGAACCACACCCTGAAAGGTGGTGAAAATGGTAAATTTTATGTTATATATATTATATATATTTGACCACAATAAAAAAGTTAGAAAAGCAGAGAGTATGAGGTGAGAAAGTGTAAGGGAGACTGAGACAGAAAAGAGAAAGTGGGGAGGAGGAGGAAGGTGGGGGTGGGGAGTAGGAAGGAGGAGGAAGGAGGAGGAAGGTGGGGTGGGGAGTAGGAAGGAGGAGGAAGGTGGGGGTGGGGGGTAGGAAGGAGGAGAAAGGTGGGGGCTGGGGGTAGGAAGGAGGAGGAAGGTGGGGGCTGGGGGTAGGAAGGAGGAGGAAGGTGGGAGGTGGGGGGTAGGAAGGAGGAGGAAGGTGGGGGTGGGGAGGAGGAAGGAGGAGGAAGAAGGAGGAAGGTGGGGTGGGGAGAGGAAGGAGGAGGAAGGTGGGGGTGGGGGGTAGGAAGGAGGAGGAAGGTGGGGGCTGGGGGATAGGAAGGAGGAGGAAGGTGACAGGTGGGGGGTAGGAAGGAGGAGGAAGGTGGGGTGGGGGTAGGAAGGAGGAGGAAGGTGGGAGGTGGGGGGTAGGAAGGAGGAGGAAGGTGGGGTGGGGGTAGGAAGGAGGAGGAAGGTGGGAGGTGGGGGGTAGGAAGGAGGAGGAAGGTGGGAGGTGGGGGGTAGGAAGGAGGAAGGTGGGAGGTGGGGGGTAGGAAGGAGGAGGAAGGTGACAGGTGGGGGGTAGGAAGGAGGAGGAAGGTGGGGTGGGGGTAGGAAGGAGGAGGAAGGTGGGAGGTGGGGGGTAGGAAGGAGGAGGAAAGTGGGGTGGGGGGGGGTAAGAAGGAGGAGGAAGGTGGGGGTGGGGGTTAGGAGGGAAGCAGCAGCGGCTGCAGGCTCACCTGCTCCTTGGTGCGACCCTCGCGCTCCCGGATGTGGGTGGTCACAATACGCTCCATCTCTTCCCGCAGCCGGGGGTACTGCTGGAGCTGGGGAGGGACGGGAGGGGAGAGAGCCACGTACACAGGGGGCACCGGCGGGGAGCACCCCACCCCACCAGAATCCAGGGATCCAGGGGCGTGGGGTGGGAGGACACACAGAAGGCCCGAGATGAGGGGAAGAGAGGCCTGGGATCCCAGGAAGCTGAAGGCACCAAGCCATGGCCACCCTTTCCCCCAAGTGTGGGTTCCAAATGGCAATTCAAGGGTCTTTCAGGTTCCAGGCCCTCCTTACTGGCCTACTTGGGCAACTTCGGGGGGAGGGCAGTTCCCACGGGCAGAAACGCCTCAGGGCTCAGCCTGCTCCGCCACCTTGGTAGCAGCCATCTTGGAAACGGACTATTGGATGGAGGCCTCTGTTTGGGGGCCCGTTAGGTCCCAAAGCTTTCGCTGACCCCCAGGGCTACCCCTTGTCCTCCCAAGGAGGGAGGGACAGGCAGGCGGGGAATCAGGCAGAGAACAGCCTCGAGATTCCTATCCAGGAAGAATGTGGGGAGGGCAGGCCCCGAGGTGCCAGCTGGCCTCCTGAGTCAGGCTGGGGACAGGCAGTAGTCCTTGTCAGAGCTGAGGGAGGGGGCAGGGGGAACCGGCAGGCACGCACAGGACACGCAGGAGTCACAGGCAAGGCATGCGAGGGCACGGGGAGGGGGGCATGCGGAGTGGGGTGCCAGCAGCATGAGCAGTACCCCGCGGGGGCCTGGGTGGGCCCCGGGCCCTCCTGGTAGAATCCACCCGGTTTTGCCTCCCTTTGCATGCCCCGGCCTGGCACCATCATCCCCAGCAGCATCTGCCCAGCCAACTTGTCTCTACCCCGCTTCCTTGGGGTAGGAGCTCACCAGTACCCATTTCCCTCCAGTTTTTATCAACTGAGGCAGAAGGGGAAGTTACTCTAAACCCTCCTCCCTCTGCCTGTGAACTCTACCCTCATCTCAGGGCTCTGGACATAGCCCACATTCATTCTCCTGCAGGACTCTTGGCTGCCACCTCCTCCAGAAAGCCTGCCCTGACCACCCCCAAGAGCTGGGTTAGGGGCATCTCTGTGCCCGCCCCCCACGACTGCATTGTCATTGCCCGGAGGGCAGGGGTGGGCCAGGCACACGGCTGCGGCTCAGAGAGGGCAGGTTGAAGGAATGAGAGAATGAATGAAGAATGGATGTCACTGCCCTCCTTGCCAGGGTGAGGGGACACCAGCCCCTCTGGCTCATGGAACAGCTCCTCCTCAGGGAGGGGGCCTCGCTGAGCTGATGATGGGGAGCCCACCCACAGGAACCTCGAGTCCTGCTGGCCTGCCCTCCCCACTTGGTGGTCACGTGGGACCCAGGTCGGGCAAATCTCGAACCAGTCCTGTCCCTCTTCCCATGCCTGGGTCAAGCCCCTCAGGTGACTCCCTCTCTGTGGGAAGAGACCTGGAGGTTAGCGTGCCTGGGTCATAGGTAGTGATCCTGAGGGCAAGATGGAGGCCGAGGAGAGGGGGCAGGGGGCATGGGGAGAGGCAGGAGGATGGGGAAGAAAGTGGCGCCCTGGATGCCCAGGAGAGGTAGACGTGAGAAATGGCTCGTCCTCCCCCTCCACCCCCCACCATCCCAAGGCTATGTCAAAGTGTGGCTGGTGTGGTCGAGCACAGGGGACCTGGGGGAGAGGTAGCCTGAGACCAGGGCCTTCCAAACAAGCACTGGCTGGACGGGCCTGGTGGACCCGCTGCCCCATGAGGCCCAAGGAGGGCCTCCACTCCTCCTTGAAGTCTCCAGCTTGGGGTAGAGATTCGGGACTGAGTCACCTCCTCTGAGGTGATCCCAAGTGCTTCCTCCCAGGGCAGGGCTGTGGCAGGGGTGTGGGGGGGAGAGGTGGGCAAGGAGGGAAGCGGCAGCAATTCGCCAAAGAGCATGACCAATTCCCCCACTAACTGCCTGGATGTTGCATTTGTCAAGTTTTCCACGTGTCACACATGACAGGGCGGCCTCAGCCTCTTTGGGAAGTTGTCCCCTTTGAGCATCTTTTTCCGTTCTGTCTCTGAGCCTTTCCAGGACTTTTAGCCAGTTTTTTAAAATGGAACATTTCTGTCTCAGTCCTTGGCTGAGTGGGGGGGTCAGCTTGGAGCCCATGAGTAAGTGGCCAAGGACACAGGCCCGGGAGCCACATGACTCTTGTTTCAAAGCCAGCCCCTGCCCTGCCGCCTCTCCTTAGGAAAGTGACTGCAACCTCTCCAAGCCTCGGTTTCTCCATGTGGAAAATGGGGCAGTAACAGCACCTTCCCTCTCAGGGTCCTTGGGAGGACTGAGCAGCATATCCCATGGGCGACATTAAACTCCAGATTTCATCCAGAGAGCCAAGTTGTAATCCCAGCAGGCCTGGGAAGAGTTAGAATTGATTATTTAGAAGCCTCTGACAGGGGTGCCTTGCTAAACTTAGAAGACTTGGGGAAGAAAAAAAATAAATAAAGAAGATGGGTGCATTTTGCCAGGAAAAAGAAAAAAAAATTACTACTCATTAAATAAATCAAAAGGCAACATTGTTTTTTAGAAATAATTGATAAGCTTTCCTTTTTAAAGTTTTTATCAATATTCCTGCTGACAAAAATCTACAGACTCACTGTAAGACTAAAATGTGCAAAGTAGAAATGGAAAAATTCCTATTTTCCTTGCCCTCTCTTAACATAATGGTTAGCAATTTGATGACTACGCCTTTGGAATTTTATTGTTTACATATATTATTTCCTCTCCCAAATACTATATTGTCTTCGGAAACCAGCTTTTTTCCCACAGTACGTTGTGGAGGGACATGTCAATGGAAATAAATATGCCTTGATCTTTTAAGAGCTATAGTCTGCCATCGACTGCAAGGTACTTTACATAATCAATCCCCTCTTGATGGACATCTGGGTTGTTTCCAAAATCTTACCATTTATGAGAATTAGTGCTTTCCTTTAGAATGCAATTCAGCAGTGTTTCAGTTTTTAAATGTTTGATTCTAGTAATCAGTTTTCTAAGAATTTATCCTAAGGAAAAAATCCTAGAGGAAAAAAACAAACATTTGTATAGGCAAAGATGTTCAGGGGCGCCTGGCTGGCTCAGTCGGTAGAGTGTGTGACTCTTGATCTTGGGGTTATGAGTTCAAGCCCCTATTGGGTGTAGAGATGACTTAAAAAAAAAAAAAAGATGTTCATTGCCAGATTATTTATAATCTTGAAAAACTGGAGACAATTTAAATGGCCTGGGTGGTGCAACGGATTAAGCGTTCGACTCCTGGTTTTGGCTCAGGTCCCGATCTCAGGGTTGTGAGATCGAACCCCGCATCAGGCTCCACGCTGAACGCAAACCCTGAGATCGAACCCCTCATCGGACTCCACGCTGAACGCAAAGTCTGCTCGAGATTCTTTCTCTCCCTCTGCCCCTCCCACTCGTGGTCTCTCTCTCTTTCTCTAAAATAAATAAATAAGTCTTTAAAAAACATAAAATAGGGGTGCCTGGGTGGCACAGCGGTTAAGCGTCTGCCTTCGGCTCTGGGCATGATCCCAGCGTTATGGGATCGAGCCCCACATCAGGCTCTTCCGCTATGAGCCTGCTTCTTCCTCTCCCACTCCCCCTGCTTGTGTTCCCTGTCTCGCTGGCTGTCTCTATCTCTGTCAAAAAAATAAATAAAATCTTAAAAAAAAAAGTTCACCAATAGAAAAACTATGGTTAAGTAAACCATGATAAATCTTGTTTAGCAGAGTATTATGCAAACACTAAAAAGGTTTATGTAGACTGTGTCACATACCACCCCAAAATGTGTGTTACTAAAAGAAAAAGCAGGATGCTATTGTATTCACAGTGTGAATACATAACACAGTAAACAAACAGAAAAAAGATTTGGAGGGGGCGCCCGGGTAGCTCAGTCAGTTAAGCATCCAAGTCCTGATTTCAGATCATGGTCTCGGGGTCATGAACTGAGCCCCATGTTGGGCTCCGCACTCAGCAGGGCGTCTGCGTGGGATTTTTTTTTTCTCTCTTTCTCCCTCTGCCCCTCCCCCACTCTCAAAATACATAAATAAACATTAGGAAAAAAGACAAGGGGGAAAAAAAGATCTGGAGGAATAAATCGGTAAAAACTTTACGGAGGGCAATGTTGTGGAAGTGGGGAAGTTACCAAAATTGTGAATGTTCCTATCCACTGACTGGCCATTGTCTGTCTAGAAATTTGCCCTAAAGAAACAACAGGATACATATTATAAATACATCTGTAAGGATGGTCACTGCAGCACTGTTTGTAAAAGAAAAAAAAGCTTGAAACAATTGAAATGTCAATAGGATATTGACTATATAGATCAAGGCACATTTCTACAGCGGAAAACAACTCAGCAGTTCAAGGAGAGGTCTTCCTGTCGTTCCATACAAGGATTCCAGTTCACGCTGCTCGGTAAAAAAGAGTTCCGGAATCCGTGTGTAGAGTATGATCCCATTTAAGCTACAACTGGCATATTTTTGTAATTAGTTAGGAAGCTAGGAGTCCTTATCTTCAGGGTTGAACGATTACAGGAACTTGCTTTCTCTGTACTGTTCGAATTTTTTATAACAATCGTGTATGATCAGCGGTGCCTGGGTGGCTCCGTCGTTAAGCGTCTGCCTTTGGCTCAGGGCATGATCCCAGGGTCCTGGGATCAAGCCCCGCATCAGGCTCTCTGCTAGGAGCCTGCTTCTTCCTCTCCCACTCCCCCTGCTTGTGTTCCCTCTCTCGCTGGCTGTCTCTCTCTCCGTCAACTAAATAAATAAAATCTTTAAAAAAAAAATCGTGTATGATCAGAACAAAATCAATACTGATAATTTCAATTTTTTTAAAGGAGTATACTTGCAGGAAACACACAAAAATCTCCCTCGTGGCTCCCTGGAAAGGGAGGGTTGTTGCCTTCTTTCTAAGCTTTGGCATTTACCAAATGTTTAAAATTGAGAAGGTATTTGTTTAACGAAAAGCCAAAGTTGCAAAAAATTTAGTTATATATTGTCTTCTTTTGTAAAGAGATTTGAGGCGGCTTAAGATAAACTTGGTGTTTTTTAAAATTTAACAAAAGTAAGAGCGTGTTGCTGAGTACTCACGGGGCAGTGGGACCTTGACTCAGCTGTCACGGCAAATACTAGGCAGTGGCGAGTCCCGCCCAGATTTCACTCCACCTGGAAGGGCATGGGCTGGATGCTCATTTGCTTACTGTCCACAGTAGGCACAAAAGTGGGCAAAGTGAGACAGGATAAGGAAAGGGGTGCACGTGACTAATTATGCACGAGCCATGAAACCCGTGAAACTTATCTGCAACAGGAAGTTGAGGCAGAAGTGCCCGCACCGCCCAGCACAGGGAGATTTTTCCAGTACAGGCGAGGCCGGGCTCTCCCCGCGATTCTGAGTCAGCTGGCTGGGCAGGGGCATTCGAATCCTGGAAAGGCTCCCCCGGGCAACTGATTCTCATGCACTCCGCTGGGGACAGCGGCCTTCGGAGGATCTGGCTAAAAATCCCCAGGATGCCCAAAAGCAGACAACTAGGAAGAAGGCAATTTCAAAGGTCACAGACCCAAAAGAGGCTGACCCTGTCCGACGCGTACGGATTACCATAAAGTGAGTAATCCAATATGCTTTCAGGCAAATTGGTTTTGAGGAACTAGGATAGCTTCCCCCACCCCAGGAGGCCTGGATCCCTGATCTATTCCCTCAGCTTCCCTAAATCTGAATCCCACTCTGCTCTTCTCTTCTGAGACTCGGTTTATTCATCTGTAAAATGGGCATCACACTACCCACTTCTTAGGCTTGTTGGGAGGCTTAAGTCAGTTAACAAGGATGCGCCCTTAGCTCAGTCCTTGGCACATACTAGGTGCTCAAGGAATACCAGCCATCCCCTTCTCACCATCGTCACCATTGTTATTCCTGTTGGTGAAAAGGGGCCGCGGAGGATGAGCGGGTTGGAGCAAAGTCTTCTAGCAGAGATGGGGGCCTAAAAGGATCCTAAGTGTAAGCAGACCCAGGGTTATAAGCTGGCACGAAACCTAAGGGCCCAGAATCACCCGGCCGGCACAGGCGCCTGGGTCCACGTAGGTGGCCGAGGGGCTGTCAGGCCTGTTCAGCAGGTGGTTCTGCCCACGGAAGTCCTTGGCCACGAGGAAGGGACGGCCAGGCCCAGCCCCGCCCTGGCGGCCGTCATACCTTTTCGCTACACTTTCTGATGGTGGCCGTGAGCTCACTGACTACCATATCCACACACTTGATACTGGGCTCTTTGAGCTTCTGCACCTGCTTTTTCACTGTGGCTTCAAAAGCGAGGTCAGGTGTGAAGAGGCCCGTCCTGCACCCGGGGAGGAGGAGGGGACAGGAGGAGGAGCAGCCGTGGGCAGGTGGGGAGAAGGAGGAGAGTGAAAGCCAAGCAGAGCCAGGATTCGGGAGTGGAGGATGGCATGGGGGAAGAGAGAGAGACACCGACACAGAGAAAGAGAGAGAACAGAAGACAATGTGAGCGTGGGACCAGCCCTCCCTACCGCCACCCGGGGTCGTCACCTCCCAGGTGCTGCCAGTGTCCCCCAGGGCTCTGTGGATATGGGGTGGGGGACCAAGCCTCTGCTCCGTACAAGGCCCCTTACTGAGTTCAGATCCTCTCCCCAGGGCTTGGCCCCACCACTCTCAGCTCCACTGAGCCGGCCCTCTCTCTTTTTTCCAATGCTATCTTTGTCACAGCCTTTGGGTCCTCCTAAGGGGCTGGCTCAGGCCAGGACCCCACCCTCCCATTCTGTTCAATTCAAGGTTTGCCAGCACCTCCTGCATTCACTTCATCCTGACTCCAAAGCCTAACACTATTCCCTACCTCTATCGGGATTGCTGCATTCAGGTGCCCAGGCTGTGCACTGCACAACTCCAGGGGGCTCCATGTGCATAGACCATGGTGCAGATGATGCCTCCTGGAGTTGCAGTGTAGCTGCCTGACCTCCACTCTCCAGCTCCCTGTTCTACTCCTGCCCTTCTCTTTCTCCTCAAGGGGCATCCTTTGCCTCTCCTCCAAAAGGGTCTGGAGGAACTCCGCTGGGAAAGACAGAAAGAGAGAAGAGGAAAGACAGAAAGAGTGGAAGTGGTGGTAGAGAGGGGCCAGGGCAGCAGTGGGGAGAGGAAAGGAAGGGAGGCTGGGGGTGGAGTCAAATAAGTACTGGATTTGGAGTCCAAAGCCTTGGCTTCGAGTAACAGCTCTGCCACCTGCTAGCTTACATGACCTTGGACAAATCACTTCATCTCCTAAGCCTCAGTTCTCCTGCTGTGACATGGGTGCCATCCTCCCTGCCCTGCCCTCCTTGGGAGGTTCTGTGAAGCTCAGATGACGTAACAGATGGAAGAGGACTCTGTCCCTGGAAGGTTAGATGTGGATGGAAGGGAAGGGCAGGGTCCTGAGTGAGAGTCCTGAGTGAGGCTGGGGTGAGAATGGGGAGGATGGAAGACAGTGGGGAGTCAGGGTACCTGCTAGACCTGGTCTTCTGCACCCCTCTAGCCATCCAGACCCCAAGAAGGCCCTGTATCTCACCTGTCTGCAGGGCCAAGGTGTCCCTGTGACCCTTCCCTGGAGCCCCCAGAGGGGACCCCCAAAGCTGGAAGGGGGCTCGGGGTCCCTCCAGGCCTATTTTCCCTGAGCTGGGGGAGCTCTTGGTGGGCTCTCACGGTGAATAGCCACCATCACACCTGTCATAAGTGTCTAATCCCTGCGCCTGGGGGCCAGGGGATGGGTAAGGCCCCCTCGGAGAGGCCCCCTGTCTTGGTCTGCGGTGGCCTGCCTCCCCCACCCCGCTGAGGTCTGTACATGCTACCGAGGAGGCGGGGGGATGTGGGGGAAGGAGCGCCTGGCAGCAGTGCAGGATGGGGGGCAGAGGTGGGGGGGCTGGCCCGGGCCACCGGGTTACCTTCTTGGTGCACTGTCTAACCGTGCTGATTAGCTCCGAGATAACCATGTCCACACACTTGAGACACGGTTCTCGGATCTTCTTCACCTGCTTTTTCACAATGGTCTCAAAGGCCATGTCTGGGGTAAAGAGCCCCGTTCTGAACGCCCGGAGCGGGAGAAGGGCACAGTGTCACAGGCCAGCTCCTGCCAGGAGTGCCAGGCCAGGGCCCCACCCGACCCCCTGAACTCTGCCCTTGGGGTCCTCCCACTACCCCTCTCTGGGCTTCAGCATCCTCATCTGTAAAGCGGGCGGGAGTGATTCTAATGAAGGACTTCCCATTGACGCTCTTGGGGCAAGACAAGGTCTGCTTATAATTGTCACGTATGTCCTGTCCTGCTTCCCCTGAAGATTCTGTTCATACAAAAGGTGCTATGGCCAGAAATGGTATGAAAACTGCCAAACCGGGTTCTCTTTAAGAGCCTTTCTGGGAATAAAACATTTTATTTTAAGACCAGGAGAGAGATTTTTTTTCTGTGTCATGGCCAATGCAGTTATCAGTCTATAATTTCCATGCCAAACCTTGGAATTGAACCCGAGAAAACGCAGGGACATTTTGGTCTCGTTCACTGCCTGGCACATAGCAGGTGCTTTAAATTTTCTTGTTGAATGAACAGTGTGGATCTGGGTCCTTGAAGGGGGCTAGGCTTTTAAGGAACCGTCTTTTTTCCAGTCCCCCTTCCTGTTCCAAAGGCAGCGGGGTTGACTAGAAGGAGGGAAGTGATGTGGAATGGGGCCGACTTTGGGCTCATGAGACTATGGGAGGGTCTGGAGGGTTGAGAGGCCCCGTCCCATCCTAAAAGGACACAGACCAATACCTAGATGCTCCCGCCCAGGCCCCCCCGGTGGTTCGACAGCTTTGTGCAGCTACCGGGATAGGACTGGGGGAGGCGGTCTCATCCTGAGGATGGGCAGGGGGCCCAAGCCCAGAGGAGGCTTCCCCTATGTCCCTGCTTCCAGGGACAGCAAAGGAGGACAGCAGGTTGCAGGGAGGGGGTGGCCCAAGCCTCCAGTCCACCTCCCCCAGCTCGAGCCTGCTTGACCTGGGAGCCAGAAAGGGTGGAGGGGACTGGGGACCAGAGCTCTTGGTCCTTCTTCAGGGCGGCTCACTTCATCACTCCCTGTGCCTTGGCACCAGACACCCCCCCCCCCCCGCGCCTTCCAGGGCTCAGCCCCCTTCCCCGGTCCCAATACGTGCCTAATGCCATGGATATTCTTGATGGCGTAGCTGATCTCCCTTCGGAGCTCCTTCTCGTCAAATTCCATCTATGTAGGAGAGGAAGAGACAGCTGGTCAGGGCCTTCCCGCTCCCCAGAAGGCCAAGCCAGATGCCCCACTCCCAGGGTTGGGCACCAGGTCAGCAAAGGTATGTGTGAAAGTCCTGGCGGGGGGGGGGGGGTAGTCCTAAGGCCTCCCACGCCACCCCTGGGGAGACTGTCCTACCTTGACTAGCTCAAAGGGGAAGCGCTCATGGAAGATCCGGTTGATGCGGGCTCCCCCTGACAGTTCATAGGTGTCGATCTGGTCCCCTGAGCCCTCGATGCGCTTCTCGAAGTCCACGGCAAACTGCTGGACCATCCTGGAGGGTGGAGAGAGTGGGATGGCGTGAGGGGGCTGCAGCCGCCTCGTGGAGGGGGCCTGGGTGAGCCCTGTGCTGAGGGCCAGCTCAGTGCTGGGGAGTCAGGAGTTGGGGCGGGCCTCACTGCAGCAGGGCCTTGGTCTTGCGCGCTGGGTCATCAGGCCGGAAGTTCTTGTACTCCTCTACCTCCTTCTCAATGGACAGTAGCTGGCTCTGCAGCTTGTTCCGAAGCCCTGGCAGTGTGTCCCGGATGTGGTTGGTCAGTTGCTGGGGGGGGGGGGGGAGCAGAATGAGACAGGGATGAAGGCCATGGTCACAAACGCAGATGCCCTGAGGGCCAAGCAGGGACCAGGACGCCAGGGGACCTGTGGATGTGGTGAGGTTGAAAGCTCTAGAAGACGGCCATGATCCCGCCCACCACTGCCTGCCCACGGGAAGCAAAGCTGCTGAGGTGGGGCCTGGCGTACAGCAGGGGTAAGAACTGAATTCACGAGTAACTCAGTTTTCTTTTCTTTTTCCTTTCCTTTCCTTTCCTTTCCCTTTCTCTCTCTCTCTTTCTCTCTCTCCCCTCCCTCCCTTCCTTTTGAAGATCTTATTTTTACATAATCTCTACGCCCATTCTGGGGCTCAAACTTACAACCCTGAGATCAAGAGTACATGGTCTACTGACTGAGCCAGCCAGGCACCCCATGTAATTTTCAATAGAAACCGGGAGTCTAGATTTTTATTTGAAATTAGCTGAGTTTTAGACACCATGAGGGCCAAATAAAATGTGTCTGGGGCAGGGATGGCTGGAGGGCTGCCCCCTTGTCCCCTTTGAGTTTAGGCGTTCTGTAGGGCAATTCTCAAGTTTGGGGGCTTGCTCTGACCAGGTCCCCATATGCAGTATCTCCCTGAAGCTGCACAATGATCTTATGAAACAGGGTTTTATCACCATCATCGCCATTTTACAGATGCAAAAACAGGTTCAGAGAGCTGGAGTGTCAGGTCTGTGGCTTCCAGAGTCCCCAATTCTGCCCCTGCACCACCCTGCCTTCCCCACTGGCTCCCTTCCGACATCACACACACGATGAGGACACCTCTGTGGGTCACCCTCACAAAACACATTTAAATGACTCTGTCCTCATGCTGGTTTCCCCAGGCCTGAGCTCCTACCTGGTTGAGAACCTTCTGCAGGTAAGGTGTGCCCATACGGTCAGCCAAGTGGCGGTAGGACGGGTGGGAGAGGAAGAACTTGCGTTCAGCGGCCAAGGCAGCCGTGATGTCCTTCTTGCCATCAATGTCTTTCTGGCTCCGGTTCACCACCCCTATGTAGCCTGTGGAAGGGGGTCGAAGTCAGGCGCAAGCAGCCTTGCGCAGGGTGGGGTGAAGGAGAAGGGCAGTGGGGCGGGTCAGGGGAGGAGCCTGCCGACCTCTGCGCAGGGGGAGAAGCTTGTTCTCCAGCACGTCGCGGGCATCTGTGCCCTCGTCCATCAGATCCAGCTTGGTAATGACCCCGATGGTGCGCTGGCCTGGGGGGCAGCAGGAGAGGGCCGTCTGCATCTGCACTCGCCCCCACACCGGAGACCACACGCGCTCCCACTGCCACCTGCTCCGCCCATCTCCCTACCCACACCCTCACCCACCGCCTGCCTCTGCTCTCCCGCCTCCTTTGTACTTCACAGAGTGGCATCTCCTGGCACCGAGAGCAGAGACCCAGGGCCTCGCACTTCTGCTGCCCTTAGGAACCTACCCTGGGGGTCCACCTCCTTGGCAACCTTGAGAGCATCGGAGTTGGCCAGGTCGGAGTTGGCCGGGGACACAGCCAGGATGAGGCAGTTCTCTTTGGTGACGAACTGCATAAGCATGTCCCGAATCTGGAACTCGATGTCAGGAGGTTGGTCCCCCACCGGGACCTTGGTCATTCCGGGCAGGTCCACCAGTGTCAGGTTCAGCACTGGACAGGGTGGCGAGAGGGCGGGCTCAAGGCGAGGGGCGTGGCCGTGGGCGGGCGGATTAAGGAACTGGGCGGGTTAGAGAGGATCCGCTGGGGAGCTGGCCACAGGTGGACGGGATTAGGAAAACGCGGGGCTAAAGGGGCGGGGGCGGGGGGCATTAGAGGCGTGGCCAGAGGTGGGCGGAGTCATAGGGTGGAGTTTGGGGGTAGGATGAGCAGAGGAGGGGGGTCGCTGTGGGGGCGGAGCTAAGCGAGGAGGCCAGGAGGTCCGGGGCGGGGCCACGTCGTCTCACCGTGGGGCGAGTAGACGCGGAGGTTGATGGGCACCGGCGAGATGCCCTTGTTAGTGCCAGTGACCCGGTCGGTCTCAGCCTCGATCTCCAGGCGCACCTCCTCGAAGTCGGTGAATTTCTTCCCCTTGCAGTGCAGGAACTCGGCATATTCTGCCCCAGAATGGGGTGGGGGGAAGAAAGGTGGAGGGGTAAGCATCTTAACCTGGACCCCACCTGGGTTCCATCTTCCACTGGGAATGGACCCACACACTCCCCCAAACACTGCCTTCTCTCCCTTCCCTCCCCACAACAAAGTCATGTCTCCGTTTTGCATTTTTATCCCCACTGTCCGGTGGGGGAATCCAGAGCCAAAGTCATAGAGGAAGCAAGTGCAGTGGCTAGGCCGGACCTCTCCTTGGGGATAGAGTGGGGAGGCTGGAGAGGACGGTCGGACTGCTGGCGGACGAGAGCACATACCTGTGGTGGCATTGACCAGCTGCAGGACCAGGGGGCGTCGGGTGACAATGCCTGACCCTCGGGGCAGGAAGTCCCTGCAATGAGTTGGTAGTGAGAGGAGGGTCAAGGCCTGAATAGGCTCCGTCTGTCCTGGGGACATCTGTCCTGCCACTGGGAGTTCCAACCCTCTCCCAAAGTGCCCACCACACTTTAGCCCAAGGGTTTCAGGTCACTGAGGGGAAATGGCATCCGGAAAAGGTGGAAGGGACCTCCCCCAAGTACCCGGGGTCACAGATTTATGCGTGTGAGCTGCCAGGAGACAAGACCAGTAAGCCCCAGATCTCTCTCAGGTATGCCCTGTGTTGGCTCCGGGCCAAGAAGAAGTCCCTGTGCCAACCCAGTCACTGCCATTCAACTGTGGCATGGGGTGCCCCACGTACCCAAGTGTCCAGTGGCCACAGAGTGGATCTCAAGGAAATGGAGCTGCACCTTCTCCTCTCCCTTCCTCTGTGGGGGAAGGGCAGCATCTCACTTCCCCTTCCTGGGGGCCCCATCTGGCTGGGGTTGAGGATGAGAGGGAGTGGGGGGAAGGAGGAGGCAAGGAAAAGAATTCATGCTTCGTAAGTGCCTAGTGCATGCCAGGCTCATGGACTCCACACCATAGCCTTGTGAGGTAAGTGCTGTTATTATCCCCATTTTGCAGATGAGGAGACTGAGGCTCAGAGGCGTTCAGGCTGCATAGACGGTAACCAGCAGAGCAGACTCCAGACACAGATCGGTTTGACTCTGCTGTGAGAGCTCCCTGCGCTTCAATCCCTTGCAGACCCAGTCATTGAAGGACGACCCCTGAGGGGTCCCCGAGTCACTGCTCCAGACCTGATGTGTATATACCCCAGATATCTGCTTGTGCCAATGTCAACCTCAGCAGTCCTTTTGGCTAGCTCTTGTGGGTGCTCATTCTCTGTCCTGTCAGCTCTTCTCACTTCCACCCCCACCCTCAGCCCCACCCAAGCCAGCGCAAGCAGCAGGGCGGAGGTCTCCGACCAGGCTGTCAGAACTGCAGTCATGGGATCCCCAGGACGCAGGAAAGCGGGGAGCAGGCTACAGCCTGAGGGACTGGAGGGATCCTGCTGGCCACCTCATTCATGGAGAGGCACATGGAGGCCCAAGAAGGGGAAAAGACATTCAAGCCCCTCTAGGATTTGGACTGAGCCTGAGAAGAAGCCAGGTCTCCCACCCCCAGCCCAGAGTCTGACCTGGACCACACAGCTTCCTGCACCCCCCCATCCCCCACTCCCCGGTCGGGAGGGTCCCAGGCACAACAGAGTAGGCCCAAGCTCCTGGGTTCAGGGCCGCCTCTTGGGCCCTGGGGAGACCTCTTCCTGCCCTGCCCCTCCTCTGGGGAGATTAGGAGCTTATAGGGAGGAGTCAGCTACTTCTATGGGGAAGGAGAAGGGTGACAAATCCCGCATTTATTCATCATTTCCAGGTGCCAGGCAAGCACTTTTCATTTTTGCAAGACTGAACTGTGGAAGGGCAGGGCCAGCATCTCTTCGTCTACCACGGCATCCCACTGTCTAGCCCAAGGCTTTGCACGCAAGAGGCACTGCATGAATGCTGCCTGAATCCCCTGGTCCTCAAAACAGGGCTCTGGCATGGAAATGATCATTTTACAGATGAAGCAACTGAGGCTTAGAGGTAAAGTGACTTGTCCAAGGTCACCTGGATGGGACTGGCAGAGCTTTCATTCAAACCCAAGGGCCTGTTGGGCCCCAGAGACTAGGAAGTTCCCCGTCAAACTCCGCTCCTCCTTCAACCCAAAAAGCCAGACTTGGCTGTTTATGTAATTCAATTAAATTCCGTCTCGGACATACTTGGGAGCAGCTGCCGTGTGCCAGGCCCTGTGCTGGGCCCTGGGGATGCGAGGTGATGAGTCAGACAGCTCCCTACCCGGTGGAGGAGCTCACAGTGTGGTGGGAGAGACAGACAAGGAAACAGATAATGTAATGCAGTGTGACACGTGCTAGAACGGAGACGCACCGGGCAGCACAGAGAAGGAGGGGATGAACGGGGCGGTGGGGAGGAGGGGGAGGTTCCTGTCTCTACTTCTCCCATCCTTTACTCACTCCTTTGGGGGGTGACTCTCTAGTATCTGGGAACCCCCAGGGCTGTGTAGATAGGACATCTGTTCTCATAGAGGCTAGGGTGGGCATTGGGGCGCAGGGTCCACGCTTTCCCCCACCAGCTCCTCACCCAGCAATACCATGGCAACTGCTGTAGCCATGGAAACTACAGGAGGGGCTGGGAAGGATAGGACTCCCCACAGAAAGCCCCCCACGCAGAGACATGGACCTTCCCTGGAGCTTTTCCCTGAGAGCTGCCCCCCGCCCCCGCCCGGCACAGATGAGCTCACTGGGCCCCAGCAGACCTGCAGGTTGGAGGCCAATGAGCTGTCGCATGGAGGGCATGGAGAGCCCAGGGCCCAGCTGCGGGGTGGTCAGGGGTCTGGGCCAGGCTTCCCCAAGACACTGCCTCCCCAGGGCTACTTAAAAGACAAGCAGCTTATAGGAAGCAGAGATTAGAGGGGCAGGGCTATGTGTGGGAGTAGAGCCCCTCCTCAGACCAGGATCTCTTGGGGCCAGGGTAGGGATGGGGGTGCCTGGGTGGGGAGAGTCCCCATCTGTGTCATGGCCCGGGTTCTCAGAGTGAGGCCCTCACATGGCCCACAGGGGCAGCTTGTTAAAATGCATGTTCCTCAGATATGCTGGGTTAAGATCTAGTGGGACAGGGGTGGGAGGAGAGGGAATCTGGATTTTAAACATGATCCCTAGGGGCGCCTGGGTGGCTCAGTTGTTAAGCGTCTGCCTTCGGCTCAGGGCGTGATCCCAGCATTCTGGGATCGAGCCCCGCATCAGGCTCCTCCACTGGGAGCCTGCTTCTTCCTCTCCCACTCCTCCTGCTTGTGTTCCCTCTCTCGCTGGCTGTCTCTCTCTGTCAAATAAATAAATAAAATCTTAAAAAAAAAATAAACATGATCCCTATGTCAGTTTCACGTTCCCTTTCAAGTTTAGTGGTT
This sequence comes from Ursus arctos, assembly GCF_023065955.2. Lineage (NCBI taxonomy): Eukaryota > Metazoa > Chordata > Mammalia > Carnivora > Ursidae > Ursus > Ursus arctos. Next base: position 53,504,496 of record NW_026622852.1, on the reverse strand, counting down.
AGGAGCCAACACCAGGCAGAGGCCCTGGGTTCGAATCCTGCCTTGGCCATTCTGCAGGCTGGGCAAGGTACGTTACTCTCTGGGCCTCAAAACCTTCAGCTGCAAACCAGCATCACAGAAACTGGGTATCATCCACGACCACACATGGGCTGCAAGAAGGTCCATGGAGGCTTTTCATGCAAAGAGCTTAGCCCGGGCCTGGTACACAGTAGGCACTCAGCAGCTCTAGGGGGCTGCCCGGGGTGCCGCCTGTTCTCAGCCCCCTCTCTAGGATAGTTCCCAAATTTCAGCAAGAAATGCAAGATCCCAGAGACCGCTCTGTCTGCCTCCTCCAGGCACTGACTCCAATCTCGGGATTCTGACCACGAAAGGTTAGGGGCAGATGATGCAAACTGCGGAGGAGAAGCTTTCAGAGACCATGTCATTCCTCCAGCATTGTCTAGAGGAGGGGACAGAGGCCCAGAGAGGCGCAGGGAGGTACTGGCAGGGGACCAGGGCCCCACGCCTGGGCAGGCAGCAAAGAGCACTGGGTGGTTCACACGTCCAGACTGTGAGATCCTCGCTCCTTGCCGGATACCTTTGCTTACCCCAGGCCTGGCATGCAGTAGGCGCTCAGGCAACGCTCAAGGGGGCGAGCATGGCTGAACAGCTCCTGCCTTCTACCTGGACACGCTGTCCCACGGCGCTCTGTTAAAGCGGGGTTTCAGCCCGATCTGGCCTCCGGCCAGTGCCACCCCGCACCTCCCACCCAGCTCCTGCTTAGGCTGAGGGAGGACAGAAAAAAGTGTGCTGGGCCCACCAGCCCCGGGAGCCATGTGGGAGGGGTGCATGGTGGCATGCCAGCTCTCCCTACTCCTTCTGGACAGATGGTGGTTTCCCGAGGAGGCCTCGCCTTGCCATCTGCAGGGGCCCCTTCAAAGCCGAAGCCAGGGAGGATGAAGTAAACACCTCTCGAGACCTCCGAGCACCACATGCTATCCTGTCCGAACTGGCACGGTCCTACCCAGAGGGGTCTGGAGAAAATACACCAGAAGCCCAAAGTGATCCTCCCCTAATCTACTCTAGTGCCTGATCTCTGGGGCCAGAGCTCAGGGACCCCGCTTCCCAGGTCCTGTTGAATACAGACAACAGCAGCAAGCAGTGTGCTCCGTCTGGCGCGCACCCAGCAGCCGCCGTCCTTCTAAGTCTCCTCTTTCCTGGGCTCTGAGGTCAGACAGGCCTGGCGTTGAATGTCAGAGCTGCCACTCAGGAGCTGTGTGGCTGTGGACAAGTGACCATACCTCTCTGAGCCTCAGTTTCCACATCAGTAAAATGGGTTGCTGTGAGGCTGACGTACCTTGATGCCTGAAGAAACGGTAGCTACCAACGATTATAAATAACAGAACTTGCTGAGCAAGCTGAGGGCACAGGCTGGGCTCCCACCCAACGATGCAGCACAGGGAGGGAGTTGGAAGGTGGGTCTCCTGGGGGCTGGCCGGAAGAGTGGGCGGGTGTGCCTGGATATGTCCAGCCAAATCTTGCCCCTGAAAGTGCAAGGCAAGAGAGGCAGGCCAGCTCCGAGGTGCCCTCTGAAGCACGGAGCTGGGGTGGAGGGGAGGGAGGGGGTGGGCCAAGAAATACAGTGGGGACGAGGTGAGGCGGCCTCCAGGCAACAAGTCCCTCTCTGTTCCCGCTGCCCCAGGAGGCCCCAGGCATGCCCACATCACACAGCCCATGAATTTCCAGCTGAGGTTTGAACATTTCAGAGCAGCCCTGACCTGACTTCCCCTCATGCTCTGATGTCCTGAGAGCAGGGACTGGGCTCGTCCCGTTTACCACAGTGGCCCCAGTACCCAGCATGGAGCAGGGCAGGTAGCAGGGACTGGGCTCGTCCCGTTTACCACAGTGGCCCCAGTACCCAGCATGGAGCAGGGCAGGTAGCAGGGACTGGGCTCGTCCCGTTTACCACAGTGGCCCCAGTACCCAGCATGGAGCAGGGCAGGTAGCTGGCACAAATCAAAAGAATGATTTGAAGACAAACTCCTCCGGGCGCCTGGGTGGCTCAGTTGGCTGAGCATCTGCCTTTGGTTCAGGTCATGATCTCAGGGTCCTGGGATCAAGTCCCACAGCGGGCTCCCTGCTCAGCGGGGAGTCTACTTCTCCCTCTCCCTCTGTGCTCACACACTCTCTCTCTCTCTCAAATAAATAAATAAAATCTTAAAAAAAAAATGAAGATGAGCTCCTCTAGTTTTCCCAACATCACCCTCATTGTACAGTGTGGAAACTGAGGCACAAGGCAGGGAAGGGTGTTTCCCAAGGTCATAGTGCAAGTTGGTGACTGGGTAGGAGAGCACCCAGCACTCTGCACTCCGAGTGCAAACTCTCTCCTCAGCAACCATTTTCCCTGCTAAAGAAAAGCGATGATCTTTCCTTCCTCCTTATCCTTCCTTCCTTCCTTCCTTCCTTCCTTCCCTCCCTCCCTTGCAAGTGTTGATGACTTTATATTTTCAAGATGGAAATAGATTTCTCTTTTGCCTCCTACTTGCAAAAATCATATGTTCTCCCTTTGAAAACATATTCAGAAAATACACAAAATGTTTAAAAATAAAAAACAATCGTCATCCCAACACCTGGGGACCACCATTGTAAACATTTTCTCATTTACAATAATAATCACGGCAAACACCGATGGCTCGCTGACTGCTGGTCAGAGGCTCTGCATGGCGCTCGAAAATCTGCATCATCACGAGGTTTCTTTTTGGGGTGCTGGAAGTGTTTTAAAATTAGACTGTGATGATGGTTGCACAACTCTGTAAATACACTAAAAATCATTGAGTTGTGCACCAAAAACAGGTGAATTTTATGGCACGTAAATTATACGTCACTAAAGCTGTTTAAGAAATCTGCGTCCTCTTTTTTTTTTTTAAGATTTTATTTTTAAGTAATCTCTCCACCCAAGGTGGGGCTTGAACTCACGACCCCAAGATCAAGAGTCACATGCTGTACTGACTGAGCCCACCAGGCACCTCACTGCATCCTCTTTTTTAAAAAAATTAAACTAAATTTATTTATTTATTTGGGAGAGAGAGAGAGCACAAGCGGGAATGGCAGAGTGTGAGGGAGAAGCAGAGTCCCCGCTGAGCAGGGAGCCCGATGTGGGGCTTGATCCCAGGACCCTGGCATCACGACCTGAGCCGAAGGCAGAGGCCTAACCGACTGAGCCACCCAGGCGCCACCCACCCCCCAGCCCGCATCCTCTTAACTGATGCTCGCGTGGCTGTGTGAGGCTGGTGTGACGAGAGACGAGGTCAGGGACCCCTCACGTGCCCACACACGCCCTGGGCTCCTGCCCACACTTACGGAGAGGCTCTGTTTGCCTGCCAGCTCATTAAGGCCAATTCCCAAGGCATTCGATACAGAGCTACACCTGGATCTTTATTTCTTATCACCAGTAGCTCGATGCAAAAGAATCCCAGCTCCGCCACTAAATTATCTCCCAGCCCCGAACCTCGGTTTCCCCATTAGTGAAATGGGACGCAAGCCAGCAGCTCCCTCCTAGGGCTGCTGAGGGGATGCCTGAGATCCTGGCTGCGGGAGGTCCTAACGGAGGGCGCCCATTGGTGGTACCATGAGCCACCTGAGCGCTCGTGGGCTGGGGGCCCTGTGTGTGCCAATGAGCATTGCGTTCCTTCAAATTTGGGACTCAGGTCAGAGGTGAGCGTGCATCCACCTGCTGAGATTTCTCTCCGCAACCTGCCTGGTGGCCTCCTTTCCCTGTGCTCAGGCCAAATGCATCTGAGCTGGAGTGATGAACGAAGAGGCACTAATAAACAGGTGAAATGTTCCCATAACCATGGTTGGGGCTGCTGTCTAAGGCAGTGGCCTCTCTTCCTCTGCAGTCCCTCGTCCCGGGAGAAAACTGAGCCCTACCCCACACACCGAGGGGCACACGGCATAGGGGGAAGAGGGTGATCAGGGAAGGCATCCTGGAGGAGGTGTTGGCTAACATGAGACTCGGAGGATGAGCCAGTGAAGGAAGAAGACGAGAGCATGGTGAAAATGAGGACAGCATATGCCAGGAGAGTGAGGAGGGCATTTTTTCCATGAACTGCAAGATACTAGGGTGGACCGGCAGGGTGAGACTGGAGGGGACGTGGGGCTGGGTAAGGCAGGCAGGCCTCCGGGGCCCAACTGAGGAGTGAGGGGCTCGGCTTGGAGGTCAGGAGCCAAAGAGGGCTTCAAGCAGAGGGGGTCAGATTGGGAGGCCATAGAGAGTCCCCATGCTGTCAGGCGGAGAACGGGTTGGGGGGCACAAGAGAAGGCCGCCCCAGGAGCGAAGACAAAGGTGGGGGCAGCTGCGGTACAGAGAGATGGGAGGGCTGGGGGCAGGGGGCAGGATCCACCGGGCCTGGGCCTGACTCGCATGGGGAGGATGACCCAGGAGGGACCTGGGCAGTGGGAAGATGCCATTGAGGAGACTGCCTTGAACACCTTCCAAGGCCAACAGTCCTTTTTCCTGTGCCTGCAGTCGTTCCAGCCATCCCCATACAGCTCTGGTTCCTTAGCCTGATTTCAGTCCAGGGAGGGGTCAGAGTCCAGAGAGAAAACCGGGGAGAGCAGAGGAGAAGCTGAGGGGTGTGATAGGTGCGCACGAGGGCAGGGGGTGAAGAGGGACTGCCATGGAGGAGGGGGCTGCTACCCGTTCCTGTCCTGCCGCTCATTCCATGGCTGTGGGACATGAGGCAGGCTCCTACCCTCTCTGAGCCATCTCGCCATCTGAAAACCGGGAATGATAGTCTGCTCCTCCAACTAACAGGTTGTTGGTTCCAAGAAAATAATAATCAGCACTTCCCTTGGCCATGGGGAATCTCTAGAGCAAGGGGTCCCCAGGGGCCAAGGGTCAGGGCCCAGCTGGAGCCCATGCACCCTTCCTAGGCCACACTCCAGTGCTCTGGAATTCCCTCTCGGTCTCAAACCCTCCTCCAGGGTCTGTCCTGCCAAGGGTGGGGGGGGAGATCCTTTCTGGCACCGCGGAAGGAGCTCAGATGTGAGGGTGGGGTGTCGCCTGTGAGCCCAGGAGGCCCCTTCTGGTACAGGATGGAGTAAGAAGAGACAAGGGCAGCTTGGGGAGAGGGGCCACCTGTCCCCACGACGCCACACCCCATCACGGAACTCTGAGGAGTCTGAAATTCTAAATTCAAACCCAGACTGTCAGGTTGTTATGAAAGTGTGTTTCTCAAGGTGGGAGGGCAGAATGCATTGTATTCAGCGATCTCTTAGCTTGATTTATAACTGGAATATTTAGACATCTGGCACGTGGGCCTCCGTTTCTGCTCTTGTTCCGTGCCTGATAACACTGTGCCCTAGACTGGCTTTCTCCACGCCCCCCCCCCGCCTCCCCCCACCCCGCCCCACCGCTGCATCCCCTCCCCTGATGTTCTGACCCTGTGACCCCAGCCAAGGTCAGGGAAACTCGATTCTGTTGGAGCCTGGATCCGATACTGTCTGCCAGAGTCACCTTTCATTCCTGACTCCTTGGGGCCTCTGGCTGGGGCGGGGGCTTTGAGAAGGTTCTCTGGCCTGGGCTGAGCCCGTGAGTCCGGTTGCGGACGTGTGTTCAGCACGCGGCAGGTGCCTGCTCTGAGCACCCGGAGTCTGGAGCACAGGGTGGCTTCCCAGCAGGGAGTCGGCTTTGCAGGTGCGGGTGGGGGCTGAGGGGCCACTGGTGCCTCCTGACTTTCCTGGTCTCACTGGGGCCTCCACTCCTCGCTCGGCGACACCGTCCTTTGTCTGGGTTCTCAAAGCCATTGGGCTCCTTTCCTTCTTGGGCCTTTGCTCAGATGGGACCCTGCACCTGGGGTGTGTTCACTCCTTTGCCTGACCGGGTCCCTTTCTTACTCAGGTCCAGCCTCAAAGGCCACCTCCTCAAGGGGCCTTCTCTGGCCCCCCTTACAACAAGCCTCCCTTCAATAGAAGCAAATGTCAGTCCCCTCTCCCCCCTCCAGTCAGCAGCTTTCCACCTGGGATGTCTCAGGATAGCCCCTAACCCTCTTTGGCCTCTGTCTCCAAATCTGGGAATTGGAACCACTAAGATGTATCCCGAAGAATTCAGAGGATGAGAGCTTAGTAATGGGGAGTGGGCTGTCCCCTACCGGAGGGCCCGGGGATGACCAAGAGAGGGGCTCTCAGAGGTCAGAGACCAGCACCACGCCTGCGCTGGGATGAGAACATGGAGGAAGGGACACGGAGATAGGTAGGAGGCAGCGAGCCTGAGCAGGGATAGGCAGAGTCACTAGGGAAACCCAAAACCTTGCCTCTCAGGCCACCCCTTAGGCTCTGGGCAGAGGCCCACTCACCAGGCCCCCTGCCCCCACCACAGCCGGCCTCCCAGCCTGCCCCCCGTCCAGGCGGAACGGACCTGGCACATCATCTCTTCGAGGCCTTACCCCAAGCGTTTCGTGGGCATTATCTCAACACTCAGACAATCCCATGAGGGAGGTGCTATTATTATCCCCATTTTACAGATGAGGAAATAGGAGCCGAGCAGAAGAAACATGCCCAAGGTCACTGAGCTTGTAAGCGGCAGGGCTGAGCGACAAACCCAGGTCCGATTCCAGAGCCTGAGCTCTCAGCCCCTCTGCCACATTCGCACCCGCCGTAGCCTCCCCAGGGGCCAAGAGGGCAGGGAGGGTGGGTGCTACCATTTGTCAGCCCACCTGGCACCAGGGTGAGGGGAGGGGAGCGGATCCTGAGAGCTTGTCCCAGGACACCCCACTCTTGGTCCTGGACAGGTGTCGCAGGGAGGGGGCACAGAGCCAGGGGCAGACAGAGGGCGGCCTAGGGCAGCAGGTATCTGCTCACAAAATGCTGGGGTGTCCTGGGACCCACACACACTCACCCCGAGATGATCTCATCTGCTCCCATAGGTTTAAATCCCGCCTCTACGGGATGGATGACTTCCAAATTTACTCTTGCAGCCCGCCTTCCCTAAGCTTCCAGCTTGCCTCACCACGCTGCCCACCTTACACTTCAGACTCGACACTCTCAAAATCGAGCTCCTGATCCTGCCCCCGCCCCCCAAACCTGCCCCTCCCGTCCTGCGATAACAGCACCAACACCCACCCAGAATCAAAGACACTGACGTCATCCTCGAGTCCTCTTTCCTCACCCTGCACATCCCGCCGGCAAGTCTGTGGGACTTTCCTCCAAAATGTACCATGAACCCCACCGTTCTCCTCCTCCCCGCTGTGAAAGCCCTGGCCGAGCCCCCACTCCCCCGTCAGCGCCTGCACACTGGGGCAGCCTCCTCACCTGTCCCCCGCCCCCTCCCCAACTTACACACTTGCTGGAATCAGCTCAAGGCACTCCGCTACTTAAAAGCTTCCGGCAGTGATGAAAATAAACCTAACTCCTCATCAGAGCCTCGGGGCCTTGTAGAAGCACCCCCTGCCCACCTGTCTGATGCCATGTTGCCCTTGCGCACCAAACACCAGCCACAGTGGCTCCTTTCTGTTCTTTCAACACGCCAAACTTGTTACTGCCCCAGGGCCTTTGCATTCATGGTTCCCTCTGCCTAGAATGCTTCTCAGTCCCATGACTTCTCATCTCAGATGCTACCCCTTCCTAGAAACCATTTCTGACCTCCCTTTTCCCTTCCACAGGACTGACCACATTCTCTGATTTCTTCGTATACGTACGCCTGTGTTTACTATTTCAGAGATGCCCCCTCTGGAATGCAAAGCTTTCGTCTTTTCTACCCTAGACTCTCCAGCACTGTGACACCGTGGACACTCCATGAATGTCTGAATGACTAAATGAATTAGCCTCAGTTTTCCCTTCTGTGAAAGGGAGACGAAGAAAGAGCATGGATCCAGACAAGCCCTAGCAGGGTCCCGAGCAGCTGCTGTGCCACTTCCGCTCCAGAGCTGACGACGGGGCCCTCCAGGGGTGCCCAGGGGCCCAGGCTGGCCTGCGACAGCCTCTGCTCCCTCTGGTCTATTTTTCCACTTCCTCTCCATGGGGGGTTGGCTCCTGGGAAGCCCTGGGGAGACAGAGCGGGAGACAGAGAGGCCGTTTCCATGCTCACGGGTCTGGGGACCCAGGCCGAGGTGGAGAGGTCAGGAGCCCGTGAGGGAGCAGGTGGGGCTGGCTAGGAGTCCCACTGAATTCCCTACAGGTGCCCCTGCCATGGCCTCCTCACTAGCTTTCATGAGGATCAGATAACACTTTCCCACCCACTCCTCCAGCTCAGGCCAAGCCCTCCTCACCCACCCTGGGCCTGCACCTGGATACCCCACGCATTGTCCTGCAGGGTCACTGTCAGAGGGCTGCGTGTGCAGGGGGCAGCGAGAGGACCCGGGCCTCCGAGGGCACAGTCCACATCTTGCTGCACTCAGCAAGCTCACAGGGGCCCAGGTCAGCTGTGTTGCCTACTTGTTGGCACCTGCCTCGGCCGGACAGTGAACTCCAGGAAGAGAGGGACCAGGTCGGCCTGGGCACACATGGGTCCCCAAGCCTCACTGACCACCAACAGCTCTCTCCCATGTGTTTACAAAAGGGTGTGTAAACCCATGAACTCCCTGGAGGCACAGCAGCAACGGTCCATGGTCCCATCCTACAGATGGGGAAGATAGAGGCCCACGCACCTGCATGTCCCTGTGCCCGGTTCAGGGCCTGGCTCCCAGAGGCTCTCAAGACTGAGATTAAGAACCTGGGCTTTGGAATCTAATAGATGTTGTCCTTCCTGGCAGGGGGACTCTGGGCAAGGCATCTAACCTTGGGGTCTGTCTCCTCAGCGGCAGGATGGCCATCATGGTACCTGCCTCATGGGGCTGCGGTGAGCCATCCTGTGGAGAATGGCGTGGGGCACAGGAGGAGGGCTCAGCAGAGGGGGGGGTGAGGTCCCCACCCCCGCCCCGTGCCTCCTGCCCAGAGCACACAGCCTGGAATAAGCACGCGTTCAGCAAACGTTCAACAGGCGAAAGGTAGGAATACAGTTTGTACACTAAAATGCTGCATTTCCGTGGATGCTTTTTAAAGCACTAAGGCCTCCGGGCTTTGCTGGGTCAAGTGCCCGCCACCCCCTCACCCTGACTGCTGGGCCACAGGGAAGGGGCCCATCTGTGTATCTCTTGCCTATTTGTCTCTGCAGCTCTGAGGGTCACGTGAGCAGGAGGGGGGCTCTGTGGGAGCCCATCCCCAAAAGACAGACGGCCTCCCCCGCTGCTGACCAGATGGGCCCAGCCACCCCCATGGTGGCTTTCCAACACCTCCCAGATACACTGCTCCAGTCAGAACCCTTCCCTCCAGCCCCAGGGTTGGCACTGGGCTTCCCAGGTCATTTGAGGGGCAGGAACAACCATCCAGGGCAACTGTCCTTATTAGAGGTGGGGAAACAGGCTCAGAGAGGGCAAGCGACTCTCCTGAGGCTTCACAGCAGAACCTGGCTAGGACCCAGGATGTCCCCTCAGAACTGCTGCCCCTCTGAGGGAGGGGCCTCTGCTCCCCTCTCTCACATGCCAGTAGCTTCCTTAGCAGTGAAGGTCACTGGGAGAAAGCTAGGGTTTCTGAAGAAGGTGAGGGAGGGAGATGACCGAGTGGGGAGGCCAGTGTCACTGCCTCCTCCTCGTATGCTCAGCCCCCATCTCCCTCCCGGGAGAGCCCCATCCTCTTCTCAGCCCCCAAAAGCCATCCCGGCCTCCATTTTCTCTGGGGATCCTGGGGGGGGGGGGGGGTCACGACCCCACCTGCCCCCCTAAACCCAGGACCTTTTGTCTTTGCGGTTGCCCCCACTCCCTGCCACCTGGCCCTCCCAGCGCCCTGTGGGATCAGAGGCAGGAGGGGGATTAGGTTGTGCAAATGGCTCCCCCCTCCCCGCCATCCTGCTTCCCTGTCTTAGTCATCTCTGCCCTCCGCCGCCTTCTCCCTCCATTACGATCCCTCTGCCAGGCCCGGGGGAGAGCGACGGTAGCAGGCGCCCCCCGCCCAGGGGCGGCGGCGGAGCCAGGGGCCGGCGGCTCGCAAGAGGATCAGAAGCGGTCTCGCCGCCACCCCCTCCTGGTCCTGCAGCACCCCCAACACCCCCCCCCCCCTCCGCCGCCGCGCTGCGCACGGATGGCGGCGGGAGCTGCAGAGGTGTGTGTGTGAGGGGGGAGGCTGTGCCTGGTCCTCGATGTCCGGGGGCTGTGTCCTCTTCCAGGGACACAGCTGGGGAGGGGGGTCCCTAGCCACGGTCCAGGGATCCTCATGGGGGAGGGAGCTGTCTTCCGTGGAGCCTAGGGCTGGGGAGCACTGCCCTTGGGGTGCTGCCCGCTCCGAGGGACGCGGGAGCCGAAGGGAGGCGCTGAGTAATGCAGGCCCCCTTGGTGCCTATACTGGGGGAGGGGGGACCCTTTGCCAGGGTCTCTTAGCAGAGCGCTGTCTTCCCTAAAGGATGTGGCGGAGGAGGGGGGCGTGATACCGTGGCCGGTGGCTTGACGACGTTTGCGGACAAGCGGGGGGCGCTGCCGCCCCTGAGGGGCTCTCGGGGGGTGGGGGGCACCCTCCGTCTGGCTGGAGCCGGGGCGCGCGCCGTCCGCCGGGGCAGCGCCAAGGGCTGCGAGGTCGCGGCGCCGTCGGGGCCGGGCGCGGAGGCCCGGGGACCCGGGCTGGGGGCAGCCCGCGCTCCGGGGCGCGCCGCTCCTACCTGCCTACGAAATTCTCGAGCACCGAGCTCTTGCCGGCGCTCTGGCCGCCCACCACGGCGATCTGCGGCAGGTCGAGGTCCGCGTTCTGGCCGATAGCGGAGAAGGCGTCCTGCAGCCGGTTGACCAGCGGGATGAGATCCTCCATGCCGCGGTTGCCCATGGCTGCGGCGGGCCCCGCGGGCTGCGATCCGGCCGCCGCTTCGGCTCACGGCTCCGGCTCCGCCGCTGCAGCCGCGCGCTCCGACTGCCTGCGCCGCGGACCCCCGCCCCTTCGTGAGCCGAGCTGAGCTCTGCGCCGGGACGCCGCCAGAGGGCGCCCACGGCGCTGCGGGCCGGCCGCCGTGCGCAGGGGCACCCTGCGGCACCATGGGGATTGTAGTTTTCTCCATCTGCGGCTTCTGGGGCGCTTGAGCCCTATCTGGGGGGCTCTGATGCTGCACCGCAGCTACCATTCCTGGAAATGGGCAAGGTCTCATCCCCAGTACCGGGCCTCTCGGATAGTAGTCATGGCTGCCTCACTCCATCTTACAGATGGGGAAATTGAGGCTTAGAGAGAGATGGATCTTATTCAAGGTCACGTCTCCCGACCTGGAGTTCCATTCCACCTCACTGCCTTCTACTCTAGGTTCTGACACTTATTCATGGCGGCATGCCCTTCCCGCCTTTGGGCCTCAGTTTCCCTGTTTCTAGAAGGAGACAGAACATTAATTCAACAAATACTTATTGAGCACCTACTATAAGCCAGCCCTTGTCGTAGGCAGTGGACTCACAGCAGTGAACAAGACCGACAATGTCTCTACCCTCAGATCTTACACTGGGGTGTTGGAGACAGACAGTAAATGAAGAAACAGGTAAATGATATCGTAAAAGTGAAAATAGTTTACACTAACAGTGATGGAGGAAGTAAACAGGATGTGAAGAGAGGTGGCCGTGTGGGTACAAAACATCCACTTAGCCTGGGAGGAGGTGGGTGGTTCTCTGAGGAGGTGACATTTGAGAAGAGACCTAGGTGATGAGAAGGAGCCAGCCACAGGCAGATCAGGTGGGAAAGCAGGCCAGAATGAATGAACAGCGGATGTCAGGGCCCTGACCCTTGCAAGGCCTTCTTGGGAGAGTTGGGACTTCTTGTCCTAGAGAGTGTCAGTCTTTGCCCCAACCCATCAGGGTGGTGGTAAAACTGGGATTCAAAGCCAGGACTCCTACAGCCCTACCCTAGGTATCCCGTTTCCATGGAGAGGCCATGGGCCCCAAGCCTAGCCATCCACCTCTGATTCTGAGGAACCTAATTTGGACTGCCCACAAGGAGGCTAGGAAGGAGAGGCCAGCTTACCCTGTGTGGGTGGGCATCAGCAGGTCACCCTGTATGGGAATGTGGGGGGTGGGGGAGCACTGCTGGGAGAACAGTGGCCTGAGAATCAGAGACCATGATTCACTCACTAGTTTAAAGCATATTACCTGAGCCAGGCACTATGCTAGACCCCAGAGAAAAAGCAGTGAGCAAAACGGACACAGTCCTTACCCATATGTGGCTTATACCCGTATGTGGAAAAAGAGGAAGAAAGCACCAATAAACCAATAAATATGGCTGTCAGATGGTGATGGGAGCTTTGGAAAGCAAGAAAGCTGGGGAAGCTTGGGGGGGGGGGCAGTGTTGCTCTTTGCTTAGAGCCCTGGGAGTAGGATTCTGCTAAAAATGTGAGCAGAGACCTGAAGGAAGTAAGGGAGCGACCCGCATGGACATCTGGGGGCAGGGGATTTTCCAGACAGGCAGAGGAAAATGAGCAGGCCCTGGGCTTTGGTCAAGCTGGGTGATCCAGGTCCCTTCCTGTTTCTGAGCCTCAGTTTTCTTAATCTGGGTAATAGGGATAATGAGAGCTTAGAATCACTGTGACGGGCCTGGCCCTGGCTTGGTGCTCAGGAGAATTTGATTAAACCAACCGATGGAGCCCTCCAGGCAGCTGGAGCCTCAGCTGTAAACATTGTGCCTCTCGAGTAACTGCTCAGCACCAGCCCCCTTAGTATGCTCTGAGAACCAGAGAGGGCAGAGATGAAGCCTGAGCAGAGCCATTAATCTGGGGAGGGGTGCAGTGTGCAGATGTCTGCCCAGAGGGGTGCCATCACGGCTGGGTTGTTTTTCCTAATTACGGTAGTGAAACTTACTGTAAAAGTCAGACTTTACACAGTATTTGCAAGTTTCTGGTCATCCTTCCACCCACAGATAACCACTATTTATAGCTTTTATGGTGTTTATTCTCTGGTTTGTCCCCTATATATTCATTTTGTTTCATTTTGTTTTTACAGAAATGGGATCATAGGCCTGGTACTACTGTATCTGATGCCAGACCAGCAGCTTGGACATCGCCTGCAGTTTGTCAGAAATGTAGCATCTCTTGGGGCATCTGGGTGTCTCAGTCGGTTAAGCGTCTGCCTTTGGCTCAGGTCATGATCCCAGGGTCCTGGGATCAGGTCCCACATCGATCCCTGCTCCTCCCTCTCCCTCTACCTGCCGCTCCCCTTGTTCGTGTTCTCTCTGTCAAATAAATAAATAAACTCTTCAAAAAGAAAGAAAGAAATGTAGAGTCTCAAACTCTGCTCATGGCCTGCTGGATCACAGCCTGCATTTAACAAGAACCAAGAGCCCCAGGAGATTCCTATGTGCAGCAGAGTGGAAGAAGCTCCGATATATATTATTACATGCAACTTGAGATTTGGTGGGGGGTGGGGTGGGGGGGAAGGGTTTAACAAAATCATTCCACAATTTACCTGGAAAAAAAATTTTTTTACACCATTGGGAATTGGCAAGAGATTTTTTTGTAAAGCATGATGATGTTGGGGGCTTGTGCTAGCAGGCAGTAAAATATATTCCCAAACTGTAATAGTCACGCTGTGTGGTAGCATCATGGGAAGAGATGGGTAGATTCCTGGAGCAAAATAGGTCTGGACGTAGATCGACATGAGGATAAGAGTTTATTATGTAATAAGGGTGCAGCTCAAATGAGAGGCAAGTAAGAGGCCTCCAGATGATGCTACAGCCTCAGACTTGGTTTCAGATGCAAAGAGATGGGGCCTCTCTTCTCCCTCTGAACATAGTCCATTGGGGGGCTTTGCCAGCAAGGGACTGGTTAAAAGCAATTAACATGAGTCTCGCCCTGAATGGTGTCCCCAACGAGTGATCAGCCATCATCTTCTCTGGTCTTCAAGGAGTCAGCACAAAGTCATGTACATTTTTAAACATGCTTCATTCCCTCCCCATGATAACGTCATCCAAACCGATTACAGCAAATAAGAAAAAAGAAAGTGAAAACCCCCCACAAGCCCACTACACACACGTATTTATTGTTTTCCAAAACCGGGATCATAATCGTGTATGTATTTTGTAAGCTGCTGAATTCACTTCACATCATACTGTGGGTGTTTACGTAACGTTTGAAAGCATAATTTCCGATGGCTGTGTGCTACTCCTTAAGTCGCAGACACCGTGATTTACCTAGCTGTTCCCCTAAAGTTGATTGCTTTCCAGACAGCTATGATAAATAACTTTTCCATGAATGACCACTGCCTTTAAAAAGTCTCCTGATTATTTTCTTAACCACATTTCCTACAAGAGGGGTTACCAGGTCAAAGGGCAGAACCCGTTCAAGAGTCTTGATATTGAGAATTTGCAGATTGCTTTTCAGAAAGATGAATCAACACAGGATCACGAGTATGAGCATTATTTTTAGTTCTTTTGTTTGTTTTTACTTTGGCAATTTGCTAAGCTCACTCTGTGCCAAGTGCCAGCACTAAGCATTACGTAATATTATCATCACACCCACCCAGGGAGGGAACACCCATTTTATAGACGAAGAACCCGCTCAGAGAGGACTCCCCTGGGGGCCCCGGTCGCCTAGCCAGAAGGTAGTGGACCCGATTCAACTTCCAACTTCTGCCAGCACCCAGACCAGGGTGTCAGCGTGTTTGCCCCGCCGGTCTTGACTCGGCCCCTTCTCTCCCTCCCCATTAGCTCCATCTTGGTTCTCATCAGAGTGAGTTTTCTAACGCGGGCGGGGGTGATACTGTCACACCCTTCCCCAGCGCTCCCTGCCCTTGGCCTAAATTATGCCCAAGGCCAGACCTTCAAAGCTCCCACGGTCCAGGCTGCCCTTCCAGCCAAGGGCGCGGCGTCCTACACTCCGGCCCCTGCCTCGTGCTGTGGCCACGCTGAGCCACTTTCGTGCCTCTAAATCCAGGCGGAATTAGGCACCGGTGCCGCCGCCCGGGGCTGCCGCGGAGCGGGTCCAGAGCTTTAGGGCCGCGCTTGTCACTCGACTGCAGGGATTGGTTGACTCACTCGGGCCTCCGCGGCCGAGCGCGCAGGGCCGGCCTCCAATCTGCGTGCCTCTAGCGCCACCGTGCGCCGTGCCCCCCGCACAATCGGCGCTTCAGGCAAAAGAAGTCGATTGCCCTGGGTTGTTACCTCCAGGGACCACTTCAGGTAACAGAAAAACGAAAAGGGATCACTACTTAGTAACCACGGGTTGTTTGGCTCAGTGACTCCATGTGGGGACCAAGGAGAGGGGAGCTGGGATGAGGGACCGAGTCGTCATTAAAGGGTCCTTGGGGCAGGACACCAGGCTCAGGATGAGCGCTGTTTTTCATAATGGAACTCAGCCCTCCTCACCCCCTCCCGAGTCAAATCGAAGAAACCCCTTGAGACGGACCTCCCACCCCCTTCAAGGGCAAAGCGTTCTGCCAGCTGTGCGTGTCACCCTCTCGTCCGGTCTCGGTCCCCGAATGTGCCGCGGCCGGCTGCACGGCCCCTCCCACCCCAGCCCCGCGCGAGGCCCCCGGATCGCGGGACAGCGGCGGCCACGGGGAGGTCGGTTGGGGACGGTCCTTCTCGAAGTCTCCCGCGATGTCCCCGCCAGAGGACAGACCCCTCCGGGAGACAGACGGACCTCGGGCTCGGCGCCGCCGGTTCCCAGGGCGGAGGACGCGGGGCGGAGGGTCTGCGCCGTCTAGGGTCCCCTCGCAGCCTCCAGCCGCGCCCGCCGCAGCCGAGGCGCCGGGTAAGCGGGCGTGGGACCCGCAGCTAGACCAGAGCGCGGGGCCGGACCTCGCGGCGCGGCTAGCGGCACCGGGTCCTCCGGCCCTCCAGAGGGCGCTGCGGCGGCCCGGTCCGCCGACCAGCCTTTCAAGCGGCCAGGCCCGGGCAGAGCCGCGGGCTCAGGGCTGCAGAGCCAGCTCTGCTAGTGGGGGCGGGGCGATTGCGGCGGGGGTTCGGGGAAGCGAAGTGCGCGGGCCGAGCGCGAGTGGGGGACCGACGCAAGGCTTAGGGGCCACTTGGATGGAGGCTGCGGGCGTCGCGGGCAGGTGGGGTGACCGGATTTGATGTGTAATGCTGGCTGGATTTGCAGAGGAAGGGGTTAGCGGAGTGGGGGAGGGAAGCCTTCCTCCCACTTTGTTCAGAGGCCAAAGCGAAAGGTTGGGGGTGCTGTTATTGACACAAAATAGGCACGAGGGAGGGGTGAGGGTGTGGAGAGGGGCTGGCATCGGGGCGTGACGACGCGAGAAAGGCTGGGGGCGAGGAAGGTGCATTGGGGTCGGGCGGCCCTGGAAGGACCGAGCCCTGGGAGTGGGGGAGATGGCAGGTGGGGTTGGGCATTTGAGGGAGGGACTGTTGGCAGGGTTTGCGGGAAAGTGGCGGGAGAGGGGGTTATTGAAAGCGGGGGGGTGCAAATGCGGCAGGCTCTTGGCGGAACTGGGGTGTGGCTTTGAAGCTCAGTGGGCAGGTGTTTGAGGGCGGTGGGCGGGGGCGGATGGGCGTGGCCGCAGGGGTCCGGCCTTACTCCGCGCCCCCCCTTCAGCCACCATGTTCAACCAGCAGCAGCAGCTCCAGCAGCTCCAGCAGCAGCAGCTCCAGCAGCAGCAGCTCCTGCAGCTGCTCCAGCAGTCCCCACCGCAAGCCCCACTGCCCCTGGCCGTCAGCCGGTGAGTTCCCCTCTGGAGGGGTGGGCGGCTTCCGCCCTGCCACTCACACCCCTGTCGCGGAGACCCCAGCCCCGCCCTTTCTCCCCGGGACATCCCTGTTTCAGTCCTGGAAGCCGTCAGTTCCCACCTTAAGACGTTCCTCTGCGTGCGGTAGAGAGGGGCAGAGAATGGAGGGGAGGGCAGAGGGAGGGTCTGGCCCTCCCAAAGCCCTCTGACACCCCCTCCCAACACACAGGGGGCTTCCTCAGCAGCAGCCCCAGCAGCAGCTTCTGAATCTCCAAGGTGCCAGCTCCGCCTCGCTGTTCAACGGCTCTGTGCTGCAGAGAGCTCTGCTTTTGCAGCAGCTGCAAGGTAGGACTGGCCCCTGCTCACTGCATCTCAGTGGTGCGGTCCTAGCAGCCCTAGCAGCCCCGTTTGCTCGACATGGCCTCACATCCCCCCGCTAACTCGAGAGGGAGCTACTCTTGGCGTCCTAGTTGGCAGATGCGGGCTGTGAGGCTCCAGGAGGTGCCAGTCCCAAAGTTGCTCGGCTGGACGCAGGTCTTGGTGATCCCAGAGGTGTGCCCTTGGCCATGGTGCTGGCTCTGTGTGCAGGACTCAGCTCAGCTCACTCCCGTTCAGATTAGAGGAGGTGATGGACGAGGACATCTCTTTGGACCACTCTCCCTCACATCCCATTTGATAGATGAGGAAGCTGAGAGCCAGAGCTGGGGGAAGTCAGTTGCCCTGGCTCATATGGCTAGATGAGGGCCTGAGCCTTCTGACCCGCTGAATCTCTGGGTGTCTCTAGCCATATGTAGGAAGCCTGTGCCCTTGCCTCAGTTTCCCCATGTGGAGAGCAGTCTCTCTCAGCTCTTCCTTCTAAGGTGCTGCTCCAGATACCTCAGCCCCTTGGGTATTAGTCTTAGGAGCCCAGTGACCTGGGGCCAGCTCAGGTTCAGACCCGGCCCCTCCCGCACGGTAGCTGTGGCTTGCTGTGTGGTCCTTCTGGGTGGTGCACTGTGCTGAGATTTTTACAAACACAATTACTCGACTCTGCTGACAACTCTGGGGGTGGGCAGGGAGATACACTCATGATCCCATTTGACAGATGAAAAAAACTGAGGCCTAGAGAGGAATCATGTGCCCGTGGTCATACAGGGAGTAGGTGTGGATTGGAGGGAGAGTTAGAGCCCAGGTCTTGCTACAGAGCTGTGTTCTTAGAGACTAGGCTGTCCTGCCATCCAGCAGGGTATGCTGCCAGGTCAGAATATGTGATGGCTGTCACTCTCAGGCCTGCCACACAGGCGTGGAAGGTCCTGGAGTTGATTTACAAATGATCAATGGATAGGTGGAGAAAAAAAAACAACACACAGGGACCCACAATGTAGACATATGTATTTCCCCCTATTTCTTTCCCATTTTAAAAGTCACACTCGTCAAAGAAAAGTGAAAAAAAATTTTAGAGGATAAAGAAACCCAAATTGTCATAGACTCACTCACCTCCTGAAGGAAAACAAAAACAAAACCAAAAAAACACCTGTCACGGTTTTGGTGTATTTCCTCCCATTTTTTTCCAGAACCCAGACTTGGGAATCTGTATATGATCGTGGCTGGTTATTGACATGGAAGTGAAAGGCTGTCTCTTACTGCTTTTTCATGGAATAGAATGGCATGATCGTTTCCCGGATGATTTGAGTCTCTAAAAGGATTATTTTTTAACAGCCATTCATATTCCACTGGAGGGCAAGCCCTCGTGTACCTAACCTCAGCTGCTTCCTTTTTCTCCCTACCCCACTTTTTCTTTTTCTTTTTCTTTTTCTTTTTCTTTTTCTTTTTCTTTTTCTTTTTCTTTTTCTTTTTTTCTCTGTTTTAAATAACACGGGGATGAATATCATGGCTTTTTTGGTGGGTTTTTCTTATTGTTTTTAATTTTTAATTTTGTATTTATTAGAGAGAGAAAAAGAGAGAGAGAGAGAGCATGAACAGGGGGGAGGGGCAGAGGCAGAGGGAGAAGCAGACTCCCTGCTGAGCAGGGAGCCTGATGCGGAACTGGATCCCAGGACCCTGGGATCGTGACCTGAGCCGAAGGCAGACACTCAACCGACTGAGCCACCCAGGCGCCCTGAATATCATGTTTGAGACGATTTTCTTAGAATGTATTCTGAAAAGTAGAAAAGCTGCGTCGGGGGATGGTTGTTTTATGGCTCTTGATAAGTATTGCCAACTTGCTTTCCCAAAGGACTGGACCAGTTTGCACTGCCACCAGCCACGTATGACAGTACCGGTCTCACCATGCCCACAGCAACACTGGGTATTATATGCTTTTTTTTTTTAAGTATATATATATATATTTATGTATACGTACATGGTTTACTAACTTGGTTGGCAAAAAAGCTACATCGTTAATGTTTTAGTTTACATTTCTTGGAGTGCTAGTTCAGTCGAATGTTTTTAATTTGTCTGTTAAACACTGATATTTCTTTTTGTGACTTGTCCATGTCCTTTGTCCATTTTTCTTTTAGATCGTTGAGATCTCTTGATCTTACCGTTTTTAATAGCCAGTTGGCAGTCTCTCTGCACATACGTGTACATGTATTTGTTTCGTTTTAAGTTAATGTTAATTGAATACTTACTGGACCCCAGGCACACGTGTATACCTCACTGAATCCTCATAAAACAGCGAGTCAAGCACTATGATTATCCCATTGTACAGATGAGGGAACTGAGCCTAAGAAGGGGGATTGATTTGTTCAAGGTCACAGAGCTTGGGCTATAGGACTTGAACTAGGTGTGACAGCACATTTGTCCTCAACCCCTATGCTTCCTGTCCCAGCTTTGGAGCAAGGATTCGAGCTGTCTTTTATGGCTCAAACCCTTCCTGAGCACTGGGCCTCTGAGTTAGATGAGGCGCCTGCCCTTATAGGAGTTCCCAGTGTGGTTGGGTGGTGGGCGGTGGGAAGCAGACGAGGAAATTGTGCGGCTGGTCCTAGAACAGGGAAGCTGGCACCTCTGGGGACACAGAGCAGATCTGAGAAGGCCTCTCAGAGGGTAAACACCTAAAGGGACATCTGAAGGATGACCAGAGGTAGTGGGGGCAGAATAGCCCAGGCAGAAGGAACATCATATGCAAAGGCCCAGAGGCGGGAAGAAACGAGGCTTGTTGAAGAATGCACAGAAGCATATGGCTGGAGTGTAGCAGGTGCATGTGTGGGGAGAATGGCAAGAAAGGAGGTCTGGGAGGAGGGCAGGGCCGGACCCCCGCAAGCTGAGGAATGGGCTCCTTTCCAAGCAGCAGGGAGCTATGGAAGGATTTAAGCAGGTGGAGAGGGGTGAAGGCAGAATGAGCAGAGACCCTGGGCAAGATACACCTCCGCTTTGTGTCTGTTTGGTCATTGGTAGAGACCTGCTGGTGGCTGGGCCGAGTGACTGAGGCCGTGCATGCGAAGTGCTTAGCAAGTGCCTGGTGCCTGATAGACTTTTGATGGGGGGGGGGGGGTGAATGGGATAGGACAGTGTCTTGCTCTGCCTGGGACCACTCTGTCAACTTGCTGGTTCTCCCTATGGATACTGTGCTGGGTCTTTCACACACCTTAAGGTGTGCCCTAAAGTATGTCGGAGGGCGAGCAGGGTTGCAGGTGACAGACGAGCTGCTGACCAGGGTGTCCCTCTCCTCCTCAGCTGGAGCAGAAAACCAGCCCTAAAGCCCCCTCACCACCAACGCCCAAGGTGGGAATGGGCCTTTGGCTCTCATCTGTCTCCTCTGGCTGCTATTGTGTGGGAAGGGTCCCTGTCAAAGTCATCTGTGCTGTTTCTATGAGGCTTTGGGGGGCTGACACCGGACCCTGGCCTCTACCATCCAACCACATTGTAACCCCTCTTCTCCCCTCTTCCTGCCCGCAGGTAACCTCCGTGGCTACAACCTGGCAGCCCCGAACCTGACGGCCCCCAGCCTCACGCCCCCCCAGCTGGCCACCCCAAATCTACAGCAGTTCTTCCCCCAGGCTACTCGGCAGTCCTTGCTGGGTCCCCCTCCTGTCGGGGTCCCCATGAACCCCTCCCAGATCAACCTTTCAGGGCGGACTCCCCAGAAACAGGCCCGCACCCCCTCCTCCACCACCCCCTATCGCAAGGTGAGTGATGGCCGGGGGGCCGAGGGTGGGGATGGGAGTGGGAAGGTCACACTTGGGCATCGGCCCCGCTCCACCCACATGGCTCACGCTGGGCCTTCAGGCAAGTCACGTCCCTTTTTGTCCTCAGTTTCCCCATCTGTAAAAAGGGGGGGTAAGTTGGCCTCTTCTAGGGCTTCCCAAATTTCAGATATTCTTGAACCTCCGATGCGACTTTTTCCCTGTCCGAACACCACCAGTAATTTTTTGACCTAATGTTTCTCTCTTTGCAAACACATGGAGGTACAAATGACACCGAACACTGTGGTAGTTTTGGGTGTCCTGTAATGGTCTCTGTTAAATCCACGCTGCCCCATAGAGAGAAGATATGAGCTGTATATGGAATTTAAATTTCTCTCGTTATCACATTAACAAAGGAAAAAGAAACCGGTGAAATTAATTTTACCAACAGATTTTACGTAACCCAATATGGGGAAAAATATCATTTCAACCTTTAATGGATATTTAAAAAATGAATGTGGCATTTTACATTCCTTGGTCTTTTGTACCGAGGCTTCAGAATCTGGAGTGTATCTCAGTTTGGCTGGTGACGTTTGGAGAGCTCAAAAGCCAGGCTCCTGAGGCCAGGGGCTACTGTCTGCAGTAGCCTAGCTTTAAATGAATTAGCTTCTCAGTTACATTTATTTAACAAGGAAACATTATGTCGCTACCTGAAATTTTAAAAACAATCTAAATTAATTGCTGTGGGTGCAAGTAAAAGAAAGGTAACGGGGTAAAACAATGTTACAAAACCCTAAACTCCCTACTGTTGCCATTCGAAGGTTCTGGAACTGCACCCCCAGCCCCTTGTGCCTTGGGGGCGTTGTGTGAAAGGTATCAGAGGAAGTGCTGCCTGAGATAAGCAGAGTCAAGGAGACTTGCGAGGGGATAACTTCCCTGGGACTGTCCTGTCCCTGAGTGTCCCGGCACCTCCTCACAGCACGCTCCAGAGAACATTCCGGGGCAGGGGTGGCGCCCCTCCTCTCCGGCTGCTCTGAGGCCAGCCCACATCTGGGGGTGAGGCATTTCCCTCCAGAGAGGGGTCCCAGCCTCCAGCCTGCCAGCTGGGGCGCGTCCTCACACGGTCTTCTTGTCTAGTGCTCCCCACCACTCATTTTACATCTGGGGAAACTGAGGCTCCGGGAGTGGGGTGGAGGCTGCCCTGGGCCGAACAGACCCAGAGCCCAGGCCTCCTGACTTACAGGCCAGCAGTGCCCGTGTCGTGTGGGGTGAGAGCCAGAGAGTTTCTGAAGGGCTGAAGTCTTGATGTGGTTCACGTTTCCGCTCGGTGCTAGTTCCTTGGGCTTAGGAGGAAGGGGGGAGGCTGCTGGCGGGCTCCTGGGGCTAACTGGAGTGCCCGGGAAGAGCCAGAGCCGTGCATTTATTTAGCAAACATCTGTAAGTCCTGTAGGGGCCTCCGTGGTGCGGACAGCGCTTCTGGCCTAACCCTCCTGGAGGTCTTAGGCTGGGGAGCAGGGTGGTAGTGATGGTGAGACATTCATGCAAATGATGTTTCCACCAATTAAGACTGTGGAAAATGCCATAAAAAGGAAGCCCAAGCTCCTCCGGGAACCTGTGTTAAGGGTCTACGCTGGGGTCAGGAGGGCTTCCTCTTAAGAGGTGCCTTTGAGGCTCTGGGTGAAGGCCTGCGGCAGGAAGAAGCCTAGGACTTTGGAGAACCAGAGAGAAGGCCAGTGTGGACATAGAGAGGGGGAGCGGGAGAGTGGGGAAGCTGGCTGGAGGTGGGGGTCTGGGGGCAGAGGTCAGATTGGGTGGTGGTTTGGGGCTTGGGTAAGGAAGGAACGCTCTACACTCAGGAGTACAGGAGGAATTCTGACTGAAAGAGGCAAAAGACATGACCAGGTTTGCATTTTAGAAGGATCCTTCCAGCTGCTTCGTGGAGAAGGCGCTTGGGGAGTCAGGAGGGGCCCCTGTATCCCCCAAGTCTGGGTTAACAGCCAGGCAGCTAGATGGACCCGTCTAGACACGATTCCTGGGGTGGTTAGAATCATCTGTGGGCAGCTCTGGGCCAGGCCCCCCAGAGGTCCCCGGGCCCCTTCATCCCCTAGGGGACTGTCACAGCAGCTCTTGGGCCAGGGTGTACTTACGAGGGTGGGTGGCAGAGGTCAGAACCAGTTTCTGAAAGGAAGCAGGATTCTTCTTCTCAGACGATGCCCGTGGAAGACGAGTCAGACCCCCCAGAGGGGTCTGAGGAAGCTGTCGAGTCCCGAACAAACACGCCAGAAGGTAAGAGAGGGGCAGGTGGGTGCAGGGTCAGTGATGGAGGCAGACCTGGGGGGCAGGGCTGTTGGTGTGGCGGGAGCCCAGGCCCCATCTCTCAGAGTTAGCTTGTGTTCTGCACGGTATCGGCAGTCGCTCATCTGCCCTCCGTTCCAGACCAAGATTCCCCACCCCGCCCAGACGACATCACTAAGGAGAAACAC
Organism: Ursus arctos; assembly: GCF_023065955.2. Classification (NCBI taxonomy): domain Eukaryota; kingdom Metazoa; phylum Chordata; class Mammalia; order Carnivora; family Ursidae; genus Ursus; species Ursus arctos. Next base: position 53,481,270 of record NW_026622852.1, on the reverse strand, counting down.
ACGCTAGCACCTACACCCGTGTCCTGTGAGGCGCCTGAGCCACCAGCTAAGAGGTCAAAGAGGTAACCGATGCTGAAAACCCGCCCCGGCCCAGGGACCCTATACTCTCATTCTTACAAAGGCTGGGGATGGGTGTAGGGCAGGGGGTCTGGACCCTTCAGGGAGCTAGAGGAAGGAAAGGGCCTTGGTGTCTGGCTTGGAGGAAGGTCAAACCCAAATCTGCATCTTACTTGGGAAGGCCCCCTAGCCAGAGAGTCTCCGGTGTCTTCCCTGGGACTGAGCCACCTGGAGGCAGGCGAGGTGGCCAGGTTGGAGAGGTGAACATGTCCATCTGGGACCTCAGAGTGGGCAGAGGGTGGGTGGCTTTACAGGACCTTGGATACGTATTGGCAGATTGTGGGAGGTGGGGTTGAATGATCCTCCCAATTTATTAAGGCGCGGCTGGGGCCCCGAGAGCTACAGGCACTTCCCCCAATGCCCAGCTTGTACTTGCTAGATCTAGGACTGAACTTGGGGGAGACACTGGAAGATATCTTTTGATCCTCCCTAGCTCAGAGTCGCCCACAGACAAGGGGCCCCCCGGGCAGCTGCAGGCAAAGGTCCAGCCTCGGGCCCGCACCACGGCACCAAAGCAGACCCAGACACCGGAGCTGCTGCCTGAGCCGCCGGAAGCCCGAGTGCTGCCACGATTCCAGCCACGGGTCCTGCAGATCCAGGCTCAGGTACAGCCGCAGACGCAGCCGCAGATGCCCCCCGTGGACGCCCCGCTGCCACGCAAACAGCAGAAGCAGGCACAGACACAGACCTCTCCCGAACACGTGGGGCCGCAGCAGGTGCAGAAGGAGGCAGAGCCCCAGAGACAGGTGCAGCTGCAGGCACGTTCCCAGCCGCAGGGGCAGGCGCAGCTGCAGAAGCAGACGCAGACGCAGACGCAGACGTATCCTCAGGTCCAGCCGCCGGAGCAGCCACCGAGGCAAGCTCCAGGGCCGTCGCCAGGGCAGCCGCCTGACCAGACTGAGGGACAGGCTCAGACCCTGGCACGGGTGTCAGTGGCAACATCGGAGGCAGCCCCGGCTCCGATTTGTTCTGCCGTGCTGGAGACGCCGCCGGATAAGAGAGATGTTGGAGCCGGTAAATGAGCGCTGGTTCCCAGTTGCCTCGTGGTGGGACAGCCCCGCCCGGACCCTTGGCTCTTTCCCTGGTGCTGTGAGGTCCCGACCAGAGCTCGGGGCTGTCCCCACCAGGGGCTTCAAGGTCCTGGCTGGCGGTAGAGAAGGTGGCTGTCAGGCCCAGGTCCCTCAGGCCCGGTGGGAGATGGACCCATCTATCATTTCAGGCCTGGAGGAGGCCTCGCCAGAGCCAGCGGGCGCCCAGGTCGGCGTGGAGAGCCAGGAGGAGTTGACCAGTGGCCTGGATGTGGGAGAATGTGAAAAAAGAGCAAGAGAGATGCTGGGGGTGGGTAGCCGTGCTCCTGGGGCTGCTTGGTACCGCGGGACCGGCAGTGGGAGGGCCTTCCTGCCCCCACCCCTCAGGGCCCCTCGCGCTTCCCCACCACCGTGGGCCATGGGCCAAGCAGACTGGGTTTGACTGTGGCTCTGTTGCCTTCACGTCACCTCTGCTCTGAAGAACTGGAGGTACTTTGGGCGGCAAGTCCCTTCCAACCTGCTCATCCCCAGACTAGACCTGGTTCCCTCACACGGGAGCATTGCTGTCGTGGAGAGAGCACAGAGCGAGAGCCTACGCGTGCGGTTGGGGTTCCAGCTCTGCCTCATAGTGCGACGAAGGCCAAACCCGCTCCCTTCTCTGTGCCTCTGTTTCTCCATCTGTCGCGTGAGGGTGGGGTAGGGTGGACTTTACAGTTGGGTGGGCTTAGGTTTGAATCCCGGCTGTAGTACTTCCCTAGATCTGTGAGCCTGGACAGTCACCTACCAGCTCAGTGCCTCAGTTTCCCCATCGGTGAAGGGGGCTGTCAGGAGGGTCCGGGGAGACGCGGCTCATGGATGTTTGGCACAGGGGCTGGCCCACCACAGGTATCCCACCGGTGGTAGCTCTGCCCCTGCCCCTGGTGCAGGTGTGGGGTGCCGGGGGCTCCCTGAAGGTCACCATCCTGCAGAGCAGCGACAGCCGGGCCTTCAGCACTGTCCCCATCACCCCCGTGCCCCGTGCTGGCGACCCCGCGTCTGCCGCCCCTGCCGCCGGTGGCACACCCGCTAAGCAGACCCTCCAGTTCTTCTGCTACCTCTGTAAGGCCAACTGCAGTAGCCAGCAGGTACTGCCGGCCGGGGCCGGGGAGGGGGGTTCCCGTGGGCAGAGTGGGGGTGTGGGCGGGGCGTGCCCAGGCCTGGCCACCGTGCCCGAGTGGCCCCGTGGGCCCTGTGAGCGCTGTCCACGGCAGCTGTGCGTCCGCTCTGAAGACGCTTCCTGACCAGCCAAGAAGTCAGGGTCTGAGAGTCCAGCAGGCCGGGTCCAAATCAGCCCTGACTAGCCGTGTGGGTCCCGAAGGCAAGCGCCCCTCCTGGTGCCTCCATTTCCTCGTGCGTCAGATGAAGAAGCATTTAGAACCCACCTTGCTGGGAGGTTCTGAGGATTCAGTGACTCGACGCTGAAATCTCGAGCCCCAGGCCCAGCGCAGAGCGAGCATAGTAGCCTTAACAATAGCATCACGCTTGTATCGTTATGACCATTTGCCGTTGCTGCCTGTGTCAGCCGGAGCAGAGCCGCGGGGTGGAGGTCAGTCGGACTGCTCCTTGTGCCTGAGGGGCTCACCCAGGAGGAGCTCTGGCTGCCAGGTGCTCCCTCGCTGCCTCAGGTCGCCATCCTCCTCCGGCCCCCACAGGGCTGTCGTAAGGATGATGGCCTCGGCGGCAGCGGGGTGGCTATGAAACTGAGGCTGCAGGCCTCCTCCCTGGGCCCCGCACTGGCCCGCCGTTCCGGGGCTCACCCTTCATCCCACCGCAGGAGTTCCAGGACCACATGTCGGGGGCCCAGCACCAGCAGCGGCTTGGGGAGATCCAGCACATGAGCCAGGCCTGCCTCCTGTCCCTGCTGCCCGTGCCCCGGGATGTCCTGGAGAGAGAGGACGAGTGAGTGGGGGATCTCGGAGGCTCCGTGCTGGGGGGGTAGATGGTCTTGCAGGCCAGGCAAGGCCGAGAGGGGCCCTGAGTCAGCCATCTGCAAGGTCTGCCTTTGGGGTAAGTATTGCTCCCCGCCAGAGGCCTCTTCACACCATTAACTGTTTACCCATGGACCTCAGTCTTCCTCTTCTGTAAAATGGCCTGGTGAAGGGCGCGGTGCAAGAATTCATGAACTAGATAGTCTCTTAAGGGGCCATCCCGGCAGGAACAATGTGACCGTCCACATGGGAAGGAAGTGGATTATGGCACAGACCCCAGCTTCCCTGGCATATGTGGTGACCCCAGCTGGGGGCACGATGGTGGGGATCAGTCACCTTGTGGCCTGAGGTGACAGCTACCCTGCATCTCCCCCTTTCATTGTCATGAGTGCTTCAGTGATCTGAACTATGAGTCCTCCCAGAGCCCAGGACTAGCTCAAGGGCTGAGGAGGCCTGGTGGAAGCTGGAAGACCTTCCACCAGCCTGTGGGCAGTCACGGAGCCCTGCAGGGAGGCGAGAAGCTGGTCCCCGCTGCCTCGGGTTGTGCTGGGGGGCCTGGGCTCTGTCTCGCAGGACAGCTGCCTCTCGGCTCCAGGTCTCCTGATTGTTCCCAAGAATCTTGAAACCCAGCTTTGTACACGCAATCTCCCAATTTCAGAATGTTTGCAGCTGGTTCAGAATCAAAACAAACCAAAGCCTAGGGAGGCCGAATCCAACCCCATCACGGGCTGGACAGGCCCCGAGGCAGGGGTTGGGGAGTCTGCCGGGAGCGCTCCCGGAGCGTCACAGCTCGGAGCTTGCTGCTTGCATGCCCTGGGTGACAGAGCGCTCTCTCCAGAGGCAGCGGCGTCCCTGTCAGGTGGCTCTCACTCTGAGAAGAACTTTCCGACGTGGTTGTGTAGCACGTTTTCGAGCTTTAAACCTCCCCCTGCTCGAGGACCTGGGAGTTACACTTAGATGAAGTAATCATAAATACAGAAGAAAGGTGACTCCCAAAGGATTCCTTGCAGATTGTCATGGTGAAAAAGTTTGATTGAAAACTGTCTAAAACCTCCACCCCCGTGCGATGAGTTAGCTCAGGCTCGTCCACTTGCTGGAATAGCTCCTAATAGGACAAAACCAGGGAATCCACGAGGCCGTGGAAACAGGTACGATGCAACGTCAGGTTAGAACAGGGTTCAAATCTGCATTTGCAGAACGAGCTCTGTTATATAAAAACCTGTCTTGTGACACAAGAAACCTGGAAGGACGTGGCCCATCCTCTGAACAGGCTTCAGGTGCAGGAGGCTCACTGAACCATCTCCTGCTGACGTCTCCCCTTGAAGCCTCACTGGGGCCCCTGAGGCCACACGGCGTGGCAGTCCCTCAGGCAGGCAGCGTGTCCTCCTTTCATCTAACACAGACAGAAACTCAGGGCCGATCCCGTGCCTGGCCCTGGGACCCTGGGATGGAGTCCTGGCCTCCCAGAGCTCACCACAGTCCAGCAGGGGAAGAGAAGGGATCGGGTCATCCCTGTCCCTTGTAGAAAATGCTGTGGCAGTGGCCCTTGGGGCCGCCAGAGGGGAGTCTGGCTCACAGGGAGGGGCAAGAACAGCTCCAGGACCGACAGGGCATCTAAACTGAAGGATAAAGAGTTTTCAGGGCCAGATATGCTCAGGTGCGTCACTGTCCTGCTGTCCTCCTGGGATCCCAGATGCTTCCAGATCTCTCCCCCAGCCAACCTTCCTTGGTTATTATTCTTGTCTAAGTATTCTTCCAGACGCATCTCAGAACCGCTGTTAAGTTTCTGAAAACACAGCGTGTTGAAGTAGCGTTATATTTATGGAGCGTCTTGGGAGAGCGGCTGTCTTTCCAAGAGCACTGTCACACTCCTTGTTCTGATTGTCACCATTCAGAGAGCCCCCGCCAAGGCGCTGGTGTCACACCTGTCAGCTCTACTACATGGGGGACCTGATCCAGCACCGCAGGACGCAGGACCACAAGGTACGAGCTGTGAGGGTGCCCACAGCCCAGCTGTCTCCTAGCCATGGGGCTCATGGGGGTCCTCCTGGCAGCGCCTCCCTCCCCCCGCCCGATCTCTGTCCTCCATTGCCACCCGCCGTCCCGTCTGGAAGCCCACGGTGCAGGGAGGGCCTGTGTGTGCCCATGTTCTGGGAAAGGGGCGGAGCACAGCCAGCTGATGACAGGCATGGGGGCCTCCAGGTGGGAGAGGAGGTGTCACCGGGCCCAGCCTGGCTGCCCCTGGAGACACCGCCCGGCACCCACTTGGCCTGCCCTCCTTTCGTCAGATCGCCAAGCAGTCCCTGCGACCTTTCTGCACTGTCTGCAACCGCTATTTCAAGACCCCCCGCAAGTTTGTGGAGCACGTGAAGTCCCAGGGGCACAAGGACAAAGCCAAGGAGGTAACTCCAGCTCCCTCGGAGGCCATGGGCCCAGAGAGGCCCAGAGCCCTGACCGAGGCCACACAGCGGGTTGAGGTTTATCCTAGCCTGAACTCGGCAGGTCCAGAGGGATTGGGACTCTCAGGGGTGGGGGTGGGGTGGCACCTCGGCTGCCCAGAGCTGACCTGAGTCCTGGCCCGCTCCCCTGGGCAGCTGAAGATGCTTGAGAAGGAGATAGCCGGTCAAGATGAGGACCACTTCATCACGGTGGACGCTGTGGGCTGCTTTGAGGGCGATGAGGAAGAGGAGGAGGAGGACGATGATGAAGAAGAAGAGATCGAGGTTGAAGAGGAATTCTGCAAGCAGGTGCTTGGGTGGTGGAGGGGGCGTGGGAGGCAGGCTGGGGGCTGGACCTCACCCCACCTCCCAGTGGCCAGGGGGCACAGTGCTGGCATTTTAGGCACTAACGGATGCCACGATATAGTATAAGCAGGACTGTATTCCATGTGACTAGGCGTAAATACACATCGTGAGGACCGCAGGGCGGCCGGTAACAGGATATTGACCTGTGTCGAGGGAGGGAAAAGGGCATCTTAGGCCAATAAGGGCATGGAGAGAACTATGCGGGGTACACAGAAGTCAGCATGAGATGAGGATGATGACGATAGTAGCAGTCAGCGCTTTCTGAGCATTTATTATATGCCAGCGTGGACCAAGCACTTTCCTGGCTGAATCTCATGGACTTGGATGGCAGGAAGAGAGACTCCAGAGCCCGTGCTCATAAGGCCCCAGCTCCACTGCCTCCTATGAGCGAGGAGCTGGGGGAGCTTGCGTTCTTTCCGTGTAAGAAATGAAAAGCAGCTGCTCTGAGCCAGGGCCTGGTGCTGGTCATGGGGATACGTGGGGATCAAGGCCCCTGCCGGCCCGGAGCTTGCTCATTGCCAGTTCCGGAGTGGTGAGGGGCTGTGGTTGGAGGGCTGCGAGGGCGGTCTTCAGCCCTAAGCAGGTTTGGGGTGAGGCCACTCGTTATATGCAGTCAGCAGCGGCATGGCCTCGGGCAAGCCCTTTGGCTTCTCTGAGCCGCAGTTCTTCTGCTTAGACGTAGTAGCCCCAGCTCAGGCCGTGAGGGCGGGCCAAAGCCAGGGTGGCAGAAGGAAGTGGTGGCACTCTCGGAAGGCACATTCGTTTGCCTGGTAAGTGGAGGAGGGCACTACTAAGCGTAGTGGGACTGCCCTGGCTGGAGTTGGATGGCCTCGTCTGGAAGGGGCTCATGTCCAGCAGGTGAGATGAGGGGTCCCTGATCTGGGTCCTTGACCCAGCACCCCTGCGACTGAGGTCACTGCAACATCAGGAATTCAGGGAGCTGGCAGGGGGCTCGTGGTTAAGAGTGTAACCAGGACTTGGGGCTCACCAGGGTTAACTGCCCTGCTCCTCTATAAACCCTGGGCAAGTGAATTCATGTGCCTGGACCTCAGTTTCCTCTTACGTAAGATGGGTGAACCATAAAAGGTTGTTATGGGATTCAGAGATGATACTCGTGATGTGTTGGGCACAGCTGGCATGGATTATGGTCACTGTGGAAGCAGGAGGGCTTCCTGGAGGAGGGGACTGATTGAGCTGAACTCAAAACGTATAGATTGGGAAGGGCACTCTGGCGGGATCAGCATGTGCAAAGGCTCCGAGAATGCCACGCACAACCTCCTGGATATCATCCTCCTGGGAATCGAGAGGGCCGTGTCGAAGAACATGGGTAGAAACCAGGCCCCACCTGCGTTTTGGAGGAGCTCAGGGGCAGCTCGAACCGAGGCCCCACTTGCGTATTTCCAGGTGAGGTCCAGAGATATATCCATAGAGGAGTGGAAAGGCTCAGAGACCTACAGCCCCAACACCGCATACGGTAAGAGCCTAGCCCTGACCGCACCTGCAGGAGCTGAGGCCCCTGGACCCAGCCCCCTGGGGTCCCAGCCACAGCATCCTGGCCAGGTGGCTTTTCCCTTTCTCCTCTTCTCTCCTCCCACCTGGAGGGTGGGCGAGCAAATGGGCCCCTAGAGAGGGCGGGCCAGCGGGCTGGCCTGAGGGATAAGCGCATAGTCGCTGCTGTCTCACAGGTGTGGACTTCCTGGTGCCCGTCATGGGCTACATTTGCCGCATCTGCCACAAGTTCTACCACAGCAACTCAGGGGCACAGCTCTCCCACTGCAAGTCCTTGGCCCACTTTGAGAACCTGCAGGTGAGCTGGGCCTCCCGCCCCACCTGTCCACACTAGCCGAGATGCGTATAGCCAGCAGCCACCTCCCTCCTGTGCTTGGCCTCAGGCCACGGGCACACCCCCCAACAAGAGGCCCAGCCCACAGACAGAACCTGAGCAGGGGTGGGGCCCAGCTCTTCCTGCTGTTGTCCTGGGGGATGCTGAGTGGCTGGGCGGCCAGGCTCTTAGCTCCAGAGCTCTGGCCCAGGGAGGCTGAGTGCATCACACACACACACACACACACACACACACACACACACACACACGGTCACAACATGTCCAGTGCAGTCTCAGCCAGGCTCGGGAGGCAGCTGCTGGCAGGGAGCATGCCAGGTGGGGAGGCCCTGCCTCATCTGTACCTTCTGTGTCCAGAAATACAAGAAGGCCAAGAACCCCAGCCCTACCAGCAGGCCCGTGAGCCGCCGGTGTGCGATCAACGCCCGCAACGCCTTGACTGCTCTGTTCACTTCTGGCGGCCGCACACCCTCCCAGCCCAGCCCCCAGGACACAGCCAAAACTCCCAGCAAGGTGACAGCCCAACCCCCTACGCCCCCACTACCCCGGCGCTCAACCCGCCTCAAAACCTGAAAGAGGGAACGCCTCACGCCCACCCTATCTGGGTCTAGGTCTGCTATGCTTTTTAGAAGTCTTGTGTGGAAATTTTGACATGGTTGGTGTTTTTACTGAAAATCTAATAAAAGAAGGTAGTTTGGCTGTACAGTGCCCACCAGCCCTTCTGTCTGGGTGGACAGGGGAAGGGGGCACCCCAGCCAGCTCTCAGCCAGCACCCACCGTCTTTAGGCATGGTGTGGTGGCTGAGCCGGAAGGCCACAGGTGGGCTCCCTAAGCAGGGCCTCAGGGGTCACAAGGCACTTTATCTCTCACAGCCTGTTGACCTCTTTAATGGGGTTATCAGGGCTAGGAAAGCATTTAACTCAGATCTCATTTAATCCTCACAGGGACCCTAGGGGGCAGGTCTTATTGTGGTCCCCAAATTATAGGTAAAGAAACTGAGGCCTAGCAAGGTCAAGTGACTTGCTAGAGGTCATACATCGGAAGAGTGGCCAGGGTTTGCCCCGGGCCTGGGCTCTGGCCTCCCTCTCCAGCTGGACCCTGTGGAAACTGAAGTGTAGGAGTGGGGGGCCTCCCTGTCCTCTGGTTCTGAGTTTGTGGTTCAATAGCAGGGGTCCGCCCTTTTTGTCAGGCGACCCTGAGATGAATCATCAGCACATGAGGCCCAGGAGGAGTGGGTTCTTTAGTTCTGCTATTTCCCCTTTTGAAAAAAACCCCTAGAGGTAGACAACCAGACCAACGCTGTGATTGGCCAGCTGGGAAGACGGAGGCCAGGAGCAAGGTTACACAGCATGAGGAGTTGGCCGTCTAGCAATAGGCCCTAGGACCCAGAGAAGCTGAGTGTATCCACAGGGTCACACAGCACGTCCCATGCTGTCTCAAATGGGCTGGAGAATCAGCTACTGTCCAGGAGGACACCAGGTAGGGAGGAAGCCCTGCCTCACCGGCTCCCTGTGTGTCCAGAAACACAAGAAGGCCAAGAAGCCCTACCCTACCAGCAGGCCCATGAGTCACCAGCATGTGATCGGTGCCTGGAATGCCTCCACTGCCCTGTTCATCTCTGGTGGCCAGTGGAGTCCTCACCCCAGGATACAGAGGAGAGGCACAGTGGTATTGGAGACCCGTTTAATGTGGACATTCAAGGCCCAGGCAGAGTGGGGAGTGCCCTGGAATTGGGCAGGCAGGCAAGGTGGGTGGGTCGCGGGCCCACGCCTGACCCCAGGAGGGGATGTCGGGTGGTGGGGGCTGACCCGGGCATGCCAAGGGGAGTACCGGAAGGGTGACTGAGGCAGGCAGACCCACCATGGGACCTGTAGTCCAGCCCTTGAGAAGGTATCTAAGCCAGGTGGTGAGTGCCCAGGCCAGAGCCTAGCCCAGGGAGGCAGGGCTGGGGCTTGTGGGGGGCTCCCAGAACCTAGGTACTGGCATCACTAGGGGCCTCCCCGAGCTGCTGCTGGAACTCAAGGCGTGTCTGCCGGTTGGACTCAAGCAGCTCCTGGAGGCGGGCGTGGAGGTGGTCGTTCTTCTCCTCTAGGTGGTCTAGACAGGAGTTGATCTGGTCCAACATGGAGTTGATAGCAGCATATTCTGGGAAGAAGGCAAAAGAGAGCCAAGGTCCTATGTCTCCTCAGGGCTCACAGACACCTTACCCAACACTGTTCCCTGGCCTGCGGGACAAAAGGGCTTTGGGCAAGTCCCTCCTCCTTTCTGACCCTCTGTGTCACCATCTGGAAAATGGGTGAATACCAAAAGTGAAAGGATTTGGAGAAGTAATCTTAGTGCACCATCCTTTTTTCTAGGGTTAGGGTGGTCAGGGGGAGGTCGGCCAGTGTCCCGCCCAGGAAGTCCTGCCAGGTGCCAAGTCTCCTGTCTACTTCCTTCATCAGCTGCCTGGAGGCCAGAGCCCACCTTCCTGAGTCAGGCAATCAAGGCCTCTGTCCCCCGGGGCAGGCCCTACTCTTCAGCCCTTCAGAGGCTTCCCCTGCCCTGAGGGAAAAGCACCGCCCAGACTCCGAGGCCCCGCCTCCTCTCTAGCCCCGCCTCCCAAGCCCTTCCCTCTCCCTGGTCCCTAACCACCTCTGGGCCCCCTAAACGTGCTGTTGCCTCTGCCTGCAATGCGTCCTTCTATCTTCCCTCCCCTCTCCTCCTGGATGAGTCCCTCTCTTCCTTCAAGTCTCAGCATGGAAGTTGCCACAGGGAGCTTTTCCAATTCCCCAGTCGGGATCGGGCCTCTATTCCCCATCCCCCTGCCCTCCACACACCTCCGCGGCCCACACCGCAGGCTTGACTGCTGAGTGTGCTGCTGCGTCTCCCGCACCAGACCAGAGACTAGAGAGACGCGGAATGTTGTTGTGTTCACTGCTGTCCCCCTGGTGCCCTTGTTGTCACACAGTAAGCACTAGTTGACTGAATGGATGAATGAGTGAATGAAGCCTCTGACTTTCTAGCCTTTCTGCCTTTGCTTACCTGTCTCTGCCACTCAGAATGCCTCAACCACAACAGTTATTTAAGGACCAGCTCAAAACGCCTCCTCTTCTAAGAAGTCTTCCCTGGTCTCTACCAGAAACCATCACTCCCTCCTCCATGGCCACGCCTGACCTGCCTCTCAGCAGCACAGTGTCCCTTAGGATCCAAGGTCTGGGCCTGTGCCCACTGCAGACCCAGTTCTGAGCCAGCCCATGACTCAGATACACTCAGCTGCCAGTCTGGGACAAAGGGGGAAGCAGCTGGCAGTGTTTGAAAAAGACCAGGGCTGGACAAGTGCGTCTGGGATGTGGGTGCAAGTGTGTCTGCGTTCTGGGGGAAGAGCACCATCGCCCAGAGCTGGCACACCTCACAAGAGGCCAGAGTCCTGGAAAGTCCCTGCTGGATCTTAGAGTCCAACCGCCTTGTGGTACCGATGGGAAAACAGGCCCAAGAAGGGACCTGCCCAGGATCCTCCCGCTGGTTGGCGGTACAGCCAAGATTCAGAGGGAGCAGGGGCACTTGGGTTTCGGTCCCAGCTCTGCTCCACCCCAGCAAGTTACTGCGTCTTTTGGGAAGGGAATAAGGACTGGATTGTTGTGATTCTGATATATTAAGAACTCAGACAGGGTCTGGCCACAGCAAGTACGTAGTAGATGGTCATTATGAACACTGCACACACTGTCATGAGACACAGGCCCGAAGCAGGAGGGGGAAGGCGGGGGGAGTCTCCACACCCCTGGAGCCAGGCTTTATCTGTGTCAAGGGCACTTGCGGGTGCTAAGCCTTTGCCTTCTGCCCGGGACAGCCACCTCCCCACTGCACTAAGTCCTGTGAATCTGCCAACATCCACTCAGTGTGACACCTGAGCGGCTTTTCCTGATTGCTCTCGCTGCCACCGCAGGCTTCCTTATACACTTGTGGCTGCTGTCCACCTGCAGTGCCCAGGGCAAACCGGACAGCCTACTACTTAGCACCCTGGGGGAGGTCCTCTACCTCTTTATTAAATGCAGACCCCGGGTGATCAAAGTGTTCTGAAACTACTGGGATGGATGCACAATTCTGAATATCCTAAAACCCACTGACGTGTACAATTTAAATGGATACATTGTATAATATGTGAATTCTAGATCAATAAAGCTGTTACCCAAACAAAACAAAAAGACTCCATACTTACCTCACATTTACTAAGTCCTGCCCTCCGACCTGAGAAACCAATCTTTATTGCACAAAAGAGAAAAAGAACCACTCACCGAACACCTGCATGCTTCAAACCTATTACCTATTTTCCATTTTTCCATTTGTTTTTTTCTTCATTTAATCCTGACACATCTCAATGCAGGAGACACTAATCATTATTATTTTACAGATGGGAAAACTGAGGCTCCCCAAGGTGAGAGGGGAGCTGATGGTTCTCTCTCCACCCCCTACCCCCCGCAGTGCTGTGCAGGCAACAGGCTGCTCTGTAAGCAGGTCACATTCACCCAGGCTCCGGGTCACATCAGCAAAGGTGGCTGGAGATGCTGACTCAGCAGGGCGGGTTCGCCCACCCAGACAGCCCCTCCTAAGTCAAGAGGGCCCACCCGCCCCACCCCCTCAGGAGCCTCCGTCTTCACAGGGGCTGCAGGAGTGGCTGGAGCAAATGCCAAAAGGGCGAGCGATCCTGAAGCGGCCTCAATTTCCCCACCTGTAAAACGGGGCCGGTTACCCGCAGTTCTCGGGTGCTGCGGTTTCCAAGGACCCACTCGCAGGTGCTCGCCCTGAACCCCCCCGCTGGCGCCTGCAGCCGCAACCTGCCAGGGACGAGGGGTGGGAGGGCTCCACGGTCCCTTCCAAGCCCCCAGCCCGGCCCCGCTTCCCCTTCCCAGGAGGGCAGCCCTGAGAAAGCAAAGGTCGCTTCAACAGCTCCCTGGGGTCACCTGCTTCCCCGAAGCCGTCGTCCTCGCCTTCCGCGCCCGCCTCCACCGGCATGCCCAGGTCCCCGTTGGGGCCCGACATTGCGGGCTCGGGCGCCGCGAGGGCCGCGCGACGGTGGAACCCAGCGACCCTCGCGCCCACAGCAAGCGCCGGGCGGAAGGTGGAGGCGCCGGATGGAACGCGAGGCCGGAAGAGTGGAACAGCACGGCGGAACGCGGCGGGGCGGCCGGGGCCCCGCCCCCAAGGCCGGAACCTGGCGGCGCGAGCTCCGCCCCCTCCCCGCCCCACCGCCAGAGCTCCGTCCCCGCCCGCCGTCAGTCTTCGGCACCACGTCCCGAGTCCCGCCCACTCCCTGCCTCACAGACGCGCCCCGCCCCGAGCCCCGCCCCCTCCCGGCTGTCAGGCGGGGTTGTCCGCGGCTGCCCGCCACGGAGCTTAGGTGGTGGAGATCGGGTCCCTCAGCCGGGACTCGGGAGCCCGGCAGAGGGACAGGGCCAGCCTGGCACCTCCGCTTCGCCCGTCCTGCCGTTGGGGACCTGCGGGTCGGCGAGCCGGCGCCTCCGCGTGGGCGAAGTCTGAAACGCGTTGTCTCTAAGGCTCCCTATGGCTTGGGAAGATTTACGTTCACAGCCTCAGTGCGAGTCACGGTCTGTGTGGCACAGTGCTGCGCGTGGCTTCAGGATAAGGTTGGCCCAGCTGCCATCATCTCCCACCCCTTTTACCAACTGAGAAAGGGAGGCCTGCCCCAAGTCACCCACCAAGCCACTGTCGCTCCTGAGCTGGACCCAGAGGTAGCATCCTGGCCAGGGGGCCGGCTGAGTTAGGCTCACTCACGGGGAGTCCCGTAGCTGTAGCTGCCAGGGGGCCCCCATGGCTGCAGCAGCCCGGTGCTGGTCTCACATCGGTGCTTCCTGTGGGCAGGCCATCCTTGGGATAGGGGTCAGACCTGGGTATGTCCCGAACAGCCCTGCCGTCCATCCCCCCCCCGCCCCGCCCCCGACGGCACAAGGGTCGCTGCATTCCATTGTGGCCTGGCCCTGGGAGCCCCGAGCCCGCAATGGCAGGACCCAACGGGGACCTGGGTATGCTCCAAATGATGACAATGGGGAGGGGATCGTCTGTGTCCCAGAAGCTATCCCACCATCTCACCTGAGGAAGGTGGGGTCCACAGCCTGCCGTCAGAGCCACCACTGACATGCACACTGGCAGCCCTGCCTTCTCCTCCCTGAACCAGGTGGAATGGAGGTGAGGCCTGCCTTGAACCAGTGAGCAGGGCTGAGAAAGAAGGAGGCCTGGGCATCGGCCTTTGGCTGATGGGTTAGAGGCCCTTCTTAGGACCACAGCATTTCGCCAACCAGGAAAGCAAAGCCCCGTGAGCCCTGACTGGCATAGAAACACCCGTATCCGAATGTGGCACACAGGTCTGCAGAGACACGGCAGAAACACAGGCCACCAACGTGGATGTGCTGACATAATCCAAACACATTTATCCCTTTAAGCACGAGACACCCAAACAAAAACACAGACACATGTTTTTCTCTTAAACGTGAAATCACACATGAGATCAATAGGACCTGACTCTGTCTAGACCAGGGGAAAACACGCAGACTCCAGGGCACAGGGGGAGGGGCAAACAAACCCGCAGAAAGTCACGTAGGTTCTCAGAAACAAGCCTAGGCATGCACAGATCTGCATACCCCACGGGTCACAGCAGGTGGCTGTGCGTGCGTGGAGCCAGCTGCTGCACCCAGGCATGCTTCTAGGCCGTAGGAGGGATGCCATCCCTCCCCTACCCCATCGCAACCTAGGCCTCCCCTACCCCATCTCAACCTAGGCTGCTGATGGGTGCCTGGTGAATAGACTGAAAATACCATGCCTTGAAGGTCGTGCGGTGAAGGTCATGCCTTATTTGTCTTGCCTTGAAAGTATTTTACCTTGGCTTGAAAAACCAGCTGTTTTTAACCCATGGGGAACACTAGAAACGTTTTACAAGGGGAAATTACCAAATTTTGTAGCCTAAGTAGAGGACATTGACAGAAAACAGTAAAGACAGAAATCCATCATGTTCTAAGCAACATTTCAACTCATGTGGTCCTTACAGACAACGTCCCTAGGAAATGGTTCCCGGTTGGGTTTTAGTTCAATTGGGTACTGGTTTCGGCCAACTCCGAGTGGAGGTCCCGAGGCCAGAAGTGGCTAGACCGGGAATGTGGAGGGGATCGCATTAGATCAATCAGGAGGAAACCTCACACGGGAGTCTTAAGATTGGCAGCCGTGCTAGTCACTTAGGTGGCTGTCCCATGCCCAAGACAGATGACTTTGTGTAAGGACAGCAGTAAAAAGAGAACATCAAGTTTCTGGGACATCAAGTTACCGTCCCGGCCAGGGTACTAACTTCCAGCCAAAAGGCAGGCCTTTTCCTCCCCATAGAGTAGCCATGGGCTAGAGGATTACATTACAGCCTAACCTAGTGACATGAAAGTGTTCCAATAAGACCATACTCCGTGAAGAGCCCCTGAAAGGAGAGTAAAGGAAGAGGAAAGTACTCACCAATTTTGCACCGAAACTCAGAGTCCGGATGTAAAGACTCAAAGCCCCACGTTGGGCGCCATATGATGAGGTTGGGGAATATCGGTGAGGTTCAGTGGGGTGGAGTCCGGAGCTGACGACCAAGAAAGAATTCTTGAGGCATCTTTGGTGCAAGATTGGTGGTTTATTAAAGCACGGGGACAGGACCCATGGGCAGAAAGAGCTGCTGCCCAGGTTGTGAAGGGTGGCTGATTATATGCTGTGGGGTTGGGGGAAGGAAAGGAAAAAGGGAGCTTGAGAAAATACTTTCATATGTTAAAGAAGACTCACAGGATACCGGAGGCCTTGCCATTGTCGGGTTAAGGTTGTTTACCCCTCTAGTAAGGTATTAACATGAAGATAGTTGGGAACTTACTGGAGGCTGCAGATTATAAGGACATTTAATTGTAACTACATTCCCTTCCAGAAGCTAGGTTATTGGTAGAAATGCCTCGTTCTTGTAAACTGCTAAGGCATTTGTAAACTGAGGGAGACTTAAGTCTTGCAGGATTGTGGTATCTATAGGTTAACTATTTCTCTGCCCTTTAGGGCAGCCAGGAGTGCCTGAGGAATGTCACCTACATCCCATGGGGGGGGGGGGGCTTGCGGGGTGTCAGTTTCTGCTTTGTCCTCAGCTTGCCTTCTGTTCCCTCATCAATAGGAAGTATTTTGAGATGAGAGATTACCTCGGATTATCCAGGTGGGCCCTAAATGTAATCATAAGTGTCCCTACAAAGAGGGAGGCCGAGGGAAATTTTACTGCAAACAAGAGAGAAGGCCATGGGAGGACCTCAGCAGAGAGAGAGAGAGAGAGATCTGGCGATGCCACACTGCTATCTCTGAAGAAGGAAGAAAGAGCCCCAAGGCAAAGACGGGGATTCTCCCCGAGAGCCTCTGGAGGAAGCAGAGCCCTGCTGAGACTCCCGGTTTAGCTAGTGAAAGTGATTTCAGACTTTCGGCCTCCAGAAGCATAAAGGAATCAACGAGCATTGGCTTAAGATGCCGGCGTGTTATCATTTATTACAGCAGCAAAAGGAAACGAATAAAACCCGGCGACCCGGGAAGAAACACAAAGCCCCTTTGTGTCTTAGGAGTTTGATCCTGGGGGACCCGGCAGCCCCAGGTGGTGCCAGGAAGCTGCATGGCTTGGGCCAAAGCAAAGAAACTGTCTCTGTTGCCCGAAGTGGAGCCCAAGCACCAGGCATGCTGGGGGCAGCTTCCCAACAACCCCCCCCACCAAGCTCCTGGTGCACTGGCCCACAGTCCCTTGCGTGCCCTTCTCAGTGTGGGCCTTTCTGGGCTTGGGCAGAGGGAGGGGGAGAAGCAGACTCCCCGCTGAGCAGAGAGCCTGATGCGGGGCTCTGTGCAGTGCTCTGTGCAGGGTTTATCTCAGGAATCTGAGATCATGACCTGAGTTGAAGGCAGACACTTAACCAACTGAACCACCCAGGTGCCCCCTGACCCAGACTCCTAAGACTGCAGCCTATCTGGTGGCCCTGGGTCTCAGGCCTGTCCTGCCCCCTCAGGGCTAAGGCTAGGACTGCTCAGAGCGCCAGTATTTCCCCATTATCCTCCCTCCCCCACCCCTCCCCCCACCCAAGGGTAAGTTTGCAAGTCCCTGGGGTGGATGAAGCCTGCGTGTCTTCAGCACCTTGCTTCCTCTGGCCTCGGAACTTGCAAGGGGAGAAGCGGCCAGGGAGGGAGTTCAAGTGTGGGATGTTGTGTGACGCAGTTCAGATTGTGTGATGCGGACACAGAGGGGTGAACAGAGGCTGGTCAGGCCCCACACACAGGCCCAGCCAAGTGGTGGGTATAGGCCTGGAGCCCTCAAGTCTTCTGGAATCTGGATTTCTGGCAGCATATTCTCCTGTTTGCCTCCCCTGGCTCTGCCCCTGGTGATCCAAAGGTCATCACAGAGGAGAGATGTGGGTGAAGGACAGCACCGGAATGGGGTCAGTGTGGACACTGCCACCCACCAGTGGGCCCATAGGGGGCTGGCAGAGGGAAAGGGGACCACCTCTGGTGGTTCTGTGTGCTGGCACAGCCGCAAGCTGGGCATGCTTCTGCCCCACCCACCGCGTACCCCTCTTGCCCTGGCTGCAGTCTTCCAGGATCTACAGGGTCCTGGTGAAGGGTGGGTGACAGCACCTTAGCCCCCTGAAACCCCTCTCTGGCTCCCTGGCCCTGCTGCAGGTGTGAGAGTGTGCTGGGAGGCAGGGGCCAGTGAGGGCTGCTGCTGGTCTGGGGCTGGGCCTGGAGGTGGGAGCTACAAATGTTCAGTCGGAGCTGGACTGGGCTGCTGCAGCTTCCATCCGTCTCTGGGGACCACGTCCCTGGGAATGAGGCTAATAGGAGCCCGCCCTTTGCTCTTCTCCCTCTCAGACAGCCCAGGGGTCAAGGAGCACAGACTCAGGACCTGGGGGCATGTGTTTATTTAGCAAGCAAGGAGGGGTTCCATCAGAAGGGCAGCCTGGGGAGCAGCTGGTGGGCTATGCGGTGAGAAGGGTCTCGGGGCTCTCTCCTGGTGTCCGGGTTGGAGGGGACAGCTGGGCGGTGCCCTGGGCAGAGGTCGGTGTGAGGGTGATGGCGTGGAGAGAGACAGGGGGCACCTGAAAGAGAGTCAGGGGAATAAAGAGGGCAGTAGCGCTGGCCATGGGGGAGAAAGACAGGCCTGGGAACCCCTCCCACTGCACTCTGGCTCCCATCAGCCCCTTCCTGGGCCATACTCACGGCGTGCTCATTCAATCATCATCGATGCACTGGCCTGTGGGGGACAGAGTAGTCAGCATGGGCAGGGTGTGGGGGGGGGGGATCCCTGACCTCCAGGGCCCCTGTACTGCCCCTGGGCTGCCCTGGGCCCCAGCCTGGTCCAGCTGCAGAAAATCTGGGGATCCCCTGCAGGATGGTGCAGCAGACAGGTGGCTGATGGGGGCAGGGAATGGGGAGAGAGGACAGAGGACAAGCAGACCTGGGTGACACCCATTCTCCAAAGGAGGCAGATGCGGCCCGGTCACATGCCTGCTTGGGCACCAGGCCTTCTGCCTGTTTCCCTGCTGAGTCCTGACAGCCCTGCAGCCTTGGGGAGCCACCAGCCCAGGCCAGGCCACCTGAGCACCTCCCAAGTCAGTGGTGAGCAAGCCCCAGGGCGAAGTGGAAGCTAGCCCAGGACAAGCAGACCTGGGCAGAGGGGAAGGTGGCCAGGCAAGGAGATGGAAACTTGGACCTGGGCTCTCGGTCAGGGAGGAACCCTTGGGGCCCACATTGCTGGGTGCCCCGCAGACCCCTGGGTGCAGCAGGGTCTTCCTGAACCCAAAGTGGATCCCAGGGGCTCCAGTGACTGCAGCAGGGGCCTGATCTCCCCTCCCCCCTCTTTCCCCTGTGAGGCAACATCAGACCCGGACAGTCCCCATGTCCCCTCCTCTCCCTAGCTAGCAATTACCAGTGGGAACAAAGAAGAGGATGTGGTTATCGGTGAGGCCCAGGGATTTGACAAAGAGGATGAAGTACTCCTTCAGATCATCGGGCACCATCTTGCTCCTTCCTATGGTCAAGACGGCCAGTGAGTGGCAGGCAAAGACTCCATAAACATGTTGTTGAACATGTGAATGAGGCCTCAGACCCCTTCCTTATGACGGGGTGGTGGGGACGGACCAGCAGAAAGACCTCTCTCCCACCTCCCAGGGGCTCAGAGTCAAGGGGACCCTGGGGGCTGGATGGGATGGGCCTCTTCTCTCCCAGCGTGAGCAGGAGCCAGTCCCAGAGGCGGTAGGTGAGGACCTACCATAGAGGGTCATCTTGAAGTACTCCCGGTTTTTGAAGAGTTTCTTAAAGAACAGGATGGCAAACTCATCGTAGTTGCTGGACACGACCCGCACGGTGTAGCTCTGCATTCCTTCGTAACCTGCGGGGTGGCCGGTGAGGGGTCAGCCCGCCCTGGCCGCGTGCGGGGGACTGTTTTTCCTCCCCAGTCCCGAAAGGACGGCATCTGTGTGGAGGGGCAGGGAGGTCTGTGCCCCTGGAGACCCGCCCCACTCAGGACTCACGTTCTATGTTGCCCAGGGTGAACTGGCCGGGCTTGGAACTTTGGACAAAAGTTCTCATCAAGCGTTCACAGAGCCCGTTCCTGTGGAAGCAAGAAATGGGTGGGGGAGAGGGTGACAGTCCAGCGATCCCTGGGTGGCTCAGTCAGTTAGGCGTCTGACTCTTGATTTCGGCTCAGGTCCTGATCTCAGAGTCCTGGGATGGAGCCCTGAGTCGGGCTCCATGTTCAGGACAGTCTGCTTGAGATTCTCTCTCCCTCTCCCTCTGCCCCTGCCCCTGCTTGCGCATGCGGGCACATGCGCTCTCTAACAGATAAAATATTTTTTAAAAAAGGTGACAGCCCACCCGGTCATGGGAGGCCTGCAGCCCACGCTGCTCCGCTGGGTCTGGCTCTCACCCCATTGAACCCATCCCTGCCTGTCCCTGCTTGTCCCTGCCTGTCCCTGCCTGCTCTGTCCTGAGCCACCTGAGTCTCCTTCCAGCACTTTACTGTCCTTCCCTCGTCTGGGCTGTTTCCCCTCAGTGGCCTTCCCTCCATACTGTCCCCCCCACCCCAGGGATTTGTCCCCTACTCTTATCTTGGGGCTTCCTGCTGTAACCTCTCCTGGGGGATTCACCCTCCAAGGCTCCAGTCTGCTCAATGCCAGGAACTCCCTTAGCTCTTGGGCGAACCCTGACCTCTCATGTGCATCCCATCTGGTTCCCTGGCACCCCAGAGCTGATCTTCCCAAACCTGCCCTTCTTCTGTTCCTTGAACCACAAAGGCTCTAGCCCCATCCCCCAAGTGCCAGAGCCAGAAACCCATAGGAGCTGGGTAATCCTTGGCTCCCCTCTCTAGGTCTTCATCTGCCCCCACCCGGGTCATCTCCGACCTGGGACTGACCAGCCTCCCGGGCTGCACCCCCTCATTCTTCTCCCTGCTGCAGCCAGACCCGCTCGTCACCAGATCCCTTGGGTACCGGCATCTGAGGACTCTGCCACCGCGGCCACCACCCCCGGGCTGCACATCAGCTTCCACTCAGGGCAGCCGCGTGATGGTTTCCTGAAGGCGCTGTTGGCTCCTCCTCAAGGCCCAGCCTAGAGACCACCTCTCTGGAAGCCCCTGATGAAGCCCTAGGTGGGATTCCAGGCTGCATCCAGTGACCCTCCTCCCACTCCAGGACACCCAGCTCTCTCCGTCTCGTTTCCCTAGGACTGTCTGTGGTCTGCACTGAAGTGACCGATAAATGTTGATCTAACAAGTGAAGGGGAGGGATCAAGGCAGGGGGATCCCGTACCCAGCAGAAGGGTGAATGTCCACCTTGCTGCTTCAGTCACCCCTGGGCTTTGACATCAGTCTGCCTCTCAGACCCCCAGGCTGCCCCCCCCCCCCACGGACGTGGTGGCTCTCACCTGACCAGGAGGGAGGTGACGCTGAAGGTGGTGTTGTCCAGCAGTCGGTACGTGGAGGAGTACATCTTCGCCTGCCCTTGTTTTCGTTTATTAATTGAATTCCCTGCTATGGCTATGACGTACCATTTTCCCTGGAACTACAGTGGGGGTGCCGATGATACACAGAGCCCAGGAAGAGCCCCTGGGGGCGCTGACTGCTCCCGTCCCTACCGGTACCTCTAGATGCCTGACCAGGACCCAGGAGCCCCTCTAACCGGGCAGTAGGGACCCCGACTGGCCACACGGGCCCGCGCTGATGCAGCCTCAGGAGCGGGGGGGTCTCCAGGCCAGGAGGGAGTCCTGAGTCTGGTAGCGACAGGATGACCCTCAGCAAGTGACCAGCTGAAGTCCTGATCCTGTTTCCCCAGCATGCGGAGGGCATGAAGATGTCCCCCCCGCCTTGCAGAGACCGTGGGGGTTACGGAAGGGGTTGTGGACCTGGGAAGTTCTGCTCCAGTGAGCCTCTAGTCGGCAAAGTTGGGGTGGGGCTGGGGGCACGGGGTATGACTTCCATCAGGGGACCCGAGGGCAGGCTGAGCTGAAGCTTATCCCGCCCTTACTCGCTCCGTAAGATTCTGCCCCGGGGCCTCCCTGCCGCTGTCCCTCCAGGCCCCTTACCTGCTCCTCCTTGAAGTCAGGCTGCAGGGGGATCTTGTTCAGAGCTGGGGCCGGGATCAGACTTCCGGAGGAGCCTTGGACTTGAGCCTGCAGGGTCGCTAGCAGGACAAGGCCCAGCCACAGGAGACCTTGGGCCATGACTTCAGGCCTTAGGAAACTCGGCGTGCCAGACAGCAGCTGAAGAGAAGCTAGTGAGAAGGCTACCCCAGGGATCCTATTTATGGTCCCTTGGCCAATGGCTCACTCCAGGGTGGAGCGAATTTATCCTTTGCCAAATCCGGGAAGGGTGAGGCAATTGCCATCAACTCAGGCTTAAATGTTTGGCAAGCTCACGGTCCCTTTCCCCCAGGTCAGGATTATGCAAGATGAGGGGCAAGAAGGCCAGGGACGGGGGGGAGGGGGCATTCCCCAGAGTTCTACCTCTCTGCCAGGGACAAGGACTCCTTTGTGTGTGGTCCCTCGTCTCCAGTCTGGACAAGCTGTCATCCCTGACCTCTAGGAGCCTCTGCTCAGCCCAAGCCCAGGGTGGGCTAAAGGCAGAGAGGCCCCCTTCTCGCATCTGATGAAGGCAGACAATGCCTCACACCAACGGACTTTGTGCTACTGATGCGGGAACAGAAGGCCAGCTGAGGACAAAGCAGAACCCGCGCCCCGCAACCCCTCCCCATGGGATAGTTATGACATTCCTTAGGCTCCCCTGGCTGCCCTAAAGCTAAGGAAAGGAAAAACAAATAGTTAACTTATAGAGACCCCAATCTGGCAAGACAGGAGTCTCCCTCAGTTTACAAATGTCTTAGCAACCTACAAGAACAAAGCATTTCTATCAATAACCTAGCTTCCAGAAGGAAATGTCAACATAATTAAATGTCTTTATAACTGGGGCGCCTGGGTGGCTCAGTTGGTTAAGTGTCTGCCTTTGGATCAAGTCATGATCCAGGAGTCCTGGGATCCAGCCCGGCATCAAGCAGCGCGTCGGGCTCCCTGCTCAGCGGGGATCCTGCTTCTCCCTCTCCCTCTGCTGCTCCTCTGGCTTTTGCTCTTGTTCTCTCTCTCTCTCAAATAAATAAATAAATAAAATCTTAAAAAAAAAATGTCCTGGGGCACCTGGGTGGCTCAGTTGTTAAGCATTTGCCTTCGGCTCAGGGTGTGATCCCGGGGTCCTAGGATCGAGCCCCGCATCGAGCTCCTCCGCTGGGAGCCTGCTTCTTCCTCTCCCACTCCCCCTGCCTGTGTTCCCTCTCTCGCTGGCTGTCTCTCTCTCTGTCAAATAGATAAATAAAATCTTAAAAAAAAAATGTCCTTATAACCTGCAGCCCATTGACAGATACTTGAAGCAGGCAGAGTGTAATGTCCCTCTAGGAAGCTCCCAACTATCTTAGGTTAATGCCTTCCTGGAGGGAAAAACAACCTTGACAATGGCAAGGCCTGTATCCAGTGAGTCCAGTCTTCTTTAACATATGAAAATCCTTTGGAAACCTCCCTTTTCCTTACCTCCCCCAACTCCCAAGTACATAATCAGCCACCCGATCAAAACCCCGGTGCACTAGCTCTTTCTGCCCACGGGTCCTGTCCCCGTGCTTTAATAAACCACCGTTTTGCACTAAAGACTCTCAAGAATTCTTTCTTGGTCATCAGTTCCAGACCTCACTTAACTGCAAAACCCCATTACTACTTTCTGGTTCCCCTCCAGGGAAGGGGAAGCAGCTGAAAGTGGACCTTCCTGGCAGGGAAGGACACCGTATGTACCCTTCGCTCATGGAGCCCAGATCCTGGCTCCCCCAGGGACCCCACACCAGGCCCTGGCCCAGGGTGAGATACCCGTCCCCCAGTGAAGGCCTACTGGGCAGTGTTCCCACAGTGAGTCTGCCCCTCCCCTCCTCCACGTGCCACTGGCAGGGGTGGACCCAGACCTCAGCTGATCCCTAAGGGACTTGGCCCCTCCCGTGGGCCCAGTGGGCAGAGACCCCAGCGGGGCCTGCCAGCCGCAAATGAGACAGCTTGACAAAGCAGAGCTCTGAGACTGCAGTCCAACCTCCATCCTGGTGGGAGGACAATGAGGGATATGCCCCTGCACTGAGTGAAGAGGGCTGGGGGGCTGGGGCCCAAAGGGGGGCTCTCTACCCTGCTGCTCTGGACATCAGGTACTTTGGGTCACAGTGAATGCAAGGACTCGGCCTCATCCTTGAGAGAGCATTGACCCCATCTGGCATCTCCGGCTGTGGAGCCCAGCGGCCTAGGCCTGGCTCCCCAGAAGTGTTTCTGTCATGGCTGATCCCAGCTTTGTCCCGGAGGGAAGCAATTTCCTCATGGGAGCCTGGTTGTCCATGGGAGGCAGTGAAGGGTCCCAGCCCCTGGTCTGAGAGCCCCCTGACCTGAGGCGGAACTGAGGGCTCACTGCCCTCAGATGTCTTCCGGGGCCTCATTGGCTCTTCTACCTGCTACAGGGGAACCAGCTCCGCTAGTCTGGGCTTTGGGTGGTGGACCCTGAGAGAAGGGACTCTGGGGGTCCTGAGATGGGGGGGTTGGGGCAGCCTCTACCTCCCTGATGCCAGAAAGCGCCCCACAGGACCCCTGCCCTCTCAGGCCTGTCAGGGTGATGAAAGAGCAGGAAGTGAGGATGAGCAAATCTTCGAGGGAATGATGTTGCCACCAAAGCCCCCCTGCCCTCTGAAGGCCCAGTGGCCACCTCTCACCCCTCTCATCCCCACTCACCCCTCTCATCCCCCGCTCACAACCCCAGGAACTCCACCCCTGCTCCTCTCTTTGACCTTAAAAGGTATCTTTGAGTTTGCAATGAGGGCTGGATAGGAGGGAGGGGGAGACTGACAGATGGAGGCCCAGTAAGGAGGGAGCAGTGCCCCTAACTAGGGAGAGGCAGTGCCTTTCTGTCACTGGACAGAATATTCTAGACTTGAAAAGTCATGAGGTAGAGTGGCCAATGCTCCTTTGCTATGAATTCATACCCCTGCTCACCTGGGTATGAAGTGAGGAGGGGTTAGGGCCAGGTCTGCAGCCTAAGAAAACCAGGGCCAGTTGCAAGAAGGGAGAAGGCCAGGCTCAGGGGCCCCTGGTTGAATCCTGGCTCCTTGAGGTTTTGTCCACCCTTGCCCACCCCACCCCTGACAGTTTTCCCCTCTGTAAAGACAGCTGCATTGCAGGTGCTGTGAGGTATTGAAAACCATAGGCCCAAAATGGATTCAATTATGCTAAGGGCCCTGCATCAGCAAGCCAAGACCTAACGCCTAACCCAACTGTCGTTTCGGCCCCCTGGTTGCCCCCACATGTAACCTTCGACCAGTCCACATGAAATTTCTGGGTCAGCACCATGAAATTTACTGAGCGACCCCTTCCATTTCCCTTAGGAGGGTGACCTTGCCTAAAACAATGGATTCTTTGATAATAGTTTCCTTTTTTCTGTTCCTTCTCTGCCTTTCCTTTTCTGCAGCTCAACAAAGCTCCATTCTGTTTGCTAGATGGGAAGCTGCCTGAATCATGAGTTATTCAATAAATCCAATTTGATGTTTTAAATTACTCAGCTGAATTTGTGTTCCCAGAGGCAAGGCACACAGGAGGGCGGTGTCTCTACCTGAGGCCATCTCGGAGCTTCTGAGCAAACCCAGTCTTCTCTTGATGCCGGCTCCAGGCTTGTCTCAGTTCCACCGGCCTTATCTGTCTGTTCTTATCTCTGTGTGGCTCGGCCTCAGCTGACAACTGGTGATGGCCGGCTCATCGCCCCATCCTTCCCGGCTGCCTCTCCCCTCTGGGGCCCAGCCCAGGAGCCGAGGGAGGGGTAAGAGTGAAGGGGACGAAGCCTGTGCACGGATTTGAGGCTCAGCAGGGTCCCAGGCATACTTCGTGGGGATCCAAGGATGGTCATGGCCACAGCCCGGGCAGAGATGAGGCCAAGCTGTGGCCAATCCCAGCCAACAAGATGTGGGTGCTGGGCTTGTTGGGGCTGGGGGGGCGGGACCAGCTGGATGGGCCCGCTGCATTGGGCCTTAGGAAGGGAGGAGTCCTGCAGGGCTTGGGGGTGGGGGTGGTCAGCTCAAGACCTACACCCACTTCATGCAAGCTGAGATTCAGCACTCTGGGACAGTGGGGGAGTTCTCCTGGCTTCCCACCACAGAGAAACACAGGTGTGGGTGACTTTTCTTTTCTGCCATCTCTCCAGAGACCCAGAGCAGGACTTGGAAGGCCCAGCCCCGGCTCTTCCCAGGAGGGACTTGGCCCCAAGGATTCTGTGTGCCGTGTCGTGGACTCACATGAGTGAGCAATGTGGCCTTCAGGGTCCCGTCTACCCTAGAGCCCTTGGAGTTGGCCAGAGTCCAAACAGAAGGTCCACACCATGGTCCCCTGAGTGCTGGGGAGATGCCCCCAGGGGAACAATCATGGCCACAGGAACTCTTGGTGTCCAGAGATGAGCCCTCCTTGGCCACTGCGGGTCCAAACACCCTGGAGGTGGAAGGCCTGCTCCTCCAGGGCCTTGGCTTGAGTTTCAAGTTTCCAGAAGCAGTGTTCCAACGCCCAGGCCCCATGTGTCATGCTAGGGCTCACCAGGGAGCCTCAAGGATCTCCTGGCTCCTGTCCCTTCCACCTGGTGGGGTCCCTGCCTATGGAAAAGCTCTGAAAGGCAGCTCCCTCCACCTCCCACAAACACCCACTGGGTTCCTCCCTCTGCAAAGGTCCTTTGGGCCCACTGGGCAGGGGGCAGCAGGCCCCCGCCATATGAGGTCCGGGCCCGGGGTTGTCTCCTCAGTCTGGCCCTCACGTACCCAGCCCAAGCATGCCTCCTAGCTGGGTGCTCCTGCCTTTCACTCTGGGGCCTGGAGTCCCATGCAGGCTAGAGGGTCCATGATGACCACAGTGGGGACTGGAGGCCCCTGCTCTGGACAGGCTCTGCAATGGGCACCAGGCATCTGGGGTGGGGGTGGGGTAGACACTGGGCTCCCGTGGAGCTGGGCAGGAGGTACGTCTGCCTGGCAGGGTCCTGGAGCTGGCCAAGACCTGGCTCCTCCCGGCTCTGCACCCTTCCTCTTGGGCTGCAGCCCCGAGCATCCCAGAAAAGAGCATCTCCATCTTGGCCACTCCTGGGTCACCCCCATGTACCCTGCCTGCCAGGCCCTTGGCTGAGCCTCTGCGGGACACCATCCAAGGTGGGCTTGTGTGAGAAGAGAGTCTGGCTCTCCCAAAAGGCTGATTCTCCTTTGTACCCCGAGAGCCCAGGACCCACCAGGAGAGTGCCCAGCCCAGGGGAGAGGGGAATGGGTTCTGGAAGGGTAAAAAGAGTAAAAATGTCTGAGAGGTACTCAGGCTCCTTCGAGGTCCTCCTGGGAGCTCAGGGGGTAGGGCTGCAGCCCTTCTGCCCCTCCCCATTCATCCCAGGTTGAGGAAGGTCAGGGTCACAGTGGCTCCTCCTCGCACTCCGTGCTCATTTCACAAGGGGTAGGGTCTGTGGCCAAACCTTTCCCTCTGGGGGGAGGGGGTCACGAGACAGGCTGTGACAGGCAAAGGACAAGGTCAGGGCCCAAAGGGAGAGCGTGTCCAGCTTCCTAAGAAGAAGGGGCCAACTTGGATCAGTGGAGAGTGGGGTGAGGGGCCAGGAGGCTGGTGCGGGGGGCGGAGGAAATGCTGAGGACATGTACCAAACCTCCGCAGAGACCAGAGGATATAGGGCACAGGTCTGGGTGCCTCTCTCTGGGCCCAGGTCCTGCAGGTCTCGGGTGGACACTGGCCTCCCCCCCAGGTCAGTGCACCTGCAAGTATCCCTCCCTTAATTGCTCAGCCGGGTCTGCTGGGACTGGACTGTCCCGTGGCTCCTTGTTCTCTGCCCATACACCTGGGTCCTTGAGTCCTGGACTGAATGCTTGTGTCATCCCCACCCCTCCAATTCCTATGTTGAAAGCTAATCCGCGATGCAGTGGTATTTGGAGGAGGGGGACTTGGGGAGGTGATTAGATAATGAGGGAGCAGCCCTCATGAATGGGATTAGTGTCTTTATAAGGGACGCTGGAGACCTCCCTCACCCCTCCCACCACGCGAGGACAGGGAGAAGGCAGCCACCTATGAACCAGGAATCGGGTGCTCACTGGACACTGAATCTGCCAGTGCCTTGACCTTGGACTTCCCAGCCTCCAGAACTGTGAGAAATAAATTAAAACAAATTTTTTTATTTGAGTATAGTTGGCACACAATGTCACATGAATTTCGGGTGTACAACAGAGTGATTCAACTTCTAGTTATGCTTCACCCCCCCCCCCAAGTGTAGCTATCTTCTGTCACGCGCAGTATCACGGACTATATTCCCTATGATGCACGTGAGAAATCAATTTCTGTTGTTTATAAGCCATTTGTCTGCGGTATCCTGTTCTAGACAGAGATAGCTGCCTCCCCACACCGCTGGATCTCACCATCCTGGGCCGCCTCCCCCCCACCCCCTGGAGACCCCTTTCTTGGGTCACGTCTTCCACCACATCCTTAGGTCCCCTGCTAAGCAGTACCCTTGACCTTCTCTCCAGAGCACCCTCTTTTACCATCTTCTGGGTAGGCTGATTATTTCCCAAATCACCAAATTGCTGCGACAAATCACCACAAACTTTTTGGCTTAACACATTCTGGGGAGCCCTGGGGGGGCTCAGTCGGTTAAGTGTCTGCCTTCGGCTCATGTCATGATCCCAGGGTCCCGGGATCGAGACTCTTCCGCCCCCCCCCCCATCCATCGGGCTCCTTGCTCAGTGGGGAGCCTGGTTCTCCCTCTCCCTCTGCCTGACACTCCCTCTGCTCTGCTTGTGCTCTGTCAAATAAATAAATAAAAGCTTACACACACACACACACACACACACACACATTCTGAAGTCCAGAAGTCAAAAACCAATTCCCTGGGCTAAAATCAAGGTGTGGGCAAGGCCACACTCCCTTCAGACGCTCTCCGTGATTGTTTCTCGCCTCTTCCAGCCTCTAGTGGCTGTTGGCATTCTTTGGCTTGTGGCCCCACTGCGCTGACATCTGCCTGTCTTCACATCCCCTTCTCCCGTGTGTGTGATCTCACTCGCCTCTCTAATGCGCACGCTCGTGATGGCTCGCACAGCCCACCCCGAGAATCTAGGATGACCGCCTCCTGTCAAAATCCCAACTCGTTTAAAAGGCTCATTAACAAGAGGCAAAGAAAGGTCAGAAAAAAGCAGAAGAAAATGAAGAGAAAGACCAACCGTTAGTTTTGAATATTTGCCTTCTACTATTAAAATACTGGTGAGCTGTGAGAATACTTTTCTTCTTCTCTTAGAAATTTGAAAACCGGGGGCGCCTGGGTGGCTCAGTCGGTTAAGCGTCTGCCTTCGGCTTGGGTCATGATCCCAAGGTCCCAGGATCAAGCTCCGCATTGGGCTCCCTGCTCTGCGGGGAGCCTGCTTCTCCCTCTAACTCTGCCTGACGATCCCCCTGCTTGTGCTCGAAGCTCTCTGTCAAATAAATCAAATCTTAAAAAAAAAAAAAAAAAATTGAAAACCGAAAGCACTCTGCATCAGATTATGAATCAGGAATTAGAATGCTGTCAATCTTCAAGAAAGGAAAAAAATCTGGGCCATACCAAGAAAAAAAATAACTTGTTTGCTTTTGAAGAGAGTAACATACACGTTTAATTT
Source organism: Ursus arctos (assembly GCF_023065955.2). Classification (NCBI taxonomy): domain Eukaryota; kingdom Metazoa; phylum Chordata; class Mammalia; order Carnivora; family Ursidae; genus Ursus; species Ursus arctos. Next base: position 53,452,281 of record NW_026622852.1, on the reverse strand, counting down.
ATACACTTTGAAAATCAGACATTAGTACATTAACCATGAGGATGTTTAAAAGTAGTAATAAAGACAAAAAATTTTAACTTAATCACATCTGCAAAAACTCTTTTTCCAAATAAAGTTGTATTTACAGGTTCCAGGAACTAAATCTTTCAGGGGGGCATTTTTCAGTCTGCCATAGTCCCCTGGATTCATACAGAGCCTTTCTTCCCACACCCCAGGCCCCACCTGTTGTGTGCTCCACACCACAGATCTGCTCATAAACCGACTTGGGTTCATTTCAGGAGGGGCCCAGGGCCCGGGGTGGCCTGGCCTGTGTGGCAGCCGGGCTGATCAGAGAGCTCCTAGCCTCCCCACGGAAGGGGCTTCAGAGCTCTGCTCTGTCCCGGATAGGGCACCCCGCAAGGTGCCGTCGCTGCAGTGTGGGGGCCTTGGCCTTCTCCTGGTGTCTCCTCCTTGTCCTGCCTCACGATGCTCCCCTTCTTGCACGGCTAAGGGTCCCCACAGGCTCCCAAGTACAGATCAAGTGTTCCCTTGAAAGGGGCGGGCTGTGCCGTGAGTATTAGAAGCAGGGGGACAAGGGCCTTGCCAAGTATTCAGGGGCCTTGGGGTCCTTCCCTGACCAGAGCCTCTCCCCTTCTATCTGTGAATGATCCCCAGTAGGAGCAGAGTGGGGAGGGAGCTGCTTCCTCCAGCTCCTGCCCAGGGAAGCCAATTTTAGAGTCATGGGGAAGGTGGAGGGCTGACTCTGAACCTTGGAGATTATGGACTAGAATCAGCCTATTGCCAAGAAAAGTCAAGGGGCCGGCTGGCTCAGCCCCTGCTGGAGAGCTGCCCCACAAGGGTGGGCAAGGAGGCGTGACTGGTCTTCCTGTGGTCTCCCTGTAGCCAGGGTGGATCTTGAGCAGGATCTATTTGAAAAGCAAAGCAATCTTGTGGGGCGCCTGGGTGGCTCAGGTCGCGATCTCAAGGTCCTGGGATCGAGGCCCACGTTGGGATCTCTGCTCAGTGGGGAGTCTGCTTCTCCCTCTCCCTCTCTCTCAAATGAATAAAGAAAATCTTAAAAAAAAAAAAAAAGCAGTCTTGGCTGAACAGCAGCCTGGACATTTTGAAGAGCGCTCCCTCTGCCAGACAACCAGATGTTGCGTTAAGCAGATGTTGAACACCTGGCGGGGCTCACCAGCAAGGCACATGAGGACTCGAGTGTGTGCTTTAGACTAGGGAAAGGCTGCAAAGGCATGAGCAAAGTGTCCTGAGTAAAGGGTTAGAAAAGGAACCATAAAATAAATGCAAAGAAAATAGAATGAGAACATGATGAGCAGAAATTAACAAAATAGAAACAAAGCTAAATAGGAAAATAAAGCCAAAAGCTGAGGTCCCCTGGGCATTAAGCAGGGCTCTTTGCTCAAGGCTGGCCAGAAACAGGAGGCCCCTGGCTGGAATGAAGAAAGCAGCAGTGTAGGGACCATGAGCAGAGAGCCTGCCTGAATATCCTGCCTAATCTTGACCAAGAGGACCAAAGGAAAATTCTGCCAAGTATTTTGGTAGAAGTGCTGGTCGTTGGGTTTCCATTCTGTATTTGGTAAAGGTGGAGCAGCTGCGAGGTGCTCAAGAAACCAGAGTCCCTACGGCACAAGCCTCTCTAGCCTTCAGCCTCTCCCCGTTCCCCCCAAATCCTGACACATCTCAATGCAGGAGATACTAAACATTTTTCTTGTTTTACAGTTATGTAACAGGCTGGAAAAGGTGAAAAACAGGTGATGGTTCTCTCTCCATATCCCTCCCTTCGACCTCTACCCCCACCCCCCGCAGTGCTGTGCAGGCAACAGGCTGCTCTGTAAGCAGGTCACATTCACGCAGGCTCCGGGTCACACCAGCAAAAGAGGCTGGAGATGCTGACTCAGCAGGGCGGGTTCGCCCACCCAAAAAAGCCTCCTGCTAAGTCAAGACGGCCCACCCGCCCCACCCCCTCAGGAGCCTCCGTCTCCACAGAAGCTGCAGGAGTAGCTGGAGCAAATGCCAAAAGGGCGAGCGATCCTGAAGCGGTCTCAGTTTCCCCATCTGTAAAACGGGGCCGGTTACCCGCAGTTGTCCGGTGCTGCGGTTTCCAAGGACCCACTCGCAGGTGCTCGCCCTGAACCCCCCCGCCGGCGCCTGCAGCCGCAACCCACCCAAGGACGAGGGGTGGGAGGGCTCCGCGGTCCCTTCCACGCCCCCAGCCCAGCCCCGCTTCCCCTTCCCAGGAGGGCAGCCCTGAGAAAGCAAAGGTCGCTTCAACAGCCACCCTGGGCCACCTGCTTCGTCGTCCTCGCCTTCCGCGTCCGCCTCCACCGGCATGCCCAGGTCCCCGTTGGGGCCCGACATTGCGGGCTCGGGCGCCCGAACGCGGCGACCGTCGCACTGACAGCTGGCGCCGGGCGGCGGACGGAACGTGGGGCGCGCAGAGTGGAACCGGGAGGAGGAAGGCCACCGGACAGCCGGGTCCGCCGGACGCAAGCCCCGCCCCCACTCCATCAGGCTCCGCCCACCACGCCGGAGTTCCGTCCTTACCACAGCCCAGCTCTCGCGCTCTCTCCCGCGATCGCAGCTCTGTCCCCGCCCCGCCGTCAGACTCCGCCTCTCCCCGCCCACAACCTGATCAGTCTTTGGATCTCCGCCTACTACCCGAGCCCAGCTCCTTTTTCAGCCTCCGGGAGGGGCCATTCGGGGCTGCCCGCCGAGAAGCCTAGGTGTTGGGGGCCTGGGCCCTCAGCTACGGCGAGCAAGCCCGGCAGACGGGCGGAACAGCCTGGCACCTCCACTCTGCCCATCCTGTCGCTGGACATCTGCGGGTCAGCGAGTCGGCGCCTCCGCGTACGCGAAATCTGAGACACGTGGTGTCTAAGGCCCCATGTGTGTATGGAAAATTTTATGGTTCGTGACACAGACGAAACAGTGCAGCGGCGCGGGAGGGCACAAAGATCCCGAGTCGTCGACACCAGGTGTGGTCCGGCTGTTTCCGCGGCCCTACTGGACCCGATGCTGTGACCCTTTTTCTGACGCTCTGAAGGGCTCAATCTCTTTCGATTAGTTGCATGAGATAGAAGTTAATAACCACACATTCCGGACGACGCTGGGACCCAAAGGCCATGCGGCGAGTTCCTGCATTCGCCGCCGGGTCACCACTGAGAATGGTTATAGGTCATGTTCAGAAGCCGGGCATTTAGCGACTCGCAGACATCCCAGAATGTGTTTCTGCTGCTCTGATGGGTGCGTGGAAACCGGGCGCCCGGGACGCAAGCCCAGTGCCTCCAGGGCTGTTCTTCCCCGGCTCGGCGTCAGTGTCACCCCTAGCAACCCTTCGGAGATGGAGACCCGCCCCTTTAAGGGGAACCTGAACCCCGGCCTTCTTCGTTTCGCGCGCCCGCCCGCGGCGCCGGCGGAGCGAACATGGCCCAGGCTGCGCGGACGCTGTGGCCGGTCGGGCACACTCTGGCCTGGAGGCTGGGCGGTCGCCTCCCTTCTGGACTCTCCGCTCAGAGTCGGGCCGGCTTCGCGGGAGCGGCTGGAGGTTCGGGCCCCACGGCCACCGCCCGCCAGGGGAGCCCGCGGCTGCTGGGGGCGGCGGCGCTGGCCTTGGGGGGCGTCCTGGGGCTGTACCACACCGCGCGGTGGCACCTGCGCGCCCAGGACCTCCGCGCCCAGCGCTCTGCTGCGCAGGTAAGCCCAGGCCGCACCGAGCTGCGGGTAGGAGTCCTGGGGTGAGCTCCGAACTTCGGGACTTCTGGTGGGGTCAGGTATCACCTCTTCCGTTCGTTCGTGACCTTGGATAGGTGACTTGGTTTTAAGTCTCTGACCGCTTAGCGTTCTCATCTGTGCAGTGGGGTCGCCACTAGATTTGCCTGCTAACTAGAATTGTTGTCTTGGTCTTAAGGTCGTTTTCTAATGTTTTTAGACTTTTTAATGGAAAGATTTGGAGATTACAAGAAAGGGAAAGAAAGCCTCCTTCAGAGTTGATTACTTTCCAACCATTTTGTTGTTTGGAAAGTAATAAACTTACCCTAAATCCTCCCACCGTCTTCGGATCATTAGGTCGGGTATCTGTTTATTAGTGTTAGTATTTTTAGGGAACTGATGACCTTTAGACTCCAGGCTCTGAAACAGGGAGGGGCAGGGAGGTGTCCCCTAGCCAGGTGGTGGCGCAGGTGCCCCTTTCCTGGGCTCAGGAGAACAGGGTGGTAGGAGGGGAGTGGAGTTCTCTGTATCTCTCTGCCCACCCCTGTGGTCCAGCTTCAGTGTCCCATCTGAATAGTGAGGGATGTGGACAGCCGCTGTGGATTTTAAACATGAATACGCAGCCAGCTTACCTGGGGCTCACCTGCTGAACTCACAGATCCAGGCCCGAGGCCCAGATACAACCCTCTCCCCTTGGAAATATGAGGTAGACCCCACTCTGGCAAATGCTGGGCTCTGTCCCCTCACCCAGAGGGTCCCTTGGGTTGAGAGAGTTTGCGTGGGCACTCCAAGTTGAAACAATTGCTCTCCATCTTGGGTGGCACACCTTGGGGGGTGGGTGATGTCCTCTTGGGACAGGAGGGAGAGGAGAGGTGTCTGATGTTGAACAGAGCCTGGAAGATTCATCCTACCCGTACTTCCTGTCTGTGGAGGGTGTTGTATGGGCGTCTGAGGATGGACCGTCCATTGTACAAGCCTACTCCCCACCTCCCTGTGTCTCCCTTTCTCTCTGTCACCCACCCCTGTTCCTCCTGATGTTCTCAGGGTCATCCTAGAAGACTCCCTTGGGAGAAGTTTGCTTGGGGGTGGGGCCTGGGCACCAGGCCTCAGAAGCCCCCCTCCCTCTGCTCCCCACCCAGCTCTCCCTGTCCAGCCGCCTGCAGCTGACCCTCTACCAGTACAAAACATGTCCCTTCTGCAGCAAGGTCCGCGCCTTCCTCGACTTCCACGCCCTGCCCTACCAGGTGGTAGAAGTGAACCCGGTGCGCAGGGCCGAGATCAAGTTCTCCTCCTACAGGAAGGTGCCCATCCTGCTGGCCCAGGAAGGAGAGAGCTTGGTGAGCCTCAGGGAGCAACCCCCCATGTCCTGGGTCGTCCTGGAGTACCCCGAGGCCGGCCCTGCTCCGGAACTCTGGAACAATTTGGGCTCTTTGGACCTTGCTGATGATTATGAACCAGCCAGGCCCAAGGGAGGCAGAGCGCCAGAGAGCTCAACAGTGTGAGCTCTGAAATCAGGGTGGTCCAGGCTCAAGGTGGGGCTCTGCCACTCACATGATTTGGGGCCACTTAGCCTCTCTGGGCTTGCTTCTTCATTAATCAACGGAGGGCCATACTCTCAGGTGGTAGGGAATGCTTGGCCCAGTGCTTGGCTCCTAGCATGTAGCTTCTAGAGTCCACCCTGCCCCTCAGTGCCTGGGACGCCAGGCAGGTGAGTGGGAAGGGCCCAGACCCTAGGTCCTCCCCGTACCCTCCTTCCCGTTAGCCACACTTGGGTCTCCCTTACTCAGGGCGGGCCTGGGCTGGGGGGGGCGGGGGGACTAGGTTCTGTGGGACAGAGAAAGCTCCATGGGCATCGATTTTGGGGATGAACCCCCAGCGATGGACAAACAATGCCAGGGTTCCATCCAGCCAGTTTCCTCACATGCCTGGGTGTTTATTTGAAAAGAACCCTGGTGATCCTGCTGGTGGCTCCAGGACCCACTCCCCCAATTTAAACCAACCTCTCGTCCTCCAGCAACAACTGAACGATTCCTCTGTCATCATTAGCGCTCTCAAGACCTACCTGGTGTCGGGGTAAGGAACCCCAGGGGGCGCCTGGGTGGCTCAGTTGTTAAGCTTCTGCCTTTGGCTCAGGGCGTGATCCCGGCGTTGTGGGATCGAGCGCCACATCAGGCTCCTTTGCTGGAAGCCTGTGCTTCCTCTCCCACTCCCTCTGCTTGTGTTCCCTCTCTCGCTGGCTGTCTCCCTGTGTCAAATAAATAAATAAAATCTTAAAAAAAAAAGAGGAACCCCTCAGAGGCCCAGGCTGGCCCTGCATTTCATCCCTTTTATCTCCCGGGAGGCCTCACCTGGGTTCCTGCAGGGGAGCGGGGTGGGCATTCTACTCTGAAACCCCCCTTCCTGTCCTCCGGACATCTCCCTCTGTCAGGGAAGCATTTCTGGTGTTTGCCCCAAGTCCCTCTTGCCGCAGGACCTCCTCTGACACCCACAGAGGGCGGAAAGCTTTCGTGGGTTGGTCCTGGTTCCCCTCCGGAGCTGGGTCAGGTCCGGGTAGACACCCACCCCGAGCAGGCGAGGGTTCAGCCTCCCAGGGGAGGAACTCGCTGGGGTGAGACTCTGGCTGTCTCCCAAAGGCAGCCCCTGGAAGACATCATCACCTACTATCCACCCATGAAGGCTGTGAACGACCAGGGGAAGGAGGTGACGGAATTCTGCAACAAGTACTGGCTCATGCTGGATGAGAAGGAGGCCCAGTGCATGTATGGTGGAAAGGAGGCCAGGACGTAAGTGAGGCCGGGGCAGGTCCCGGGAGCTGGCAAGGGCATGGTCTTCCCGGAGGGGGACAGGCTGAGCGAGACAGCTGTGAGAGGGGAGCAGCGTGGGAGACCAGGAGGGCTGGGGCCACGGCCAGGGCTGAGTCTCCTTCAGGAACTGCTGCTCGGGCCTCCGCTTCCCGTCCATACGCTGCGTGGTCTAAACAGCGCACCTGCTCCCTGGCCTCCCAGGCCCCGGCAGCCCGCCTGGCCTGCCCTCTGTCCCCTGTCTTGTCCACAGGGAGGAGATGAAGTGGCGGCAGTGGGCGGATGACTGGCTGGTGCACCTGATCTCCCCCAACGTGTACCGCACTCCTGCCGAGGCCCTGGCCTCCTTCGACTACATCGTCAGGGAGGGCAAGTTCGGGGCAGTGGAGGGGGCCGTGGCCAAGTACCTGGGTGCGGCGGCCATGTACTTCATCAGCAAGCGGCTCAAGAGCAGGTGACGGTGCTGGGGTGCGCGTGGGTGTGCCTGGGGGCCTGCTGTCCCCGAGGCCCTGGTCTAAGCCAGGTTGGACTCGAAGGCAGAACTCCCGATCGCCTCCGCCACCCCAGGGGAAGCAGGCTGGCCTGGGTGCCTGCTCTGTGCCTTCTTCTGTTGCTTTCTCTGTGGTCGGTTCTCTTGTGCTTCTTTGACCACGGCCTCCCTGTCTGGGGCAGACGGTAACTGAGTTTTGCAAGTGTGATGCCCCTCGGGGGAGCAGCCCCGGCCCCCTAGGCTTCCTGTTTGCCCCACCTGGGCGGAGGGTTGGAGTTCCCCGGTGGACTTCCCGCTTCCCCACCAGGCACCACCTCCAGGATGACGTTCGCGAGGACCTCTATGAGGCTGCCAACAAGTGGGTAGCGGCCGTGGGTAAAGACCGGCCCTTCCTGGGGGGCCAGAAGCCGAACCTGGCCGATCTGGTGAGTCTGGCGGTGTCAGGGTGGCCCAGACTTGAGGGGCCTGTCTGGGTAGCGGAACCTACATGTAGGCGATACCTACATCTCCCAGTTCTCCCGCTCTGGAGGCACCTGGCTCCTTCCAAGGAACTGTCTTCATTCACGTCACAGGGTCAGGGGAGGGGCTGGCTTCAGGCCCAGCTGGATCCAGGGGCCCAAGTGGTATTATCAGGGCTCAGCCTCACCTGTTGCATCTCAACCCCTTGGAGTCGCTTGCACCCAGCGAAAGTCCTGGGACAGTGTCTTGTTGGTCTGGCTTGAATGCCAAGCCTTGAAGCAGCCCTTCAAGCCGGGGTAGAATATGTTGGTCTCCAGGTCTGGGTCTTAGAGCTGGGTAGTGGGGTCCCCTCTCCAAATCTCAGGACCTGAGAGTGGGCCAGGACGTTTTCCCAAAGGAAATTCTGGAGGTGGGATTTGTTGTCCAGATAGGGGGTGTGGGTGCAGGGCAGGCAAAACCTACAGAAATCCCACAGACTTCACTCAAAGCCCCAAGTGCAAACTTGGCCGTGTAGTGAGCCCTCTCAGGGAGGGGAGGTGACGGGCTCCAGGGCACACGACCGGTGGAGGACCGGGCAGGTCTGGACCCCCCTCTGTACCCTCCCGCAGGCAGTATACGGCGTGCTGCGCGTGATGGAGGGCCTGGAGGCTTTCGACGACCTGATGCATCACAGCCGCATCCAGCCCTGGTACCTGCGGATGGAGAAAGCCATTGCTGAGGCCCCCCAGTGACCTGAGTGTCCCGGGAGGGGTGGGAGACCGCAAAAGACGCCAGCTGCCGGGGACAGGCCCGCTGGGTCGGCATTGGATGCTGTGCAGTGGGGGACGGGGTGGTTCTGCCTCTCACCCTCCCCCACCCCTCCAGCGCCCTCCCTTCTAGCACTGGATGCCTGCTGAGGCCCTGGGACGCTGGGGGACAAAAGCCAGGCCTGATTTCTGTTCACAGCACCCCTGAGGGGCACAGAAGGCTACCCCTCAGCCCCAGGTGGCCGACCCACCCCGACCCCCTGTCCTGGGCCTCCCTGCACTTCAGCTGTTCTCTGGGACTCTCCGTGGCCTGCTCTGTCCACACCCTGGGGGTGGGAGTGGGGTCAGGCTCCTGCCCTGGACTGGGGAAGTAGGAATAGTCTGGTTTACGAAGGATTGGTTTCATCCCTGCTGCTCCTGGTTCCGGCTCTTCCCAAGCGCCCCTGGGACGGTGTGTCATGTTCGCAATAAAGGAAGGGTTTGCTGCTGCCGTGGTGCGGTGCTGCGTGTGACTGCTGGTGAGCCAAGGCTTCAGAACGAGGCCGCGCCCGGCCCGGGCGGTGACGACTGTTTGTCCAGTGCTTCCTGGGTGTCAGGCCTGGGGTGAAGGACACCCCCACAGGATAACAGCAGGGAGGCCTGAGATGTCCCAGGGTGCGGGCCCAGTGCTGCCCCTCACTGGCTGTGGGACGCTGGGCAGTGACGCCCTCTCTGAGTCTCCATGTCCTCATCTGCCAAATGGGCATAATGATAGCCTCCACCTCAAGGGGAAACGGGGAGGGTTTGAGCATGAGAAGCGGGTCAAGTGTGGAGAAGGACGCCCAGCTCAGAGCAGGGGCTGGAGTGGCTCCAGTCCTGCTCTGCACGCCAGGGGAGCAGGGTTCCGGAACCTCCGAAGCAGGTGGGCACCCGGACCTCAGCGCCAGGCCTGGGTAGGGGACTCTGGAATAGGGAATAGTCAGCTCTGGGAGCTGGGCAGGGGGGGGCTATGAGTGGAGCCCCGTTCCGAGCAGAGCACCCAGGGCCGGGGGGGCCCCGTTCCCCCCATTCCCATAGATGAAGAGCACAGCGGCCTCTGGAGGCCTGACAGGTGGCCAGGGGGCTGAACTCCTCTCTGGGCCATCCCATTCGCCCAGACCTCTCCGGAGAGTCTGACATTTTTATTTTCTTTATTAATTTTTTAAAAAGATTTTATTTATTTAACACAGATAGAGACAGCCAGCGAGAGAGGGAACACAAGCAGGGGGAGTGGGAGAGGAAGAAGCAGGCTCATAGCGGAGGAGCCTGATGTGGGGCTCGATCCCATAACGCTGGGATCATGCCCTGAGCCAAAGGCAGACGCTTAACTGCTGTGCCACCCAGGCGCCCCTCTTTATTAATTTTTTTAAAACCTAAAAATAATTCATGCTCCTTGTGATGGCAAACATTCAATAAGGCAGAGGCCCGGTGAGCACTCTGGAGGCCAACAGCCTAAGGTTCGGAAGCAGTGGCCTCCGTGTCTCCCGCAGAGCTGGTCTGCCACCTGCTTGTTCTCCTTCCAGTCACGGGCTTCTGTCCGCGTCGGCACATGTCACGCCGGCTCGCTCTTCACGGCTGCAGTGTCCGGGGCACGGATGCACCGCAGCCCACGGCCCGGCCAGGGGCAGCACCAGCGTGTCCAGAATGCTGTTCTTCTGCAGTCAGGCCTTAAGTCCAGACAGGCCTCTACTCCAGAGACCTGGGGTGGCCTGTGGATCCCAGAGCCCGCCTCAGCAGGATAGGAACCGGGCCACAGGTCAAGCCAAGGCCACCATGGGACACCGACTGAGCGTGCTTCTTTCACTGATTATCCCAGGGGATAATCCTGCCTCAGTTTCCTCAGATGTTCCTGGGCCAGCCCCTGGGTGTATTTTCCCATAACCACTAGAGGGCAGTAGAGAATGCAAAATAAGGGCTTATGCTGCCACCTTGTGACCATCTTCAAAATTGCATCTTGCATTTGCGCATCGGTAAAATGGGTTTAGCAGGTAGGGGTCTGAAAATGGACAGGCAGGAAAAGGCACACCTCTCGTAGGAAAGGGCCCCAAGACAGGAACCTTATGCTCAGATCAGGGCATGTGCCTGTGGTTGATGGCGGTGGAAGGCCGGAGGTGGGAACCCCGCCAATACCTGCTGTGACCTTGGGCAAGCCCTTGGAAGTCAGTTAACCTTCACGGGCTGGCGTGGTCAGAGATGGAAAGACCGCACAGAGTCGATGTGCACAGTTGACATGTGATGGGCGTTTTATGCAGCCGGTGGGGTCTGCTGTCCTCAGAACACACTCCCTGCTCTGTTCCCAACCAGGATTCCAAAGCTCACGGTCAAGAGCTCCAGGAAGCAAGAAGAGAGGAGTCGTGAGAACAGCAAATCCTTCTGCCCTGGGAGTCAGGGAGGTCTCCCTGGGGAGGGCAAGCCACCGCTGGGGCTTCGAGAATCCGGAGGATTCCGGTTTGCTTTTTTCTGTGTGTTAGATTGTCCAATTTGAAAATTTCACTGTGATTATGCACATAATGAATGTTTATTGTACCTGAATAAAACTTTCAGGTAAGCAAAAGGATGATGCCAATTATTTACAGTCCCACCGACCTAGAGATAGGACCGCTTACAAATTTTTGGAATACAGCCTTCTAGATTATTTTTTATGCAGCTTACATAGAGTGCATATATGTGTGTGTGTATATATGTATCTTTATAAATAATAAACATATATACGTCAGTTAAATGGCAGTCATATGGCAGGCGTTGTTTTAAGCACTCTGCATATTTTACCTTGTTTAATCTTTGCAACCCCAACCCCATTTTGCAAATGAGCACACGGTCATCAGAGAAGTGAAGTGAATCGCCCGGTGTTCAGATCCCACCTCTGCCACTTAGCCAGACCTCCTGGCTCCAGAATTTGGAGTGTTAACATAGTGTCTTATTGCTCCCCGCTCGCTCTCTAGGTAAGTTTTTCCTTTTTTCTAAGTAAAAGTTTAGATTGTGAACATACACCAGATCGGCACCTGTTCTTACCAGTTCCCATGACTGTGTGTTTTCCTCAGTAGCCAAGTCCCCTCGGATGACTCTTCCCTGCTTTACTTCACCAGCCGAATGGGAAGGATTTTGATGGGGAGAAGTGTCTACTGGGGAACAGGGTCTGCAATGGGGGAGTGGCCTGGTGGATTGGCCCCCCAAAATGTCCAGGTCTTACTCCCCGGAACCTGTGACTGTTAGCTCAGTGGTCAAGGGCATTTGTAGATGTGATTAAATGAACGATTTTGACATGAAGGGATTTTCCTGGATTGTCCAGGTGGGGGCCTCAATGTAACGTAATCGCAACCCCGGGGTGCCTGGGTGGCTCAGTCGGTTGCTGCCTTCAGCTCAGGTCATGATCCTGGGGTTCTGGGATCGAGCCCCGTGTCTGGCTCCCTGCTCAGCGGGGAGCCTGCTTCTCCCTCTCCAACCCCCCCCCCCCCCGCTCATGCTCTCTCTCAAATAAATAAATAAAATCTTTAAAAAAACCAAACCCGACATAATCACAATCCCTTGTAAGAGGGAGGTGTGACTCCAGAAGAGAAGATGAGAAGCAGTGGCTGGGGGGATTCGAGAAAGGGCCAAGGGAAGGCTAATGCCTCCAGAACCCAGAGGGGTAAGTCCCTTGTCCTGTCTGTAGTTTCCTCCTCTGGAAAGCGAGGGGTGGGGCTGGGCTCTTGGGTACAGAGGGGGTGCCTGCCCTGGCCAGCAAGGGCGGAGCCTGCCCCCTCTCTCAACAGCATCCCCAGCTGCTCTGGGGAGATAAGGGGTCCTGTGGATGACTCACAAAGGGGTGGCTGGCGCCTGCCCCGGCCAGCTGCCGTTCCAGGAAGCAGCGAGCAGGAAGTGCAGGTCTGTCTACGCGCCTCGGCGGTCAGGCCTCAGGTTACTCGTGCTTGGTTCTTGCCTGGCCTACCCCCTTGTAGCCGGCCCAGGCCAGTCTCTCCAGCCACCATGTGGGCCTCACTGGTCTGCTCCGGCTTCCTCCTCGGCCCCAGAAGCCAGGGACCAAGGTTCACCGCTGAGCAGCGGGCCCAAAACGCAGGTGCTCCCCTCTCCCTTCCCCTACATTCCAACCTGCTCCGACCAGTGAGATCGGGATTGGGGGCGGCCGGCTGGGAGCCAAGGTTGAGAACATGGCTTCAGAGTCAACAAAGCTGCTTTGCATCTCAGTTCAACATTTACTTAGCCTTTGTATGAACCCGGACAAGTCCCTTCGCCCTCTGAGCTGTCGGGAAGGTACTGTGCCCATCTTGTTCATGAGGAGACTGAGGCTCAGAGAGGCATGAGATTTGCCCAGGATCATAACAGCCAAGTGCCAGGATCCAAGCACAGGCCTGCCCAATGCTTGCCAGCCTCTCTGTGGCCCCCCGGCCAGGAGGGTAACCGGAAACGGGTGCCACCTGCCTGAGGCGAGGCAAAGAGCTCCTGCTCCTGGGTCAAAGTCCTCACAGGTGGGTCGAAGCATGGTCCCTGCCTCCTGGGCCTCCTGCCGGGGGGGGGGGGGGCAGCCCCAACAAAGCCCAGGGGTCTGCTGACATGCATTTCAAGCATTTCTTCTTCTTCTTCTTTTTTTTTTTTTTTTAAGATTTTATTTTTAAGTCATCTCTTCACCCCATCGTGGAGCTCGAACTCACTACCCGGAGATCAAGAGTCACGGGCTCCATCCACCGAGCCAGCCAGGTGCCCCTCCTTCCAACTTTCTAACAGGCCTCCCAGGCAAGTCTTATTCTTGTCTAATGGATAAACAGGGTCAGAGAGGTGGTGTGACTTGCCCAAGGCCACAGTGGGGCAGGGATTTCCGGTGTCCCAGGCCCAGTGTCAATCCATGGAAAGTCAGACAGGCTTTCTGCAGCTCCCACGTCCCCCGTTCCCTAGACTGCTCCAGGCTCTCCGGCTCTGACCTCACAGGAGGCGGCTGGACGCCACCTGCACAGACCTGAGTGCCTGAGAGGGCCCCACAGAGCTTGGCTTCCTGGAGGAGGAGGATGGGGGTGCTGCGGGGGCTTGAGTGCCGGCCGCCCACTCAGATGGGCCAGGGGCTAGGCCTGAGCCCATCCCATCCTGGGTCTTGAAACTCTACACTATTCCCTGTATCCCCCCACCCCCCCAAAGTGCCAGCTGGTCGCAAACCCCAACCCGAGGGGAGGCTCTTCTCAGCCGGGATGAAGGAAGAGCAGAGCTAAGGGAGTGTGTTTGTTCCCCATTGCAGCTGTAACTAGCACAGACGCAGTGACTTAACCAATACGAAATTACTATCTTATTACAGTTCCGGCGGTCAGACGCCTGACATGCGTCCTGCTAGGCTAAAATCAGGGCGTCGGCAGGGCCGTGCTCCTCCTGGAAGCTCTCGGTGGAGTCTCTATTCCTCATCTCTTCCAGCTCCTAGGGGCCGTCCACATTCCTTGACTTGCGGCCCCTTCCTCCGTCTTCAGAGCCAGTGACCTCGGGCTGGCTCCTTCCCGTGCCTTCTCCCTGGCTCTCCCCGCTTCGTCTCCCCCCACTGAAGGACCCATGTGATTACATGGAACTCACCGGGATAATCCAGGATAATCTCCCTATTTTAAGGTTAGCAAGCTTCATTGCCCCGTGCCATGCAACCTAATTCACAGGTTCTGGGGATTAGGACAGGGACCTCTTTGGGAGGGGGCGTAACTCTGCCAGCCATACTGTGGATCTTTCGGTTGGGAGAGCAGGCTCAGGGTAAAGGGGTCCACTGGCCAAAACCCCAAGATCGTTGGGAAATGGTTTCTGCCTGTGACCCTGGCAATGCACAACGGGAGCAGGCGGCGTATTCCGTTTCCCCGGGACCGCTGTTAACAAATCATCGCAAACTTAGATGGCCCCAAAGAACAAAAATCCATTCTCGCATCGTTCAGGAGGCCCAGAGTCTGGAATCCAGGTGTTGGTGGCGTTGGGTCCCTCCAGACAATCTGAGGGAGAAACTTCTTACCACTCCCCTTGCCTTGGGCAGCCGCCTGCAACCCTTGGCGTTTCTTGGCTTATACATGCATGCCTTGTGGTCACGTGGCCTTTTCCCCGTCTCTCTCCTCTGGGCATGTCTGTCCAAAGTCCCGTTCTAGGACACCATTCATTGGACTTAGGGCTCACTGTAATCCAGTGCGACCTAGTTTTAACTTGATTACATCTGCAAAAGCCCTATTTCCAAGTGAAGTAACATTCTGAGATTCCCGGGGGGCGTGAGTTTTGAGGGGCTGCTATTCGACCCAGTACAAGTGGTTATATACCAGTTTCAAAGCTGGGCACACTTCTGGGCCTCCCTATAGCCTCTGAACGCCACAGTGCCCTGGTGGGTTCCCCAAGCTGCTTCCTCGTATCCCCTGCTACCCCGACCCGTGGTACCTGGCGCTATCGGGGGACACAGTGTAGATATTTAATGAAAACGGAACCCCACACTGTCTTAAGTGCTGGAGATACACCCCAAAGGTGTCCCTGCCCCAGAGGATTCACCTTCCCTTGGGGAGACAGGCAGAAAGGAAATCAAGAATGCCAGGTGGGGGGCACCTGGGTGGCTCAGTTGGTTGGGTGTCTGCCTTCGGCTCAGGTCATGATCCCAGGGTCCTGGGATGGAGTCCCGGATCGAGCTCCTCGTTCATCGGGGTGTCTGTTTCTCTCTCCCTCTGCACTTCACCTGGCTTGTGCGCTCTTGCTCTCTCTCAAATAAATAAAATCTTTAAAAAGAAAAAAAAAGAATGCCAGGCGGGGTCCTGCAACCTCGCTAAGTGTGCACGTGTGCACCGGTGAGGCTGGGGAGGGGCGGCCCGGGAAGGGACAGCACAGAATGTCTGCAGAGCGTCAGGGGTAGGGAGAGATCAGCTCCGCCCAAGACAGACTCAATCAGAGGAGGGCTGAGAAGAACCATTGGGCTCACAACTCAGGGCTCTGCTGTCCTGGGTAGAGCACCCCAAATCCTACAAATACCTACTTTTGAGAGGGAGTGGCTCTGAGAAGCCCAGAGGAGCTAGCTTTCTCATTTTTTCTGCTGACAAACACGGATTCATCTTCTAACACGCCCCCCCCCAAGCCCATATCAGAAAAATCACGGCTCTGTCATTAGCTTTGAAACAATTTTATTAGAAGGCTGTTTTAAATGACAACTTCCAATTCTTTCTTAATTTGCTTTTTCACAAATTCCAGTTATCGCTAGATTTATATAGAACAATAATTTTTGCATTGATCTTTGCATCCTATTTGAATTGTCCTCACCAGGCCATTCTGGTGGAACGGAAGAGCGGCCGCGAGTCGCAAGTTGACCAGCATTGCTGAGCAGGGGTGGCACCAGCGGCAGGGGGGACCTGGGAGGGAGGCTGCTTCACAGGTAGGGGCGGGATGCTGGCCGCCCTCTCCTGGAGCCCCCACCCCAAACTCACAGTGATACCCCCCTCAGCGCCTTGTCATTCGGAAGGATGAAATGAAGAGATCCTCCCAGCCCAAGAAATGATTTGGACTTCCATCTTCAATGCAACTGAGATTTCTGCCACTCTTCCTGCTCTCTATCGAACCCTCAGATCCTAAGGCTTCCTGGGTGTGAGCCCTGTCCTGACCTGCCCAAGGTCATCTCCCCCTGACCAGGGCCCCTCCCCCCCTGACCTTTTATCTGTCGCCAGTTCCGAGGAATTTCTTTGGACAGACTTGACGTCAGTGTGGCCAGTGGCGGGAAAGGTCACTCTCACGGCCCCTCCTTCCTCTCCCCACCCGGCCTGGAGGGTGTTAGGAAGGTACAATCAACCATGAACATAAATATGAATACAAAATGAACTTGAAAATGACAGGCTATTAATTAAACAAATCTATAAAAATAGTTAGGACATAACTCTGTTCAAATAAATACGAAATAAATAGGCTCCAAGCAGTGTGACACCCGGATCAGTGGAATGTGAGGCTGGTCCCACTTTGCCCCGACTGGGATTGGACACGAATCCCCAGGGGCTCAGAAACAGACTTTAATGCAGTCGGCCAGGCTCTCTACCCCCTTTGTCTTCCCCCTGGAAGCACAGAACTTACACATTTGTCCAGCTTGTCCTTCTGAACCAAACCCTTTGCCCAAAGACACATAATTAAGGCCTTGAACACCTTCTCCTTCTCTCGTTAGGGTGTGCAGTCGCGGGGCAGCGGCTGCCCTTCCCACAGCTCCGTGATGCCCGTGCCCTGCTCTCATTCCTGAGCGGGGACAGGGAGCTGTTCTGAGCCGGCGCCAGTCCTGACAAAATCTGGGGCCAGCTCAGAGCACCTAGACACCCCCAGCGGCAGGGGCAGCAAGGCCTTCCGTGTTGCGGGAGCCAGCACTTGCCTTCCGTGAAGCCATGCACCGGGACGCCAGGCGGCCAATGGAGGGGCTTGGCCCTGCCCCCCGCATGCACACGCACATCTGGGTGCCCATCTGTTGGGGCGCTCGGAAGCCAACAGCAGGGCTCAGATGAGGGTGAGCACAGAAGCCAGACTCTTCCCTCTCCCCGGCATAACCTAGCCAGAGGGGACCCCGTAGGTCAGGAAGCTAGGGCGTGAGGCCCCCACAGACCAAGGGGAGAGGAGTGGGCGCTAACATGGGGAGAGGCCTGGCGGCGCTCCTCCTACCATATTAACACAGCAGCGAGGAAGGAAGCGAGGCGGGCACGGGGTAGACGCCCTGCAGGCCAGAGGGCAGGGCCTGCGGCTGGTGGTCTGGCTGCGAGATGGAAGAACGAAGCCGGCTCTGGGCCCCGCAGTCCGGCAGACACCGTGGGAAATGTCCCGTCCCCGTGCGCGCGTGCCCGTGTCCTGCTGGCCCCTGGAACGGACGTGCTGGCCGGCCAGGGTCAGCAGGACACACGCAGTGGGCCTGCCGGGCCTTCCCCCACTCCCTTGCAGGTGCATCCCAGGCTTTTCACAGCTTGGCTTCAGTCAGCTTAGTGTTGGCACATTCACAGAATGGATGGCTACACATCCCGGGGCCGCGGGCCCAGGATTGGCGAGTCCGCCGGGCGAGGCGGCGCTGCCCCGTCCCGTCACCGCGACTGCACGCCCAGGGTGACCTTCAGGTTCTCGTACACCACGTAGCTGATGCTCACAGCCGGGATCACCTTCATGAAGTTGGGGGCCAGCCCCCGATACAGGCCAAAGGCCCCCTCGGTCCGCAGGATCTGTCTGAAGAGGCTGCTCATGGTCACCTCCGGGGCGCCCTCAATGGAGGCTGTCGTGAGAGAGGTGCCCATCAGGGGTTTGCCGGCTCCTCCCTGGAGCCCACCTGCCTGGGGAGATGGGCCCCTGGGGACCGGCCCAGAACCAGCATTACCTTGGGCCTGCATCCGGGTCCTGACCAGGGCCAGTGGGTAGCTGGCCAGCTGGCCACAGGTGCTGGACATGGTGCCGCAGGCCAGGAGCACGAACACGCCAGGGTCCGCGCTGTTTACCGCGTAGCGCTGTAGCCAGGCGTTCTTGAGCGTCTGGAAGGGGGAAGGGGGACAGGGATGAGCCAAAGTGCCGGTGAGCCCCAGAAAGAGCTTATGAGGCAAGAAGAGACAGGGGTCTGGGGGTGGGGGCACAGTTACTGGATCGCACAGGAGGCATTTCCTTGTCACATGGGATCCTCGAGGCTACGGTAACCCGATTCCCTTGGCCTGCCTGCCCTTTGTTTCTGCTGTCACTGGGAATTCCCGGAGAGGACAGGGAGTGGGCATGAGGCAAGGGCAACACCCCCTTCCCCACCCAGAGAGCCTGACTTCTGTGGTCTGAAGTCTGCTGGGGGCCCAGGGAGCTCTCCTAGCACAGCAGTCTGGTGATCTGCCCCCGAGTCCCTGAGGGTGCAGAACCTGGGGGCTGCCGGGGCAGGCAGAGTGACAGGAGACCCCGGCAGAGAACAGAGGAGCGTGGAAGGAGATACCGTTTGTTTCTTGTTGCAGCCATCCCCTCCCCCCCGTGTCTATCAGGGAGTGAGAACAAGCGGGGGCCTGGCTAGGAGGGGTTTCTGAATCTCTGCTACCGGGTCAAGGGTCCCGAGCCCGCTAGGACCTCACCTCGTAGACGGCTAGGTCTATCCCGGCGTAGGGGATGATCCCCAGCATGTTGGGAACATAGCCTTTGTAGAAGGCGGCCACCCCCTCTCTGGCCAGGATCTTCCTGGCACAGTCCAGCATGCCCGAGTACTGGCCTGTCTTGCGCAGGGCCATCCGGGTCTTCAGAACCTGGAGAACCCAAAAGGAGAGACGGGAGCATGAGCACGGACCACTCGTCCCCCTCAGCCCCGTGTGCACTGCCCGCGCTAGGACCGAGGCGGCCCTCACCTCCATAGGATAGATGCTGCTCTGGGCGATGGCCCCTGCCAAGGACCCTGCCACAAGTCTCTCATGAATCCTCAGAGTCTCCTGGTCACTGCCTACGAGGCGCTTGATCTAGAACAGAGAGCAAATGAACAGATATACCCCAGAGACCAGCACAGCTGCCGCTGCCCCAGGGTTCCTCCCGGAGCCAAGACCCGGTGTCCCTGGCACATCCGACACTGCCCAGAAATAGAAGGAACTGGCCCACACTGTGGCTGGCAGCAGACTGGGGGCTGGACCCAGCCGCCTGCCTCGCCTTGTTGTCCCCTGGGTACAGTGACCGGCTCTAGCTTCCAGGGCCTTAGCAGGACAGGGACCTTGGCCCGGGGAAGCTCAGGAAGCAGCTGACGACAGGCGACTCGGCTGGGGAAGCTGGGTCCTCACCTGCTCATAGGCCATGAATTTGATGGCCGACTCGGGGGCAATTTTGAGGACGTTGATGCCGTTGCCACGCCAGAGGGATTTGGCCCCACCTTCTCGAATCATCTGGGTGAACCCGCCCACGATGCACATGTTGTTGCTGCGGGAGGCGTGGACCTGACGAGGAGGGAAGGAAGAGCGGTCAGAAAGAGCCCCGCGGCCAGGGGGTGGCCATCGTGGGACAGAGAGCTTCTACCGCGGGCCGCTCACCGCTGGCAGCAGGCAGCTCTTGCCTGTCGGGGTTCCGGCGGGTCACTCGGCACTGGGAGAACCCAACACGGCTACCCTAGTTCTTCACAGTGCCCCTACTGTGTGCCGACCACTGTGCTGAACACCCTCGCGGCTGCTACTTTAAACACATTTTTTCAATTGAGCTTTTTATTGTGGAAACATTTCAAACACGCACAGAAGTGCAGAGTGTTACATAACGGGCTTTCATGAACCCACAACCAGCTTCCACCATCATAAAACCACTGATCACTTTAAGGCACATCCCAGGCACCCTCCTCCACCCACGGACTGCTTTGTGTCTCTACAGCATTCCCAGGAATTCGGCGGAGAAAAACAAACTGGGGAGACAATTTGTTCAAGCCCTTTGGTTGTTACAGAGGAATGGAAGTCCTGGCACGAAAATGACTGGCCCAAGGCCACACAGCTGTGAGAGCAGGACCCCAGTCAGGTTCTTTTTTTTTTTTTAAAGATTTTATTTATTTATTTGACAGAGATAGAGACAGCCAGTGAGAGAGGGAACACAAGCAGGGGGAGTGGGAGAGGAAGAAGCAGGCTCATAGCGGAGGAGCCTGATGTGGGGCTCGATCCCATAACGTCGGGATGACACCCTGAGCCGAAGGCAGACGCTTAACCGCTGTGCCACCCAGGCTCCCCCCCAGTCTGGTTCTATGTCCTAAAGCTTTTCTCCCCAAACCATTCCACCTCCCCACTTCCACGAGAGAAGTGAGCTCAAGTGTAACAGGCTTTAAACCAACGCAGGCTCAGGAGGGCAAGACGGGGAGGAAAGGATGGCACCTTTTCTTTCTTCCTTTCTTTTTTAAACCATTTTAGGTAGTGGGATGCCTGGGTGGCTAAGCTGGTTAAATATCTGCCTTCGGCTCAGGTCATGATCCCAGGGACCTTGGATCGAGCCCTGCATGGGGCTCCTTGCTCAGCAGGGAGCCTGCTTCTCCCTCTGCCTGCTGCTCCCCCTGCTTGTGCGCTCTCTCTGACAAATAAATAAATAAAATCTTTAAAAAAATAATTTAAAAAAAAGTTAGGTAGTTAACCTACAGTGCAATCTTGGTTTCTGGAGCAGAACTCAGGGATTCATCACTTCCACACGAGACCCAGTGCTCGCCAACCCAAGTGGATGGCGCCTTTTCGAGCAGGGCTCAGAAACACCAGAGCTAGCACACAAGCAAGGGGCCGTGGGGGGTGACCGCACATGTTCAGGGGACACTGAAGTCCAACAGGGCGTCCTCGTGCAGGCCAATTTCGCAAGCCTGTCCCTGACGTGGGCCTAGCTTATCTCTGCCCTGTGGACGTGGAGTCGGGCGCCCAGCCAAGGTAAAGATGTCTGGGCCAGGCGGGGGTCCTCCCGCACCCCCCCCCATGTGCTGCCGACACAAGATGTGCCCAAGAAGACAGGTTCCTGCCGCCCCAGTTCTCACTGGCTTCACCTGTCCGCATTTCGGCCCTGTAATGTGACCCCCGGCTTTCGTGCCGCGGAAAAGATGAATACACTACGTGCAAAAGGACACTTAGACCTGGATCGTCTGCTGCCCTTGTCTGAGCAATAATTCCAATCTCATTTATTGGGTTAGAAAAGGGTGAGCCCAAAGAGCACAAGACAAAGGAGGAGAAAACCGACCCACTGAGGACCCGCGGGGTGGAACCCAGGTGGTCCGAGGCCTGTTTTCCTACGCACCTGCATGAGCACCTTGAGTCGGTCCAGGGGCGCCGTGCAAGTTCTGGATACAGCCCCCGCCCCGCCTCCAGCCACCAGGTGTCTCCACCACATCCCCGTCTGCCTTTCCTCCACCGTGAATTCATCGGGGACCGTCAGATTCTCACCCACATCAAAGATCTGCAAGGAAGAGCAGGAGAGATTTAAACAAGCAGGCTTCTGACGCTTGTGGCCACGCTGCTGGCAGCCAGCCAGGTCCGGAACCTGGCACCGTCCAGAATGGCCAGGCCCCAGGGGCCACCCAGATAGTGACAGTGCCCCGGGCCCAGTCCCGTTCACCGTGTGGCGATGGCACAGCTCTGATCCCTGCCCGAGCCCTGCAGAGGCCCAGGGAGAGACTGGAGCGCGGCTGGAAGAAAGCGGTTATAAAACCATTTGGACAGCCTTGTAGATGCTTGCCCACAGCTCCTGCAAGAACAGCTTACAAAGGCATTTCAGCTGAGGCTCACCAGACGGCCTGAACTGAAAGGGCCAAGTCAGGGGTAAAAATTCTGAAACCCGATGTGTAACCAGATCACGCTGGCAGAACATTGCACAAGGCCTCGGCAAATATCAGAGGGCTGCGATGCCTACGTAACAGCCGCTCTCCTGGGCGGCATCCCGCCTGCTCAGAGCCAGCCCTGCTCTGAAGCCTGGAGCACTGCACCGAGTTTCAGCCAGCTGGACAGCCAGGGGTGCCCTGAGGGTGAGGTCCTGCCCTGGGCACTGCAGGAGACTGACCAGAGGCGCGCCCCCGGCCTCCCCTCACGGAGCGGACGGTCTGGGGTGGCTAAGACCGCAAATGGGGTGGTTGTACCCCAAATGAAAGGGCTTGCAGGCGGGGGGTCAACATGGCCGCGACCAAGGAGGTGTGGATGTGTCTTTCTTAACAGCAGCACTGACAGGGATGAAAAGGCAGCATGTACAGGACCGTGGGGACACTTCTTTTGACAGAGAGAAGGGGCACAAAAAATAGGGTGCTGGGGGAAGAAACTTAATGGCCCTATTTGTTCTAGTAGGAGAACCCCTGCTGCCCAAGGTGCATGCGGCTTTGGGAGAATGAGGAGGAGCGGGCAAGGGGTGTCTGGAGTGGACCCCGAAGGACAGGCAGCACGTGGGGCAGGAGGGCATCCGGGGCAGAGGGAACCCCGTGGCTGGGAAGGGGCCAGGCCGCTCAGGCTGGCTGGTGTGGGGGAACGGAGGGCACACATGGAGGGCTCCGTGGGGCTGGCGGAGGGATGGAGTCTCGTGGTGAAGAGGAGGCAGGCCGAAAACCGCACTCTCACCCCCACGCCGGGATTGGGGGGGATGCCTCGGGAGCGGACACGTGAATGGAGGAGGGAGAAAGCGCCTTCCTGCCCCAGGGCACGGGACTCACCGTGGAATGCTTCCAGTACAGGATGATCTCGGGGATGTTTTCCACGGGGTGCAGAAGGTGGTAGTCTCTCCACTCGTTCCAGTCAATGGTCATCGTGCCATTTTTATCCATGCTGCAAGACAAGCGCATGGTCGGTTGCCCCCGGGTAAACAGGCCCGCGTGTCAGCTGCACTCCCCCCTCCAGGCGAGCCCAGGGCAGGCGCTGGGCCACCAAGGAAACCACGGGAGGGGCCTCTGCCCCAGTGAAGAGGCCAGGTGGCTCCACACCCCACTTTGCATGAAAACGGGAATACAATGGCCCACAAGAACCCCGTTCTGATCAGGCACAGAGGTCAAGGAGGGAGGGAGTCACCAGGGTGACACGGATACTTACTAGGTGACAGGGCCCCAGAAGTGGCCCGTTCGTATTCTGACAGACAGACAAAGGAGGATGCAGAGGAGAGAGGAGAAACACAGATAAGTGCTCTAAGCAGATGTTAGCAAAGCAGGCACACACCACGACACAACGCCCAGGGAGCCGTACAAGCGGCAGCTGTCCCTGACCGGCCGCTTCCGGCCCCCGGGATCTGGAAAGGCGCAGGCAGGAGAGGCAGCGCTCCTGAGGCGAATCTGCGTGGTTTCCTGGCAAAGCCACTACGCTCTCCCCCGGGACCAGGGCTCCCCTGGGCGCTGTCTTGGGGCGGCACGTCTGATTACAGGGTGGAGAAAAGTCAGCATTTTCAGGGAGAAGTCCACCCTACGCGGGCAACTGCCACCTGAGCCCCTTCCTCTTCCCCACCAGGCAGAGAGGGTGCTCCTTGCTTGCCTTTCACCCACTTGAAATCCCCCCAACTAGTCTTTTCTCTTCACGGGTCACCGGTGAGCGGGCACACTTCCAGGTGATTCTTGACTCTGGCCCGGACTCAGGGAGTGGCTGCTCCTGGGGAGGGGCTCCCTACTCGTGGCGTCAAAACACCAGAAGCCAAAGTTCAGAGAAACAGGGTCAATACAGTGAAGGGCGCCACGTGGTTGATCCAAGAACCTTTCTTTCATCACACGCTTGTTCAACCAAACACAGAGGCTGACAAAGCTCTCACCTCTTGAGAATCTTTTCCGCCTGCTGTTCAGATATCTTGACCCCCAGGTCCCGCAGGGACTGCATGATTTCCTGAGCATCGATCCGTCCTGCAACAACAAAGGCTTCAGCGGGGGGCCAGGCCCACGAGAGGCCTGAGACCAAGGGGGGCCGCTGGCTCTGGAGGCAATGCTCACCATCATTCTTCTTGTCCAAACTCTTGAATACCAGCCTCAGCTTCTTCTCGTGATCTTGGAGATAATGGACAAACTCTTCAAAGTCGAGCTGCCCATCGAGGTCTTTGTCTCCAGCCTGCACAATTTTCTATAAAACAAAAGTTAAGGTTTCGTCCTTGAGTTCGTGCCCCAGCGCTTCCTTGTTCCTCATGGCGCCCCGTCCCCAGGAAACAACTGAGGTCGAGATGCTTCCTCTGTTCCATTCCCAAAGCCACCACTCGGCTCCCTGAGGCCTGGCTAGAACCCAAGCAAGAGCCCACCTAGCTTCCCTCACAAGTGCAGAGGAAAAAGGCACCCCCAGGGAGGCGCCCTTCAGAACAGGCCAGCAGTGGCCGGCCTGGCACTTTCTCATTCCAAGTGTGCTGAAGACCGACTTGTACAACCAAGGTCAGCCATGCGGCTCCCCGGTGGCGGTGTCCCTGGCGCCAGGCCTCTGCCCGCCTGCTCTCTGCCCAAATGTATGGACGGCCTTGGGCGCTTCAGATGCCATCAGGAATGCTGCAGCTTGCTCTTTTTATCCCTACCAGTGGCACTGGCCCAAGAACAAGTGCGTGACCAGGTTAAAGGTATGGGGGCAGAGACGCTGCCAGGGGACCCCGGGAGGAGCCAAGGGGGACTCTTCTTGGGCGTGGGCACAGGCTTGATGGCACCACCGGCCTCTGATCCCAGGGGAGCCAGATGACATAACCGACCTCGGCTCCCTCGACCAGGTACCGAAAAGCAGGCCAGCTCTTAGTTTCCTGACCCATGAAGGCTTGAAGAGACCCCTTGAACAGAGCTCCGTGCCTGCCCTTAGAGCTGAACTTTGTTCGGCAGTTGCAGTTCTGCGTGCTCAGCGCCTGGAAATTCTCCCCAGATGAATGAGCCCTTGGCCTGTGCCACGGGGCCTGCTACACACTTTACCTCTAGTACCCTGCCAAACCCCCTCCAGCAGCTCTAGGAGGCAGGTACTGTCATTCCCCCCATTTTTCGAGAGAAGAAAACAAGCTCAGAGAGGTTAAATAATTTATCCAAGGTTATACAGCTAGGGAAATGGTGGGCGGCATTCAAGCTGGGCCTGTTAGACTCCAGAGCCACCTCCCTGGAGATCCCACTGCCGCCCTTAAAGTTAATCTCAGGAAGGTGGGTGACACACATGAGTCACTGCAACCCAGCAACACCCCAAAATCTGGACTGAGAATCTCCGAAGGAAAATGGTCATCGTCTTCCTGTGTTGCCCAATTCTCTCGGGGAGAAACAGGTTCACTCGTCACAAACCAACATGGCTTTAAAAGTCTCTGAGCCACTGGGTGTGGACATGGATGGACCATTGGCTAGCTGGTGCTCTCCAATGATCATGATCGTTGCCACTCTCTGAACCACCCGATGGCCCTTTGTGACTGTTCAGGCACTAAGGGTACTAGGAGGAGGCCTGGACAGATACCATGTCACCTAACATGATCCAAAGAACAACGCCGGGGGTGTGGCTGGAATGTGAGACAGAGGCTGGTACATATTTTATCTGCTATCTGGAGTTAACTTCCTGCAGACATCTGTGCTCTTGGCCAAGAATGGTACAAATTACATATAGGGTTATCATTCTAGATTTATGGCAGGAGTGGAAATAGAATCCAGGAGGCGAATGTTAAGCACAGAGCTCTTTGGTATCTGGCCTGCTCTGCCACCAACGCAGTCCATGTGCCTTAGTGGGGTGGGTGGGTGCCTTGTAACACAGAAAACCCAAGGATGTGTTCATTGCAGCTGATTTCAAAGATATTCTCAAGGTCCCGGCCTCTATCTCAGAACCAGCGGGCCTACTTTCTGTCTCCTTCCTAGGATATGCTAATCACCATTCCTGGCACACCACCTGACCTCATGAGCAGTGGGGGACAGCATGAGATCTGATTAACAGAGAAGTCAGGGTGCCCCTTTAGGAGGCAAGGGGCCCCCCACAGGCTCTGGAGCCATTTCCCTATCTTTAAAATGTCATGATTTCTGCTGCCTACCTGCTGCCAAGGGAAGTCTGGGAAGGCTCCCCCTCCCCAGGGCACAGCCCTGCCAGCTCCAACTCCTAGGCCTCCAACAGAAGCTTCTCTGCCTCTCCTCCCCCAGCTCTGAGAAACGGCCCCACAGTGGCTGGACTGTGCCCCCCTTCTCGGACCTGTACTTCTCTGGAACATCCCCCCCCCCCCCCCCCCCCCCCGCCAATCCCTGACAAAAGAATTCCTTTCCATCTCCCACAGGTATCTTCCCAGTAATTCGGGCCTTCCTTGGAAGTCATATGAAAGCCAGTCATTCCCGTGACGTGACATAACCCTTTCCCGGCTACAGCCACATGACAACTGGGGAAAGAACTTGCACATTTCAGACATTCTTTCCCTTCGGCGGGGTTGCGGGGGAGGGGGGGGCGGACAACAGCTCGCGCACGCGCACCCTCTACCACCACGCACGCATTCACTCGCCCGCCGCCGCTCCAGACCTGCTTCCACTGGCGGTAGGTGGAGAACTCCTGGGAGGGGATGAAGACGCTGAGTTTGAAGATGGACTTGAGCTCGGCGGGAAGCCCCTTGGACTCGAAGTACTGGAACTCGGTCTGGGTCTCCCCGATGAGCGGCACATAGAGGCACAGGCAGAGCATGCTGACGGCGAGCCGGGCGCGCGCAGCAGCCGCTGGGGAGCCAGGGAATGCTGCCCGGGCCGCACGCTCGCCCCAGAAAAGCCGGCGCGCAGCTGTCATTGGCTGCTCAGGCCCTGCCCTTTTACTTAATTGAGAAAAGCCGGCCCAGGGGAAGTCCTGCCCACAGCCAATCAGCAGCGGCCCCCGCGAGGAGGCGGCGATTGCTCAAGTGGAGGGGTGTAAAGATCAGGACTGACGTCACGGGCGCCCCGAGTTAACTCTTCGGAAGCAGGCCGAGGGAGAGTTCTGTCCCAGCGAACCTTCACCCTCCGCTGCCTAGCCCTCTAGAGGAACAAACAGCCCTCAGCACAGTTTTTCCACAAGGTCCCCAAACGCGTCACCCAATACAATGGTTTTCTCCGCTTAGTAAATCATTCCCCACAGAAAAATAAGTGCATGTACAGGCTGAGTCGCTGCTCGCTGGAAAGGGGCCCCGTTCAGCTGTGAGGGCACGAGGCGGCAGGGGCTGCCTGGGAGCCGGGTGCCCAGCCATCCTGGAAGTGGCCCCGTGGAGGGCTCGGGCTCAGGCTCATTCATCCGCAGGGGCGCTGCCACGGAGCGGGCTGAGCCCTGGACGCGGGCTGCCTGGGCCACGTGGCCTTCCAGCTGGCTCCAGTGACCTTTTCCAGGCCACTGTGCAATGTGAGCACCTCAGAAGCAACCCATTCCCCGGCAGGCTTCCCCTGCGGGTCCTGCAAGCACCCAGGAGCTGACATCATGGGGGCAGAAAGGACCCCTCGCTAAAGGCGGTTGTATGGAAGGACTCCCCAGAAGCATCAATCTGGGGTCAGCCGGACCCTCACGTGACTCCAGACAGCCTTCAGAGCCCACTCTCAGGACACTTCAAAGTTCAGTATAGTCCTAGCTTTCTGGCCTAGGTCTGTGCTATTCAGGAGGGACGTTTTAAATTTTTAATTAATTACATGAAATAAAAAAAAATTCAGTTCCTGAGTTGTGTGACATTTCAGGTACTCCACAGCCACATGGACTCACCGAGCATTTCCATCACACAAAGTTCTACTGGACAACACGGCTCCAGAACACCCCTTTGACGTGAGGGTAAGAGAGAATCTCAGGTTCTGGAAAGTCAGGTTTGGGTCATCACTTAAGGGTGATCCTCTCCAGGCCGGCCTCCCATCTCCACATCATCCCTGTCCCACGGAAAATGTCAAGGGATTCGTGCTGCGGAGGCAGACCGCGTCACAAAGATGTTTCTTCTATAGTGCGCCGCTTCCTAATATAGACTAAATCTCACTACCAGGATGGATAAAAATGGATGGTTATAATCTGGAAATCACCAAAGTACAAGGACTTTCTTAATTTGCTAAAAAGCTTTTTCTTAAGAACTAGAAAAAGGGATTTTTAAAATAAGATGTTGGGTGGGGCGCCTGGGTGGCTCAGTCAGTTAAGCGCCTGCCTTCAGCTCAGGTCACGATCCCAGGGCCTGGTATCGAGCCCTGCATCCAGCCCCACTTCGAGCTCCCGAATCAGTCGAGTCTGCTTCTCCCTTTCTCTCTCCCTCTGCCTCTCCCCCTGCTCGGGCTCGCTCGCGCTCTCTCTCAAATACGTAAATAAAATTAAAAGAAAAAAAGATGTTGGGGCGCCTGGCTTGCTCAGTCAGAAGAGCAGGTGACTCGATCTCTGGTTTGTGAGTTCGAACCCCATGCTGGGTGTAGAGATTAAATAAATAAAACTTAACAAAAATAATGAAGTAAGATGTTGATGCTTAAATACAGCATTATGGAACATTTTGGTAACTTACATGACATTTCAGCCCTTCTAAAAGAGATCTGATGATGAGTCTGTAGAGACAGGTCTTGGGCTACGCTGGGGAGGATCCGATGAGGATCCAGAGACAGCCCGGATTATCCAGATTTCTGCTCAGCCTCC
Source organism: Ursus arctos (assembly GCF_023065955.2). NCBI lineage: Eukaryota > Metazoa > Chordata > Mammalia > Carnivora > Ursidae > Ursus > Ursus arctos. The sequence continues at coordinate 53,424,158 of NW_026622852.1, read as the reverse complement.
TCCTAAGTCCATGACACTGATCTATCTTTTCAACTGCCCCATCTAGAATTCCTGGTTCAGGGCCGTATTCATGTACAACTTATCTCTGCTACTGGGGTCCTTGAAGGCAGGAGGCCATGGTTTCAAACCTCTGTACCTTGACTTGGTCGTGGAGGGTGCTGATATATCAGCTTCTGAACGAGTGAGGCCAGTGGCAGGCCTTTACGACCCCAGGAAACAAACACGACCACTCTCGATGAAGACCGAAAATGTGCTTTTCTGAGTGTCTGCAGTTGTCAAGGTGTTTTATCCACCTCAACAAGATCATGCATTATTTTTTTCATTTTAGGAGGCTTACATTTAGGGGCTCCTGGGTGGTTCAGTCAGTGAAGCGTCTGCCTTCAGCTCAGGCCATGATCTCAGGGTCCTGGGATCGAGCCCTGAGTTGGGCTCTCCACTCGGCAGGGAGCCTGCTTCTCCCTCTCACTTGCCCTCTGTGCTCTTCCCCCTCTCTCTCAAATAAATAGATAAAATCTTAGGAAAAAAACAAACAAACGAGGTTCACATTTATAGGGGCGCCTGATGACTGGCTCAGTCAGTAGCGCGTGGGACTCAACCTTGGGGTCTTGAGTCTGAGCCCCATGTTGGGTGGAGAGATAACTTAAAAATAAAAAAAAGGGGGGTTCACATTTATACATAAAAGAGCTAAATTTTGAAATGCTGATCTTCCTTTGTTAAATTATTCATGTTTGCCTCTGAAACAAAAGTAAGTTAGAGAGATGCTGAAATATCTCATTTCGGTGACGACTGCAGTCATTTCAATACAATATGGCCGACATTCTGACTGAAAAAAAAATCTGTTCAACTTGGAGATGTTTGTTACCTAATAAACTGCATTTTTCAAATATTTTTGGTAAACATACCTGTACCACTGAATTTTTCTTTGTGTACCACTGAGCTTTCTGATGTATTTATAGAACAAACATGAGAAGAGGTTCAAGGGCAATACCAAATAAAAGTAAAACCTACACTCAGTACTTCGGGAGAAACTTACTAAAGCATTATCAGATAAGAGCAACTGTCTTCTAGGAAAAAAAACAGGATGAAATTCTGATTATAACAAAGCTCATTACTCATTACCAATGGTATCATGGGGTCACGAAATGTCCTCCGAAAAGCCCTGCGTGTGCTTGTTAAATGTTATTTTACAATGCTAACGTTAATTCTAGTCCAACGTTAATTTTAAGGGTTCCAACGTATTTTTATTGTGCAACTGACAGGGAGTCTGTAGAGACTCAGAATGAATTCATTGGACAAACTGGATTTGGTGTTTATTTATTTAAACCACCCCTCCTCCTGAGTCTCACAGGTCACGCAGAATTCCACTTGCACAAAGACACTGGAAATCCTCTGCCCAAGTGAGCCAATCTCTAGGCACCTGGGATCCCCAGTAAGTGCTGTATCCCTGGGGTGAGAGACAGCGGGGCCCAGAGGGGCTCCTGGGGTCGCCTCTTAATCTGAGATGAGCAAGCAGACTTGGAGAGGTGACCTCGTTCGCCCAGGCCCTGGAGCCTGTTGGCAGCAGGGCTGAGCCTCACCCGGGACCCAGCTCTCGTTACAGCCACGTAAAACGGCACCCAAACCCGATACTGCCAAAAAGATTTTAGAACTCGGTTTCCAAAGAAAGCCTGTAAGCCTGACGTGGAGAATTACAGTAAGCAATACTTCATATTGAAAGGCGGCAGGTGTGTGGGAAAGGTGTGACCCGAGCAGGTCCGGGCTTAGGCTTAGCTAGAAACCAACACAAAAGCCGATCCGTGTTACAGCTTCTGACCGCGCAGAGGGGAAATACCACTAAGAAAGCCTAAGGCGAGGTTCGTGTTCGGTTCCTCATGATTCACCCCAGCCCACGCTGTCCCGTGTTGTCCCTCTCCCCGTCTGCCGGCTACCACTCTTTTCTGCCCTTTTTCCTTATTCTAATTCTGTCATCCAGATCTACTTTCGCCGGTCTCTTCTGATGTCCATTCCTGTGACAACTAGCATGCAGAGCCAATGACAGCATGTCTAGATCCCTGACGATCTAGTGCTATCGGGTTCCATTTCTTCCGTTAAGGTCGAAGTTCCTCTCCCGGGCATCTTGTCCCCCTCGAATCTGCCAATGCCACCACAAGCCGTCCCTGTTCCACCACGCTGGTTCATGCCCCAGAACAGGTGTTTCCCGTCAGTGCTGAATGCCATGAGTAAGAACAGGGCAGGTGGAGTACCTTTGGGAGTGTGGCATTAGGTCATAAGGTATCTCCCCCCTCCTCTGCAATGACTCAGACCAAGCCAAAAATATTAATATGCGAAGGAGCCCTGCCAGCATCCGGCTCTTCTAGCCCCGCCCACCCGTAAGGCTCTCGAACCTCACTGGCTGCGGCGGCCGGAGTGTCATTTGATGATCGGGTTGCCATGACAGCCCAGTGTAGCCGGTTTCCAATGAAACCTGCCTACACTTGGCAATTAGACACACAATGAGCAAAAAATTCTCTGAGCTTCTGAGAAGACGGCCCCTCAGGATTTGCGAGCTTGAATGCCGCTGAGGGCGCCTCTCACTCCACACTAATGGCTTTCTTCTGCAACTGCAGATTAACTGTAAGCCAAAGATAAAGGGGAAAACTGGAACAGTTCCTAGAATAAAAGCCTGCAGGAACCTGACTCACTAGCAGACGTATTTCAACGGGGGAAGTGAGAGCAAAACAAAGTAGTGTGGCTGGAGGCCTGGGAAGCAGAGGGCCAAGGGGGACGTGTCTATAAGGTTTCTGCAGCGTTCTCCTGAGGGAGACAGCGAGGCCAGGTCCCCTTGGCCACTCATCACAAACCCCAAACCCCACCTTTCAGAGTCACTGGAGCTGGCGGGCAAGGCCACATGCTGCAGAAACACGCTATTCCGACTGTCGGTTTATCCGCAGAAATGCTCCTGGTATTCCCAGGTCTTGGTTTATCTGCTTTTAAAGAGTCCACACTGCCCAGATGTGCTTGCTTTCTTGCTTCAAACCAAACCGGCTGATCTGTCTTTGCCCCCCCCCCCCAATCTGACCCATCTCTCTCCTGGGGAGCATGGGTTACTGAAAGGTATGGGTCTCCGGCCCAGCCCCATGGCCCCTGACTGGCAGGCCCGGAGTGAAGCTGTTCAGAACAGAAAGTCCTGATGTGAGGCCACCCAGGGGGAGGGCTGGCAAGAGGTGCCCGGATGAGTTTGGGAAATGGAGCAGTTTAATTATTAAAGTCCAAAGTAGGTGAATTTAAAAGGGAGCCAGCCAATCTCTTGATGCCTTGGCCATAAGGTAAGCAGGTCTGGAAATAAAAAATCTTCACAAAGGAGAGCGCCACTGCCATTTCTGAGCTCATCCCAAGAAGACGGAAAGGTAGAAAATGACATGGCTCGAAGCACACCTCAGGCAGAACACAGACTCTGAGATCCACGCCGACCAGAATGTGCGGGCGGGGGCGGGGCGGGACCGGACAGACAGACGGCCAGGGACACATGTACACTGAGGCTTCTCCTCCAAGCTCACACCTAAATGCCCACAGAAGCTATTACGTCAAAAGACCCTCACACTCAGCAAAGGATAACCAAACATTTAATTATTTGATGTAGCAATTCAACTCAAGCAACATTTTGGGGGAATCTACAATATGCCAGGCACAGGGCAGAACCTCTCTCCCTCTTCTAGTTGATTTTTATCCTGAGGAGAATAGATTCTAAATAACCAAAACTCAGGCGGTCAGCAAGGTCGCCCCTAGCGCAGGCAGGAGAAAGCCCAGGCGAGCTGCACTTTCCATTCTAATCCCGAGAACGCGACCAGTCCCGTTAAAACCGCCTTCTTAAGGTAAAGTGAGGCAGGTACAGGGCAAAGTTCCACACAGATTAGGGGTGAAATCTCACCTCTACCCCTCTGTAACTGTTTAATCCTGGGCAAATTACTCAACCTTTCTGCACCTGTTTCCTCATCCATGAAATGGGGGTGTTACCACTTACCTTGGCTCTGCTGAAGATGACGTGAGATAACCCACACTCAGAGCATGAGACTAACGGAAGGCTCTGGCACTCAGCAGACCCGCAGGCCCACGAGGGGCACTGGCCTCTGTACCTGGAGATTCCAGCCTTTTCTCTGACTCCTCCTCCCACTGCCTTCCTTGCAGACCCAAGGGCAAGGGGTCTGACCTTAGGGATGCAGGACAGGCTGGCCCTCCCCAGCTCCAGGCAGCTGGGTTCAACTTTGAAGATCCTCCCTGCATTGTTCAGACAGGCTAAGACATAAGACACACTCTCATCGTTTGTCTCTTCCTTTCAAATGGCTTTCTGGGGCCAAACTGACACATCCTAAGTTAAATCGTCTATTGCCTTCAACCTTCCTTTCCCAAACGGCCACACTGAAGCAGTCACGGTAGGGTGATTAAGCTTTTACCGGGGCCACAGGAAGATTCTAGACTGAAGACTTGGGCTTCTTCATTGTCTAACACTTCTCCCCAGCCTCCAACACCAAACTGATTGATTTCTAAGTCCTCTCTTCCTCCCCACACTCCAGTTTTTTCCAGGAAACGGATCCTAGACCAGCCCCTAAAGTAGGAGGTCCTCCTGAGTTTGCCATTACCTTAGGAAACTGCTCTGCAGGTCCGACCACCAGCAAAATGGTGGGTCTCTTTTCCGTGGCCTCAGCCCTTCGGTCCTGTTTCCCCAAAAAGCTTGACATCTGGTCTCCCCGAGCTGGAGCCGGGGTGCCTCTGACTTCAGTATTGTTCCCCTCTCTGGAGTCTTGGCACCCAGCCCTGGGGAGAAAGCTGGACAGAAAATGCCACAGCATCTGCAGCATTACGGCTTCCTCCCAATGTCGCCGGCGGTGACTGTTCACTTTTGAGGAGGGATGTGACCACAATACCAAGGATCTCTGGCTACGCGGTGGCTTGGAAGGCTAGCCTGGGGAGCTGTAGGGCCGGAAGCTCTGCATGCAGTGGCCGTCTCCTGCTTTTTCAGATTTGCTAGCACTGCTGTCCTGCCTGGCCTGAGAAGTAGCTCACTCTAAGAGAGCCCTGCCGCCGGCTTGCTGGCGATGAGGGAGCAGCTGGCGCTTCTTCAAGAAAAACTCACTTTTGCAGGTTGACGGTGATCAAATGTGTGGCTTTTTTTTTTTCAAAAAGGAAAAAAGCAAAAGCCCAACTGATCTCTCCTGGAGGCAGAAGCAACTTGGAGCTCCCAATTATTCAGCAGTCCTCGCTCCGCTAAAGATCATCACACAAGCGAGGACCCGAGCCCCCCGTCCGCATTCTCACTGCAGCAGGGCGCGGCCAATCACCTCGGCCGACACTACGAGTTCATTATCCCAACCAGCAACGTCCCTCCAATCACAGGCGGCCGATCCCTGCACGCGGCCGGCAGTTCTGCAGGGAGGTGCTGATGGCAACCTCCAGCCGAGCCTCCTAGCTCACAGAATCCTCCCTGCCCTGCAGCCCCGCAGGGGCCCCACTTCCTCCTCTCCGCCTGCGAGTTTCCGGGACCACGTTCACCATCAAGGTTAACCTGCTCAAGAGACCCTGGCAACACTTCCTAACACGTCTAGCAACACTCTTCTTTGCTCCATTATCCCATTCTCAGCAACTGTAAGGAACACAATGCACGCCGTACCGGCTACTTATTCTCCCGTGTCTTCCCTACACCATGCGCTGCTTGGGGACAGGAACCAAGTCACATATCTTTCTACCCCTAGGACCCAGAACCAGGCACAGATGGAGTCTGTAGACTGGACTGAGTCGGTGATCATGAATGCAAGGGAATTAATCTTTGGTCATCTGTTTCTTAATTTACTAGCTGACAAATGCAATGACCAGTATCCCTCACAAGAGTAACCCTTTGATACAAGGTTCACAACTACTATCTTAAACACACAAACACTGGGGGCTCCTGGGTGGCACAGTCGGTTGGGCATCCCGACTCTTACTTTGGGTCCGGGTGGTGTTCTCAGGGTCAGGAGATGGAGCCCTACAACAGGCTCTCCCTCCCTCTGCCCCTCCCTGCCCAAAATCAATCAATCAATCAATGTTAAAAAAAAAAAGGCAACAACAACAACAAAACATAAGCATGAGACAAGTTTGAAAAAATGTGTTGGAGAGAGTGGAGGGAAGCCTACACCCTCACCTTCTGCTGTGAGACTGTAAATCAGCAGGACCTCTCCAAAGAGTAACTCAGTCCCGGCTTCCCAACCTGTTCAAAGTACAAACCCTCTGACGCAGCAATTCCACCTTTAGCAATTTATCCTGCAGATATATTTGCACATGTGGGAAATCACATATACATTTATATGATACATATGTGATAAAATTTAAGGATATTACGTTTTATCAAGCAGCCTTGTTGATAATAGTGCAAGTTTGGAAACAATTTCAAGCCCTTTACAAGAGTGGGGAAGATTCTGGCACACCCATACAGCGCAACCCTAGAATAAGGCATCTCTATCTACTGTTACGAATGACTTGAAAATATCTTTTTAAATGAGAAAAGCAAGGTGCAGAAGAAAGGGGATAATATGCTGCCATTGATTTCTCAGTGTGCATGTGACAAATATCTCTGGAAAGACACACTAAAAATTGAAGAGCTGGTTTGGGGCCCCTGGAGGTTCGAGGGGAGAAAGGCAGGTGGGAAATTTATTTTCAATGAATAGCCTTAGATCTTGTGACACTGAATCATGTGCATATATGACCAGGCATGCATACACATGTACATGCTTACAATTACTTAAAAAGAAAACATGAGAAGTGAAAGCAAGATGGCCAAGCTTGGTCTGAAAGCTGAGGGGCCAGGGTCAGTTGCCCTCTCAGTGGACACACAGAATGACCTTATCTCGAAGCAGTTCTGTGCACTGACTAGGTGTATGGTCTTTGGAGCCAGACCCCAGGTTTAAATCCTGGCCATCATTTACTCTTGGTGTGAATAATCTTGGGTCAAGTTACTTTAGTTGTCTGTGCTTTAATATCTGTATGTGCAACATGGGGTAGTAAAAGAACGGTACTGTTCCTTCATAGAATTCGGTAAAGACTAAATTAGATAATTCTCTCCCTCTGCCCCTCCCCCTTTAAAAATAAATAAATCTTTAAAAAAAAGAGAGAGAGAGAACAGTACATACTAGCTTTTTTGTTTGTTTGTTTTTTAAAGATTTTATTTATTTATTTGACAGAGAGAGACAGCCAGCGAGAGAAGGAACACAAGCAGGGGGAGTGGGAGAGGAAGAAGCAGGCTTCCAGCGGAGGAGCCCGATGTGGGGCTCGATCCCAGAACACCAGGATCACACCCTGAGCCAAAGGCAGATGCTTAACGACTGAGCCACCCAGGCGCCCCTAGCTATTTTGTTTTTTAAAAAGATTTTTAAGTAATCTCTACACCCAACATGGGGCTCGAACTCACAACCCGGAGATCAAGAGTCACACGCTCTACTGACTGAGCCAACCAGGTGCCCCCATACGAGCTATTATCATTATCTAGAAAATCATTGTGAGTTCATGCAATTAAGTAGTTTTAATACCAAAGAAGAGTCAGCCCAGAGCCCCAAACCTTAACCAAGTAATCCTTTCATGAAGATGGATCTGGTTTTTAGGCACCGAGGGTCCGGTGCATTGGACATGGTGGTGTTTTGGGCCCCCATCCGCACACACAAAAGAAATCCCTTATGTAGGAGATTACTGGCGGTTCATTTAATGGACTCTTCCATCCCATGGAACTGAGTGAAATCTCGGGGGCTTCCAGCCAGGATGGAATAGGAGGGACTGACTCACCTTTCTGCCCACAGGCAACAAAAGACAGGGACTCCTGAGAGATCCGCACAAATGAGACAGGCCCTGCAGCTGCCCCAGCTTCCGGGCTGAACTTCCAGGCTCCAGTGCACGCAGTGGGTACCCAGGCAGAGCCCAGCAGTCCGCCCATGCTGAAGGCAAGGCGCTGGGTGGGCCAGGGAGGCCAGGGCAGCCAGAGCAGGACCTGCAGAGACAGCAAGCTCTGGGGAGCTGCCGAGGGTGCCCTAGAGGCACGATACATGCATGTGAGGTAACTGTCCAAGGGTGGCAAAAAAAACCACCCAAAGGCATCCTGTTCCCACCAGCCAGAGAGGAAAAACCTCATCAGATTTGGGGGCGCGGGGTGTCAGGACGGGTTTGTAGAAGGCTTTCCCTCAGTAGTGGGGCAAAACTGGCCCTAGGCGAAATGCTGTTCTGGCCCCACGAATAAAGCTTCAAGCAGCAAGCCGTGAAAGGGTCAGATGGTTTCCAAATAACCACATTCCAGAAAAAAGCTTAAAAATATTCATAGGAGTATGAGAATATGTAGCACCCAGCAAGATAAAATCCAATAAAAAAATTAACAGGAATGCAAAGAAGCAGGAAATGACCCATAATGAGGACAGAAATCAAGCAGCTGAAACGGACCCCAAAATGACATGCACAGGACGCCTGGGTGGCTCAGTCGGTTAAGCATCTGCCTTCAGCTCAGGTCATGATCTCCTGGTCCTGGGATGAGCCCCATGTGGGGCTCCCAGTTCAGCAGGGAGTCTGTTTCTCCCTCTGCCTCTCCCTCCCTGCGCGTGCTCTCTCTCTCAAATGAATAAGTAAAATCTTTAAAAATCTTTTAAATAGAAGTACAGTTCGTCCTTGAACAGCGCAGAAGGTTGAGGCACCAATCCCTGAACAGTCAAAAATCCACTTCTGACTCCCCCAAAACGTAATAGCCTCCTGTCGGCCAGAAGCCTTACCGATAACATCAACAGTCGATTAACACACATTTTGTATGTTATATGTATTATGTACTGTAGTGTTACAATAACGCTAGAGAAAAGCAAATGTTATTAAGAAATTATGAGGAAGAGAAAATACATTTACAGCACTATATATACATATATATATATTTTTTTTTTTTTTTCAAAAAAATCCACGTGGGGGCGCCTGGGTGGCTCAGTCATTAAGCGGCTGCCTTTGGCTCAGGGCGTGATCCCGGTGTTCTGGGATCGAGCCCCGCATCAGGCTTCTCCGCTGGGAGCCTGCTTCTTCCTCTTCCACTCCTCCTGCTTGTGTTCCCTCTCTCACTGCCTGTCACCCTCTCTCTGTCAAATAAATAAATAAAATCTAAAAAAAAAAAAAAAAAAAAATCCACATAGAAGTGGGCCCGTGCAATTCAAACCCATATTGTTCAAGGGTCACCTGTATACTAAGATTCTTAAACTATTTAATATAGTATCAGTTAAGGTAGGCTGTGATAAGTTAAAGATGTATATATATTATAATGCCTAAAGTCACCATAGCAGAGAGCTGGCTCATAAGCCAATGAAAGAGATAAAATGAATCACGAATCATACTCAAACGACCCAATAGAAGGCAGAAAGAAAGGGAACAGAGACTAGATGAGACACACAGAAAGCAAATAGCAAATAAAAAAGCAAACAGCAAGATGGCAGATTCAAACCCAACCATATCAATAACAACAGTAGATACAAGTGGTCTAAACATCCCATTTTAAAGGTAGAGAGTGTCAGACTGGATTAAAAAGGTTAAGATCTAGCTCTATGTTGCCTATAAGAAACATATTTTAAATACGGAGGTACAAACAGGTTAAAAATAAAAGAAAGGACAAAGATACACCATGTTCGTATTAATCCAAAGAAAAGTGGAGTGGCAGGACGCCTGGGTGGCTCAGTCAGTTAAGCGTCTGCCTTCGGATCAGGTCATCATCCCAGGGTCATCTGATTGAGTCCCACATCAGGCTCCTTGCTGAGCAGGGAGCCTGCTTCTCCCTCTGCCTGCCACTCCCTCGCTTGTGCTCTCTGACAAATATTAAAATCTTTAAAAAAAAAAAAAGAAAAGAAAAGAAAAAGAGGGGCGCCTGGGTGCCTTGTTAAGCATCTGCCTTCGGCTCAGGGTGTGATCCCAGGGTCCTGGGATCGAGCCCCCTCATCAGGCTCCCTGCTCTGCTGCGAGCCTGCTTCTTGCTCTCCCACTCCTCCTGCTTATGTTCCCTCTCTCACTGGCTGTCTCTCTGTCAAATAAATAAATACAATCTTAAAAAAAAAAGAAAGAGGAAAGAAAAGAAAAAGAAAAGTGGAGTGGCTATATGACATTAGACAAAGTAGATTTCCGAGCAAAGAATGTTATCATGGGCATTTCATAATGATAAAAGGGTCAATGCATCAAGAGGACATAACAATCCTAAATGTTTTTGTACCACATTACAGAGCCTCAAAAATACACGAAGGAAAACCAACAACACTGCAAGGAAAAGGAGACAAAGCCACAATTATAGTCAGAGATCCTAATGCCCTTCTCTGAGTAACTGGCAGAATAAGAAGACAGAAGATCAGTAAGGACACAGACTTGGGCAACACTGTCAACCAGTTTGACCTAACTGGCACTTCTAAGGCACTCTCTCCGTGAGGACTGGAATGCACATTCTTTTCATTACACGCAGAACAGTTTCTGGCTCCCAAAACAGGTCTCACTAAATTTAAAAGGATTCAATGTGTGCAGAATCTGGTTTCCGACCACGATGGAATTAAATTAGAAATCAATGACAAAGATACTTGGAAAATACCTAAATGTCTGGAAACGAAATAACCCAACTCGAAATAATCCATTTGTCAAAGAAGAAATCAAAAGAGAAATTAGAAAGTATTTCGAATGGTGTGAAAGCAGAACTCATGAAAAGCTGAGACATGCGGCCAAAGGACCACGGAAAAGGCAAAGCCCGTATTAGAAAAGAAAGGCCTCCAATCAATGCCTTCAACTTCTCCCTCAAGAAAGCAGAGAAGAGGGGCGCCTGGGTGGCACAGCGGTTAAGCGTCTGCCTCTGGCTCAGGGCGTGATCCCGGCGTTCTGGGATCGAGCCCCACATCAGGCTCCTCCGCTATGAGCCTGCTTCTTCCTCTCCCACTCCCCCTGCTTGTGTTCCCTCTCTCGCTGTCTCTATCTCTGTCAAATAAATAAATAAAATCTTTAAAAAAAAAAAAAAAGAAAGAAAGCAGAGAAGAACAAAGTAAACCGAGACTAGGCAGAAGAAAGGAAATAAACGAGGCAAGGGAGTGACCAAGCCTTATTTATCTTAAAATCTGCATCGAAGACCGAGATCCACGAAAACTTGTTCAATTGCATATTTTGCCAATACTGTTATTTTGAAGCACCTTCTCTTCTATCTTTGATTTTCTTGTGGGTTAATGCAGTACCTCTTTTTTCTTGTATCACAACATCACTGAAACCAGTGGTTAACTGGGGAACCATTAGTTTCTTCTGGGTTACAAGCAAATCCCATAATGCAACTCTCCCACACTTGGCTTTCTGGCTATGAGAGATCGCCAGTAGCCAGAGACTGGGCTGGCAAGTGTAACCCTCCCGTAGCTGTTGCTTACACACATCAACAGAACCTGGTTTAGAGAAGGCTAACCGCCAGCAGAAGGTCCCCACTCTTCCAAGAATCCAGGAAACATACTTGCTGGATAAAACAGGATCTCCGGTACTTTGCAAAGAAAATGGGATTCTAATGGAATGGCCGCCCAGCTGGGGCCCATTCCAAATTACCCGGAGGAACTGCCCAGGGTGCAAAAGCCCCGGGTCAGCACACAGAAGGACAAGTGGAGTCTTATGACAACAAGGCAGAGAGATCTCCCGTGACTGACTCTAAGGTGATGCTCCAGGTCTTGTGTCTAACCAGTCTGTCTAACTACCTATTCTAGAATTATTACCATTCAGAGGAGCTGTAGTCAAAGGGAAGACTATTAACACTTAAAAAAATTTTTTTTAAGATTTTATTTATTTATTTGACAGAGATAGACAGCCAGCGAGAGAGGGAACACAAGCAGGGGGAGTGGGAGAGGAAGAAGCAGGCTCCCAGCACAGGAGCCTGATGTGGGGCTCGATCCCATAACACCAGGATCACGCCCTGAGCCGAAGGCAGACGCTTAACCACTGTGCCACCCAGGCATCCCAACACTTTTTTAAAATTTTTATTTATCTATTTATTTACTTAGAGAGTGCGTGGTGGGGGTAGAGGGAGAGAGAATCTCAAGCAGGCTCCAAGCTGACCTCGGAGCCAACCTTGCAACCCTGAGATCATGACTTGAGCCAAAACCAAGAGCTGGATGCTTAACCGACTGAGCCACCCAAGCGCCCCAACGCTTTTTTTTTTTTTAATTGAAAAATTAAGCCAGATTTTCTTTGATGGAAAGCCAGACTGATTTGCTTTGAAATGAGGATTGGCTGGACCAAGTGGGTTATATGGAGAAAAGGAGACAGAGCCAGGCACATCGGTTGGCACCAATGAAACCAAGGCATCGAAGATGACCATTCTGCAATGATGAAGGTGAAATCCCCTAGTTTATTTCCAGTTTAGGAAGTAGAACCGAAAAAAAAAAATCTAGCTTTGGCAAAAAGTCCCCAAAGGAAACTCCTCTGACTGTGGGAAAGAGAAGTGCACTTTGGAGAAAACTCTTGGGAGGGCTTCTGTCTCCTCTTGGTGAACAGCCAGTCCTCATCAAGGCCCAGGTCCAAGGTCAATGCCTACTAAGACGTCTTTTCTCTAAAAGAAAGTTAGGGGCGTACAAAATTAACCCCATTTTAAGTGAAGGATTTTGAGATGTGACACGTAATTTAAAGGTCTGCAGAAGCACTAGGCCACGTAGAAACATGGCACGATTCTCCTTCAGATCAGACGTGTGCCAAGCGTTAAGGGGGAGGGGCAGAATGCGGTATTGAGGCCAGGAGGTAAAAACCCAATCTCTTAAAATGATCACAAATTTCTCAACCAATCCAAAACTGATCAGTGGGAGCCAAACCCACTGGCGCACGTCGAGCCTAATTCTGCAGCCATTTTATCCTTATTCACACTTTCCCTTCTCCCCCTCGAAAAGGCAAACCAGCAGATTTATTATTAAAGCAACACTAAATGTTTTCCAGTTTCTTAAAGGATCACAGTCTAAAACGGAGATCGAATGAACAGTGAAAAAATAGCTCTCCCCAGCTGCTTGCTCTGTGCTGAGCGGACCGCAGGGAAGAGCCAGGACAGGGGTGTGAAACCCACCCAACCGCCGCCTTTAGCAAAAGCGCATCAGAGCTGCTGTGGGTGTGCAGGGCAGCCCCGAGAATTCTGTGTAAGCATAACTGGTTTATACCAAGGCAGTTCTTAGACACAATTCAGAAAGGGCAATTCTGTTAGCTATAGATTTATCAGATGCTATCTTTACTCCTTACACACGTTAAAGAGCCTCCAGCAAAAGAATACACCCCCCTCCATGTGAATGAAAAAAGGACAGTTAACTGTGTCCATAAATGCATTGCGAAGGGGTGCTCCAGGGGCCTTACCTTCCTCCCTCTAGTGCGTCTGCAGGACTCTGGACTAGTCATTTTAGCCTCTCTGGACTGCCAAGCGCGGAGACCGAACTGGACAGACCTTGGAGATCTTTCCAGTTCTAACATCGTATGGATTCAGACTCAGTCTCAAGGCAGTAACCCTCAATGACGGCAGCGCTTTGCACATGCAGGACGGGAAAAGGCCGACAGATGAATGAAGGGGGCGGGTGCTGTGGCTGGCGGGTTTTAACCAACAGCACGAGTCAGTTGTACCACACCTGCAGTCAAGACTTGAGTTTGTGCTCATTCTCGACTCTCCTCTGCTGGCCCCCTTTTCTCACCACTGGCATTTCAATGGTTTTTGAGAGTGTTCCCACACCATATAGGTGGTGTTCTTTGTGTTTTGGTAAGAAGAGTCACGTTAGACTCCAGCCGAAGAGGGAAGGCTGGAGGAGAGAAGGCATGAGGCCAGGGGATGACGGTAACAGCTTGAAAGGCTTCCCGAAGCAACAGCAGGAACGGGGACAGCTACCATCTCTCCAGTCTCCCCTTTGGCCCTAGAAAATGAGTCATGACTCCACGTCCTTTTCAAGCTTCCTGGCCTGGAGTTTAAAGCAGAGAAACAGCTCCTTGGGCTCTACCTTTGTTATTCATTTATTTACTTTAAAGAAAGCTACACCTTTCAGACAACTTCTTGTTTTTTTAGGGATTGTGTTGAGTCTTTTATATCCCATATTTAGGAAAAGGGTACCTATCATTTGAGTCACCGCTTCCTGAGCACCGTCAGGGGTCCTAAAATGCTGAGCTGGTGCTACACACAGATATGTCAATGGCATAAACTGTGAAAATTAAAGTTGCAAAGTCTCGAAGGCTGGTGAAGTATTTACAGCCCTAGAAGCAAGGAGGCAGGGAAGGCTGAGCTCAATTGGGCAGGGTCAAAAATCCGGGGCTCTGTGACTGCCTCTGCCTCCAACCAGCCTGACTTCTAGGTCTCAGTCCTGCTTCTGCAAAATAAGGAGGCTGGTGAGCTCATCTCTGAAGGTTTGAAGTCAGCTCCACTTGAAGCTTCCATTTTTACAACTTCAAAGTGAACTTCAGATTTGAGAAAAGGCCACCCATGTATTGGGAAATGGACAACAGGTTTGTGAGAGCCCACACGGGCCCAGTTCTGTCCAGGGAAACATTTGGGCCAAAGACCCCCCCCCCTTTTTTTTTTAAGATTTTATTTATTTAAGAGAGAGAGAGAGAGAGAGAAGGAGCAGCGGGAGAGGGACAAGCGGGACTCCGTGCTGAGCACAGAGCCTGCAGGGGATGGGGCTCGATCCCATGACCCTGAGATCGTGACCTGAGGACAGTTAACTCACTGAGCTGCCCAGGGCCAAAGACATCCTTCGGGGTAGAAAGACTCTACTCCTTCAGTAGCTTTTTAGAGATCTCCTGCTAACAGGGTTTCTTTGTTTCCATCTTCCTAATGTCTTTAGGGCACAGACTTTCCACAACCTACACTCGTCTTCCCAAACTGCCGAAGGCCCTCCCCCAGCGGACAGGAGGCTGCCCCACCTGGGTGCTACACAACCTTTATCACCAAGGTTCGCCAGACCTTCTCCTTCCTTCTGTTCCACTCTTCACCCAAACCATTGGGAAAAACTGCAGATGATGAGAACCCATTCCGGGCATCTTATCGTCTAAGACTCCGTGGGCGCAAAAGTCCCTTTGTGTTGAACACCTAGGTGTCAGACACGGTGCTAGGCTCTTTATATACTTCGTCTGATTTAATCCCGCAGCCACCTTATGAAGCAGGCATTCCTGTCGCCATGTTTCTGGTAGGGAAACTGAGGCATGGAGAGGTTGGGTAACGTACTCAAGGTCACGTGGCTGGCAAGCAGCAGAAATAGTATTTGAACCCAGGTTTATACCACAGATCCTGCACTGGGGTTTTTGTTGTCGTTTTTTAAGTTAATTTATATATTTAAGTAATCTCTATGCCCAAGAGGGGGCTCCGACTCAGCAGCCCAAGATCAGGAGTTGCATGCTCTTCTGACTGAGCCAGCCGGGCGCCCCTGTACCAGGTTTCTGACAACAGTTTTACTGAGATAAAATCCACACACCATACAAATCACCCATTTATACGACTCAATGGTTCTTAGTATATTCACAGATATATGCGCCCATCACCATGGTCACCTGTCGAATGTTTTCTCACCTCAAAAAGAACCCCCAAGCCCTTCAGTTATCACTTCCTATATCTCCTCCCCTCCCCTCCCAGGCCTAGGCAACCAACCACTAGTCTACCTTCTGTCTTTACAGCTGTCCCTATTCTGGAGTTCCACAGTAACGGCTCAAGTAACACATGGTCTTTGTGACTGGCTTCTTTGACTTAGTGTAATGTTTCCAAGGGAAGTCTGTAGTCCCGGGGTATCCTGCCTTAGATGAGGGACCCCAAAAGGTATGGACAGCACATCATGTGAGAAATGCAGGAGGAAACGTGTTTTGAGCCGCAGGAGAGATTACAGGAAGATAAGATAGCAGTTTTCAGATACTGTCTGACACAAGAAAGAGCTCACAATGACCCCACCGAGGTCCACAGTGGAATGGGCTGGATGGCCGTCTGTGAAGGATGGCTGTCTGTGAAGGATGGCCGTCTGTGAAGGATGCCATAGGAGGAAAGCTCCCCACACTAGGTGTGAGGCTGGCCTAGGATGGCCGCTGACCCTTTCAAGACTAAAAATTCTTTGATTCTGCCAAGTTCACATTAGTTTAAGAAGAAATGGTTAAAAATGAGACTAGTCCTATATGGCTAAGTACAATTTTGTTCATTGGATTCGTCCTCAGCAGGACTGGAAATGAATACCAGCGAAGTTTTTCTCTAAGGCCCCTGTGGTTTCTGTGAGGCTTCAACAATTAACGACTCCTGGGACATCAAAGGGATCTGCCCAGCTGAAGCTTCAGGTCAGGCCCATTCTGGTACATTCCCACTTATCATTTGGTCTTAGGATCGGGGTACCTGATGCCACCTTTCCAAATATCAATTAAAAAAAAAAAACCTTCTAGTTGACTTGATAATTACTTCAAGCCAGGAACCAATTTTGCAACAATAAAACATAATTAGTTTAATATAGGAATTCAATTCAATCTGCGAACAGCATTTTTCTTTTTTTAATGGGCCATCAATATTTTACCAAATATTATCTATCCCTTTTCTATGAAAAGGTTCTTTGTTCTGCAGATGACCTTACCTAAGTCTGGCTATTTAGATAAGCACCTTCCCCACAAACCACCAGACATTTAAGAAGTACAGAGTTCAACAGCACTGTCTGATTAAGCAATACCAACTTGACATTAATGATCTTCCATTGTATTCAGTTATTTCAAGTCAACAGAGATTGCCTCAGTACAGGTCAAGGAGAGAATTAGGGCAGGGCGGATTCTCATTCTTTGATAAGATAATCTCGAAATAATCTTGAAATCTATTTTGGGAGTAACAGATGTGGTTCTAACTGGATCTTTCTCAAGTTCCTCCCGAAGCCCGGGTTGGAACTGTCCTCGTGATCCTTGGAAACAACTGGTACGGTTCCAGAGTGGAGCAGGAATCAGGAGACAGCTCTGGTTGCTTCTGTGGTGTAATTCCTTCGTGGCCAAATGAGTTTGGAGGGGGTTTCACTGTCTTTCTGGACTTCTGCTCCTTCCTCTGTAAAATGGGGGTGAAAACAGTCTTGCTTCCTTCACAAAGTTATCGTGGAGCTCAAACTCAACGGCACATGTGCAAGTCTCTGAGGGAGCAAACTCGACCGTCTTCTAGAATCCTCACCTGCATTGAACACCAGTCCTGTAAGAGGGCCTGTGAGCCTCACCTAAAGGGACAACTGTTTACACGTCACACAGTTTGCGTTCCTTCTCTAACTGGCCGCCTGAGTTCCAGCCTAGGTTTTAAATTTATTTTAAAACAAAGATTGTGTTTGGTCACATGAAACTGCCTTAAATAGGCAATCTATAATTAGCTCCAGCTGAAGCCTCAACTCCCGAAGTCACTACCGGTGTCGTCATCTCTTTTTCTTTCTTTAATAAGCCCTGCCCCTCTTTTGTCCCAGGACGGGCTTCTGGCTCACATGCCCTTCACAAAGAAAATTTCCCTGGCTGGCTGCCATGGGTTTCTCTGCCCACTTCCATTTTAAGTAATTTTTCCTCAACTGTCCCAATTTCTTCCAAAATAAAGGCACGTGCCCAAAACTGCTGGTTCATGTCTAAAGAAAACTTGACTTGACCTGTTGTAGGCTAGCGAGAGGCTTTGTGCGGTCACCTAGCCTGGGTTCACACCACCCACTGATAAGCACTGCGCAAAGCCTAGCATCTCGGACTGGTCCTCTGGGTCTCGTGAAGCAGCTACCAAAGTTTGATGTTACGTTTTCCAGTGCCTATTCCCACGCCAGATGACCCATTTCAAACCGAAGGGGCCTCGCATTCCCTTTTGGCTTTACTAGTTCTGCAAAACTGCAGCACTGCTTTTTCTGTGTGTAGCTAATACTGACAGAATTTCAACAGGAAGTGGTATGGGGGGGGGTTCATGAGGGAGGGTGTCTTCCTGTGGCCCAGTTATTTACAAAAAAGGCAGGTTCTCTAATACTTCAACCATTTGCCACAGGACTAACTTGTGTGTAAATGAATAAAATGGATCAACCCCAATTTCTCTCAAGCTGTACAATAATTTAACTTATTTAAAAGCCAAGTTGTAGAAATAGAGTCCATACTACATCCACACACCAAAAGAATGATAAAGAATTGTTTCATATCACAGAACTGAGATCGGTCAGACAGTCAAGGATTTTAGAGCCAATGTGACCCCAAGGAGCAAAGCTCCCTTTAGTTAATTAAAAAAGCTTCCCTTTAACACTCGAAAGAAAAATGATCACTTTCTCCTTTTTGCCCTTATAGATTTACTGCCCCCCCCAAAGGGATTAGCATATCAGATGCATCATGAATCACAGCTGAGGCACAAAGCACGATTGAGTAACACCTGCAGCCAGATGCCCTTGATGTGCCTGGCAGCATTTGTCAAGTGGGTAGGTTTACAAAGGAAAGGTCCACCTGGGCTCACACTTCACTGAGCCCCTAAAGCACAGACCCTCTGAGTTTAGCCATTCTATCTCTCCAGGCAACTCATCCATCAGATATGTATGGAAAAGTATCTAGGGGCACCTGGGGGGCTCATATTCTCTGGGTCCTGGGATCCAGCCCTGCGTCAGGCTCCCCACTCATTGGGGCGTCTGCTTCTCTCTCTGCCTCTCCCCCCTGGTCGTGCTCTCCCTCAAATGAATAAATAAAATCTTTTAAAAAGATACCTAGCTCACAACACTATTTTGTGTAAAACACAGAAAAAAAAAATCTTAAACTTGTCTCTAAGCCTCTTGGACTTGGCCAAAGATTCTATCTTGCACAGTGTTACTCTTTGGTCTTCTAAGCTGATCCCAAGTAGGTTAAATACTTTAGAGGTTGATCCAATATAGTGTGGGCAGGAGTTAAAATACCTGAGATACGTTCACCTGACCAACAAATGGGTTCAAATTCACTGGTGTTTTATCAGATTCTTTTCATACTTGGCTATGAGAGATTCTCTAACTGTTGTATGTACGAATGAACCAAATAAACTCAGAAGAGAAACAGGTGACTAGGTAAGTACTCAGAAGTTCTAGCCCAGGCTGGAAATCAGGTTAAGCCACCATAAATGAAATATTTGGGAAGGGTACCTGTGGCTACCAAGCCAGAGTGGGAAACACCAGGAAAGACAAAAGGGGAAGGGGTGAGCCTCTGCTTACGGTTCTTGTAAGAAAGGACAGGACTTCCCTTTCTGGCAGGCCTAGGTAGCCACTCTCTGTCCCCCCATCCCTCTTGGCCAAAGTTCAATCCAGGATAGGAGTAACAATATGCTTTCCTAGGTGTGTGACACTTTCACATTTAGGAAGAATCCCGCCCCCGCCCATTTTTTCACTTTAGATCAATGTCCCATCTTCTGGATAAGCCTGTCAATGGGGATCAACCTAAACCCCGAGAACTGTCAGTCCTCACCCACCTCCTCACAGATCTGCCTGAAACCCCAGTTCCCATTTTTTCTACTCCCACATGCCCCTGAGAGGAACCAGATCAGGGCTCACGGCTGGCATGGAAACGAGAGGGGAAGGGAGAGGTGCCGCTGGAGGATAGATGAAGTAAGTCAATGCAGGGTCGGGGGGGGGGGGCATCAAGCTTAGCTTGGAGGTCGGGAGGTGACAAAAGGCGACTCCCAAGACTTGGCCTCTACTTTGGGGAAAGCCTGAGCAAAAAGGACTATTCGCCCACCAGACAGCCCCAGAGAGTGTCCACCTGTGCCTACGAAGAGCCTTTTCCCCCTACACCAAGCGCCCACAGAGGTCAAAAAGCAGCTCCACTCCCACCAGGGCACAGATGCGGTGTCCCTCCCAGCCAAAGAAGCCGTCCACCAGACCTGCCACGTTCCGAAGGGCGGCTCAAGAGGCCAGGTCGTTCAGACCTGTCACCCCGACCGCCCGGAGAAGCTGGGGCTCTAAGGGGTCCCCTCCCAGCCCGCGCGGACTGTGCGCGCCGCCTACCCGGAGCTCGCCCTCGGTGCGGTGCAATCCCAGGCGCCGAAGCCCCACCGCCAAGTCGTTGACACACAGGCCGCCGTCGCGGTTGACGTCGAGAGTTTGGAAGAGGCTCCACAGGCGCAGCCGGTGGTCCGGGCCCCCGCAGACGGCGCCGCCGCACGGGTCTACGGAAGCCGGCGACGAGGCGGACGACGACGAGGCGGCGGCGGCGGCGTCCGGCGGCGGGGAAGCCACGCAGCGGCACAACACACTGCTCACCATCGGGCGCGAGGCAGGGGCGCCGGGCGCGGGGCGGGGGCGGCTGGCCGGCTGGGAGAACGCGGAAGACACGCGGGAGTCCCCACACCACGAGCGCGGGCTGCTAGAAGCCGGCAAGCTGGCGGGAGGGGCCGCTTCCGGGAGCCCCGCCCCGCCGCCCGCCGCCTGGTTGGCCACGCCCCCAGGCGGGCCGCCGGCCAGTCACAGGCCCGGACGGCCACCCGGCTGGGGCGGGGCCTCCCCGAGGACCGCCCACACCGCCCAGGATTGCCTGGATCAATGGAGAAGGCGGGGCGATCCTTGCTCAGCCTGCGGCCGATTCAAACTGAAGGAGACAGGGATTGGCTGAGCTGGGCCGGCGAAAGGAAATCACGCCGGGATAGGCAGTTCTCTGATTAGCAAGGCGGAAGGCCCCGTGTCCAATTTCCATTGAGAAACGCTGTTTAGACTGAGGAATCGTTAAGAATGGGAGGAGCGGTCGTGTACAGAGACATCGTAGTCTCCGGTGGGAAATAGGATTTGTGTGAGGAGCAACTGTGAGCTGCGGCTGCGAAGCAGAGTTTGCCCCCGTGAGTGGAATTAAAAATTAATTAGCCAATGGCTCAAGGCCGAAAGCACTCAGGTATCCTCAGGAGGCCGGGTTTTGGTACCCTAACACCCTAAACCACCAATAAAATAGCTGAATTTAACGGCGTGAGAGTCGTAATGCTGACGATTGAAGGACAGAACGATTTTCCAATGGAAGTGAATAAAGGCAGGTGGGCGGAGCGCTCTGTAGCGACAGACACACTTTTAGACCAATGACCAGGCCAATTCCAGTAGATAGGCGTGCTCTTTAGTTGAACGACAGATCAAAAGAACCAGTGATCGACGTGATGTTTGAGCCCCGACCAACCAGGAGGGCGGGTTCCTCTGGAGAAGCTCTGGAAGGCGGGAAGAGGGTAAGTGGGCGGATCTCCGCACACCCCGGCGGAAGAGGCAGATTCAGGAAGCCATTACGCAGCTGGCTGGCAGCGGCCGGGCCGGTCGGGGCTGGGCCCTACGCACTTTGCGTAGCGAGGGGGGTTACCAAAGGCCTGGTGCTTGGCCTGGGGCAAGCCCGGCCTATCCCCTGTAGGGGGTAGGTGAGGGGAGCGGCTGGGGAAGAAGAGAAGGGAAATTGGGGCGTTTGAGGGGATTATAATTTCTTTAAAAAGGGGGGTGGGGAGAGGCCATGGCCGTCCCAGCCAAGAAGAGGAAGATGAACTTCTCTGAGCGAGAGGTGGAGATCATCGTGGAGGAGCTGGAACTGAAGAAGCACCTGCTGGTGAACCACTTCAATGCCGGGGTCCCTCTGGCTGCCAAGAGTGCGGCCTGGCACGGCATCTTGAGAAGGGTCAACGCTGTGGCCACCTGCCGCAGGGAGTTGCCTGAGGTCAAGAAGAAGTGGTCTGACCTCAAGACCGAGGTCCGTCGCAAGGTTGCCCAGGTCCGGGCAGCGGTGGAGGGTGGCGAGGCCCCAGGGCCCACTGAGGAGGATGGAGCCGGTGGGCCTGGGACAGCTGGTGGCAGTGGCGGCGGCGGCCCAGCTGTAGCCCCCGTCCTGCTCACCCCCATGCAACAGCGCATCTGCAACCTGCTGGGCGAGGCCACCATCATCAGCTTGCCCAGTACCACAGAGATTCACCCCGTGGCCCTCGGACCCACAGCCACTGCAGCTGCAGCCACGGTCACCCTGACACAGAGTGAGTGACCTCTCCCACCCAGTCTGTCGTGCATAAATGGGAAGGGCCAGCCAAGAGCTGGGGCAGCCTGGGGAAGGTTGGCTGCCAAGGGTCAAAGGTCAGATGGGAGTCTTGGAAGACCAGGAGGCCTTCCAAGAGCTCCCCATTCAGAAGTGATCCTGTTCTCTTTGGGACTTCCTCAGCACGCAGTCTGGGCTTCTGATGGGCTGGATTGCTCTCAACTGTTGTGCCACCATTCATGTCCATGACTGACGGAACTATGTGATCCTTCAAGACAGAGATCTGTCTGTATCCCCACAGGACTTATCACAGGGCCTGGCACGTAGTAGGCAGTCAGGATATATTTGTCGAATGAATAGATAGATGGGAATAATACCCAAGTAAGATGTCCATTCTGGACAAAGACATTCTGGGTTTTCAGTGAGGTGAACATTCATCAGGGACTGCTCAGAAACCTCATGGATCCTAGTGTTAAATCTATTCATTCCTTCACTCCTCAGACACTGGTGCTTATTCCTTCCACGTCAGACCCTGTGCTTGGCACTGGGATTACCAAGGTGTTTAAAATACAGGCCAGCTTTATTCTAGTAGGACAGATAAGACACACACATGAACAACTGTGCTGTCAGGAGAATCTGAGGACTCAGGAGAGGAAGGGACTTCCTGGTTGGGGTGGGGACTCTGAGCTGACGTTAGCATTGAAGGGTAGAGAAAATTGACCTTTCCCATAAGCATGGAGGCCCAAACAGCCCACCCAGAATTCTTTTCAGAGGTTCTCAGTTATGAATGACAATGGTTTGGTTGGACTTTTTAGTTCAGGGTTTGTACCAGTGACTGTTAACGGCTCATTTGTGCTGGGCTGTGACCTGTCTCAGTGATTCTCAGTGGGGCTTTGGGGAACTGGGTGTATGTGTGAGCGCCAGCCCCCTGCAGTCGTATTTTCTAAAGATATCAGGGTGGGAAAGAGGATCAAACACTGGTCTAAATCAGTTGCTGTTCTAGAACAGGAAGGACCTGTGACCTGTAGGTATTCCATTGGGCAAGGTGATCAAGGAGACGGGAGGCATTTATTGGCCACTTAAGCAACTGCCGTCCCACTCCCACCTCTTTTTCTGCTTGGCCACAAAAGAAGGAGGGAGATAGGACTAGTGTGGCTACAAACAGTTCAGGAAGAGTCTCACCCAAGATGGCTGCTGTGTGCTGGCCCTGCAGGGAGCACGTGGGCCTGCCTTGATTAGCTGGAAGCATCCCAGTGGGGTGGTTACGAGCAAGTTGGACTCTGGTGTTAGGGAGACCTGGGTTTGCTTCCTGGACCTGAATAAACAGTGTGACCTTAGACAAGTCACTGCATGTTTTTGAGCCTGTTTCCTCATCTCCAAAAATGAACATGAAATACCTGCCTCTTGGTTTCATTGTGATGATGCGACGAGCTAACAAGAGCAGGGCTGAGCACAGTGCCTGACACATACTGGGTGCTCTAAATTTTTTGCTCGTATTGTTATTAGCAGCTTTGCTTTTGCCGGATCTGGGGCCAGCCCTTTGGTTACCGAGTAGATTCTAAATGCTTTAGACTCTAGATTTATGGGGAATAGCTATAAAGCCGGAGGAGACCTGAATTCCCCCTCCACCCCATGAGGCCAGCTTCATTCTTTCTAGAAGGTGACCTGCCACTGCCTTTGCTCTTTCTTCCCCACAGTCCCCACGGAGACCACGTATCACACGCTCGAGGAGGGAGTGGTCGAGTACTGTACGGCGGAGGCCCCCCCACCCCTGCCAGCCGAGGCCCCCGTGGAGATGATGGCCCAGCACGCTGATACCTCGGTCAAACCCCAAGCGCTGAAGAGCCGCATAGCCCTGAACTCAGCCAAGCTGATCCAGGAGCAGCGGGTCACCAATCTGCACGTGAAGGAGATCGCCCAGCACCTGGAGCAGCAGAATGACCTGCTTCAGATGATCCGCCGCTCCCAGGAGGTGCAGGCCTGCGCCCAGGAGCGCCAGGCCCAGGCCATGGAGGGCACCCAGGCGGCGCTGAGCGTCCTCATCCAGGTCCTCCGGCCCATGATCAAAGATTTCCGCCGCTACCTGCAGAGCAACACGCCCAACCCCACGCCCGCCTCTGAGCCTGGACAGGTGGCCCAGAACGGGCAGCCCGACAGCATCATCCAGTGAGGGCAGGGGTGGCACCAGCCTTCTGCTGTGATTGGCCGACACCGCTGTGGTCCTGTAAGTGGGGTCTGTGACTGACCGTAGGCTAGGGCTGGCCATGTGGCCGGCTCTCTCTCTGCTCGACTGTTAGGGGTCCACTGTTTCTGAGAAGTGAAGGAGACTGAGAAGAACTTGTTGGGCTCCTGGGACCCGAACTGTCTTACCCCCACCACTCGAGCTGCCTTGCTAAGAGCCTGAAGATTGGTTAGGTGGGGGTTGGGCACCGGCGATACTACACGTGGTGTCATGAGCCAGGGCTTGCGACATGCCCCAGACTCTGTCTAGGACACCTGGAGGGGAGGTTCTCACCAGGGCCATTTCACAGCCGGGGTGGGGGGGGTCAGTGCTGAAATGCTCCCCCACCCCGCAGGGTCATCCTTTTGAATGAGCTAATGTCCACGGTGCTGGCGGTGGCACAGAACCGTCTTCCTCCTTTGGGAAGCAGAGTGACTGGGCCTGAGGAGGAAGCTCCACCCTTTTCTCCTTCCCGCTGTGCCTCCGTTCTCAGGGGACTCTAGTCTATCTGTGCTGTCCCCACTCTGCCCCCCGCCCCCAGCTCCGGGCCTAGTAGGGGCCCTTGTTACGGCCCCGGCTGCCTCTGCAGTACACCCAGGATGCAGCCCGCTGGGCTCAGGGATGCTGGGTGTGCTGGGGATAGCCTGGCCACCATCTGGTCTTCCGCTGCATCCCAGGGTGGCCCTTTCATGGTTTGTCCTGACAGCTTTTGACTCAGGGCAAGCATTAGGTTTTGGGTGCTGTAAATCTGAGAGAAAACAGACCAGCGTGGAAACTTGTTGCTCCCCTGCAGTGGGTCTGAGGGGACCAGGTGGCTTCTTCCAGAAGGCTTGCTTCAAGCCAGTTGTATTTATTCTGTGCGCCTACCCCTCCTGGGAAGGGACGGGCAGCCCTGGCCACACCCTTCCTCCTCTCCTCTCTACTGACTGCACGATTCTGACACTCAGTGTGGGGGAAAAAGAAAAAGAAAAAAGGCGGGGGGGCATCATGCCCTGGACTCCCTCTCCTATTATTCAGCGCCTGGTGTTCTTGCGAGACCCCCACTGACTGGCTAGGTGAATCCGAAGTCCTGATCGGCCCCGAATGTTTGAGGTGGGAGAGCCGAAGCTGACCTGAGAAGTGGGCCCTTGACCTCCGTGTTCGGGAAAGAGCCCACTGACCTCGGAGCGCCTGAAGAGGTAGAGGTCCCTGTTCCGTCCTGATGCTCTCTCGCCTTTTGTAGGGAGTTTACCCAGATGCCATTTGTCTGGTTCATTTTCAGAATCGCCCTCGATCACTGAGACCCTTGCATCTTCCCAGATCATTCCCCAGGATTCCCATTTTGCTGCCGGTGCCTTGGCTACACGTGACCAGCGGTGACAACTCGAGGCTCCAGATCTCAGCGAAACAAATCAAGGTGCTGCCCTTCTGGGCAACGTATGGTTAGAATTGCTCGCTCCCCTGTTGCCATCACAGGAAGATGCCCCCGAAGCCGGTTGGGAGGTGACTGCCGTGCCGCCAGCCTTTCTGTGGAGGACAGGTGCAGCGCCAGCTGGGGAGCAATGGAGAGGAATCAGGCTGGTGAAGGGGGTGGGTGACGGCAGGAAAGCTCCTCAGCGGGGCTGGAAAGCAGCAGCCCCTGGCAGCCCGGCCCCCCATGGAGCCTGATGCCCCTGGCGGGGAAGCTGTGGGCCCTTCCTGAGGCTTTGCCGCTTGGTTTGGCTTTTCTCTGGGGTTGGCAATCTGAGCCAATATTGCATCTGTCCCGGTTGGGTGTAAAGAGGAGGCCTGGATCACTTAAACTGACTGCTTCTTTCCAGGTCATAATTTTAAATTAAAAATATATCACTTTTTTTACACATGTCTGTGTCTTTATTGGTTATGTACAGAAGAGCTATGGGCTGGCAGAGAGCAGGGCCTGGCCCACCACCTGTCTTTGTAAATAAAGTTTTATTGGCACACAGCCACACCCCTTCACTTACTTAAAGTCTGTGGCTGTTTTTATGCTACAGTAGCAGAGTTGAGTAATTGTGGCAGAGACCTCTGATCCACAAAGCCAAAGGTATTTACTCGGACCCTTTACAGAACAGCCTGCCTATCCCTAGCTTAGAGCAATGCTTCAGACTCTGGATGAGAATTCCCCGGGCTGTTTGGTAAACATACCCCAAACCCACCCACCTAAACCTAGAAGAGACTCCTGGAGGGAGAGCTCTAAGAATCTGCTTTGTAAGTAAACTCTCTGGGTGATTCTGATATTTCTGAAGGTTACAAACTTTGGCTTAGAGGCTGGAAGACTTAAACTCAGCTGGAATCATGGATCACGGAAGCATAGATCATGCCCCATTGAGGGCTGGTTCTCAGGAGTTGCTTCTGACAGTTGAGAAGTCCTACCCAGCAAAGATTCCCACTTAAGATTGGCCTTCATTCTGGAGGGATCCCAACCTTCCTGGACATAGTTAATACTCTCTCACATAGTAATAAGAAAAGCTAAGAATGATCAAGCTCTTGCTCTGTCTAGGCCTTATAAGCATTACCTCATTTACTGCTTGCAACAGCCCCATGAATTAGGTAATTATACTGTTCTCGGTTTGCAGATGAGGCTATTGAGGAACAGAGAGGTTAAGCAATTTGCCTAAAATCACACAGCTACCTTATTCTCTGGGGTGGCCCAGGCTCTTAACTCCTGTTCTTTTTTTTTTTTTTTTTTTTTTTTTGAAGATCTTATTTATTTATTTGAGAGAGAGAGAGAGCACAGCAGGGAGAGCAGCAGGCAGAGGGAGAGGGAGAAGCAGGCTTTCCGCTGAGTGGGAGCCCAATGTGGGGCTCGATCCCAGGACCCTGGGATCATGACCTCCGCCGAAAGTAGATGCCCAACTGACTGAGCCACCAGGTGCCCCTGAACTCCTTAACAATGCTGACCTCGCTACCAATTAGATGTGAAGTCACCTAGAGAAAATTTGAACCTGGCCTTGAATTTCTAGGTTAAATGAGGGGGCCCTGGAGGCACTTGAAAGGGAAACACAGTGACCTCTCCAACTCTCTACAGGCTTTGGACATTCCTATTAAGAGGGAAAAGGGCGGGTTAACAGAACTGAGCCCCCTTCTCCTTGTTGGTGCTACCGAGGAACTGTCATTTATATCGGGGTGACTTTTTGAGCATCCTTCCTAAAATGCGGGATTCTACCTAAAAGAAATACTCCAAGCCACTGAAGCTTATTGCTTCAGGTAGTGAAGCCTTTCACATTTTAAACCATTTTGATGGAAATCTTTCACAAAGGGGTCCTTTGTGAACTGTTAATCTGCCCAGCTGTTTCTTACTCTATAGCGTTTGCCCAGCAGGACTGAGAGGCCAGGAAAGCCCCTGGGCTCAGGCAGTTTGGGCTTGAGCTGGGTTCCATCCTTTATCCCCTGCATCTCTTAACTTTGCTGGACCTCAGTTTTCTCAATTCTAAAGTGACAATGAGAGGGGCGCCTGGCTGACTCAGTCGGTGGAGCTTGCGACTCTTGACCTCAGGGTTGTGTGTCTTGCAAGTTGATGCTGGATGTGGGCTGGGAACTCTGCCAAGGCCAGGAGTTGGGGGGGGCACCCCACTTCTCCTTTCCATGGGCTTCTTCCATCGGCTGCTTGGGCTCCCTCACAGCATGGAGGCTGAGTTCCCAGCACGAGAAGCCGAAGTTGCCCGTCCCCTTCAAGATTGGGTTTCAATCTGACACAGCATCACTTCGTCATATTCTCTTGGTCATGCAGTCACCAGCCAGCCCAGACTCGAGGGGATGGAGGAAGAGACTCCGCCTCTTGATCGAGGTGTGGCTCTGGCAAACGGGGAGGGGAGGAACTGAGGGCGGCCATCTCTGGAATCGAGCTCACTTGCTTTTATTATGAATTGGGGTCAGGACTCCTGACCCATGAAGACAGGCTCTCCTTCACACTTCCTGCATTCCACCAGTCAGGAGGGAAGGGAGCTCCCCAAATTTTCAGAACCTACTGAACCTACCTTCCGTTTCCTGTAGCTTTGAGTTCAGAGATTAGAAAGCAAAAAACCTCAGCAGAATGGGGACTAACTTTGGAGCCTTCTGCTCTGGAAATCTTTGCACATTAGAAAGGGGCCCATCTGTGCAGACCCGCTTGGAAATCTCCCTGGAAGGGACTTCCTGACCCCTGGGGACATTCCAGACAATTGGTCAGGGCTGGAGAGGGTGGCAAGGTGGTGGCTGAGAGGGACAGGCAGGGACAATTAAAGAAGACGAGCTAACCTTGGCATGGATATTTGCACAGGGCGATGTGGCTCTCAAAATGGCCTGTCTGGTAACAGGTATAGACACTGTGCTGGAATGTGCTGGTTCTCTGTCAAATTGGGGCCATCACTTTCTGTGCCTCCCCCTACCCGCCCCCCCCCCCTTCCCTGGCTGGCTTGGGCGGCCCTTAGGGCTCAGCCTGGATATTACTTCCTCAAGAGGCCCTTCCCAGCCCCCCACGTGCCAGGGGAGGCTCTCCCCTGCTGTGCACCCCCATAGTTCCCCACAACATCCCCCTAACTCTTGTCCACATGGACTTGCTTGTTTTCCAACCAGTCCCCTCCCTGGGAGCCACGTGGTTTCTGCAGCCTTGTCTATCATGTTGCTGACTCTAGCCCAGTTCTGAGAGGGACCCCCTCACGCTCCAGTTGCCCAAGCTGGAAGCCCAGGTGACATCCTTGTTTCCTCTCTCTGCCTCACCCCTGCATCCTCCAGCTGTTAAGGCTCCCGATATCCCTCAAATCTATCCACCTCTCTCTCACCTGGGTTACCCACAGCAGCCCCCTTGCCGGCCTCCCTGCCTCCAGGCCCTTCTGAGTAGGGTCTTCAGAAGCAGATCTAACGGAGCCACTCCCTGTTCTATCTCTTCAGTGACCTCCCTCAAACCTCAGGATGACCTGTAAGCTCCTGAACGTGACCTACAAGGACCTTTCACGGTCCGATGCTGCCTCCCATCTTGTACTTCATTCCAGCCACAATGGAAGTTTACTTCCTTATCATTTCATTATATCTCAATAAACTGCAAGGAAAAAAAGTTTACTTCCTTAAAAATGTCAGGCTGGGGCACCTGGTTTGGTCAGTTAAATGTCTGGTTCTTGATTTCAGCTCAGGTCACGATCTCAGGGTCCTGGGATGAGCCCCGTGGCGGTGGGCTCTGCGCTCAGTGGGGAGTCTGCTTGTCTCTCTCTTCCTCTGCCCTTCCCCCTGCTCACGCGGGCATGTGCCCGTGCTCTCTCTCTTTCTCGCTCTTAAATAAATCTTAAGAAAAAAAAAATGTCAGGGACACCTGGGTGGCTCAGTCAGTTAAGCGTCTGCTTTCGGCTCAGGTCATGATCTCGGGGTCCTGGGATCGAGCCCCGCCGCAGGGAGCCTTTTTCTCCCTCTCCCTCTCTCTGCCGCCCCCCCCCCCCCCCAGTCTGTACTCTCTCTCTCTTTCAAATAAATAAGTCAGGGTCTTTCTACACTCCGAACCTTTATGTTTGCTCTTCCTCATTCAGAACAATCTTCTTCCTCATCACTTTCCTAACTTCTATTCATCCTTCACATCCGGCTTGGGCGTCACTTCCTCCAGGGAGTCTTCTTGGGTCACGCGGTGTGCTTCCTTTCTCCCGTGTTTATCACACGGTACTGCAATAGCATGCTTAAATGTCTGGGTCCTGCTTTAGGAGAGCTTCTCAACCTCAGCACGATTATTTTTTTGGACTGGCGCATTCCTTGTGGGGGGCTGGCCTATGTGTTGGAGGGTGTTTGCAGCATGCTGGGCTGTATGTGCGAGATGCCAGTAGCACATCTCAGCCAGTGATGACGACCGGAACAGTATCCAGTGCCCCCCCACCCTGTAAGAACTACTGTCCTATAGCAACAACGCCAGTCTTACTCGTACTTTTCAAGCACATGGCACAGCCCCTCGATGGGTATTTGATACCCTTTTTATTGCCGTGTACGATGTTTTGCATTTCTCTCATTTGACAGATAAAGAGACTGAAGCAAGACTCACCTGATGGCATGTAATTTGTAAGCAGCAGAGCTGGGAGATCACCCCAGATGTGCCTGGCTACACAGCCTCCTCTTTGTGAGTCAGCCTCCCGTGAGCGCGTGAGCGTGAATCAGCCTGCCAGAGCGGCGACCTGGACCCGGGACCTGGGACAGGTACATCAGGAGCTCCGCCCTGAGAGGCCCTGCCTCACCTGAGGGCTGTGACCTTGGGCAGGTCGCATCACCCCACCGGGCTGTGAGGCTTCCTGTCCTGCACAGCCCCTGCCTCTGGCGGGTAATGAGAGGATTCAGTGACAGAAATGAAGTGGACGAACCATGTCAGGGCAGCGCACGGGTGACAGGAGCTGCAGGGCCCCGCCCAGAGCCTGGCTTGCGGTGGGTAAAGGATATAAAGAAATGAGGAGGCAGGAAGGGGGCCACCTGAGGACCCCTCACTCCGTGTTCTCCAAGATTCTGCTAATCCTGAGCTCACAAATTCCTGCCTACAGACGCTCAGATAGGAGTCCCTTGGCTCAGATAACGCATCCCGTGCAGAGGGTTGGCTGGCTGGAGGCTGAACTCGGCTTCAGGCAAGCCTGACAGTCAGGAATGTGGGCCCATCGTGCCAGAGATTTCCTTTTTACAAAAACAGCCAGAAATCTGGGCTTTTATGTGAAATCTCCCAGTTTAAACATATTGACTACTAAATATTTGTAAACCCTGTGCAAGCCAAACAAAACCCACCTGTGGGCTAGAGTCAGCCCACAGAAATCGGCTTGTGAGCTCTGTACTTAACCCTTTGGGGGCCAGCTTGTACCCCTTGGGAGGAGCTGGAGGAAGGCAGGTGGAGGCAGAGGTCGGTAAGCAGGAGGCCTGGGTGCCAGATCCCTGTTTCTCTCGCACCTCCGTCTCCCCATATATGATGGGGTTGCCAGTCCTAGCTGGAATGGTCCCGGGGTGAACACCCCTCCTGGGCACCCCTCCTTTGCCCAGGCTGACTCACGGGGAGGATCTGGGTTGGGCTCTTTGCTGGAAGCTGAGTCAGTCTTGATTTGAGGTGATGATATTCACATGCCACCCACCTGTCAAGAACCAGCACAGGGGCACCTGGGTGGCTCAGTTAAGTGTCTGCCTTCGGCTCAGGTCATGATTCCAGGATCCTGGGATTGAGCCCCACATTGGGCTCCTAGCTTAGCAGGGAGCCTGCTTCTTCCTCTGCCTGCCCCTCCCCCTGCTTGTGCTCTCCCTCTCTGTCAAATAAATAACTAAAATCTAAAAAAAACAAACAACAACAACAACAACAACAAAAAAACCACACATGGGGACTGGCCATTGAAGGGGACCACCGCCGAGGCTGGCCTCCAAGAGGGTCCTGTCCAGATGGGAGGTTGGACCAAAAGACATCCATGATCTCTCCTGGCTGTTTTTAGTGCCTGTTCAGCACCCAGGGCTCCTCCGGGCTGGGCACTCTGGTTTTGTTCTGACGAACCATCCCTCTTCCACCTTGAGTTCGGGCAATACGAGGGAGGGATTCCCAATTCTGGCTTCAGTGGGAAGGCTGTGGCCCAGGTCTGGTCCATGAGAGGAGTGCGTCCCTCTGTCCACAGTGATTGGTTAAGGGTGAGCATGTGACCCAACTGGACCTATGAGAGCCTGCGCTGGGGAGGTCACCCCATGGAGACAGCCTACGTATTAATGAAACCAACGCCAGGAAGGCTAAGCAGCGGATGGAGAAAGAGTTCAGCTGGGGTTTCAGAACTTCGATCCAGCAGTTCCTGAAACTCTATCTATCCTCGGGATCCAGGTGCAGCACCTCCAATCTCCAGTTTTGCTTCCCTCACTTTAAGTAGGCGTTTGTCAGGCGCAGCTGAGTCCTCAGGGTCCCACCCTAAGGGTCCACGATTTACATCAGGTCAAAATACCTTCAGAGCATCTGCCTAGACTGTAGATGTTTCTCAAGTTGTAACCCGAGGACCTTTAGCTGGAGGATCATTAGCTGTTAATGCAGGTTTCCGAGCCCCCTTCCCGACCAACTGAAACAGATCCCGGAGTTGGCCGGGAGTGGGGCGGATGAGAAGTCTTAAAAAGCGCCGGGCTGTTTCTAAGTCTCGAGTTTGAGAACACGCCGACCTCTGCACTTGGTTTCCGCTCTCCCCCCTGCGGGGTTGAACCACGTGATCCCGCCAGTCTGGCCGCCGCTGATTGGATGAAGAACCTGGTCCAAACTGAGCCAATCAGCTTGCTTTCCCCCCAGTTTGGAATTGGGATTTAGGGACCCGCTCAGGCTTTGTGGCTGTTTGACCCTCCCTCCACCTCCCACCCCAAGAAATAGAAAAGGTTGCTCAGCAGAGGGAGAGGAAAGAGGGAACAAGTGAGAAGAGGCAGGGCCGAGAGTCCGACGTAAGTGACCAAGGCTCCATACTGTTCCTCATCCTGATCCCTGCCCGGCGAGTCCCCCTTGCCCATCGCCTGCGGGGCCCCTGTGTTTTTATAGCCCCTTCCACACTGCGGTGGGTAACTAACTCCGGGTGATGTCTGTTACTTGTAGTCAAGAGACCCTTACCTGAGAATTCGCTCTCTTCTCAAGGTCTTGGTTTCCTTATCTGTAAAATGACCAACATTTTGTGATTCAGGACACCCTCTCTCCATATGCAGCAGGTCCTCACCGAAGAGGCCCCGCTTAAACGACTCCTTCCTTCAGGAAAGTTCTTGATAAGGTGGGGTAGAGGTGGCAGAAGGATTTTGCTATAGCAGTGCCTTTCAAGCTCTGGTGTGCATTGAAATGATCTGGAGGAAAAAAAAAGATCTGGAATCTGTCTAAAATGCAGATTCCTGGACACCCCCCCCAATTATCTTTTTGTTTTACAGATTTTTTGAGGTATAACTGACATACCATGAACTCCATATATTTATCAATTTTAAAAGTTTAATTAATTAATTAATTTTACTTTTAATTTTTTTAGTAATCTCTGCACCCAATGTGGAACTCGAATTCAGGACCCCGAGATCAAGAGTCACAATTCTCTTCCCACTGAGCCAGCCAGGCGCCCCTACCAATTTGATAAGTAGGTATGTGTATCTATGAAACCATCACTGTCATTAAGACGATGAGAATTGCCATGAAAATCCCCATCACCACGAAGTTTCTTGGTGCCTTTTTATAATCATTCCTTTTTCCCTGCTCCCTCCCACCACTTCCCCAAGCAACCACTGGTCTGCTTCCTGTCACTACAGATAGTGTGCGTATTCCAGAATTTTACCTAAATGAAATCATGCAGCAGGTACTCTTCCTTTGTCTGGCTTTTTTCACTCAGCCTAATTATTTTGACATGCAGCCACGTTGCCGTGTTTATCCATAGCTCAGTCTTTTATTGCTGACTAGAATATACCATAATTTTTTTTAAAGATTTTATTTATTAATTTGACAGAGAGAGACAGCAAGCAAGAGAAGGAACATAAGCAGGGGGAGTGGGAGAGGAAGAAGCAGGCTCCTAGCAGAGGAGCCCGATGTGGGACTCGATCCCAGAACGCCGGGATCACGCCCTGAGCCAAAGGCAGACGCTTAACGACTAAGCCACCCAGGCGCCCTAGGATATACCATAATTGATCTATCTAATCACACACTAGTGGGCATTTTAGTTGTTTCCAGTATTCAACTATCACAAATAAAGCTGCCGTGAACCCTTGTGTACAAGTCTTTGTAGATACAAATGCTTTCCTTCCCTTGGATAAATACCTAGGAGTGGAATGGCTGGATCATATGGTTGGTGTATGCTTCATGTTTTAAGAAGCTGCCAAACTGTTATTCAAAGTGAATGCCTCATTTTACATTCCCACCAACAGTGTCTGACAGTTTCCAGACTGTCATTCTTGCCAACATTTGGTGGCGTTTTAATTTTAACCATTCTTTTTTTTTTTTTTAAGATTTTATTTATTTATTTGACAGTCAGAGACAGCCAGCGAGAGAGGGAACACAAGCAGGGGGAGTGGGAGAGGAAGAAGCAGGCTCCTACCGATGAAGCCTGATGTGGGGCTCGATCCCAGAACACTGGGATCACGCCCTGAGCCAAAGGCAGACACTTAACGACTGCGCCACCCAGGCGCCCCTAATTTTAACCATTCTAGTAGGTGTGAAGTGGTATCTCATTGTGGTCTTTATTTGCATTTCTCTAAGACCAATGGTGTGGTTACTTGCTGTCTGTAGATCTTCTTTGATGGGGTGTCTATTCCATTTAAATAGTCTTCTTATTAGTAAGTGTTTAGAATTCTTTATGTATCCAGATACAAACCCTTTGCTAGCTCTATTTTTGCAAGTATTTTCTCCCACTCTGTGCATGCATTTTCATTTTTGTAACAAATGCCATAGGTTATTTTGAAACACATGAAGTCTGAGAACTTCTCTGCAATGACAGACAGTGCAAATTCAAACAGTAAGGACATTCAAACAGTAACGAGAGGGGCTGGACTATCCAACTGGCAAAAAATAAAAAAGCTCTCAGGCATTACTGGTGGCGGACAATGGAGAACACTTTTCATGCTCTGTTACAAAGAGTGGAAATTGGTGCAAAATCCTAGGAGGACTATTTGCTGATCATTCATCAAAATCTTTAAATGCAGGTTTCTTTGACTTGGCAAGTTCAGTTCTAGAAATTTTTCCTGGAAAAAATAAACAATCAAAAGCAGTAAGTAGTCCCAGGATCTTCCGTCGGGGGATTGTGCTGACAGGTGGGGCTGCAGACATGCCTGGCTGGTCAACGCAGTATCTTCGTACTGTGCCCCCACGTGCTCAGAGTCCTTTTGCTGTCAAGCCTGGGTGGGAGGTCAGTGAGACTGGAATTTGACCCAAGCCCGGAAGGGTGGCCAGAGGAAAGTGCAGGGCAGGTCTCACTTGATTGCATCAGGAGCCTGGCGTGGCCTTGGAAGCTCCAGGATTCAGGTTCTAACCAACCACCACCAGCGCAAACTGGGAAACAGGGACATCTGATTGACACAGCTACTTGGGGCCTAAGAAGAGACAGCCCTTTGCTCTCCAAGCACCAATAGTTTCCCTGGGACTGGGGGAAGTGGGGCCTTGGCTGAGGCTGGATCAGGACATCTGGAGCTGGCTGTGAGAAGGAAGCTGCGGGCCTGGAGATCTGGGTTCTAGATTAGTCCCTGTCCTACTGTGCCGCTTAGGCGGGGCCAGCCTGTTCCCCTTCCTAGGCCCCAGTCTCCTCAAATGGACAGTGAGGAAGTGGATCAGATAGTCTCCTCTGCCCCTCCAGCAAGGAGTGAAAGCATGGGTGCTGGAACCAGCCAGACCTGAGTTCCACTTCTGTCTCCAACACTTTCTGTGACTTGGCATGTTGATTAGCCTCTTTGAACCTCAGTTTCTATCTCAACTTAAAGCCCTGCAACAGCTTTGCATTGTGCTTTGGAAAAAGGCCCTCAGGATCTGCCCCTTCCCACCTCTCAGCTCCAGTTCCCACCACTCTCCCCCTCGTTTGTCACACTGGAGCCCCCAAATTCCTCCTGACCCCAGGGCCTTTACACACACTGCTGCCTCTGCCTTGCATGTCTTTGGCCTCTCTCCCTAGCTAGGTCCTATTCCTTTATCACAGCTCAGATGCCACTTCCTCAAGGAAGCCTTCCCTGACCCCAGACACAGTCACTCCTGCTGCTTATCCCTTTCATAGCGCAACTCTGGTCATTAAACAATTATGTCTGCATGATTATGCATTTGTCTGATGTCTGTCTCCCAGAGGCATCGTGAGCTCCCTGAGAGCAGAAACGAGACAGTCTTGTCCCTTGCGCAGGCCTGGCATACGGTAGGCACCCCTGTAATTTTGTTGAACATGTAATGCTGACAGCAAACTTCATCCATTCTAAGACATGTTTCCCCCCACATTTAAACATCTCTGAAGTCAGAATATATTTTACAACTGCAGGGACAAGGTAGCAACCATGACATATTCGTCAATACCTATGCCTGTGCATTGAACCTTGCTACTTGGAAGGACATTCCGAGACGAGAATAGCATACTCTGAAGAAAATCGGTGTCGCCCATGCTCTTAATGACACAGGCCAATAATGTCTGGAACAACACAGACCTCAACGACTCTGAAGGAAAAGGTGATGCAGAAAAGTCAGACTCTAGCTTCACTAAATTATTTTCATCATATATATGCACAATATTGATATATGATTTCAAAAGAAGTCTAAGTTTAAAAGAGCACTATCAATAAATATAAAATGAAAATTTTTTGTAAAAGATTTTATTTATTCATTCAACAGAGAGAGAGACAGCCAGCAAGAGAGGGAATACAGGCAGGGGGAGTGGGAGAGGAAGAGGCAGGCTCCCCGCGGAGGAGCCTGATGTGGGGCTCGATCCCAGAATGCTGGGATCACGCCCTGAGCCGAAGGCAGATGCCCAACGACTGAGCCACCCAGGCGCCCCAAAATGAAATTTCTAAATGATAAATGCTGCGTCATATTTTACTTGTTAGTGTTTTTTTCTTTTATCACGGCATAGAAATCAATGCTGAACCTTTCTACCGAAGCCGTCTCAGATTTAATTCAATACTGCGCGCTCCTACCTTAATGGGATTGTGGGGCAATTCCTGCGAGAGACCAGAGGAGGGCGCAGTGCTCTGGGCGGCCACTGGGGGCGCTCTGCTCCCAGGCGCCTTCCCAGCCCGAAGTTTGAGGAATCTGGGCTCGGAGAAGCCGGGCGGTGTGTGTTGCTATCCATGTGTCCTATAGGTGGCGCTAGAGAACCACAGTCAGGCGCAGCCCAGAGAGTTCTAGGCTGGAGGGAGGCCTCAGAAGTGTCTGGTCCTGGCAAGGAATAGGCTCTCTTGCTACCCCGGGGAGAGGACATAGCCAGTTCTACCAGAGCATCTACCCCAGAGGAAGCTCTGGGTGTGGAGAGAACTTAGGAACTAACAGAAATTGGAGACCCTGCTTTGCCTGGGCAAGTGTGTGATTTTATTTCCCCTTCCCTTTCTGGCCTCAGTCTCCTCCACCCCACCCATGCAGTTAGGGTGTGAGAGCCTGCCAGACCTGAGCCCAGACAGTAAAGGTCGGTGGTGGCTGAAAGGCTGCCACTGGCTTACCTGCCAAAGCCCTGGGACAGCCCTCACCTTGTCTGACCTTGCCACCTCCCGCTGAGGTCATGATGTTTCCCTTCTCCTGGGATTGGGGGAAAAGATTCAGTGACTTTCCCAAGACTACAGAACTGCGAGTGGTTGGAGCCAGGAATGAAAGCTAGATCTCTCGCTGCTTCGACCATGTCGTCTGTGAAAGAAGGGCATGCAGAGCAAGGTGGGAGTGAGTTTCCCACCAAAGAAAAGAGCTCAGAGAAGTTCTTTGGCAAGATGATGGATCAATCATACATGCCTAATTTGTCTCCCTACTAAAACCACAATAAAGAGATTTTTAAAAAATTCTCAGAAGGGACACAGAAAGCACAAACTATAAAAGAACTTGATAAATTAGACTCTATCAAAATGTAAAACTTGCTCTTGAAATGTCATCATGAAGAGAATGAACAGGCAAGATACACACTGGGAGAAAACTATTTGCAATATGTATCTCTGACAAAGGACTTGTATCCAGAATAGACAAACAACGTTTACAACTCAAGAATAAGACAAACAGCTCAACTTAAAAATGGGCAAAATACTCGAACAGCTGCTTCACAAAAGAAGATACATGAATGGCCAGTAAGCATATAAGAAGATGCGTAACCTCATTAGTCATAAGGGAAGTACAAATTGAAACCACAATGGGACACCTCCACATGCCCACTTGATTGTCCACACTTAAAAAGACCCATAATTCCAAGTGTTGGTGAGGGTCTGGAACAACCGGGACTCTCGTGTCCTGCTGGTAGAAATGTAGAATGGAACACCACTGTATTTTACTTATTTTTAAAAAAAATTTTAAAGATTTTATTTATTTATGAGAGAGAGAGAGAGAGAAAGAGCACAAGCAGGGGAGGCGGGAGGGGCAGAGGGAGAAGCAGGCTCCCCACTGAGCGGGGAGCCCAACGAGAGGATCCCAGGACCCTGGGATCATGACCTGAGCCGAACGTAGACGCTTAACCAGCTGAGCCACCCAGGCGCCCTGGAACAGCACTTTAGAAAACAAATTTGCAGTTCTTATAAAATTAAACCTACGCTTCCTACACACCCAGAGAATCCACTCTTAGGTGTTTACCCAAAAAGAATGAAAACATATGTCTTCCCAAAGACTTGTTCAGGAATGTTCCTAGCAGCCTCATTCACAACAGGCAGAAACTAAATATATTCAGTGAGTTGGGTAAAAAATGTACAAATCTAGGGCACCTGGCTGTTTCAGTCGGAAGAGTGCGTGACTCTTGATCTTGGGGTTGTGAGTTCGAGCCGCATGTTGGGTGTAGAGATGACTTAAATAAATAAGTAAACTTAAAAAAAAAAAATGAAGTGTACAAATTTGAAGCGTGATTCGTGATTTCACCCGGAACTGCAGCATTACTTCCACGATGGACCATGGACCGCAGAGGAGAGGAAGTGGGGGGAGGGGTGGTGCAGGAGGGACTAAGTCTTTCATCCTAACAGGCGGTCTGTAGGCAAGCGGAGGGGAGACAGGGAGACAGGGTAGGTAGTAGAAAATGGGTTAAATTAATGTATCAAAAGATAGCCATATGTGCTTGTGACCTAGAAATAGGAGATGTGTAAGTGCTGGGAAAAAGGTCAGCTGAGAGAGTCCACAGTGGTTGCTTTTGGGGAGACAGGAAACCGCTGTGTCTTCTTATCCCCCTCAGCACACGCTGATTTGGCTTTCTGCGCACACGCTGTGTCTCATTGAGGCTCATGCCCATTTATGCCCATTTTAACATCTTTTTAAAATCAAGACGCATCTTCTCACAGTCAACGGGGCTCCTGGCAACTATAATCGGAGGTGGTTTTTCCTGATGGTGCCTAAGAAATGGTGCGCGTTACAAACGGGGGGTGTCTTGGGTTCACTGAAGCATGGCGTTATTTTCATTTTCATTCATTCGTTTATTTACTTATGTACGTATTTTTAGGTAATTTCTACACCCAACAGGGGGCTCAAACTCACGACCCCAGGATCAAGAGTCGCATGCTCTACCGACAAAGCCAGCCTGGCATTCTTTTCATAAAATAATTATTTAAAAGAAAAAAAATGAGCCCGTTGGAACAGCTACGGTTTATTGAGCTCCTACTGTGGGTCAAGCACTGTGCTTCCTGCCCATGTTTTTATTCTGTGTTCTAAACAACCCTGCCTTGTAACTCAGAGTTTTGAGAAGAGGAAATAGGAGCTCAGAGAGGTTAAGTGATTTCCTTAATGTCACCCAGTGAGTAAGGGACAGACACAAGTCAAAAACTAGGGGCTGTCTGACTCCTGAGTATGTCGCCTCTGTTTTGATTAGTTTGAAAGAGCTCCATCTATGGTCCCTCTGGTTGTGTGGCCCAGAGAGAAACAGGGGCCTGCTCAAAATCACACAGCAAAGCTAAGGCTCCATTGGGCCTAGACTTGGGCCTTTAATCCCCAATCCAGCATCCTCTCTTCAACCTGGTCTCTCCCTTCCTTCCTGTCACCCCAATGCTCAGGATGCCCTCGAGAGCTCAGACTGCAGGTCCCAAATGCAGGCAACCCATATGGGGCCCAGCAGAGGCCCGGGAGGTGGGCTGTGGGTGGGCAGGGCCAAGCCTGGTGCCTGGTGGGGCTCAGGCCTGGGTCTTGTGAACGCAGCTGTGAGCACCTGGATCAGCCACTGGGCAAGACTGGCCTCAGGACAGGAAAACCCACCAGGGAGAGCCTAGGGGCCCCCTTGTAGGGGGAAGGTGAGGAGAGACCAGGGGCTTGTTTGGAAGCTGTATTTGCCCAGTGAGCTCACTATTTTACGTAATGATGTCTTTGTTTGGGGCAGCTGGGGCAGAGGGCTGCCAGTTATTATGATAGGGAGGGGAGTAAAGCCTGCCAAGTGGTCCACGGGCTTTGCCTCTCCATGTACAGCGCGTCTCACCACGCCTCCTAACAGAGGCCCAGAGAGGTCAAGCCACGCAGCTGCAGTCACACAGCCAGGAGCCCAGCTGACTCCAGAGCCTGCGCTCTCACACCTCGTTTCTTCCCCAGTGTTTACATCTAATAGCACGAGTCTATCTGGGGCACCAGCCCCTTAAAGGGAAACCCACATCCTGTCTCTGGGTCTGCCTCAAAGAGATGAATTTTCGATAATGGGGCATCAGGAGCTAATCTCTCACGTACAACTCTGCCTCCTCTTTCCTTCCTCTCTCCCCAGCCCCCCCCCCTGCCCATGGCCAAGGCCTGCCTGTGGCTTTTGCAGCATTTCCACACCTCGTGTCTCAGAGCCTCACTTTCCTTTTCTGTCAAACGAGAGGAAGAATAAAGCTGACTTTATAGGGTTCTTTGGAGATCGGATGAGCGGATGTGTGTTCCGTGCTTGGCACTACGCCTAGTGGGAGTCTGGGAGGAGAGCCTGGGAGTCGGGGGCATGGATGTGACCCCGATTCTGCCACTGACCAGCTGTGCAGCTGGAGGCAAGTCCCTGCCACTCTGCACCTCAGTTTTCTCGTCTGCATGATGGGGGCGGTGGACACCCTTTTCATCTTCCTAAAGCAGGGGCCGGGGGAGACTGACCTTACTGCGGTTCACGGTCATCTTCACTGCTCAGCTACGTTGATCCTCTTCTTCCATCAGAAAAGCCCATCTAGAAAGCTCATACCAAGACTTCTCTGTTCCCCAGGATGCCAAGAATCTTCACGGGACCCAGCCAAGGGGCCCCTCTGATCCTCAGTTTCTTCATCTGCAAAATGGGCACCCTCACTGCAGTGCAGTGAGAACTCAGCGAGCGATGCACACCGATTGTCCAGGCAAGCTCATCTGGCAGAAGAGCTCCCTTCCACAAGTGTGCACGGGGAGGTGAGCAAGGATGCTCACTGCAGCAGAATTTGCAAGGGAGGAAAGGGGAAAGTGCCTCGTTCCCCTGCAGGCACCCACGGTGGCAGCCCCCAGGGGAGCCCAGTGCTCCTCCACACCTGGTATTCATGGTCTGGGAAGCCCCTCGTACACGTACCAGAGTTGGTCTGAGCGACCAGTGGCGGAGTGGCCTGCCGGTGTGAATGTCACACCTGAGATTGGGTTATGAAACGCTGCCACTTCCATCTTGGGCTCTCTCATTACTCACTCTGGGGAAGCAGCTGTCACATCGCGGGGACACACAGACAGCCTGTGGAGAGGCCCAGGGAACCAGAGTCTGCCACTACAGGCAGCGAGGCACTGAAGCCTGTGACGGTCACAGGAGTGAGCCTGGACGCTGATCGTCCTGCCCCTTCAGAAGACAGCAGCCTTAGCCGACAGCTTTCCGCAACCCCGGAGACCCGGAGCCAGAGCGACCCAGCTCAACCACTCCGGGAGCCTGACCCTCAGAATCTCTCACATGATCAACGTTTGCTGTTCGAAGCTGCTAACTTTCGGGGTGATTTGTTACACAGCAATAAATAACGAATCCAGGGCCCCATGAAATACATTTATACACGTGTTCCCCAATGCCGGACCAATGTTAAAAAGAACTAGGCAGATCCCTCTATCCAAACATGGAACGATGGCCAAGGTATGCTGCTAAGTGAAAGGAGGTCTTGCCGAACAATAGATATCAAATGATGCTTTTTGTATAAAAAGATGCTGTTATGGCACAGCAAAAAAAAAAAAAAAAAAAAAAAAGTCCGGAAGAATAGATCTAAATTATAAATTGTCGTTATTTCTCCTTGAAGAGCAGGGAGCGGGCACAGGGGACCTTCATTCATTTCTGCGATGTTTGAACTTTTTACCTTGTCTCACTTTGGTAAAACCAGTGGAAAAATACAACAATTTTTAAAAGATTTGCCTAAGATGGGGGGCGCCTGGGTAGCGCAGTCGTTAAGCGTCTGCCTTCGGCACAGGGCGTGATCCTGGCGTTCCGGGATCGAGTCCCACATCAGGCTCCTCGGCTGGGAGCCTGCTTCTTCCTCTCCCTCTCCCATGCTGTGTTCCCTCTCTCACTGGCTGTCTCTCTGTCACATAAATAAATAAAATCTTTAAAAAATAAATAAATAAATAAAATAAAAGATTTGCCTAAGATGGGCCTGATAGAAAAGCACAGTAAATTGGCTTAAGTAACCAATAGGCCTTGAAATCTCAGTGTTCAACAGATTAGGAGTGAATCTCTTCATCTTGTGAAGTTCGGTCAGCAGCTGAGAGGGAAGGGGGGGAAGGGCTGTCCTCCATGGAGCCATCAAGGGTTCTGGCTGATGGCGACTTTGCTCTTGTCCTGTCTTCATATGGGGCTTCCTGGGTTTATCTAGGCCCTGGGCACAGGAAGACCTCTAGCTGGCAGACGGGGGAAGCAAGAGTGTAGAGGATGAAGTGAAAGATTTTTTGGTGGGACAGGTCTGAAACGGTGCTCAGTCACATTTGCTCACATTCCATTTGGCCAAAATTCTGTCACCCTCTGGTCATGTCTCCTACGTGAGGACCTCAGGACCATCAACCTCTTGCCCACCCGCCACCTCCCCCTCCAGGTTGGCTGTCCATTTTCATTGTGTTCTCCTATCTGAGAGCCCTTCCCCCCACCAAGATTTTATTTTTAAGTCATCTCTACACCCAATGTGGGGCTTGAACTCACAACCCTGAGATCAAGAGTCACACCCTTTACTGACTGAGCCAGCCAGGCGCCCCCTACCAGAGAGCCTTAGCTGCAGGAATATTAAGGCAAGGCCCTCCTGCTCCTGCAGATGCTGCTGGCTGCCCAGAGGAAGGAAGTGCTGATGCAGCACATTCTGGAAGAGTTAACTCTGCTGATGGTGGCTCAGCCTGTCCAGTGTGGTCTGTCAGTCAGGAACACAGCCTTCGACCTGCTGCCCTCCCACCTCCCCCTCCCAAGGGCATGGCGCTGTCACCTAGGGTGGAGCTGTTCAAGAATGAACCCAGGGTCACAGAGCCCCAGGAATTGTTCGCAAACTGCTGTGTGCATCAGCATGAATCTGCAAGCCAGCAGTGCCAAGGTCAAGAAGTAGGATGACCGGTGCTCCCCAAGCTTCTCCCTTCACCAAGCACTGTGCTGACGCCCTGCCCTGTAGGAGTGTGTGGGACCCTCTAAGCTACTCTCTGAGAAGTCTCTAGATGGGGAAACTGAGGCTCTGAGAGGTGACATCATGTACCCAAGGTTACATAACTCCTAAGGAGTAAGTCTGGGAAGAGAGTGTAGGCAGGTCTGCCTGACTGCAAAGCCAGTGTTTCTTTTTTCTTTTTTAAGTAGGTTCTACGCCCAATGTGGGGTTCTAACTCATGATCTTAAGATCAGAAGTCCCCTGTTCTATTAACTGAGCCAGCCAGCCACCCCCAAAGCCAGCGTTTCTAATCCTTACTCCATGTGGGCAATCAGAGTCAGTGTCCAGCAGTTGGTGACATTTGATCTGAGGCCCGAATGATTAGGAGCCAGCAGCAATGGGAAGATGCAGGGACAGACATACCAGGCAGAGAACATGGCATGTGCAAATGCCCTGAGACAGGCACGGGCTTGGACAGGGAGGCTGGAGTGATCAGGGGTCTAGAAAAC
Organism: Ursus arctos; assembly: GCF_023065955.2. Classification (NCBI taxonomy): domain Eukaryota; kingdom Metazoa; phylum Chordata; class Mammalia; order Carnivora; family Ursidae; genus Ursus; species Ursus arctos. The sequence goes on along the minus strand of NW_026622852.1, from coordinate 53,380,457 downwards.
AAGGAAAAGGGAAAACATGGAAAGTGAGCTCAGAGAGTGGGTGAGGGACACCCTGAGGGCTCTTGCAAGCCACAGTAAGGATTTTGGATTCTATTCAAAGAACAGTGAGACACTCTTGGAGGCTGGAAGCAAGGGAGTGATATTTTCCAAACTGTGGGCCTGAGCGTTTTCAAGTTTTGAACTATCTCAATATTCCAGTAAAATTGCCAGCCTCCATACCGGAACCACGTGGAGCCTGGCCTGTGTTAGCATCCCTGCTTGTGTCCGAGCCAAGTGGGGCTATGTCAAGGACCCAGGCCAGTGAGAAAATAACAAAGAGGGGGCAACTGCGTTCGTTATTTATGGCTAGAATCTATATTTTGCTGTAATCTAGATTATTTGCCATAATCTAACATATTAACCCCCCAAACTCAGCACCATCAAGCAACAAACATTTACCATCCCACAGTTTCTGTGCGTCAGGAACCTTCAGCTTAGGGTCTCTCACAGCACTACAACTGAGGTATCAGCAGGGCCTGGGGACCTATCTCAACGCTCAAATGGGGAAGGATTTGCTTCCAAGCTCACTCACCTGATTGTTGGCAACATCCAGTTCCTCTACGGCTTTGGCCACGAGCCTTCTTCAGTCCCTCACCACGTGGGCCACAGGGCAGCTTACAATGTGGCAGGGGGCTACACCAGAGCCAGCAAGTAAGAAATCCAGAGGGCACAAGCAAGATGGAAGACAGGATCTTTTGTACCTAGTGTCAGAAGTGACATCCCATCACTTTTTTCTTAATAAGCTTAAAAAAAATTTTTGGCATAATGTTATGATTTACAGAAAAATTGCAAAGAGAGTACAAAGGGTTTCTATACTTCCCCATCCCACCCAGTTTTCCCGAACATTATCGTCCTCATTTTCCATGGAACATTTGTCAAGAGAAACCGACTCTGCTACGTAATTATGGGCTAGAGTCCAACATTTATTCGTATTTCACTCATCTCTATACTGATGTCTTCTCTCTGTACCAGGATCCGACTGAGGATACCACATGGCATTCCGTCATGTACCCTTGATTTTTTTCTGGTCTCTGACAGTTTCCCAGTCTTTGCTTCCTCTTCGTGACTTTGAGTTTCGAGGCGCACTGGCCAAGGCTCTTGGAGAATGTCCCTCCGTTTGGGTTTGTCTCTGTTTTTCTCACGATTGTGTTAGGGTTATGGATTTAGGGGTAGGATACTATAGAATTGGACAAAGTGTCCTCCTCATTCCATTATATTGGGGGCGCATGATACCCACGTGACATCACCTATGAGATTAATCTTCACTTTTTTTTTTTTTTTTTTACTTTCACCTCTTGATTAAGGTAGTGTGTGATATGTTTCTCCACTGTAAGGTGATAATGTTTTCCTTTCTCTCACTTTGTTCTTTAGAAACAAGTCAGGAAGCCCACCCATAATGAAAGGGGTACAGAATGAAAGTCCACGTCTGGGAGGAGTATCGTAAATTATTTGGATTTCTCCGGTAAGGGCGATCTGTCCCTTCTCGCCCATGTACATGCTTGTTTATGTCGACGTGAACTTGTGTGTCTTTATTAGACACTTTGAGTTATATTGCAAAACTGCATTGCACACTCTGTTGCTCAGATCATTCCGGCTTTGGCCATTGGGAAATCTTTCAGGGTGGCTCCTGTGTCCTGTTCACCTGCCCCTGCTCTTTTGGTTTTCGAGCATTTCCTTGCTTTTTGGCACGACAACGTGCTCCAGGCTCATATGTCCCCGGTCTTAACCTTGGAATCAGCCATCTCTTGAAGGAGCCCTGATGTCTTTTATTGGGGAATAGTATTTAGGAATCAAGACCTGGGTGCTTTTTTTTTTTTTAAGATTTTACTTGTTTATTTGACACAGAGAGAGAGAGCGAGAGAGAGAGAGAGCACAAGCAGGGGGAGCAGCAGGCAGAGGAGAGGGAGAAGCAGGCTTCCCACTGAGCAGGGAGCCCGATGCAGGACTCGATCCCAGGCCCCTGGGATCATGACCTGAGCCGAAGGCAGACGTTTAACCGACTGAGCCACTCAGGTGTCCCCATGGATGCTGGGTCTTAGGGGCCTGTTGCTGTTAGACTGTCACCTCTTCTAGGCCCTCTCAACCATCCTGTGACTTCCGCTGGGTCTCTTCATCAAAAGCTGATCCCTGGACCCAGGCCACTCTCTGGGGGGTGGGGATGACAGCGAGGCATGAACACCAGGAGGTGGGCATCCCTGGGGGCCACTTCGAGGCTGCTTCCTGTGGTGATGAATGGCAACACGGGCAACTGCAAAGGTCAGGAGCACCCCTCACGTGCACGGGCAGAGGACAGGCTGGGACACCACGCACGTTCACGCAAGGTGAACAGGAATGAGGAAGCCCTTTCCCTGTCCGTAGGAAGTGATCTCCAAGGTCGTCTGTTAAGTGGAAATAGCAGGGAGCAGAGCCACGGATGTGACGTGAGACTTTGGTCTTTTTAAGGAGAGAACACAGAACATATGCTCTCCGGAGACACAAAAGGAGCTCATAACACTGACTTCTAGGGAAGAAGGGTAGGAAGAGTATGTAGATTTCTCATCTATTTATCTGATTATATCTCTCTATCTAATATTTTTAAAAACTCTGGAACAATGTGAAAGGAGTTTGTGTTCCAAAAATTAAAGTAAAAATGAACAAAGGTGCTGTTATGCTGAGTGACGGACAAAAGCTGATGATTTCCCTGTGGTTTGGAAAGAGAAGAGGAGTTGGCGGGCCGAGGCCCCCTGGGGAACACACGGGCTGAACTCAGCACCGTGCAGGGGGCAACCTCATTTCCGCAAAACATCATCGCCTGTCAACGACAACATCACATGCCGTTTGTTGAGCAGTTTGAATGTTGTTGTTGTAGGTTGGTTTGTGCTTAATTTGTAGTTGTGTGGTGTAGTGGCCAAGCGTATGGGACTCGGGAGCCTGACCGCGTGTGTCTGAATCCCAGCTCTGCCGCTTCCCAGCTGGGTGACTGTGGGCGAACAACTCATCTCTCTGAGCCTCAGTTTCCTCTTCTGTAGAATGGGGACAATAATAGTCCCCAGAGGATTCGGTGAGTTCATGCATGTCAGGTGCACAAAGCGGGGGGTCCATAGATGGGAGCTGCTATGGTTATCAAGTTCAAGTTCATACATATTTAGGAAACAGAAGCATTGAAATAATCTATGTCCCCTCTGGCGCCCTGAGAGATTTTCCCCTTTCAGGTGGGTGTTTTTGTGATTGTAGCTGGAGGAACATTGGGCTCTCTCACCTGCCTACGGCCCATGCCCAGCCCAGCACTGTTCACACGCAGACTGGCGCTTTCCGCCTGCTTCCCAGTTCCTCTCCTCGCCCAATCCGACTGAGATGTGAGCTGGTCAGGGCAGGGAGGGTCTGTTCACTCTGGTATCCCTGCTGTCCAGTTTGGTGCCTGGCATGGACAAGCGTTTCTGTAACTATTTCGTGAACAAATGAATGCACAAAGGCCCGAATGAATGGAAACTCTGGCAGTGCTCATGTGACCGTGTTACTGAACTTCCCCTCAGGTGATCAGGGAAGGCTTCCAGGAGGAAGTGGGGGAGGGGGGTTTGCGGTGAGGGGATGTTCTAGGCAAAGGGGACAGCGTGTACAAAGGTTCAGAGACTAGGCAGCGTTCTAGTCCTTCGGGGAACTGAACCGAAAACAGGTTACTCCAGGTGGAAGTCAGAGGGTGAGGGCAGGAAGTGGCAAGGGAGGGGCGGGTGGGCAGGTGAGCAGGTCCCAGATCACTCACTGTCCTGAGGAGGTCGGTCTTTCCCCTGGGGGGAGGGGTGGAGGGGAGACAGGGCCTGGCAGGGAGCTTGGAGGTGCCACGGGAAGCAAAGGAACCCCTGGCTGAGCGGGTCCTCCTGGGCTGACTATGATTGTGTGGGCCTTGGGCCAGTTGCTCCCTCTTTTTGGGTCTCAGCTCTCTTGTCTGTGAAATGGGTCCTGGGTCCTTAGGCGGGTGGACACCAGGTGGGCCCACACTGTGCCCCTCGAGCGTGCTGGTGGAATGGGAGAGTCCCTCTGTCGGTCAGCAGGACAACCTGGCAGAAGGTATTTCATCCTTCAAATGTTCCTAACCTTCAACTCAGCAGTTCCTTTCCTCAGAACTTGTCCTGAGATAATAACTGAGGACTCGTGACAAAGTTGGCTTGGAAGATGTTCATCAGAACAAGACCCACAAAGGAGAACAATGGGAAGCAGCCTGAATGCCCAGCATCAGGCGAATGAGCGCGGCCCTAACGATAGTCGTGCTGAAAATTGCTAATGACTGCAAAGATTTTCACAGCATAGTCACATATATTTTACTGCAAAATTTATGCAGCTCGCGGCACCTGGGCGTCTCACTTGGTTAAGCAACTGCCTTCAGCTCAGGTCATGGTCTCAGGGTCCTGGGATCAAGGCCCACGATGGGCTCCCTGCTCAGTGGGGAGTCTGCTTCTCCTTCTCCCTCTGCCCCTCCCCATGCTCGTGCTCTCTCTCTCTCAAACAAATAAATAAAATCTTTAAGAAAAAATAATACATCTCGCTTCTAAAATATTCAAATCCTAAAGAAAAGTATAAAGTAAAAACCAAAAGGTCCCCCTTTATCTGCCCATTTCTACGCCTGAAAGTTAAACACTGCTAGCAGTTTCTTAAACTGTCTTTCAACTTTATATCAATGCACGTACGAACATATAGACATACACACATACACCTGTGTATTATCCAACATATACGTGAGATGATATTTTAGTAAGGACACACGTAGTTCTTAATAAAAGATTATCAAATTACACGTATAGTGCTAGATGGTTACTGTGATGGCCCCCAATGCATCTTGCCCCCCAGCATCTATGCCCTGGCATAGGCTCCTCTCACACTGACTTTGGACCTGGCCACGTGACTTGTCTTGGGCAAGCGGAGGTGAGCAAGCGTGATGCAAGCTGGGGCTTGGTAAGTACTTGCACTTGAAAGCTTAGCCTCTTGACATGCTCTTGGGATCCAGCTGCCATGCTGTACGGCCGCTCAAGCTCGACCGCAGAACATGTAGCGGCCCCATGGACAGGCCCTGGTGGATGAGAGGCCATCTTGGAAGCTCCAGCCCGGCCAAGCTCCCAGGTGAATGCCACCGTATGAGTGAGTCCTGCCGATGCTTTGTGTAACTGAAGAATGGCCAGTTTCTGGATGGGTATGTTACTCAGCAATAGATAATGGAAACATAGATTGTTTGGCAACTTAAAAAAATTTTAATATGTACATATACCATGAACATCCTCCTATGTCAGTCCATACAGATGAGTGCATCCTTTTAGTGACTATGTAATTTTCCGTGGGTGGTCCCTGAAGCATAATTTCCTTACCCATCTCCTACTGGTGGAGGTTCTTGGCCACGACGAACAGTGCTACCTGCTTGTGTGAAGATCACTGCCAACTGACATTAGAGTGTCTTTAGGATAAGTTCCCAGAAGTGGAATTGTTGGGTCAAAGGGTACACATTTTAAAAGTTTGCACAGATACTGCTAAAGTCACCCTCCAAAACGGTTGTACCAGTTTCTACTCCAACTGGCAGTGGGTAAGTGGGTCAGGTCTCCAACTCTTGTCCACACCTGGTGTGATCCAGCTGGAAAATCCAGATAAAGAGCAACACTACACAGAGTGAGTGTGTGAAAGTATTACAGAAATGGCGGGGAGGGGGTGGGGTGGGATGGTGGAGGTCCGGACCATGGGGCAGATCTGCTGTGGCTGCAGGGAGCAGAATCTGGGGCCCCAGCCCACACGCCCTCCCCCCCCCCCCACCTCCCGCCAGTTCCTTCCTCTTCTGCTGAGGCAGCTGTGCTCAGCACATCCTCTTTCAGTGCTGCCCTTGGAGACGCTTCCCCAGCAGACCTGCCTCATGGTAGGCCCAAGTTCCTCCAGCCTTGACCCCTACTTGTAGTGACCCTTTGGTTCAGATGGGCCCTGGCCCCAGCCTCCGCCTCCTGCAAAGACAGGAGCCTTCCAGGTTCACCTTTTGACTTTGGGTAAACCCTTGATCTTCTCTTGATGAGGCTGATAACCATACCAACCTTTGGGCTCTGTTGTTTATTCCTTCAGCAAATGGTCATTTATTTATTTATTCCTTCAGGAAACAGATATTTCCTTACTCATTCGTTCATTCATCCCTTAAAGCAACACTTACTTATTAATTAGTTCTTTCTTTCCTTCCTTCCACAAACATTTACCATTCTGGCCTCTTGGCTCCCATGGTCTGGGGGGAAATGGGTAACTACAGAGGTATGTATTTTTATGTACTTGTATATGGGGCCATGTCGTCTGAAATCAAGTGCAAGTACACGGGAATCTGATTTAGCTGGAAGGCGGGGCAACGAGACCGCCATCTTGAGATGGGAGGAAGGAGGAGCCAGGGGGCTAGAGAGCAGGATATCTGCATTCCTGGCGGGTGGAATGGCTTGTGCAAAGACCGTGAAGTACAAGGAGCATGTCCCATTCGTTTCTGGGACAGAGAGAAACTGAGTGCACGGTGGAGGGGAGACAAGTCTGAGATGAGGCCCCAGGGCTCAGCAGGACCATGCGTGCAAGGTCTTATGGGTCACAGTAGTGACCTTTAACCTAAGAGCACTGCGGAGTCATTGACAGGATGGTAAGAAGATTAAACGAGATTCATTATGTAAAGTTCTTAAGCTATGGTTAGTGCTCAGTGCATGTTGCTTTATTATTATTATTTTAAACTTTTTCTACCCTCTGGGTATCAGGCCAGAGAATTCCCTTTGATCCGAAGAGGCCCTGACTAGTCCGGGCCAGCTGTGTTCCTTGACTGGGAAGGACTCCAGAAATAGCCCCAGTGTTTTTAGGAAATGGAATCCAAATCTAGAAATCATTAGTAACTTGCCCCCAAGGCCACCTGGGGAGGCAATGCTGGGATTTGAACCAGTTCTCTGACTCCAAGCCCAGTGCTCTTTCACCCCATCCCTACTGCTAAAAGCAAGTTCTCATGATCTCCTTGCCCTGCCTGAAACCCTCAATGGCCCCTCACTGCCTCCACAATACCCACGGCCTGACCTTCAAGGCCTCCAGCCCCGGGTTACCTCTCTCTGTCACCACCAATAATCCACACCAAGGCAAGAAACGTTCGATGTTCCCCAGAGGACACAAAGAAGCCTGCTGCTGCCCACCAAGGAATTCAGGAAGTGGGGCCACTTCACTCCAATCCCTTCTCCAGGTATTCTGCTCCCGATGGAGCCCACCTGTCCTCCTGGATTAGTTTTCTAGGGCTGCCATAACAACTTACCACAAATTTAGGAGCTTAAAACAATACGAACCTTTTAATCTTACAGTTCTGGGGGTTAGAAATCTGAACTGGGTCTCACTGGGCTAAAATCAAGGTGTCCCCAGAACTGCATTCCTCTGGAGGCTCTAGGAAAGAAGCTATTTCCATATCTTTTCCAACTTCTAGAAACTTCCTGCATTCCTTGCTTCATGGCCCCTTCCTCCATCTTCAAAGCTAACCACATAACACGGTTCCCATGCTGCCGTCTGTTTTTTCTTCAGTCTCTTTCACATTGGGGGACCCTTGTGATTACATTGAGCCCACCTAGATAATCCCGGATAATCTCCCTATTTGAAGGTCAGCTGATTAGCAATCTTAATTCCACCTGCTGCCTTAATCCCCTTTGCCACGTAACCTAACACATTCACACTAATCCCTGGATGTGGGTGTGGACACCACTGTGGGGGGAGTCATTCTTCTGCCCACCACACTCCTCCTCCCTCCCTCGCCAGGCCCTGCCCTTCCTCACCAGGCAGCTGTCATTCAGGTAGGAACCCAGGAACCCGGAGGAAGTGTGTGCCGCCCACATTTCTGGAGAGGAAACTAAGGCTCCTCACAACACACCTTGTGGAATGTTTTTGAGTTTGTAACGGGCTTTCACATTCTTGGGGGTTAGTATCATTTGTTTTGCTCCACATCTGAGAAAACTGTGGTTAGAAAGGTCAAGTGGGGGGCGCCTGGGTGGCACAGCGGTTAAGCGTCTGCCTTCGGCTCAGGGCGTGATCCCGGTGTTATGGGATCGAGCCCCACATCAGGCTCTTCTGCTATGAGCCTGCTTCTTCCTCTCCCACTCCCCCTGCTTGTGTTCCCTCTCTCGCTGGCTGTCTCTATCTCTGTCAAATAAATAAATAAAATCTTAAAAAAAAAAAAAAAAGGTCAAGTGGCTATCCCAGGGTCACAAGTCAGGAGTGAATATTGCTGGGCTCACACCCAAGCCTGACCCCAGCTTTTCCCCTCCTTCCCAGACCCCCCACAAACAGCCGCCCCTCCCCAGACCATCTTAATGATTTTCCAAGGGCACGCCAAGGGAGTCCTGTGGCCAATCTGCCCTTATTTCTGGCTTCTGGCCAGAAGTCATGGGGTCATACTTGAAAGACTTCCTCAAACCCTGCAAGTCATCGCTCTGGAGGCTTCTGCCTGAATTAGAAGCAGGGACTGTTTCCTCTATGCTGCCAATGGGGCAGGCTGTAATGGGTGTAGGTTTCCAGGGGAGCTATTTATCAATGTGTTTCAAAAGCCTTAAAAGCGTGCATTCCTTTTACCCATCAATGCCACCAGATGGAAATAGACAAATATGCAGAAATGCACATACAAGGTTGTATACCGAGGCGTTACGTGGAACAGCAAAATATCAAAGCCAACCAAGATGTCCACCAGTAGGGTCTTGATGAAATAAGAGGGATCCAATGTGGTAGAACTACACAGTTACTAAGAATAATGTAGATCTCCATTTAGCCATATACAAAGACAGCCTCAAATAAGCACATGAAAGAAGTTCCATTCCATAGTCACCAGAGATGCACAGAATAAAGCCATCATTAGATGTCAGGTGTGTAGTACACACTAATAGGTGTGTAGTACACCTATTAGAATACCTGAAATTAAAGAGTGACCATATTAAATATTGCCAAAGACGTAGAGTCACTGGAAATCACATACAGTGCTTGTGGGGCGGTATAATGATTTTAGACAACAGTATGGTAGCTTCTTACAAAGTTGAACTTTTTTTTTTTTTAAGATTTTATTTATTTATGTGACAGAGAGACAGCCAGCGAGAGAGGGAACACAAGCAGAGGGAGTGAGAGAGGAAGAAGCAGGCTCCCAGAGGAGGAGCCCGATGTGGGGCTCGATCCCGGAACGCCAGGATCACGCCCTGAGCCGAACGCAGATGCTTTAACGACTGCGCCACCCAGGCGCCCCATGGTAGTTTCTTACAAAGTTGGACTTTTTAATATGGTTACCCAAGAGAAATAATAGCACAAGTCCATACAAAAACTGATATATAAATGTTTACAGCAGCTTTACGTCTAACAGCCCCAAACTGGAAACCACCCAAAGGTCCATCACCAGGTGGATGGATAAACAAACGGGTATATCCACACAATGGAACCTACTTACGACTAAAAGAGAGGAACTATCAATCCGCACAACATGGATGGATCTCAAAATAAAGAAGCCAGACAAAAAAGAAAACATAGTGTATGATTCCATTTATGTAACATTCTAGAAAATACAAACTAATCTGTAGGACAAAAAAGCGGGATCAGTCGTTGCTGGTGTGTGCGTGTGTGTGTGTGTGTGTGTGTGTGTTTGGGGGAGGGGGTGGCAGGAGGGATTCTAAAACGACATAAGGGAACTTTTGAGGGTGAAAGATAAGCTCGTCGTCGTGAATGTGCTGATGGGTTCGTGGGTGTACACACACGCTGAAACTCATACACTTTAAATATGTACAATTTATTGCATGTCAGTCATACTCCAATAAAGCTATATTATAGGAAAGATGGCCTCTTAAAAAAAAAGAAAAAAAGCAGGTTCCAACTGTATATACAGTCTGATTTCCTTTCCGGGGGAAAAAAAGGTCTTTGTGTGTGTGCTTTTTCTGGGTGACGAATCGGACGTGAAGTAGACTTTTTAAACTCTTCTGTGTTTGCTTACAACCACACGTCTGAATTTATATTTATAATAAATAAAACAATTTCCATTTCGCAAAAGGAAAACCAAACAAGGGCCCTAAGCAAGGCCTAGCTCCTCCCCCTGCCTGGTCCTCTCCAGCCTGAGCGGAGACACGAGTTGACCCAGACTCCGGGGCTTCCTGCGAGCTGGTCCCCACGCACGACGGCCCCCAGGGCAGTGACGAGAGCAGCTCTGCAGATGCTTCCCGGAAGGCCGACGGGTCAGCCTGAGCTAGACCAGAAGGGGCCCCAGGGTTTCCTCCGCAGAGGCAGGGCAAGTGTCGCAGGGAAATGCAAGCTGGGGTGGGTGAAGGAGGGGCGCCCACCCGCGCTTGGCTCTAAGAGGGTAAGGCCTTTAGTAGTATATGGTGAGAGAGGAAGCGGCGCTGCCCCGCTTGCTAGGGACCAGAACGGAGACCTGGGAAACCAGCAGGCCACTCCTGAGTTCTTAGGGCCAAGGGCCACCTGTTCGGTTCCCTGTTTCTTTGGACAGACAACTACACCTTCGCAGGTGGTTCACTTGCCAGCGAAGACTAGTTCTGAGTCAATTTGCCAGGATAGACTCTGATTGGCCCATCTTGCATCACGTGAGTGAGCCAGTCAGCCAATGGGGTGGGATCCCGTATAATAAGGGGCTTTCTGAGGGGTTCACAAGGGCTTCTCAGAGGACAGGCAGGCAGGGGCTGGGCTGCTCCTTCAAAGCTGTGCACGTTGTTCTGCGAGCCAGAAAATGTGGCGGCGTGGTTTAGTCCCCAGACAGCATGGTGCCTCCCTACAGTGCAGCTGTCCTGAGGGGCCCAAGCACAAGAAAACCAGCCTGATTCAGGCCCCCTCCCATGGAGTGGTTCCCCATCCTCTACCGTAGCAGGGTCCCTGGTGACAGCTGCTCAGACCCCTGCCCCAGGGCAGCAAAGTTCTGCCCCAACAAGATTGTGGCAAAGGCCTCTGAGGAATCTGAACTAGGTTATGTGGAGGAAGGTCAGGCTTCGTCCGGACTAGCAGGGTGGAGAGATACACACAGAGTGAGCAGAGGAGGCAGAATCTCGGTGACTCCCAGGGGCTTCTCATCACTGTCACCAGAGTGACAGTCCTATGGCTCAACACCGACACAACCACCGCTACAAAAGGCACGACAAAAGGCATGCTTGCAACATGCTACGCAGTTTCCGTGCAGGAGGTTTCTGAGTAGGAGACACTAGTGCCTGCCGCAGATAGAACCTTGGAGAACCTTGTCTAACTGCAAGTGTTCAAGGCGAACATTAACACTGATTTGCATTTTCTACAGACCAGGCATCCAATCCAAGCACCTCACTTACATCTGCTCGTGTAATGGGGTAGATGCTATTATCCCCATCTTACAGATGAGCAAACTAAGGCACAGAGAAGTTCAGGAACTTGCCCTAGTTCACAGAGACAGGGTTCAAACCCGGGCAGCCTGGCTCTGACGGCATGCCTGTAACCACTGCCCACTAGGCATGGATATGCACCTATTCCGGGCACTGGGATGCGGACCAAGACACATACCCTACTTTGTGGGCCCTACTGCCTGGGTGGGGAGAGACATAAATAGCAACGACCCACATAATGAGCGGTCACTGTTGTTTTAAGTGCCACAAAGCTTGAACTCTAAGAGTATCTAGAAAGGGGCCGTCCTTGCCTGGAGGGGTCAGCGAGGTCTTCCTGCCGAAGTGACCCTGATGCTGTGGGCTACAGAGTGACAAGGAGTGGGCCCGGCAAAGCAGTGAGGGCAGAGTGTGTGGCAGGAAGAGGTCCAGGTAAGAGGGAACAGAATGTACAGTGTGCCCCACATTAGGTAAGCGCTTTGCTGAAAGGTACCCCAGGCAAAGGTTACAGGGCATGGTAAAGACCCTGCCCTGGCCTCCAGGTGACTGGCCACTCTCTCTGTGACTCTGCAATCCCAGTGGACTATCTGCAGCTCTCGGAGGTGGCAGTAGGACAAACCCATGAATATTTTCAGGGGAAATGTTTGCTACCAAGTGGCCCGGAAGGACGCTGATCACTTCAGCACTCAGGTTGTGGGAGTCATGATGATTCAGGGAAAAAAGCCACTAGCTGGATTCTGGAGGGAATTCAGCCAGCCCAGCTGCCCATGCGTGGAGATGCTTATCAGAGGCCAGACTAGGCACCGCTCGCCTCGACAGTGGGGCTCTGGCGGTTTGTGCCGAGCGGCCCTGGCCTCTCTCCAACAGCTTATTTCGGACACTGCTGGCTTTCCTAAATGAGTGAAAAAGCAAACTCTGGGGTTTTTGAGAAGTGCTCCAGTTGCAGCCATCTGATGGATATTCTTGACAGGAATGGCCAGTTTCTGGACCCTGATGGCAGCAACGGGGCCATCACCACAAGAGGCTGGGCCACTCTCGAGGGTTAGGCTTGGCAAGGCAAGACAGCACTTGGAACTCATACAAGCCAGCTGGGCAAAGACGACAGCAAGGACGGTGAGGGGAGAGGAAACAACTCTCTCCGACTCTCTAGGCAAATCTGGCTTCGCCTTCTAGGAGGGAACGTTAAAAATGTTCTTGTCCTTTGGCCCAGAGTTTCTTCTTCTGGGAATTACTCGCTGAGACGCCTCCCACCAGCACACAGGGGCATTTCCAAGGGTGCTCACTGCAGAGTGGCTGGAAATAGTTAAAAACTGCGAACACCCCAGACGTGTCCTGATGGAACTGGATGAATCTAGTGCGGATGTCCTCAGCCCAGACAACCGTAGCCCCTGAAGAGAATGTTCCAGCAAGGCGCAGCCTCTACGAGTCACTGTTAGGTACAACAAAACAAAACAAAAAAGTGAGAAAACAATGTGTCTTGTATTATTTCATTTTTGCTTTTTTTTTTTTTAAAGATAGTATTCCTGCAAGCTTGGAAAAAAAAACTGATCTGAAGCATCTATACCACACTGTTGAACAGAAGTTATCTCTAGGGAGGAGCATTATGGAGGACTTCCATTTTTTTAACTTTCGCTTTCTATAGCATAAAATTATGCAATGCTTGAATTTTTACTTTTGCTTTCAGATCTTTCTTTCTAATGTAAGCATTTGCTGCTATAAACTTCCCTCTTAGTCCCATGTGTGCTGCATCCCAGAGATTCTGGCGTGTCGTGTTTTCGTTTTCGCTTGTCCTCAAGATATTTGCTAAGTTCCCTTGCGATTTATTCCCTGACTCACTGGTTGCTTAAGAGTGTGTTGTATAATTTCCACATACTTGTGAATTTTCCAGTTTTTCTTCTGCTGTTGATTTCTAGTCTCTTCCCACTGTAGGGCACACACTATGTTTTAAGTCAGAGGAGCAGGGGTAAAGAGAGAAGGAGAACGTCTCCAGCACGGTGGGTAGGAGCTCAAGCGTGGGATCCACACTGCCTGGATTTGGAGTCAGCTCCCTCACTGACTGACCACCCACGTGACCCTGGGTGTGCTATCATTGCTCTGTGCCTCGGCTTCCTCACCTGTGAAATGGGACATACATCATGGGGTCTTGTGAGGATTAGAGGAGTTCACATGAAGAAAACCTAAGGTCAGTGAGTGGGGCACACACAGTAAGCGCTCAGGGAGGCATCGCCTATAGTGATGGAGGAGGAGGTCAGGACAGCAGCAACTGCCCAGTCTCCACTGGGCCCAGGGTGGTAGCCACGAGCACATATGTTCGCATGTCCTGCCCTCCAGGACCAAATGGGCCCCTGACCCCTGACCCGTGGAAGGGTTGCTGTCAGCCTGTCCTCTTGTTCATTTGTTCCTTCCCTCCTGCGTTCAGCACTGCTCCCCTCCCGGATGTGCTAGGCCCTGGGGCCGGTGGGGGTGGGGACAGACATAAACTCTGTGAAATGGTGACGATGATTATCTAGGTCAGCTCGGGCGGCTGTAACAAAACAGCACAGACTGGGTGGTTTATAAACAACAGAAATTTATTTCTCACAGTTCTGGAGGCTGGAAGTCCAAGGTCAAGGCGCCAGCAGATTTGGTGTCTGGCAAGAGCCTGCTCCCCGGTTCCCAGGCAGCCATCTTTGGGCGGTGTCCTCACATGGCACGACGTGAGAGGGAACTCCTGGGGTCCCTTCATAAGGCACTGTTCCCATTCATGAAGGCTATGCCCTCATGACCTAATCACCTCTGAGAGGCCCCACACCCTAATACCATCATCGTGGGGGTTAGGATTTCAACACATGAATTTTGGGGGGACACATACTGTCTGTAGCAATGATAGAACCACCTGCTGTAGGCTGCTGGCATTTGAGGGGATCTTAGGAACACAGAGCTTAGCCCAGGGTGTGGGCCCCCAGGGTGAGGTCAATAAACAGAGGGTGTTGTTTAGAGAGAGAAGTGATAGTATCAAGACCCGTTTATCTATCTATCTAGATTTTTAAGATTTTATTTATTTATTTATTTATTTGAGAGAGAGAGAGAGAGAGAGTGGGGAGAGGAGTAGAGGGAAAGGAACAAGCAGACTCCGAGCTCAGCTCGGAACCCTAGGCAGGGCTCAATCCCATGATCCTGAGATCACGACCTGAGCCTAAATCAAGAGTGGGACACTTAACCGGCTAAGCCACATAGGTGCCCCTCTATCTATCTGGTTTTTTGTTTTTTTTTTAAGATTTTATTTATTTATTTGACAGAGAGAGAGACAGCCAGCGAGAGAGGGAACACAAGCAGGGGGAGTAGGAGAGGAAGAAGCAGGCTCCTAGCAGAGAAGCCTGATGCGGGGCTCGATCCCAGGACTCTGGGATCACACCTTGAGCCGAAGGCAGATGCTTAACGACTGAGCCACCCAGGCACCCCACTATCTATCTGTTTTTAAAGTGAGCTCTGTGCCCTCTGTGGGGCTCAAAGTCATGACCCCAAGATCAAGCGTTGTATGCTCTATGGACTGAGTCAACCAGGTGCCCCCATCAAGGCGCTTTTTAAGGCCAATCCCCTTGCAGGAAAATGGTCAACACCACCCTTCCTTGGGGCTCATCATTGGCGTTGATTGCTAGCTATCCCCCTCCCTCCAAAATCCTCACTGACGTCAGAACTCATGTCTGGTTGTGCACACTTGTGTCCCAGTGCTTACATCAGTGCCTGGCACAGTGTGGGCCCTCAGTTTTTGTTCTGGTCAAACAAGCACTATTCTAAGCACTTTACAAATATCTACTCATTCTCTGCTCATAACACTTCTGGGAAATGGGTAATATATTCCCCTTTTAGAGATCAGGAAGTTGAGGCACAGAGAGGTTTCATAACGTGTCCAAGGTCACACAGCCAAAAAGCGGCAGAGTCGGACTGTGAACCCTGGGCGATGGTTGCTAAAGGAAGGAAGGAGAGAGTGAGGTGCAGGCTCTGGTGTCTACAGTTCTGAAATGCAGAATCAGAGAGCAGGGCCTTTAGCAAATATTGATCTCCACCCTCATCCCCCATTGTTCCATAAGTGGGAAGTGGGGACTAAGGTCTGTGAAGGTGGGACCCCCAATTTTAAACAGGAGGTTAAAATTTGGGATAAAATTTGGGATTTCCAGCTTGCAGCCCTGTGATCCCAGGCAGTCAGGAGTTTGGGATGTGTCAGGGAACCTCAAGTGTTAAATTTCCTATGTCACTGGAGAGAGCTTCATAATGAGTTGAGTAGAAAGGACAGGTTACAAAACACGGTGTGATGTTGGTAGCTAACCCTCGAGGAGCACTTCCCAGGTGCCAGGTAATTTGCAAAGTCCTTTGTGTACATTACTCCCTTGTTGAATCCTCAAAAGAATTCCATGAGGTAAGTATGGTCACTAAACCCATTTTACAGCTGTTAAAACTGAGGCGAAGAGACTCCAAGCGACTGGCTCCAGCTCATTGAGCTAAGAGGAGGAGGAGTCTAGGACTCATACCCTGGTCTGCTCTCTGGTCCCTGCTGTAGCCCTTGTCCCCCGCTGCTCCTCCAATGCCTCACTGTTAAATGGCACTACTGATGACTTTCACATTTAAAAATCATAGCTGTTGGGATGCCTGGGTGGCTCAGTCATTAAGCGTCTGCCTTCGGCTCAGGTCATGATCCCAGGGTCCTGGGATCGAGCCCCACATCGGGCTCCCTGCTCCACTGGGAAGCCTGCTTCTCCCTCTCCCACTCCCCCTGCTTGTCTTCCCTCTCTCGCTGTCTCTCTCTCTCTCTGTCAAATAAATAAATGAAATCTTTTAAAAAAATTAAAAATAAAAATGAATAAAAATCATAGCTATTGGGACGCCTGGGTGGCTCAGTCGGTTAAGTGGCTGCCTTCAGCTCAGGTCATGACCGCAGGGTCCTGGGATCGAGTCCCGCATTGGGCTCCTTGCTCAGCAGGGAGTCTGCTTCTCCCTCTGCCTGCTGCTACCCCTACTTGTGCTCTCTCTCCCCTCCCCCCTTTTTAAAAGATTTATTCATTTGACAGAGAGAGAGAGAGAGAGTGCGGGGGAGCAGCAGGCAGAGGCAGAAGCAGGCTCCCTGCTGAGCAAGGAGCCCAATGAGGGACTCGATCCCAGGACCCCGCGGTCATGACCTGAGCTGAAGGCAGCTGCTTAACCAAGTGAGAGTGGCGCCCCTCTCTCTGACAAATGAATAAATAAAATCTTTACAAAAATAAAATAAAATCTTAGCTGTTGCTGACAATAACATCGGGGACTATAAGAATTCTGAAAATAAGCAGAGCTCAGCAAGGGCTGAGGGGCTGTATGTGTGCCTGGGAGGACTGGGAGGTGACCTGGAAACACCTCTTCTCGGTAAACATGGCCCTGATCACTGGGTGAAAGGTGTCGGACTCCTGACCAGTTATGTAAGCTGTGTTCACCTGCCGACTCCTGGCCCACTGGGTGGGGTCTAAGAAAGTCCAGAAGTCTAGCTTCAGGGGGTCGAGGGGTAGTTCTCATTTGAGCTCACCTCCCATACAGTCAGGCTGCCTGGACAAGGCCCCAGTCAACCATACCCTCCACCATGCTTAGGCCCAGCAGGGCTACAGAGCCACTTCCCAGAAATGGGACTTCTGCCTGCTCTTTGGGATGCCCCCTCAAGCCCCCTCCACAGCTGTAGTTTGCACAGAAGTAATTCAACTAGACTCTTTTTCCTAACTGACTCTATGCCACGCACTTTCCCCTCGTACTTTACGTAACTGTGCAAAGGGGTCATTATCTCCATTTTATGGGTGAGGACACTGAAGGTGAAAGAGGTTAATAACTTGCTCGAAGCGATAGGGCCAGGGAGTGGCAGGGCTGGCATTTGAACCCAGGTCCCTTCAGGCAGAAGGAAGGTTCTGGGAACTGTGTACTCAAGAAATACCTTGAGATCTAGGGGACAGGCAGAGAAAGAAGAGTGAAGGGAGTTAAATTCCTGACTCTCACAGGGAGACAAAGGCATGTCTCCACAGCACGGTGGGTAGGAGCTCAAGCGTCATCACATCACCCTCTCTCTAACACTTTCCATGGTTCCCCATTGCCTTCAGGATAAAGCACCACATCATCATCACCGTCTACCAGACCCTCCTGTAAGGATGGGGCCTGCCTACTTTTCTAGCCTTTCACAGATTCTGGGCTCTTATATCTTCTCGGCTTAGACTTTCCACCGACTCCCCACTCTCTTAGCTGACTTCTGCCCATTCATCAGGCTTGGCCTTACATGCCATTCCCACTTGGGAAGGCCTGCCCAGGTCACATACACTAGGTCAGGCCCTCTGTGTTCCCACCAGTCCCTGAACTCTCCTTGACCCGCAGGCGTACCCCAGCTCTCATCGCTTAGGCCACACACACCTCCCCAGCAACCCCAGTGCCAGAGCAGATGGTGTGATCGACACCTGTGAATGAAACATGGAGGAATGAAATGTTTGGCAGACCTTGGCAGGCTGGAGACCTTGGAGGCAGGGAGAGCAAGGTGGCGAGGCTGTTGGGCGGCCCCGCATGTTGTACTGAGACAGGACTCTAAGAGCAGGGCCAGTGCTCAGAGCTCGGAACACAAGCTAGAGTTTGGACTTTGTCTAGTTAGTCATTTGGAGTTCTGGGCTTAAGGCATGGAGCCAAAGCCATGGTTTAAGAAGGTGAGGCTGTCCTCAAAGCCATAGGGAAAGACGGGTGGGTCTGGGGAAAGTCACCTGCAGGTCTCTGGACACAATGGACACAATAAAAATGGGGTAGACACAGGGTCATGGATCAGCCTGGGAAATCTGGCCTGATTTCGCACCCTGTTGGGTCAGGCATTGGGCCTCGGCCTTCACGTACTCACTGACCCAATCTCCTCAACAACCCAGGAGGCAGTGACTGCTGTGGGCCCCACTGCACAGATGGGGAAACTGAGGTTCAGAGAGGTGGAGTGACCTGTCCAAGTCACACCGGACTCTCTATCCCTGCCTTAGCTGTAGCTCTGTATTGCAGCTCGCTCAGCGGTCAGGGGGATCTAGACCCTCTATGCACAGTCCAATAGGGTCGTCATTAGCCACCTGTAGCGGTTTGAATTTTAAATTTAGTTATTTTTATTTTTTTTTAATTTTTTAATATTTTATTTATTTATTTATTTTAGGGAGAGAGAGGATGAGCAAGGGGGGGAGCAGAGGGAGAGGGAGAAGCAGGCTTGCTGCTGAGCAGGGAGCCTGATGTGGGACTCGACCCCAGAACTCCGGGATCATGACCTGAGCCGAAGGCAGACACTTAAACAACTGAGCCACCCAGGGGCCCAATTTTATTTTTTATTTATTTATGTATTTTTTAAGATTTTTTTTTTTTGTTTATTTATTAGACAGAGATAGAGACAGCCAGCGAGAGAGGGAACACAAGCAGGGGGAGTGGGAGAGGAAGAAGCAGGCTCCCAGCGGAGGAGCCTGATGTGGGGCTCGATCCCATCACGCCGGGATCACGCCCTGAGCCGAAGGCAGACGCTCAACCGCTGTGCCACCCAGGCGCCCCAGGGGCCCAATTTTAAATTTAAATTAAATGGAGTTTAAAATTCAGATCCATGGGGCGCCTGGGTGGCACAGCGGTTAGGCGTCTGCCTTGGGCTCAGGGCATGATCCCGGCGTGATGGGATCGAGCCCCACATCAGGCTCTTCCGCTATGGGCCTGCTTCTTCCTCTCCCACTCCCCCTGCTTGTGTTCCCTCTCTCGCTGGCTGTCTCTGTCTCTGTCGAATAAATAAATAAAATCTTTAAAAAAAGAAAATAAAAAAAAAATAAAATTCAGATCCATAAATAAATAAATAAAATAAAATAAAATAAAATAAAATAAAATAAAATAAAATTCAGTTCCTCAGTCACACTAGCCACATTTTAAGTGCTCAGTTGCCACATGTGGCTAGTGGTTATCATATTGGCTAGTGCAGATATGGAACATTTCCACCACTGCAGAAAGTTCTATTAATAATGCCGGTCTAGACCGTGAAGGGGAACAGATCCTCAGAGACCATTTATTTTTATTTTTTTTAAGAGTTTATTTATTTATTTATTTATTTGACAGAGAGAGCGAGAGAGAAAGCACAAACAGGGGGAGCAGAGGCAGAGGAAGAAGCAGGCTCCACACTGAATAAGGAGCCCGATGTGGGACTCAATCCCAGGACCTTGGGATCACGTCCTGAGCTGAAGGCAGCCGCTTAACCAACTGAGCCACCCGGGCGCCCCAGTCAGAGACCATTTAATTCAATGCTCTTATTTAACAGATAGAGAGATCAGGGACTGGTTCAAAGTCACATAGTGGGTCAGTGATAGAGGTGAAACTCCAAACCTGGGCTCCCAACTCCCAGCCTGGGTTCTCTACACTGAAGGAGGTTGACTCGTGTCTCTTAGGGGGGGTTCATAAAGGGTTTCTGGGAGGCGAAAAAACAACAACACCATAAGCAAAGTTTAAAGACAATTGATTAAGTGGAAGTAATGCTTGCATGTCGAAGTATAACAGAGGTTACTATCCATAATATATAATAAGCTGCTACAAATAAATAATAAAACGAGGGCTACTCCAATTGAAAAAAGGACAAGGACAGGCCAGACAATTGACAGAAGAAATCAAAATTGCCAAGAAGATTCTAGTGAAAGATATGTATAGTTGTATAGTCCCCCCCCCTTTTTTTTTTTCTGTCAAACAGATTGGTAAAGATGGAGAAAATGTGGAATGGGTGCTATCTTACACTCTTGGTGGGAATATAATTGGGTCCAACCTTTTTGGAAGGCCCTTTGGCCACATTTTTCAACAGTAAATGTGTAAATTCTCTTTGAATCAGTAATCCCTGGGCCGGAACCCAAGGCTGCCTGACTTCGGGTCTCGAGTTCTGAACCATGACTACTTTCCATGAGTGATGGGCAGGCTTAGGTTGGAAAGGGCAGAATCACTGGTCAATGGGGAGACTTGTGGACTTGGCTGTGGGAGGTTTAAGCAGGATGGATCCCCGTGGGCGAGTTCTTTGGAGCCTTTATCTTCTTGTGTGACTGGCTCCGATATTAGCGAGGGGCCCAGCACCAATCAATCCGCGCTTGGTCAGCTGCCATGATGGCTCAGCTGCCATTCCAGTTCTGCAAATAATTGGAGCCCAGTCACCGGTGAATCAGCACCGACCGCCCTTGGCAAGCGAGGCTGGGAAGGCGGCTTGGCGTGGCACTCTGGGCTGGGTGTCAGGTGACAGAGAGCAGGCCAGCTGGGTCGCTGCCCTGAGAGTGATTTGGGCAAGTGGCATTCTCCATCCCACCTCAGTTTCCCCTTTCTTTCCCTGTCTCTTTTCCTTTCTTTTCTTTTCTTTCTCTTCTCTCCTCCCTCCCTCCCTCCTGGACTCCTTTCCAGTGAGTGCCAAGTATGCACCAGTTATCATGACAGCAAACAGAAGGCAGAACCCTTGTTTTCTCCGCACACAGATGGCTGGTAACTTGGGGGCACAGAGCAGGGAGTGAGTGTTGTGCCTGACATGGCGGAATGGGGTGGGAGAAGATGCTTGAGCTGAAACTTGACAATTGGTAGGTGTTTCCAGGCGGGCAGGGGACAAGGCCAGAATCTTGGGGCAGGGCTGGAGGCGCCTGAGGGCAGCGGGCAGTGGGAGCTTGAGCTATGGCTTTCAGAGCATCTTGAATGCCAGACTAAGGACCTTTGATTTTATCCAGAGGGTGATGGAGAAAGTGGCAAGGTTTTTGTTTGTAATATCCTTACAATGATATATTACTAAATTACAAAATAAAGTCATCATATTACAAAAACCAATACCCCAAATATCCATGAAAATAAAGTAAAAATTTCCCTCTAAACTCTCTCCTCCGATGGAAGCCTCTGGTAACAGTTTAGGGTGTATTCTTCAAGATTCTTTCCTACGGATACATAAATGTATTCATGCATCTGGACAAAAATAAGCTCACTCTTCACAGACTAGTCTGTGACTTGCTTTGCACAGCAGGCTGGACATTTCCCACCTCGGCACACACACGTCTCCCACAGCCTCTGTCTCTGCAGCCGCGGGGCATCTCATCGATGACACTTGCCTTCATTTGACATACACTGATGAACCCTGTTGTGGACCAGGCACTGTTCTGGGTGCCGAGGATGGAGCAGAGAATAAAACACAGTTTTGCCCTCAAGGCTTCCTTCTTCCTATTGCCAGACAACAGGCTGCTTCAGTATTTTTGTATAATATATGAGGATGCAGGGACCATCCTGCATATGTATCTTTGCACGCATGTGTGAGTACTGCCATCGGGTAACTTACTTTAAAAGGAATTGTGCTTGGGTGCCTGGGTGGCTCAGTCGGTTAAGCAGCCGACTCTTGATTTTGGCTCAGGTCATGATCTCAGGGTGCTGGGGTGGAGCCCTGCGTCTGGCTCCACGCTCAGCGGGGAGTCGGCTTGAGGATTGTCTCTCCCTCTTCCTCTGCCCCTCCCCTGCTCACCTACCCGTGTGTGTGCACGCGCTCTTTCTCTCAAATAAATACATCGTAAAAAAAAAGAATTGTGCACATTGAATTTTGGTAGTTACTGGCAACACTGAGGAGTTTTAGAGTAGGAGGTGATGTGGTTATATCTACAGTTATCCACCACCCGTCCATCCACGCACTTACACGCACTTATATCATGCATGCATCTGGGCATCCGTCCCTTTGGCAGTCATTTGTGGAGTGTCTATCACGTGGTGAGCCCCGAAATGGTCATTCAGACACCACAGATGAGGTGTCTGACCCTGTGAAGCTTGTGCTGGGATGGGGGGCAGAGAGAGGTAAGCAGTATCACAAGAGTTTGTCCAAGGCCAGACAAGGGCGAGGCTTCTCTCAGGCCTCCCATTTTCTGCAGCTGCGATTCTATTCTCAACGCTGCAGTCCCACTAAATTCCTCTGTTCCCTTGATTCCTTCCCCACACCTATTCCATTGCTTATGTCACTTACCCCCCGACTTCAAGAACCAGGTGGCATTTAGTCAAATGCAAAACCCTGGAGATATTCAAAAAGCTCCACTTGAGAAAGGACTGCTGTGGCTCAGGAAGGGAGCCCTCTGCCACGTGTCCCCTCTCCCTTCACCTCTGGCTCCACGCTAGTCTGAGCTACTGGTCTCCTGCCGGCACGGCTGTCTCAGCCTCCTCACCTGTCTGCCTGGCCTTGTTCTTACCCGCTGGTAACCAGTCCGTTCTCCACATAGCCAGAAAGGACTTTGAAAGAGGCATTTTGGATCTTGTCACTAACCTGCTTACATCCTCCGGGGGTGTCCCTTTGGGCTTAGAATAAAATCTAACCTCCTCCCAGGCTCACAGAGTCCATGTCAGCAGGCTCCTGCCTGACCCCATGCCTCTGTCTGCTCCTACCCACTCCCCTCCAGTCACACACAGCTCCCCAAACACGCCAGTCCCGGCCTCTGCCCCCAGTTTCCTGCGCTTGGGTCCTCTTTATTATTATTTTTTTTTATTTAAAGATTTTTTGAAAAATTTATTTATTTGTCAGAGAGAGAGAGAGAGAGCTCACGTGCACAAGAAGGGGGAGCAGCAAGCAGAAGGAGAGGGAGAAGCAGGCTCCCTGCTGAGCAAGGAGCCCGATGCAGGACTCGATCCCAGGACCCTGAGATCATGGCCTGAGACGAAGGCAGACACTTAACCGACTGAGCCCCCCAGGTGTCCCAAGGGTCCTCCTTATTATGTAGGTCTGGGCTGAGATAATTCCTCACGCAGGCCAGGAGCCCCAATCCAATCATCCTCTCTCACGTTTCCCTGAGTTTCCCTCTCTAGACCACTTGTCAGAATTATCTTGTTAGGTACTGCTTTCCTTATGTCTGCTCAGGGCCTCAGGTACGTAGGACAGGCTATGCTTGGGAGTTTGGGGGTGCTGGAGAAGTGTGAACGTGCTGGCCTGGAGCTCCGTTCTGACCACTTGCTCAGATCTCCACGTCCCTTCAGGCCTAAGCCATCTGCAGGTATGGCCCCTTGAAGTCCTCACAACATTCTGAAAAGGTTCGTATTCTCCCTTCCTCCCTCCCTCCCTTCCTTCCTCCCTTCCTTCCTTCCTTCCTTCCTTCCTTCCTTCCTTCCTTCCTTCCTTCCTTCTTGTTTTTGTTTTTTTTAATTTTTAAGTAAGGTCTACACCCAACGTGGGGCTTGAACTCATGGCCCTGAGATTAAGAGTTGAATGTTCTACCGACTGAGCCAGCCAGGCGGCCCAGGTTGGTATTCTTATTCCCCTTTCACAGGTGAAAAACTATGACTCAGAGATTTAAAAAAAAAAAAAATGTTAGGGTGTATCCTTCAAGATTCCTTTCTGTGCATGCAAAAGTACACCCAAAGCTTGTGTGACACAGGTGGTCAGTGTTAAGTCAGCTGGATTTTGAATCCTGCTCTGATGGCTTCAGTGCAAGTGGCCCTAGGCATTTCACACTGAACCCCCTCTCTATGTGGAGTCCCCAAGTTTCAGTGTCCCAAACTAAGGCCACACTACCAATGTGCAGCAGAGCCAGGATCCTAACACGGGTTTGTCTCACCCCAGTTGGAGCATCCTGAACTGCACCAGGCTCTCTCCCTTCCCCAGGCACCATCTGGGAAATGAGGAAAGGGAACTTCCCGGGCTCCCAGCCCTGAGGCTACAGAGAGATAAATACCCTACCCGAGCTAAGTCTGGCAGCCAGGCCCACCCTACTTCCTGTTAGAGCAGTTTGGGGTTACTCGTGGTCACAGCTAAGGCGCCAGCCAGGCCTTGAGACCTCCTTGGCTGGTCCTCTCCTCTGAAATCCCCTTCTGGGGTCAGGTGGGCACAGGCTCTTCCCCCGTGGAGCAGGCCCAGCCAGGGTCAGTGAAGAGAACACACCCCACAGAGTGGGTAGCATAGCCTAGCCCTCTAGTGCCTGTGCTCCAGGGTTAAGACCCCATTCTAATGATTTAAACTCTCCAGGCCTCAACTACCCTGGCTGTACATGGGGTACATAATAGCAGTGGGAGCTGCTCTTACCATTTTTCATCTGTCTGGCTTAATTGTGTTTTCTAAATCGTGGGACCTGCTGGGGAGAAGTACAGGTTGCCACCCCATTTTATGTCTAGGAGGCAGAAAGAAATCATAAATCTGAGCCCTCAGTTACATGTCTGGACCTAACTCAGCCCCAAGTGCAATCAATTTCTGTCTCTCAAATTCATCCTCTCGTTTTCTCTCAGCTTGGAGGTTCTGCCCTCATCATTTCTTGTCTGGATCAACACAAGTCCCCTTAGCCCTGTTTCCCATATTCTCTCCTCCACACCAGGGGATGCCGGAGCCAGCTTCTTACACCAAAAAACAAGTCTGGGTCACTCTCCTGTTCAAAATGTGTGAGTGGCTCCCCTCCTTACTCTGGTCTAAAGACTCTGTAAGATCCAGCCACTACAGGCCTTCCAGCTGTATCGCTTGCCCCCTGCCTCTCTCGAATCTCAATGCAGCCAGATGGAAGTACTCACAGCTTCTGTGGGCACAACGTTTTCTGTCCTCCACGCCTCTAGAGGCTCCCTGTGCATGCCCCTGCCTAACTCAGGGCATGCATCCTGCCTCTACGGAGCTCCTCCAGTCCCAGTTCCACTTCTCATCTACCAGATTTGTTGCTGCCTGTGTCCCAGGCTGCTCCTTCCACCATCTCATCTTGGGCTTAGAGAGGCTGGAGAGGGAGGGCCACCAGGACCTCACTGCTGGGTCCAAGCCTGGTTCCAAGCAGATTGCCGCTTAACATCTGGGGACTGAATGAACGAACTACAAGGTGTTCAGGGTCTGGGAGGTACGAGGCTCTGGAAGCGGTCTCTGTAGCCAGGGCAGTTAATGTAGTCAGAGAGCAGCAATAACTGGCTAAGAAGCTAACCGACAACAAAAGGCTTGGAAAGCAGCTTGGGGGAGAAGCTGGGTCTAGCACCGGTTGCGTGATGAACTGCTCCAAGTCACTTCCTCGGCGAAGCCTTTGCACACACTTTCTTCTCAGTGCTCAGAACTAGAGATTCCTAGGCGAAAGACCTGCTTGGTCTAGTTCTGGCCACCTCTCTGGGTGTTTCTGGAAAAATGGGACTCACTACCTCTGGGCCTGATTTAGCGGCTAACGAGCTCAAGTCTGGGGATACACTGGAGGGCCGTTATAGCCAGTGTTCATATTGTTTCTTCTCTTCATTGTTTCTTCTTTTCTTCTGCTCGAGCCCTCCTCCTCGCCGGACCAGCCGGAGCTTCCCGCCCCGCGACCTCCCACAGCCTTCTCGGGGCCCCTCTCCCTTTCCTTTCTCCCCGCCCCGACCGAGGAGGCGGGTCCAGCCGCGCGGCGCACCAATCCAAGCGTTCTGAGCCGCCTCTGCCTCCCGCGAGTCCCGCCCCACGCCGCCGTCCTCCAATCGCGCTCCGTGCCCGCCCCGCCAGGTCGCCCAATTGAGGGCAGGCTGGGCCGCCGGCGCCCCGCCCCTCCCGCGCTCAGCGGCTGCTCCGCGGGCGGCCGCGCTGGGCCTCAGCATTCTCCCAGCGGCGCCGCACAGCGTTGGTTTCGGGTGGCCGCGCCCGGAGCGCAGGGGGCGGCGCTGCTGCTCGCGGGGTGCTGGGCAGAGGCGGCGAGCGAGGCGGGTGCCACCGGCCGGCCGGAAAGGCGCCTCAGCTCCGCCGGGGCCCGCGGCGCGGGACCCAGGACCGAAGAGGAGGCGGCGCCCCGGCTGCCCGGGCCCGGTGCCCGACCGGAGGGGGCCGTGGCCGGCCGTTCCCGGCCCGGGGTATCCCCGCCGCTCTTCCTGGAGAGCCCCCCCAGAGCTCCCGGTCGCCCCCTGGGGGTGCCCTCAGTCACCCGGACTCACCTGCGCGGGCCGCAGGGCGCCCAGGTGCGGGGGCGTGTGCGCGGCGAGGGCACCTCCCCCGGCCGCCAGCGGGGCGGGGGCGGGGCCGCCCGCCGCCCTCGGCCTCACCGGTCCGCCAGCCGCGCCCGGTAGCGCGGCGAGAGCTCCCCGGAGACCGCGGTGCGGGATGCTGCCCGCCAGCGCGGCCGCTCGCGCGCCGCCCGCCACCCCTGCCCCTGCCTTTTGGGCCATGCCCCACTGTTTACATGCCGGTGAAGCCCCCGGCCGCTCCGAGCCGCTCCGAACCCCGGCTCCCAGACGGTGAAGCCAGCCGGCCCGCGAACTGGACTGGTCGCTCAGACCTGGGCCCTCCGGACTTAGATCCCCGCCTGCTCGGCCGCCTTCGCCACCATCTGGGCGGGATCCGGCTCTGATGTTTTGAGGAGGGGGTGTGGTGTAGGGAAAGGAATCCTGGGGATTTCTGGCTTCCCCCCCTTTTTCGGCCTTCGGGGCTTCAGACTCAGGGAACTCGCTCATGGCTTTCTTGATGAAGAAGAAGAAATTCAAATTCCAAACCACTTTCACCCTGGAGGAGCTGACTGCGGTTCCCTTCGTGAACGGAGTCCTCTTCTGCAAGGTCCGGCTGCTGGATGGCGGGGATTTTGTCAGCTTGTCGTCGAGGTAGGAGCTGGGGCAGTCGCGCCTGCAGGGAAGTGGGGGGGATGATGAGCCAGATCTAGCCACTTGGCACGTGGGAGCGCCCCTGTGGGCCCAGAGAGCCTTGGGGATTATGTGTGTCTGGGGCAGGTTTGCACAAGGCAGGGCTGAGTGATCTGGGAGGTCTGGGCCTGAGGAAACTGGCAGGGTGCCTGCACCCGTCTGCAGGTGACCAGCTGGATAGGTGGGAGTTCGTTCTTTCAGCCCCCTCTTGGGGCCCTGCACACAGGCCCATCCCTCAGACTTGCGCAGAGAACCCACCAGGGTTTGTGCCTGGAGGGGCTGAGACGGGGAGGAGTATTCCAGGCCACCTTGCACCCAGCGGGCGCTTGGGCTGTCATATGATTTAGAGCCTGGGCCAGCCACAGGTTCCCAGACACTGCCGGTCTGGCTGGAGGAAGGTGGCTGGATTTTGGCCTGCCCACCCCTCCCCGAGTGTCCGGTCCTCTTCTGGCTGGGGCTGGGCTGCTTTGCATTGCAAATGCCCTTGTCAAGGAGGCTGCCACCCTCTCTGAAAGACGCTAGGTCCAGTTTTGCGTATGTGTTCTTCCCTGTCCTGCAGGTCCAGCTGTCCAGCTCTTTGCCGAGGGTGACTGAGTTCCCGAGCTGCACCCACTGACTGGGCCCACCTGGGGTTACGGAGTTGGGGCTTGCCAGGGGAGAGTGTCTCGGAGTCTGACAGATGGGGGTTCGAGTCCTAGCTCTGTCACTTTCTGGGCCCAATACAGGTCTCTGTCAAAGTTGTGGAGAAGTTTCAGTAGATAGAATGCAGTACAGGGCCTGGCCCGGTGCCTGGGACATGCTGGTTCCTTTCCCTGGTCTGTCCCTTGGCTACTCAGGCCTCCTTGTGGGTCCACTTAGCTGGAGCTGCCTCACAGTTCTGAGCTGGAGAAACTGAGGCCCAGAAAGAGGAAGTAAGTGGCTTTCCAGGGACCTCACAGGAGGCAGTTCTCAACTGAACTTGGCCTATTTGGAGACCTATTGGATGAATCTGGTGGCCTGGGAGGACACGGCAAGGGGGTGGGGATACAGCCTAACCCAGATTTAGGAATCTCCAGTGCGGACAGGGGGGGTGCCTTTTCTCTGCACTTGGGCCCACT
This sequence comes from Ursus arctos, assembly GCF_023065955.2. NCBI lineage: Eukaryota > Metazoa > Chordata > Mammalia > Carnivora > Ursidae > Ursus > Ursus arctos. The sequence goes on along the minus strand of NW_026622852.1, from coordinate 53,352,463 downwards.
CTGGCCTGGAGGCTCCCCAGTCTGCCAGGAACTGCTTATCTGAGGAATTCGGAGAAGGGCTGCCCTTTGCTGTGGGGGCTGGTGGCAGTCCTCCGCTGCCTGGGAAGGCAGTGATCCCGTGGCCACCCACAGAGCAGCCCGAGGTTTTGGGGAAAGGGTTGTACTCGGAGCTGGGGTCTGGTGTTGGCCACTCACTGACTGGGTGACCTTGGGCAAGTTACCTAACCTCTCGGATTCCAAGAACCAGCAATTGCTGGTGCTGTGCTCCCCATTTTACTATCACTTCTTCCTTAATTCCTGGACTATGCCATGGAGTGGGGTGGGGGGAGGGGTGGGGAAACGGTAGGATTATTATCCCCATTTTACAGAGGTGAAAACTGAGGCTCAGGAAGGGAGTGATTTGCCTGAGCTATACAGCAGAGCCCAGATTCCTTCAGGGTGTGCTTTTAACCACTATCCTGTTCTACCTTTGAGCCTTCGTTTCCTTGTCTGTGAAATGGGAGAAGTCATACCTGGCCCTAGAGTTGTGAGGATAATGGATAACGGCTGGGCCACGTGTGGCTCAGGCAAATTGTTGCAGCAGTTGTGGTTACTATGGCAGAGGGGTCCAGGCCCCACGCCCCAGCCCTCCCACTTCTTGGAGGGACCAGCCAGAGTCAGCAGAGGGCCCACACATGAGCTAGGGGTGGAACAGGGTCTTAGATCCCACTGAGGGATCCGTATTTAGCCCCAGACTGAGGTCTCCTCTCAGGCACGGGGCCCACTGTCACCCTACCTGTAAGCCTTTCCATTGCCCTAAACCTGCCCCCTCATCTGGGAAAGTCTGGAAAGTTCCAGGTTTCAGCCCACAGCGTCTGGATTTTACCTTTGCCTCTCCTTCTTCCCTCCTGGCAAGGGGCCATGGATTCCCTGAACCCAGCTGAGCCCAAACAGCCTTTTCCAGCCTTCATCCTGGTTGAAACCTGACAGGGCTGTGGAGGGAGGAGCTGACATTGAGCCCCCAAGGCTGGGCATTAGTGGGCTCTGGGAACCTGTCAGCTGCCGGGCAGGTGTGGCTCGAGGGAGCAGACGGACATTGGGACCTGAGGCTGCTTTAGAGCTGCTTTGGCTTTTGCCCAGGAGATAGGGGTTCCTGGGCTCCTACCTCCTCCACGCCCATCCCGCCCATCCTGTTCTGCAGCCTGGGAGCCTCGCCTCACAGCCCACCCCTCCAGATGGCCGAGGCCCCGTTGTTTTGTTGGAGTCGGGGCAGGTCAGGGGTGATGACACCTGCTTAGATCTTGGGCCCAGATCCAGTAGTATACTCTTCCCAACCCCAGGGATCCCTGGAATGGCCCAGAGACTGCTGGTGGCCGCATGGGTGTTGTCTGAGTAAAGCAGGCCTGTGGCCCCACCCCTGCAGCACCCGCCTTCCTAGCTGGAGGATTTCCTTCTGTTGGGTGCCATGGCAACAGCCGGGTACACAGCTCCAGCCTGACCCAATTCGAGCAGGTAGAACAGGTGGTATGTCGCGCAGTTCCCCAGCCTCATCTTTCTGAGGCCTCCTTAAAAAACTGTAATCCTCACAGCTACCGTGTTCCAAGGGCCTGCGTTCTGTGCCAGTGTTTTGCAAGTGGTATGTCCATTAATCCTCTTGACCACGGGATTGGGGGGGCGCCGAAGTCAAAAGGGAAGCCATATGCCAGAAGTCACCCAGCTGGTAATGTAATTGGGAAGATAACCTTTTTATCATTAGGGTGCAAACTGCGTTGATGTGTGCTTCCTGGATGCTAGGGACCTGCTGAGCACGGATGTGTGATCAGTCAAGCCCTGGAACCACCCCATGATCTGATGAGGGCACCGGGCTCAGGAGAGCTGAAGTGATGGGCCCCTTTCACTCAGCCGGGGAGTGGCAGGGCCGTGATTTGAACTGGGCAGGCCCAGCTCCAAAGTCCTGCCTTGCCTTGATGGCAGAGGGCAGGAAGCAGCTACAGCCCCATGTGATGCCTCAGACCTTTGAAGAAGGTTCTTTTTATTTGGGGTGGTACAGGAAAGTCCAGATTTGGATACTTTCGAGGCATCAAGCTAGATCCTGTGATATCCGAGGACAAGGGGCCCTAGGGCCGTAGGTGGGGGTGAAGCTAAATCACTGCAGTGGATTTGGGGCCAGGCATGGGCTGGCCCCAGGGCACAGTGGGCATTTGCCACGGTCCCTGCTTGAAAGCCCACCAGGCAGATGCATCCAAGTGCCATCTGGGAGGCTTTCCCAGGGGTCCTAGGAGGGATGCAGAGGTCCCAGCCAAGTCTGGTGAGTTGGGAGGCGGTAGGCTGGGTGCAGGCTTCCAGCCTTGAGCCAATCGATCCTTCAGACAAGAGGAATCCCAAACATCCCAAGAGGTCTCTGCGCCCAGCTGGCACGGGTCCTGTGGCCTGGCCCATGCACGCGCTGGCGGTTCCAGGGGAGGGAGCAAGAGGGAGGCGTTGATTTACCTTATAGCAAGTCCTCTCAGACAGGCGGAGGGAGCCTCCTCGGCCAGCGCAGTAGGGAGGGACTGGTACAAATGAAGATGGGGGGTGGCCAGGCCTGACCCCCCCTGGCCTTGGGGGCCCAGCTGAGGGGCAGGGGGCAGTGTGGTCTGGTTTGCCCATTAGGACGAGGGCTCTTGGCTGCTGACTGGAGAAGAGGCAAGGGGGCCTGACCAGCACCCCGTAAGGGACAGTTGGAGTTGGCTGGGTGGGTTTTGCCGGCCCGCCTGCACTGTGACAGGCAGAGGGAGAAGAGCGGGCAGCCTGGAGGGAAGGTTGGCAGGCAGAGTGGGCAGGTGGGTTTCCTGGTCCTGAAGCGCCTGGCACCGTACCTAGTGCTTAGTGGCTGGCAGAAGATGGAAGTTCACAGGGCGCATGGTGGCCAAATGTAGCTGGGATTTTGCTGCCCCATACTGTTCTCTAATAGTTTTTGACAGAATAAAAATCTAGACTTCCGGTTTCTTTTAAATTGGGTATCTGGCAACAGTGCCGCGTGGCAGCATTTGGCCCCAGGGGCTTTGCGGCTGCCTTCTCCACGGGACACCTGTTCTAGGCTCCTGACCCCCCTGCACACCTTTGGATCTCCGCTGTAGTCTGCCTCCCTCGTTTTACCAGGTCCTGCCTGGTCCCTGGGGCCCCCGCGGAAGGCCTTCCGTGTGCAGGCTGAGGGGCCTGAGGAGGCAGGCAGCTGTGGAGAACAGTCCTGCTGGCAAGCCGTAGGGGCCACTCCAGGCAGCCAAGGGGGGCACCAGGCCAGCCGCTGGGTCCCTGTAGGGTCAGACTGTGCTGCCGGTGCCCATGGTGAAGCCCGAAGCTGCCCAGCCTGGGCCTGGCCTTGACGTCTGCTCCTTGGACCTGGCCTTTGCTGCCAGCTGGCCACACCTTTGGCAGGTGCCACCCTGGCAGCCCCTGCCCCCTGTCTGCCAGCCTGGCAGCAGCAGAGCCCTGACCTGAGACGATCTGGCTTTGTGGAGCCAAGGCTCTTCCCTGAGGCCTGTTCCTCGCGGTGAGCTCTGTCCTGGGAGCCACTCTGGCCACGGGTTCTCAGCAGCAATGACCTCGTGTGTCTGAGTGCCCTGAGTGCCCTTGAACTCTGCTTGCTCAGTACCTGAAAGTCCCAACTCACATTCGGGAAGTCCTGCTGAGGCTTGTGATGGCTGCTAGTGTGTGTGCTCGTGTGTCTCGGGAGCCTGGGGCCTCTGTGTGCAGTCTGGTGACTGCCATGTGGCGATCCTGTGGTCACTTGTCTGTTGCTGGGGATGGGCAGTAGAACACCCTGGCAGCAGGGGAAGTTTACCTTCATCCTGCCAGACAGCCACGGCGAGGTTTGAGCAGGGGAGAGACATCAGATTTGCTCCGGAAGAGACCCGGGTGGCGGCAGCGGGGTGTGTGTGTCTTCATTATCCACCTTGTCTGGCAAGTGCTTCTGGTCATGGGCACACCAGACCAGCCCCCACGACTTCACATGTGCTCTGTGACCTGAAGTGTGTTGTCCCCTGGGCCTCTGGCTCTCCAGGAGGTCACACCGTGCCAGTGGTGGCTCTGGCGAGCCCTGAACCTGCCCAGTCTGTGCCTGGTAGTGGTGTCTCTTTAGGGCTGTGCTTGCAAACCCTTGGTCTCTACTCTGAGCTTCTTTTGGCACCTTAGGCTTGGAATAGCTCTCACATGCAGGCTTGGAGCCGCTGGCCCCCAAGCCTGCATGTCAACTGAGAGCGACCAGCCAGCAGCCCCCTCTAGCCAACCTGGTTCAGCAGCTGGGAGGAGGCAGCTCTGATGGAGGACCTTCTGCCTTGTTGGTCAGGCTGGTGCCCTGCCCTGGACTTAGGACTGGGAAGGACATTCTGTCCTGCGTCTTGTTGCCTGTGTGACCTTGGGCAAGGAACTTAGTCCCTTCGATCCTACCAAGCGGGGCTGGTGGTGCCTGCCTCGCAGTGTTCTGGGGAGGACGCAGTGAGATAATGCCTGTCAAACATCCAGCTTGGCTTCTGGCACCTGCTGGAAGCACAGTACACGCTGCAGTCCATCCTCCCGTCCCTGGGCTGAGTCACAGTGCTGTGCTGGGTGGTGCACCTCCGCTCCCCCCAACCCCCCTACCTGTCCCATGGCAGCTGGCACTTCTTTGTGGTCCAGGACTGACTCTGGGGTGCTGTCTCTCTCTCTTGGGATTCTATGGGGTGATGTGGGGAGAGGACACTTTCCCCATGGAGCTCTCTGCCCTTCAGAGGGGTGGGAATGGACCAGGAGCACACTTACTGTCTAAGGGGACTGTTTTCGCCCTGGAGCACAGGGTCCCCAGTGGGTCTCTGTGCTCCCGCACTGCTTTGAACTTGCCCCACCTTGGTGTGCTTGGCTCTGAGCCAGTGTGATCTAGGGCACTCTCCCCAGGAGGGCCTGGGCTGGGTGGGGGATGAGGTCCTGCCTGCGGGAAAGGACCCTCTCACAGCCAGCTTTGGGACCCACTCTGACAGGCCGACAACAGCCCGCCACTTGAGGTGGAGGGCCCCAGTGTCAGATTCTGCTGGGGACAGGGGAGTGGGTGAGGAAGCCAGGGGCCCCTCCGTGGGTGGGAGGCCCCTGCCTCTCCCGGCGCTCCCCTTGCTCCCACCACACCTTACTCTTCTAGTTGTTTGCTTCTGCAGTTACTTCGACCTCAAGTTCCCTTCCCCCACTGCTTCACTTGGCTAAACTCCTGCTCAGCCCAAGAGCCACCTCCTCGGAAGCCTTCCTTGGACTCTTGCTTCCTATACCCACTGCGGGCCCTCATCTCAGGACATTACAGTCTCTGTCCCCACCTCTTAGCTCCTTCCCCAGACTGTGGGCAGGAGTGGGCTCCGTTGTGTCTTCGTCCTGGGGCTTCCTGCTGCCGGTTGGTGCTGGCATGGGGCTGCGACTTTTCTCCCTTGGCACTGAACCATTGTGGGCACTGGTGGTGCTGGATCGTTTGCCGGATCGTGTGCCGGCCACCGCCAGCTGCTTGGGTCCTGCCCCTCCCCGCCCTGGGGCCAGAGGTATCAGCCCGTGTCAGGAGCAGCCCTCGCCCGCACACCAGGCAGCTGGGCACCACCGTGGGCTCAGAGGCTGTGATTGAGAGGCAGCTGGGGGCACCGATGGGGTGTGTTGGGTGGACCCTCTATGGGAGGTGGGGCTGCTCCCGGTGGGATGGGGAGGAGGAGGGGGCTGGGGCCCACCCCAGGCTTTGCTGTTGGAACTTGGCAGCTGTGGGTTGGCTCTCTGACAGTGGCCAGAGGCCTTGTCCTCTCAGTCTTGGCTTCCTCCTCCATCAGGTAGTGTGGGGATGCTAATGTGAGGGTGGGAGGGCTACCTGTTCAGCACAGGGCCATGCACCTGGCAACTGAAAGTAGACCAAACTTGCTGAGCAGGGAAAAAGTGCATAGCCCAGTGCTGAGGAGGCCTCTGGGGAAGGCAGGCAGGCCATCCTCTCCTGCCACCGCTTCCTCTCCCGAGAGCAGACATGTGGGGGCAGAGCACACCTGTGGCTCACAGTCCCGCAGGGGACAATTTCCTGAACACCTTCCGTGTGTGGGGCCTGTGGTGGCAAAGCTCTGCTGTCACAGGGCCCCTCCCCAGGAAGTGGGGCTGGGTTTGGTCCCAGTGAGGAGTGGGCAGGTGGCGGGGAGAAGAGCAGCCTGGGGCAGAGGGAGGCCAAGGGCGAGAGTGCTGAGCAGGGAGGAGCCAGCAGCCCAGCCGGGCAGGGTGGGGGGCGCTGGAGTGGCAGGAGGCCATGGGGAGGGGTTTGGACCTTCCCAAGGGGGGAGCCCCAGAAGAGTCAAATTTGTGTTTTAGGACCACCAAGGGTAGCCATGGGGTTGTCCACTTGGGGCTCCAGTTTGCAGAGGGGGAGGTGGCTGTCAGCTGTCATCATGGAGTGGTTCCAGACAAGGCTCGAGCCTCCTCTGCGGTGAGAATGAACAAGCCGCCGCCGCTCACAACCAGGACAGGCGTCACAAACAACGTGGAGGGAAGGAAGCAGACAAGAGCTTGCTGTGTGGTGTTGTTGATAGAAAGTTCAAAAGCAATCTGAGTCAAAAAACCCACCCTAATATGAGTCAGGATGATGATATCTTTGTTGGGGGTGGCAGTCATGTCTGCAGGGGGCTTCTGGGAGCCTGTCCTGCTTCTCGAGGGCTGGTTTCATGCGGCTGTTCTGAGAGTCTGTGAGCTGAGCACTGACAATGTGTGCACACACGTGTGTCAGCAACGGCCGTGAGACATCCTACGCCTCTGGGAGTGCTGGGCACCTCTAGACAAAAACGAGGCTCTTTCTTGGCTGCCTAGCAGTCTGGAGGAGGTCCTGTCTTTCCAGGGTCTTGCTGGTGGGGCAATCTGAACCGTCCTGACCTGATAAACATCGCTCCTGTTTACGAGGCTGTAACTCATCTTGGCAGCTGCCAACGGTCTTCTCTGGCTGCAGGTTTTCCTTCTGCTGCTTGCGAAAACCCCAGCAGGGGCTGCTGGCCTGTGGGGGCTTGGCAGTTCAGAGGGAGGATGGGCTCCTGCGGCTGCCAGACCGCGGGATCTCTCTGAGCCTCGCTTTCCTCATCTGTGAAATGGGGTGGTAAGCTGGTGTCTGGGTTAAATGGATTAACACCGGTTATCTACCCAGCATAGCCCCTGGCACAGAGTAAGTGCTCAATGGAGGCTGGCAATGATTGGTATTTTTTTTTTTTTAAGATTTTATTTATTTATTTGACAGAGAGAGAGACAGCCAGCGAGAGAGGGAGCACAAGCAGGGGGAGTGGGAGAGGAAGAAGCAGGCTCATAGTGGAAGAGCCCGATGTGGGGCTCGATCCCATAACGCCGGGACCGCGCCCTGAGCCGAAGGCAGACGCTTAACCGCTGTGCCACCCAGGCGCCCCTGGCAATGATTGGTATTAATCCAGGGCAGTTATTGGAGGGGACCCAAGGCCAGGAGCAGAAGGGAAAGGTCCATGTTCCTCTGTCCCTCCTTTTAATTGTTTCTCTTCTCTTTTCCTGCGGTTCACCCAGTCAGCAAACATTTGTGATTAGGGCCAGGCTACCGCCCTGGCCTTGCACTGGGCACTGGGCCCAGCACTGACCAAGACAGCCGTGGTCCCTGACCTGGGGCCCATGAGCCGGGGGAGACCATTAGCTGCATCCGCTCTCAGAGGAGTTCTGAGCACCATGGGGGAGGGGAGGTGTTGGCTTCTCCTGGCTGCTCTGGCCCTGACCCCTCTCTTTCGGAATGACTGACTGAGTACTCTCCCTGAATGCCAAGAGAAGGGTCCAGCACCTCCTAAAGGTTTTGAGTTGGCTAAAGAGAAATCACGTGGACCTGAATGAGAATGGCCACATGCATTTTGGATGCAGACAAGACTGAGGCCCAGGCTTATTCTGGATGTTTCTTCAGGGTCCTCCTCAGGCCTGGCTCGGTGCAGTAAATGCTCAGTTAATGTGTGTGGCACGACTGAATGACGGAGGCAGTGACTGGCCCAGGGTCTGCATGAGTCTGTAGGAGAATCGGGTGTCGAGGAGGAGGTAGAGATTGGTGAGTCAGGGCCTCATGGTCCCACCTGACCCTGAGCCCTGTGTCCTGTGGTTGGAATCTTGGGGAGCTGCTGAAGATGGCTGGAAAAACACGCCTGAGTCTGTGAGGAGACGTAACTCTGAATGAGTGGTCTCTGAGTATCCCTCAGTCGCCTCAGAAGACCAGGGAGCCATGTGTTAGGGAATGGGAACACCTGGGGACAGATCCAGATTGGCAATAATCCTTGACCCCTTGGACTCTACAGAGAGCCCGAGGACATGGCCCAACCACAGCTGGAAGGCCCCTTTCCTGGAGGGGGAAGGAGCACTGTAAGAAGGCCTGTGGCAGCCCTTGCCGGGAGCAGGGCTGTGAAGGTCACGAATTTAGTCATCAGACACTTCCTGAGTACCTACTGTGTGCCAGGTGCCGTCCTCAGGACTCAGAAGCAGCAGTGAGTGAGACAAGGGCCCTGCCTCCAGGAGCTCCATGCTCTGAGACACGGGAGGCTTGTTCTGTTTTCACCATACCTAAGACCCAGGCCCAGAAGAGGAAGTGATTTGTCTGCCTGCAGTAGTTGGGGGAAGGGTGCTTTTTGGAAAGGCCTCATGGGGTTGGGTGGGGGCTCAGAGGGTAAGGACATCCTCCTGACTCGCTTAAGACCAGCCATTCAAGGAACAGGGCTCTGAGGATGGGATTCCCTCCCGCCTGTCTCTTTCCTTCCTTGGATGATTCAAACGTCACCCAGATGTGAGTCAGCCAGGAGCGGCCTGGACAATGCCTGCCTGGGCCACCTGCCAGTCTGCCTCCTGGGATATCTCAGCCAGGTTCGAGGCTGGGAGAAACATCCAGATATATGGTCTTGGGATGGGGAAGGGAGGCTCTGTTAGGGGCCTGGTGTGCCTGGCTTCCTGCTGGACCTTACTTCTGACTTACTTCTGATGGTTGCAGCCACATCCCCCATTCAACGTGAGTGTCCTCTGGGGGCGGGCTCCTGAGGTAGGGCTTGGGAGGACAGATCAGCACCTCCTGTGTGACCAGCGGACTTCGTGAGAGTCTGCTCCTCTGTGGAGTAGGTGGTAGTCATGCCTACAGAGAGTTGATGCCTGCCATATGGGCCAGGATGCCTAGGAAACAGGAGTCCCGCTGGGCCACACTGGGAGCTGGGGACACTTTTGTCCAGGTGCGTGGGATTGGACGAGCACTTGGTCAAAGCTAGAAGGTTACTTTGGATCCTTTCAATGGCCTGCTCTCCTCTCTGGCTGTAAGAGCGAGAGGGAGCGGCCCATTGTTGTCAGCGGAGAAGAGCATCCACAGGGCCCCCTGAGTGGTGGGGCTGCTGCCTCTGTGGCCTGACCGGGTACGGAAGGCCGAGCAGGGAGACTGTGTGCCTGTGTCTGTCAAATGGGGAAGCTGGCACCTGCCTACTGTGGGGCTTTTGATCCAGCTCAACTTCGGGCTGGTGAGTGGCAGGATTCAAACTCAGGTGCGTGACTCCAGAATCCTTTCTCCTGACCCTCATGCTTCCCCACCAAGCCCGAGTGATTGGCTGGCCCCCTACTCCTTTTTCAATCTGGAGTTGCTGCAGCCCCCAGCAGCTGTCCACTCTGTATTCCCACGGGTCACTTGCTGATGCCAGCCTCTACTCCTGGGCCAGGAGCAGGGCTCCTATTGGCCGGGGAGCAGAGAAGCGGTCTTGAGGTGGCTGGTGACAACCCCCCCACCATGCCGGTTTTAGCACAGAGTGGCTGGCTTCTAGGAACTGACTGCTGCCTCAGCCTGTTGCGGGAGGAGCGGCTGCCTGTGTCAGGGCTGCAGCAAGACGCTTCCCTTGCGCGCGGCCCTGAATTCCTGGCAGGAGCCAGATGCTGCTGGGCTGCCACGTTGGCCACGTCGCTGGGATGGAAGCTCTGCCGCCCCACGGCCTCTGGATGGACGCCTTGGCTGGTCCCTGGGGTGGGCCCCTCCCCAGGCGGCTGTACTCTTTTCTCTTCGGGGAAGCACGGGCAGATGTTGTCGATTTAAATTGTTTCCTTATTAGACTCTTGCCTCTCCCGGCCTGGGCTGGGTTTCATCAGCCCGGAACCTTGGCTGCATCACCGCGACCGACGGCTCACTCAGCCAGGACCCCAGCCAAGGACTGGAGATCGTGGAGTGGGCGTGGCTGAGGAGGCGCTGGCTGGGCTCTGGGACAGCCCCCCTGCTCCCCGCCCTGCCCCGGGTCTGCTGGACCAGCTGGGAGGGACTTAGGGGATGCAGCTTCTCTCTGCTCACCTGTCATTGTAGGGGCCGGATGGGAAGAATCCAGGGACCAGCCTTCTCAGGAACCCAGGAGCACAGCTGGGGCTGGGAGGTCCCTGGGGTCCCCCTCAGTGCTCCTGGGTAGGCCCCTCTTTTAGCTGGGGGCCCACCTCCTGCATCAGAGTCCCAGGTGAGCTTGTTTAACAAGTTCGGCCCATGGGGCGCCTGGGTGGCTCTGTCGGGTAAGCATCTGACTCTTGGTTTCGGGTCAGGTCGTGATCTCAGGGTCAGGAGATTGAGCCCCATGTCGGGTTTGGCCCCAGGCCTGCAGCAGTGATTCTTAATGTGGGGGACAGTTGGCAATATCTGAAGACATTTTGGGTGTTACAGCTGGCCTTATATACTGGTAGGCTGTTGCTAAATACCCGCAGTGCACAGAATGCCCCAGAACCCCCAGAATGTCCGTCTTCAAATGTCAGGACGCGAAGGTGGCGAGAGATGCCCTGCCCTGTAGCGTAGTTCTGGCAGGGCCTGGGAATCTGTAACAAGCCAGGGGTTTTTCAGTGTTCCCTCGAGTGTGAGCAGCCCGGTTCTCCTGGGCCTCGCTTGTGGCCATGACTGAGCTGCTCCCTGCTAATGAGACAGACATGCAGATGAGGCTGTGTGGCAGAGGGTGAGTTGCTGATGGGGGGGCGTGGGTGGAGCCCATACCGGGGGCTGCCCCACTGATATCCCGGCTTCCCTTCTCCTTTCTGTTCCTCTGGTGACTGTGGGCCATGCTGCGTCTTCGCTCTGACTCCAGGGAGAGGCACCAAATGGCCTCTTTGGTCCCTGTCTGCAAGGACCCTGTGGGTGTGGCAGCCCGTGGCCAGGAGGTGGCTCCCACTTGCACTGACCCCTTGTCACCTGAGTGATGGAGACCCTGGGGCTGCCAAGGCTCTGGGATCTTGTTGCACTTTCTGGGTGGTGATGCCGGCCTGGGCCGGGTGCTGGGGATGTGGCAGTGGGCTGACCTTGGGGAACCATGGAGCCTGGACTCTGGGGTGGCTCCTGTTGGGAATCCCGAATTTCTGACCAGCCTCTGAGAGGCTGAGAATGGTGGCTCACGTCACCCTGACCTGCCACCCTTCACAGCCTTCGAGGCTCTTCGGTTGCTGGGGCCCGGGAAGAAGCATTTCCCTCTGGGGAACTGACATGGGGAAGAAGTGAAGATGTGGCCTTGGTGTCAGGCCACCTCAGGTCAGCATCCAACCCTGTTCTGTGACTTGGGGCCTATCCTGTCTTCTCTAGATCTCAGTTTCTTCATTTTTATTTTATTTTATTTTATTTTTTTAAGATTTTATTTATTTATTTAACAGAGATAGAGACAGCCAGCGAGAGAGGGAACAGAGCAGGGGGAGTGGGAGAGGAAGAAGCAGGCTCATAGTGGAGGAGCCTGATGTGGGGCTCGGTCCCACAATGCCAGGATCACGCCCTGAGCCGAAGGCAGACGCTTAACCACTGTGCCACCCAGGCGCCACAGTTTCTTCATTTTTAAATTGGGAATGATAATGGCACTCACCTCATAGGATTGCAGTAGAGTGCAGTTGGTCATATATATGAAACATGTATCCTGTAGCACGAGCTCGAACAGGACCTGCTTTTACTATTGGTTAATTAAAGATGAGCCTGAGGGGCCAGGAAGGTGGTCTAGAGTGAGAGCCCCACTCTGCAGCTCTGTCCTGGGCTCTGGGGAAATAACGGTGACAGAGGAGATGCGGTCTTCATCTGTGTGGGTCCCCAGTGGTGGCCAGCTGCCTTCCTTGGTCTCTGACACATGGCGAAGCAGGGACTAGGAAGACGTGGCCACAACACTGTGTTGGCAGAATTCTCTGTGTTCGCCGTCCGGTTGAGCAGGAGGAAGAAACCAGACACGGCACTGCAGAGTTATCCTGACAGCCTCAGGTGTTGGGCAGAGATGAAGAAGTCAGGGCTCCCTGACCTCCCTGGGGTCACTCACTGGCCTGATCCTCCCCCCTGGCCTTCTCTCACCTCTTCCTGGGAGCCACCTCCTTCCCTCGGGGTCTTCTTGGGCTGTTTCCATTGCCTGGGACATGACATCTCATCTCATTGTCACCTGGCCAGGCTCACCTTGAGGTCCCAGCACTGGTGTCACTGTCCTAGACCAGGTCAGGCCCCTGTCTGCACTCTTGGGGACTGGTGGCAGCTGTCAGTCACTTGTGAAGTGTATGTCTCCTCCACTCGACTGGGGCCTCCTCCGGGAGGTCTGCCGCTGCTCTATCCCCACACCCTCCCGGGCCCCACGCCAAGCCAGCACCCACAGTAAGTCTCTGTGGGTGCGTAATAGAGGCCTGGTTGGGATTTGGGGCCAGGGGCGCTCCGAGGGACTTCTGCTGGCCTGAGGACAGCAGCCTCCTGCAGTGCTCTGCCCTATTTTAGGACAACCCAGAAATAACTGAATTCTGCCACTGGGCTGGCCACAGTGGGCTGCGGTGGGTGGAGGGCTCACCCCGCCTCTCTGGGATTCAGATGTCTAATTGTATATCTTAAAGCTAAAAACAAAACTCCCCTGAAAACGCAGTCTCTGTAATTACCTGTCCCCAGCAGCGTGGAGCTGGGGACTCGTGCCTGAAACCCCAGGCTGGGGTGCGCTGGGGTCCTCATCACATTTCCTGGGGGTGGCGCCTGGTCCTGTGGAAGGGCGAGTCTGGGCCCAGACCTTGAGTCAGGGAGATGAGGGGGTCACACCCCCTTTGGCTTTTGACTAGCCCTTCTAACCTCACACCCTTTACTCATTTTTCAATTTAAAATTCAATCACAGAAATGATTCGTGGACAGAAATGAAGAAGGTGTCCCTGGTGTCCCTCATCCCACCCTAGCCAGACCTGCTGTGAGCTCCCTCCTTCCTTTGACCATTGTCCCCTCATGAACAGGGAGACGTGAACAAGCCCCTCGCCTGGGAGTTTGGGGTCCACGGTTCTGGGTGGCCTCCCCTCTGGGCTTGGCTGTGTCATCTTTACAGTTCTGTTTTCCAGCCCGTCCTGAGGCACACCGGCAGAGCGAGCAGTGCGGACTCCGAGTGCTGTGTTTTTTTAACAAACGTCTTATTTATGATTTTTCTGCATAGTTGCTCATTGGTTTTAATTCTTTCCCACTCCCCCTCTTTCTGAGACAGGCGCTCACTGTGCCTCCTGTCCTTGCAGATGGACGTGGAGGCCGAGGGTGCCCAGGCAGGCCGGGTCCCTGTCCCCTGGGCTCACAGTCCACCGAGGTCACAGTGGTGTGAGGTGGCACTCGGCTTTCACAGTCCTAGTCACCCTTCAGGGATCTTGCACGGGGCCACTGCTGTTCCTGGGGATCATTCCCCACAGTGACTTTGTGGCCTCGGACCTCATGGCAACGCTGAGCCCTCCCAGAGGAGTTCATTTCTCCCCCAGTCATGCTTTTAAAAGAAGCCACATTGATAGTTCCAGTTCAAAAGGGGAAAAAAAGGACAGCGTCCCCCTCTCCTCATTTCTTCTGTGCTTCCCTACCTACTTGTGCGCACGTGGGTGCCCGTGAGTGCTGGCACCTCTCCATGATTTGGAGGCTTGGGGCCAGGATCCCCTCTCCTGCCTCCCTCCCAGCACCCCCCTCGCTTGCTCTGCTCCAGCCACCAGCCACGCTGTCCTCCTTGCACTGTGGTCAACCAGTCAGGCACGCTCCCACCTCCCGGCCTCTGGGGAGGCTGGCCCTCCTGCCTGGGCTGCTGCTCCCCCAGGGCCTAGGTCCCTGCCTCACCCGCTTTGCTCTTTCCTCAGATGTCACCTTCCCTGGTCACCTTCCCTCGCGCTCTCCCCACCGGGGCCCTGCCTGCCACCTCACCTGGTTCCTTTTTCCTCCGTACAACTTACCTCCTTGTGGTGTGTGCCTTGTTTTGTCGGTCTCCTACCCGCTGCCAGGCTAAGCCCCTCGCGGGCAGGAATTTCTGTTTGGTTCACTGTTTATATCCCCAGGGCCTTAGCAGTACCGGCACCTACTGAGTGCTTAATAAAAGGTTCACAAGTGAATCAAGTTCCTGAGGTTTCCACAAACTTGGCCTGGCCAGCTCCTACTTGGGCTCCTGGCCTCCTGCTTGGCATCCTTATTCCTGCACTTTTTATGAACACCCCACCCCTGCCCCCAAGCCTGTGTTCCTGTCCCTCCATTGTCCCTGTCCTGAGCCTGGGAATCCCTCTCTCCAGAGGCAGCTGTAGGGCCACCTCCTGGCTGTGAAGTCTCTGGTTCTGTGACATGGGCTCTAGTCCTAGATGCGCTCGGGGTCCAGACTGGCCTCTGCTCCTCACAGCTCTGCGGCCGTGGGTGAGGTACTCGGCCTTGCTGAGCCTCGCCTTCGTCACCTGTGAAGTACGCATGGTAACAGCCACCTTTCAGTGTTGAAGAGTGCCATGTGGCACACAGTAGGCCTTTGCGAAAGAGGTGCTGATGGGGTGTTTGTCTTACCCTTGCCATGACCTCCTGGGCTGGGCCGGGATGGGGCTGTGAGCCTCTTCCCGAGGGAGTGGTGGCATTTAATAGTGTGTGTTTAGAGCCCTGTGGAAACAACGGGGAGGCCCAGTGCTGATCCCGTGAGCCCTGCCCCAGCCCATCTTCCTGTGGAGGGAGAGGAAGGCGCCTGTTACCTGAGCCTGGGAGGGCACCGCGAGGCCCGGCCTGGCAGGCCCACAGGAACCCCGAGAGGGCCTCAGGCTTCCTGGCCTGTGTTCCCAGGGCAGACTCACAAAGGGGAAGGGAGAGAGCCTACGATCCGATATATCGGCTTTTGTTCCCAGACACTAATCCTAATTCCTCTGGGTGTTCCGACACGCCCAACACTGTGAGCTTCCTCCTCAGGTCTCCAGCAGCTGCTTCCAATTCCTGGGCTGAGCTGAGTGGAGGGGGTGGGTGGAGATCTGAGGGTTCTTGTGGGAGCCATGGCCACCCCACAGGTCCCCCATTTAGGCTTGGGCCTCTGGCTGCTCGGGAAATGTTTCTGCTCTTTTTGCCCTTCCACCCACCTACTCTGGGGTTGCTCTCTGCCTCCGCCTCAAGCCATTGTGGCAAGACAGAGTCACCATCAGAGTACGATTCAAAGACCTCACCATGGCCCTTGATGTCCCACGTGACACCTAACCCCCTGCCCCCTCCGCAACCACATCCCCTCTGCTTTCCTCCCCAGTCCCATTCAGCCACTTGCCTCCAGGCCACTTTTCCATTTGCCAAGCATGTTTCTACCTCAGGGCCTTTGCATTTGCTGTTCATGCATCTGGCCAGCTCTCCCCAGTCAATATGACTTTGCTCAGCACACTGGCCCTACCCACATGTCCCGGCCTTTGGGCTTTCCCCAGCCATCCGCCTGAAATAGCAGCTTTTACCTTGTTATCTTTTCTCAGCAGTCCTGATCCACCTTCCCCTTTGTTTTCTCCATGTTCCTCTCTTTATCCAACCTACCATGTTGTTGGTGTTCACCTCTTTAAAGCATACCGTTCGGTGGTTTTTAGTCTATGCACAGAGTTGTGCAGCCGCCGGCACCGTCCATTTTAGAACATTCTCATCACCGCAAAGAGACCCCATACCCATTAGCAGTCACTCCGCATTTCCTCCCAACTCCCCCCACCCCTGGCAGTCACCAACCAGTCTTTCTGTCTCTTAGGGATCTGCCCATTCTGGACGTTTCATGTACGGGGGACCATACAATATGCAGTTCTTTGTGACTGGGTTCTCTCACTTAGCGCTTTTCAAGGTTGAGCCACATTTTAGCGGCAGTCAGGGCTTCGTTTCTTTTGGCTGCCGAATCCTACCGCGTCCTATGGATAGACCACACTGTATGGAGACATTCACTGGTTGATGGACATTCAGGTTGCTTTCACTTTCTGGCTATTACGAAGACTGTGGACATACGTTTCATTTCTCTCGGACATACACCTAGGAGGAGCACGGCGGAGTCCTCAGGTAGCTCTGTGTTTAACCTTCCTGGGGAGTGCCCAGATGATTTCCTCAAGGGCCACACCCCCGTACGCTCCGACCGGCGACCAGCGGTGTGTGAGGGCTCCAGTTTCTCCTCCCAGCTCTTGTTATGATCGGTCTTGATTATAGCCTTCCTAGTGCGTGTGAAATGGTCACTCATTACGGTTTTGATTTGTGGCTAATGACACTGGGCATCTTCTCCTGTGCTTACTGGCCACTTGTGTATCTTCCTGGGAGAAATGTGTGTTCAGATCATTTGCCCGTTTTTAAATTGGACTGTCTTTTACTGGTCGGTTCTTTTTTTTTTTTTTTTTTTTTAAGATTTTATTTATTTAGTTATTTGACAGAGAGAGACAGCCAGCGAGAGAGGGAACACAAGCAGGGGGAGTGGGAGACGAAGAAGCAGGCTCCCATCAGAGAAGCCTGATGTGGGGCTCGATCCCAGAACGCGGGGATCATGCCCTGAGCCAAAGGCAGACGCTTAACGACTGAGCCACCCAGGCGCCCCTACTGGTCAATTCTAAGTGCCCCTTATAAATTGTTAGCGACAAGTCCCTTGTTAAACATAGGGTCTGCAGATATTTTCCTTCATTCTGTAGGCTGTCTTCTCCCTCTCTTGATGGTGTTCTGTGAGTCATGAAAAAGGTTAATTTTGATAAAGTTCGGTGTTTCTGTTTTTTCTTTTGTCACCTGTTCTTTTGGCATCGTATCTGAGAAACTGTTGCCTAATCCCAGAGCACAAAGAGTTATCCTGTATTATTTTCTAAGAATTTTGTAGTTTTAGCTCTTACACTTAGGTCTTTGATCCTGTTGAGGTAGTTACTGTATACTGTATGAGAAATGGGTCCTACTTCATTCTTTGGCATGTGAATATCTCATTGTCCTAGCAACTTTTGTTAAAAAGACCCCCCCTTTTCAAAAATCAATTGACCATAAATGTGAAGGTTTATTTATGAACTCTTAATTCCATTCCAATGATCTATGTGTCTGTCCTTATGCCAGAACCATACTTCCTTGATTATGGTAGCTTTGTAGAAGTTTTGTAGTCAAAGACATGTGACTCCTTTAATTATGTCCTCTTCTACTTTTTCTAGATGCTTTGACTATTCTGGACCCTTAAATTTGCAAGGTTTGGGATCAATGTGTCAAATTTCTGCAAGGAAGCCAGCTGAGACTGGGTTGAATGTTTAGATCATTTTGGGAGTGTTGCCCTACCAGCATTAGACCTTTGGAAACATGACTGTGGGATGTCTTTCCATTTACTTAGATCTTCTTGAATTTCTTTCAGTAATGTTTCCTAGTTTTCCAGAATGTATATTTTGTACTTCTTCGTTAAATGTAATCCCGTTTATTTTATTCTTTTTGGTGCTGTTGTGAATGGAATTATTTCCTTCATTTCATTGTGGATGTTCACGAGGACATAGAAATAATTGATTTTTGTATATTGCTCTTCTATCCTGAAACCTTACCAAACTCTTGTATTCTGATAGTTTTTAGTGGATTCTTTATGATTTTCTACATACAAGATCAGAGTATTGGCCAGGAGAGAGAATTCTAGTTCTCTTCCCTTCTACTACGTTTTCTTGTTTGCTTGACCTAATTTTTCTCCTCCCACCACAGCATAAGTTGGTCACTGCTGTGGTCCCGGTGCACGGAACAGTGACTGGCACATGTTTGAATGAATGGATGGAGCCAGCATGATTGGGTCAGGTGAGCCTCCCAGCCCAGGGCTGCGGCTTCTCCTGTGACACCTGCTTCTGGCAGGGTCCCTGTCCGTGTCTGCTGGGGGTCTTCTTCCTCCCCTCATCTCTAGCCCTCACATTTTCTGCTTGTCTCACAGACCTCCCAGGCTGGCCCTTCGCGGGGCTTGCCGATGCTCCCAGGTGCCCACAAATGAGTGCGTGCCGTTCCTGTTTTACCCATGAGGGTGGAGAGGTCAAGCCCTGGCTGAGTCATTCAGTGATGTGAGGGCTGTGAGCCCAGGTCTGCTTGACTCGAGTCTTGGTGCCCCTTGTCACGGCCCGGGCAGGATGTGGGAGAAGCGTCGTGTGGAGCCAGGAGGGGGCTCCTCAGAGAGGCCCGGCGCAGGGGAGGCGAGGCCAAGGAAACCAAAAGTGTATTTGTTCCTCACTCATGCTGTTTCCTCTGCCTGGAACTGTCTCCCCCACTGGCTACACCCTTCTCTTCATTCCCGTTTGAGCTTGAATGTCACCTCCCTGTGGCCAGTCACCTACTCTGACTCACCCTTTCCCTCCACCCTCTCCTGGTGACACTGAGTCATCACTGGGGTAACTGTCAGTGTTGATCTGTGAATAAAGTCCCTTGCAGAGCTCCGTGCCTGGCTCGAACTTGGCACTCGGAGACATGGGTGCGTGTCTCAGGTACATGGCAGGGCACTGCTGGCCTGGAAACCGTGATGGGTTCTGCCTGCCAGGCATTTCCAGGCTCTGTGGCCCGTGAACCAAGGTGGTGGCTGAATGCTTTGACTGTAGTTGGACAGTCCTGGGTTCAATCCTGCTTTGTCAGTCACTGGGGATGTGATCTGGGGTAGTCTCTTGGAGGCTCAGTGCCCTCCCCTGTGGAAGAGGGTGGCGTAGAGCCTATCGTCTGAGGTTGTGTGAGAACCAAACACGCCCACGTCCAGATGATGCCCCACTCGTGCTGACCCTCTACCCTCAGGCCCCAGTCTGGCAGTTAACCTGTGATCCTGGGGTCCCCGGGGTGTGGAGTGGTCACTTCCTCAGCTGTCCAACGCGGCCGTTCCTGTTAGATGGGATGATGGGGCAGGAGATAACGTCTCTCAAGCTGTCCCTTCCCTTCCGTGACCACCCCTTCCTGAGCACGGGCTCTGCCAGGCGGGCTGTGGGGGGACGGGGAGCTGTGCAGGGCTGTGGAGCTTGTCACTGCCACCCCAGATCCTGCTGAGCAGCTGGGAGAGGCTGGCTGCAAGCTCCCTGAGGCCCCACTCCTTCCCAGGGCACAAAGCATTTCCCTGTTAAGGCGGTGCTGAATTTTTCAGTGTGGTAATCCGCCCCCCCCCCCCCCCCCGCCCGGTGCAGAAGGAACTTGGACTGAAGACCAGCTCCCACTTAGTGTCAGGGAAGCTGAGGACCCCAAGTTGGTGTCTCAGGCTGGTGTGGTGAGAGTGAAGCATGCGGCACCGGGAGCCCGCGGCTCGGGTTCAAGTCCCTGTTCTGCCGTGCACGCGGTGGGCCTCGGGCCGGGGTCTTAGCCCCCAGCTCCTGGTGTCTGTGAATGTGGGATTGGCCTGATGGTAGTAGCTGTCCCAGACAGTTGGCTGGAGGGTTGGCGTGATCGTGGGTCTCTGGCCCTTGAACGGCATCACTGAAGTGCCTGGTGAGTGCTGCCTGGCATGGGGGAAGCGCGATACGAGCCTTAGATGCCATTATTGTTACTATTAACGTTGTTTTTGTTAGTGGTAAAGAAGGGGTCTCTGCAGCCAGACAGCGCTGAGCGGAAGGCTAGCTGTTTCCTATCTGGGTGACACTGGGCAGTTTACCTCGCTTTTCATCTGTAAAATGGGCTCTGGGGCCAGTTCGGGAAGACTGTTGTGAGAGTCGATTGAATGGCCAGGGGTCAGGAAGGTAATGGCAGAGGAAGGACCCCCCCCTCCCCTTTAGGCCACAGAACAAGGGGAGGGGGCAGCGTTGGAAGCAGGGGCAAGGAGTAGCCTCCCCCCCCGCCTGACCTCACCCCTACCTTGTGTTTTTTTCCTTTTTTATTACTTATTTTTTTGTTTTTACAACACTTACACAAGCATGTCCTTTTTATGAAAATACAGTCACTTTGTGATACAAAGTAAAAAGCGAGAGCCCCCTCCTCCTCCTCCTATCCCCTCCCGAAAGGCCGGTCCTGTCCCTGATACCTGTATTGACCCGCATGCTCGTGTTCACCTGTCTGCCCTGCAGGGAGGAGGTGCAGGAGAACTGCGTGCGGTGGCGGAAGAGGTTCACCTTCGTGTGTAAGATGAGCGCCAACCCGGCCACCGGCCTGCTGGACCCCTGCATCTTCCGCGTGTCGGTGCGCAAGGTGAGGCTGGGCTTCAGGGCTGGGGCTGGGGGCTGAGGGCCCAACAGAGGGAGTGTGAGGCCACTGATCCAGCGGCTTTAGCCCCGTCCCCGACCTGTCCCCGCCAGAGGGCAAGGAGTGAGTCACTCTGCTCCTTGGCTTGACTTACCCCCAGCAGTCAGATTCGGTGGGACGGGTGGGGAGGGGAGATGCATGAGGTCCCTAGGATTCCCTAGTCACGCTGCTGCTTCTGTTTGTCTCTCTGCAGGAGCTGAAAGGCGGGAAGGCTTATTCCAAGGTGAGTGGGGCTCTGAAGGGATAGTGGGATGGAATAGGCGTGAGAGAAGAACTTCCAGCCCCCTCTCTGCACCAAACAGGAGACACTCAGCTCTGCATGAGATGTGTTCTTTCTTGGAAATATCTTTACTGATAGTCTTTGCACTTAATACAAAGCTACCGTACGCTTGTTGTAACACAAATGGTACAGAAGTTCAGAGTGAGAAGGGCAATTTCCACCCCTTCCTCTGCAGTCTTCCTCCCCAGACCCCATCCTTGGATTCATTAGGGTCTTCCCAGACCTCTTAAGAAAAAGAAAATTACGAAAGGTACACACAGAGCAGCGAGTCAAACCCATGCACATGGGGTTTAGAGGAACGGAAAATGAGCTCCCCGTGTGTGGACTCGGGTGCACACAGACAGTAGGATTTTTACACACACAAAAGGGACTTGTTCTAAACAGATTCTGCAGCGTGGTTTTCACTTGCCAGCACGCCGTGGGCATGTTTTCACAGACTCCTTTTGCTTTCTAACTGTCACAGCCCCCGTGCGTGGCTGGGTGGTGGGCACCCAGCCGGTCTCCTGCTGTGGCCCATCTGTGTTGTTGCCGTCTGCACGGCACCCGTGGGGACCAACGGGAAAGGTGGCTCTGCAGGGGTTACGTCTGGCTTTGACTAAGCCCCCTCTTCCCTAGACCCCCTTCTTGGTGGGCACTCACAGCCCACCCTCCGTGGCCCCTGGGAGGCTGCCTGGCAGTAGGCGGTGGGCTCAGTCCGTCCGGAGGGGAAATGCCTTTGCCTCACCTCGCCCTGCGTGGAAGGCGTGTCCCTTCCCACTGACCGGAGCTCAGGAAGCTCCGTGTTCTGGGCCGTCCGCTCTGCCCCGGTCCGGGCGCTGGTGGCCCTCTCCAGAAACAGAGGGCTGGGGTGGCTAGAATTGGGCTGTGGAAGGTGCTGCCAGAGTGGAAATTTCTCCTCCCATGAAGTCACATGGGCACGGACGGCTGTGCCCTCCCACCTCCACCCGGCAGGCACTTACCAGGCGCATGGCACGTGTCTGACCTGCAGGCCCTTCCCTCCTGTCCTGTGATCAAATGCCCTTGACAGGCCCTGTTCCCATTCTCCAGGGAAGGAAGCTGGGGCCCAGAGGGGCGGCTAGACTGGACGCTAGTTGGGCCTGGTCTTGGGCTTGACTCTGCTGCCTGGGCTGTGTGGGGCCCTGGGCAAGTCACTTAGTTTTCTTAGTTTTCTTAGAACCTTAGTTTTCTTCCCTGCCAAATGAGGGCCCCTCTGACTTGATGGCAGGGCTGGGATTTGAACCCGTCAAGTCTCTGATTCTGGCTTGTGTGCCCCTAAACTCTGCAGTAGAGACTTGCATGTAGTAGGTGCTCAATAAATGCCACCTGTGGGTTTGGTTGTTCCCCAAGACCCTAATCCTAGCACCCCCCACCTTAACTGAGTTTCCTCCCCCAGGTCTGGAGACCTGGCTTCTTGCAAAGGCTTTCCCAGCTCCTACACCCTGTTCTCGAATGTGCTCCCACTTCCCTCCACATCCCTGGTGCCTCACTCTGCGTCCCAGGAGCAGCCAGGTGTTCCTGCCAGCCCCTCACTCCAACCTCCATGAGGGACTCCTGCCTGCCCCCACCCCCATACCAAGTTCCCACGGGCCTTCCCTCCCCCCTGCCCGCTGGCACGGCGGCTCCCACAGCACAGCCTTGTTTCCCAGGGAACAATGCCTCTGTGTCACAGACAACAATGTCCTTTCATCTCAGGCGCTGCCCCAGTGCACGCTGGGATGTGGCACAAAGGGCGCTTTGTACGCCTCAGAGTTGTGAGCTCCAGACCAGCCTCTGTCCTTGGGTGCCATTATGCAACACTCAGTCTGGGCTGTGGGGCGGGCCCAGGGGATCTGCCTGCCCCCACCCCAAGTTAACCCTTGTGCCGCCCGCTGTGCACGCACACCCCGTGCAGCCTCCCACACTCTCTTCTGTCCCCAGCTGGGCTTCGCCGACTTGAACCTGGCTGAATTCGCGGGCTCAGGCTCCACAGTGCGCTGCTGCCTGCTGGAGGGATATGACACGAAGAATACTCGTCAGGACAACTCCATCCTCAAGGTACCAGGGCCCTGCCGCCTCTTCTGCCCCCTCCCACCAAGGGACGGGGGCCAACTTGCTCCTCATCAGAGTCCCCTGGAGGGTTGTTAAAAAATACAGGTTCCCATCCCAGACACTGGGAAGATGTGGTCCCGGGGTCAGGAAACCACCCTCAGAAGCCTGGCTCTGCCACTGGCCTCAGTTTCCCCATCTTTTTTTTTTTTTTTAAGATTTTATTTATTTATGTGACAGAGAGACAGCCAGCGAGAGAGGGAACACAGCAGGGGGAGTGGGAGAGGAAGAAGCAGGTTCCCAGCGGAGGAGCCTGATGTGGGACTCGATCCCGGAACGCCAGGATCACGCCCTGAGCCGAAGGCAGACGCTTTAATGACTGCGCTACCCAGGCGCCCCTCAGTTTCCCCATCTTTAATCCGGGATCGGGGCAGATCCCAGCAGTCTCTTTAAGGGTTTGATGAAATGAGCAACCCTGAGCGCTCGCCACCTCTCATCTCGTGATGCCTGACAACAGCCCCAGGGGGCGTGGTGTCTGTTCTTGTCCCAGTTTTGCATAGGAGGGGTTGAGGCACAGAGGTTAGCTAGATCGTTTGCCTGGGGTCACAGGCAGAGCTGACACTTGACCCCCAGCTGTTCAGCTCCACGGTCCAGCTCCCAGGCGTTGGCCCATGTGACAGGAGGCTGCCGGAGCTCGCCGTGGAGGCTCAGTGAGTATGAGAACCTGCCGTCCCTTGACCCGGGCAGGCTGCTCCTAGAGCCCAGCCGCATGCAGACTTCCTGCAGCGGGGGCAGCTCCGTCCCTCCAGGCAGCTGGCTGTCAGGCCTCTCCAGACGGAGATATCTGGGCATCCGCTGCTGCCAGCACACCTCTCTTCCTTGTCCCCCACCCTTCCACCTGGCTGAGAAAACAGTCTTGTCCTAACCACACCTCTACGAGCTGACCCAGTGGGAGCGTGTCATGCCTGAAGCAGAGGCAGGCAGCAGGTGGTGGACGGGGGCTCTGCAGCCTCCTGGACCCTCCCCAGAGGGAACCAGAGGCACCCAAAAAGGTCCAGGCTAGTTTGGGTGGGGGCTAGGGCTTTTTGGTCTCGCCCCAGGGGCCCTGTGCACCCTTAGGCAAATCGGGGCATGATGGGGGTGCAGGTGGTCTCAGCTTCAAGGTCAGCTTCCCCACGTCCTGTCTTCAGGGCTGTGGGCCGTCCCTTGCTTGAGTCTCTGAGTGCTGCTTCCCTGTCTACAGCCTGGGGCCGTCACCTCCTTGTGGGCTGCTGTCACAGTCAAATGAAATAATTCATTTAAAAAAAAGCCTCAGGGGGTGCCTGGCTGCTCAGTCGTTGGAACCCGTGACTCTTGATCTCATGGTCATGAACTCAAGCTCCACGTTGGACGGAGAGTTCACTTCCAGAAAGGGGCGGAGGGCGCCTGGGGGGCTCAGTCGGTTAAGCGTCACACTCTTGGTTTCGGCTCAGGTCAGGATCTCAGGGTTGTGGGATCGAGTCCCATGTCAGGCTCCGCGGTGGGAGTGGAGTCTGCCTGAGTTTCTCTCTCCCTCTGCCCCTCCCTTGCTCCTGCACATTCTCTCTCTCTCTCGCTCTTTCTCTCTAAAAAAAAATCTTAAAAAAAAAAAAAAGTCTCAGCCCAATGATCTCCATTTCTGTCAGTGGTGGCAGTGGGGTATGGGCACGCATTTCCTGTCCCATCACCCATTTCCTGTCGCTCCATCTCAGCGCAGACTTGGGGACCCAGCCCTGCCTTGAATGGGCCATTGCCAAACTCCCTGCCCAAGTGGATGTTGAATTTCTGACGGCTTCTTGCTTTACTTTACTCAGTAAACTTTCACCATGCCCCCGCCCTCCGTTTAGACTCTGAGAACCCCATTTCCCACCCCTGCCCCCCCGTGTTATACCTGGTGAACCCCCTCCCTACCAGGTGGGCTTTGTGAGCCTCCCTCCTGCCTGCCTGCCGTGTGGAGCTCGTGTGCCCTCGCTCACTCTGAGGCTGGGAGCAGGGCAGTAGCTAACTTTTTCTGCTTGCGTTGTGTGCCGGGCGCTGACCCATGCAAAGCCTCCCATTCCCTGGTCCTCTCCACTACCCTAGGAGGCAGATGTCAGGATTGGTCCTGTCATCTACCCAAGGAAGCAGGGGCTCAGTGCATTTCGATGGCTTCATCAGGTCCAGCAAGGGGCAGAGACGGGATCAGAGTCCAGCCTGTCACGGGAAGCCAGAGCAGAGGGGCCACAGGGAGGCACCTGGGCCGCAGGTGGGTGTGGTATGGCTGATTCCTCCCTCTGTGCAGGTCACCATTGGAATGCTCCTGCTCTCCGGAGACCCCTGCTTTAAGACGTGAGTGTGGGCACAGGCTGGGACGGGCTACACCAGGACTCTTCCCCTCCTCCAGGCTCTTGGGCTCCCCTGTCTTTGACCCTGAATGTGGGGCACTGTAGTCACAGCCCTCTATCCTCCCAAGGCCACCGTCCACCGCCAAGTCCATCTCCATTCCGGGTCAGGACTCCTCCCTGCAGCTGACGCGCAAGGGCGGTGGGACCGGCAGCAGTGGCAGTGGCGGTGGCACCCGGCCCCCCAAGGCGAGGCCCACCATCCTCAGCTCAGGTACCATTCCCCGCTTGCCCTCCCTGCTCCTCTCCGTGGCCCAGGGCTCATCTCCATATCCCCAGGTCCCAAGGGGGATGCTTGCTGAGAAGACAGGTGGTGGGATGGTGTTGACACCCGTCCATGCTTCCACTAGGCCAATGTCTGAGCCCTTCCCACGTGCTGGGTGCCGTGCTAGGCTCCAGGATCACAGCAGTGCCCTCACCTTGAGGCTGAGTCTTGCAGGAGAGACAGGAAAGTCCACGTCCCCTACAGGTGTGACAGGAGCAGTGACAGGCACTGGAAGCATCTCTCTGGGAACAACCAGGGCAGCCCTCCCTGAAGAGGTGGCACTGGAGCTGCATCTGAGCTGTGGGGGGCAGTGCTGATGGCAGAGGAATGTGCCGGGAGCCCTCGCTCACCCACTTGCTGCGCTGCCAGGACTGGCCATTTTGCCTGTCCAGTCTCAGCATCCTCCCCGACTAAGGGGGCAGCAGCAGTAACCACAGCCTGGGCTGCTGTGGGGGTGAGCTGAGCGCACCTTGCCTGGCATACAGTATGTGCTCTATGTATTTCCCGGCGCTGGGTTTCTACTAAATTGTCATTATTACTAACGTCATACAAAATGCAAACGTCCGAACCTCCAGAGGAGACAGCAGGAGATTAGGTTGAGGAAGATTAGGCTCCAGCCTCCCCCGCTACCCCGGGTCCAGTGCTGTGCCCGGCGAGGTGGGGCCCCCGTGCTCCGTCCCTGGGGGTGAGCTTGGCGCCGGAGGCAGACTGCCCCCGAGCTGATGAGTGAGCAGGGCGGCACGTGCCACCCTAATTTGCACCATGAGAGCAATTAGATAGGGCGCGGGGCCTCGGGCGGCTCAGCGGATGTTTGCGGAGTGATTCTGCCCCCGGGACGGCTGGGAGCAGTGAGGGCCCTGACCTCAAGGGCCAGCTTTCTTCCACTCCCATTTTACCTGTAGCTCAGGCAGGTGAGGCCCGGAGCTGAAAGCTGGGGTTCACGTCTGCCTCAGCCTGGTGACTGCTCGCAAAAACAAGGGCTTCCCAACACCATTGCTCTCTCCAGTTTCTGGGGGTAGGGGGAACACCAGGCCACCCCAGCATAGATGGTACCTTTTGTGCCGAGTCGAAGAGGTACCTTTCCCAGGCAGGGTGGGGTTTGAGTCCCCACATGCCTCTGTGGCTGGTTTTCTACCCCTCTCCTGCAAGCCCCCATCTGCAGAGCACCTATCTTGAGAACCCTGTGCTTTGGGTGGGGACACAGGCAGGTTGGGGTCCAGCCTGTGGCCTGCTGTGTTCTTCTCTGAGGAGGGGGATGGATGAGATGAGTTCTTCCTTCCTATGACCAGAACTGGTGGGCAGGCTCTCGTGGAGCCCGAGTACATCCGCCTGGGTCCCTTGTGCCTCCTGCTGGCGAGTGCTGGAAAGTTTGTTTACTGTTTACGGGTGACTTGGGACAGGACTGTTGGCCACTCCCCATTCCCCTTATTTCTTCCACTCCAGCCGCACTGACCTAAGCTCATTCAAGCCTCGGGGCCTTTGCTTCTGCTGTTCCTCTGGTTGGAAGGCCCTTTTCCTGATGCCTTCTGTGGCTTGTTCCCTCCCATGCCTCCTGAAGGCCTCCCATTAAGGCCACATCCTCAGAGAAGTCTTCCCTGGTACCGGACTGGGTCAAACCCCCATCCACACTGCTCCCTGCTCTGTACCACTCACCTCAGTTGTGGTTAATTGTGGGTCATTTTTTGTTCAACATTCTCCTTTCCCGCTGGCCTGTGACACCCCATCTGCTATTTACAGCACCTGTGCAGAGGACGTCCTCACAGAAATTTGTGGAATGAGCAAGTTTGGGCTCCGGGGGTCGACTGTGGTGGGAGCAGGGCCTCAGTTTTTGTCTGTTAAATGGGAAACGCATAGCACACCCTCCTCTGCCCCCCACCTCCCACCCCCGCCGCCTCTGTGAGAGAACACGCATGGATGGCCAGGGCTGGCTCCACTGCTAAGCCTGCCCTCTCCCCGCTCTCCAGGGGTGCCAGAGGAGCCCGAACAGAACCTGTCCAGCCCCGAGGAGGTGTTCCACTCTGGCCACTCCCGCAACTCCAGCTATGCCAGCCAGCAGTCCAAGATCTCTGGTGAGTGCCCGCCTGGCCCCATGCCCTTGGCTTTCCGCATTCCTGGCCGGCCCCGCGTAACGAGCCTCCCCGAATGTCCACCAGGCTACAGCACGGAACACTCACGCTCCTCTAGCCTCTCAGACTTGACGCACCGCCGCAACACGTCCACCAGCAGCAGCGCCTCTGGTGGCCTCAGCATGACTGTGGAGGGCCCCGAAGGCAGCGAGCGCGAGCACCGGCCGCCTGAGAAGCCCCCGCGGCCGCCGCGGCCCCATCTGTCTGACCGTTCGCTCCGGTGAGCACCGCTGCCCAATGCTCCTGGAGAACAGACCCTTCCTGGGGCCCCCCTGAACCTCTGCTTCTTTACCGGTACCATGGGGACAGCAGGGTCCCCCCCTCAGAGGGCTGGATGGACATGAAGGGCACAGCCTGGGCCTGGCAGGCACACGCTGTTGTGTGTGGCTTAGTGACCTAGGTCCCCCCTTTTCACACCACACGGCCTCTCAGAGGCTAAGGCTAGGTAACCTCTCGGGACCTCCAGGCCGTCATCCATAAAACCAGGTCATGGCACCTGCCCTGGGGACTGAGGTGAGGGTTAAAGGAGCACGACTGGGACTAGGTTCTCACGCGCGCTCAGAGCCACCTGAGTGCCATAGGTGCTCACCACTGTCGTCCTTGCACCTGTCACTGGCCGGACTGCTGTGACTCTGCTCTGCCCCGCCCCTCCCAGGCGGAAGAAGGACTCCGTGGAGAGCCACCCAACCTGGGTGGATGACACTCGGATCGACGCGGACGACATCGTGGAGAAGATCATGCAAAGCCAGGACTTTACGGACGGCAGCAACACTGAGGGTGAGCTGCCCGAGCGGGGAGGCCTGGGGGACGGGGCTGCCTGCTCCGGGGCCGCCCCGGCTGCCCCTGCCCCACTCAGCCTCCATCCTCCCCTGTGTCCCCACAGACAGCAATCTCCGGCTGTTCGTGAGCCGGGATGGCTCCACCACGCTGAGTGGCATCCAGCTGGCCAACAGGTAGGGTCGCGGTTTGGGGATGGGTCACTAGGGTGGCCATGGGGCACAGTGCTGAGAGCACGGTCTCCATGGACACTGACCTCGCCTTGAATAACAGTTCTTCCCACCACAGTGTCACCTCGGACCACTCACTTCTCTCCCAAACCTCAGTTTCCCTGTCCGTCAAATGGCATGGACCACACCGTCTGCCCTAGAAACCTGGGACAGCAGCCTGGACTTGGTTCTGAGGGTTCCGAGGGTAGCTGGGAAAGCGCCTGGCGCAGGGCTTGCACACGGCGGGGCTTTATCCATCTTTATTTCGGACCCTGCTTTTCCCTTCCTTCTGGATCTGGGAACCCCTAAAAATGATGATGATTCGTATTGTTTATTGCATAAATATTTATTGAGCACCAGCCACACCAAGCACTGAGCTGGGTGCCAGGGATACAGCAGTGAGCAACACAGATTGGTGCCTGCGTGATGTTTACACACGAGGGTGTGGTAGGCCGGACCTGGTGCTTCAGCTCTCCAGTTTGTAGCATGTTTACTGGCTCACTGAAGGAGCCAGCAAATGAGTAGAGGAGCTCCCCCTGTGCAGGGCTGTGCTGAAGCCTTTGCCTCTGTTCCCCTGGGCCGGCCAGGAAAGTGCACATTTAACATCTAAGGTGGGGGGTGGGGGTGGATGGAGACCTTCCCTCTGGTGCTGCTATGGTGACACCTGCTGGCTAAGGCTCGAAATTGCAGCCGCCGTCTCCCTGTGGCTTCCTGGGCTGTCCCCAGGGGAGGTAGGCAAGAGGAAAACAGGGCACCTCCTCGGAAGTTTACACACCCCTCCCTAGCCCCCTATGACAGTGAGGAAATGGGTTCAGGGGATGGAACGAACCAGTTTAATCAGGAGCAAGGTCTTAGCAGAGCTGCATGCCAAGCCCTGAATGTCCATGACCCTGTTTGTGGGTCTGGCTTCAGCGGAGAGAAGAGCTCCCCAACCTTCTGTCTTCTTGGTAAGCTTCATGATCCCTCTGTGCCTCAGTTTCTTCATCTGTCAAATGGGGCAGGATGCAGTCTTTCGCTGCCAGGGTTGCCATGAGGGTGGGTGCAGCACACCTCTATGTGCAGCCACTGGTGCTCAGGAAGGGCTCAGGCATGGCTCGCACCAGCTCTGAGATCCCACAGGCTTCAGTACTTGACATCTGTGTTGCCCTGGGCAAGTGACTCTACTTCTCAACTCCTCAGTTTACCCCTCTGTGAAACAGGGCCAACTTGTGACGTTGTTCCCAGGCCTGCCCCAGAAGAGCACCTAGGAGGACAGGCTGACCTGTTTCTTTCCTCCTCTCCCCGCAGGGTCTCCTCTGGGGTCTATGAGCCTGTTGTGATTGAAAGCCATTGAGGAGCGGGTGTCCAGGCTGGAGAAGGGCCCTGCCTCTGCAGACATGCAAGCCCGCATCATTCCACGAGGGACCTTCCCCTTCAGATCGCCATCCGTGCCGCCTCTCATCTGTGCCTCCTCCATGCACTCCAGCCCCACTCCTGCCCCAAAGCATCATTCCATTGTCCTCCCATCCATCCCGGGACCCTCCTGGCCCGCCAGGCCCTGAGCACCACTGTGAATATTCTCCTCTGAACCACTAGGGGGCAGGACGTGCAGGTCTGTGAAGCAGGTGGACAAGACAAAGATGGCCAGGCCTGCCTGCTGGAGACCAGTCTGGCCCCTCGGCCAGGACATGAGGCAGCACCTACATGCAGGGATGCTTGTGGCCGAGGGGCCTCTTGCCCTGTGTCCCTGCTCGCTCCAGGAGCATAGGCTCAGCCATACCCTAGCAGGGCCTTGCTCCACTGCCCCCTCGCCCTTGGGAGGGCCAGTCCACCCCCAGAATCCTGCCATGATGCCCCTCTGACTGCTTAGTGCTTCAGCTGTTCCTTCCCTGTGTCCCAGGGGACCCGCTGGCGGCCTTCTCCTGGGAACCAAGACCTCAGACCCATCCACACTCCAGATCGAGACCCGCTTCCCCAACAAATGTTCTCCTGCTGCCCTGGCAGCCTGCACTTTGCACATGCTTGCCTCCAGCACAGTCCCACTGGCCCTTGTCTGCCTTTCCCTTGAGCCCTTCACAAGGGTTTCTGGGCGCTGCCTGCTGTGCGGTCAGCGCCTGCCTCTAGCAGCCCGGCTGGAACGTGGCACTGCCTCTCCCCCAGTTAGCTCCAGCTCAGGCCTGACACCCATGCTGAGAAAGGTCTGAGCATTGATGGTGGCTCTCCTCTGCTCAGGGCTGGATCCTGAGCAGCTGGTTTCCCGTAGGAAGCCAGGGAAGGTGCCTCCCAAACCCTTGGAGGTCGGCATTCGGGCTGGGCTTGGCAAGCAAAGGCCCCTCTCTGTCCCTGCAGAGTCAGCTAGCCCAGGCTGGGGCTGATGCTGGAGAGGCAGGTGGGCTGTGACTGGACTAGCCTGGAGCTGGCTTCCTGGCCAGAAAAGCCTCAGCCCTCCTCTGGAAGCATCCCTCTCTCTGGGCGAGGGAGAGGTGGGGAGCAGTCTGGCCCTGCCCCGGCCCCTCGCTAAAGCCTCTGCTGTCTGCCCACCTCCCCCACCCCCCCCCACCCCCACTCCCTGTCTTCCTTACTTGCTTGAAGGTGGGTTCTGGCTGCCCACCAGTCCCTGGACAGACTTCCCTGCCACTCTGAAATTTCACTCATTTTGTGTGAACCCAGCAGGCTGGTGTTTACTTAGTCCTGTACCTTTTTCTTTTTTTAAAATTTCTCCTTTTCTTTTCTTTCCTTTTTTTTTTTTTAATTTGAATTTCACAGTTTGGTATTTTCTCCTCCCCCAGGTGAGGGGAGGTGGTTCTGTTCTCTGCCCTACCTGCTGGCTGGGTCCCAGCAGGGCTGGGGATCTGGATGGGGGGCCAGGATACTGGCTCTCCCTGGTAGGGGTGCGGGTGCCGGTGGGGTGTCCTCCCCAGGCTGGGAGGGCTCCCTGCCCTTATGCTCCAGCTGGCAAGAGTTGGAGCCTTTGTCCTGGAACCTCCTGGCCTCGGGAGCAGAGCATTTCTAGGATTCTTTGTTGTGGTTTTAATCCCCTAACTCTTAGAAACCGACTGTGAGGAGCTGCCTGCTGAGACAGGACAGAGCATTTGCTCCGGCTGGAGAAGGCTCTGGTTAGCCCTGCAGGTCCCTTCTGCCCCGCAGACACCTGGCACTTTAAAAGGGAGCTGGCTGTGCTGTCTCCAGATGAAGCGACCCCCAGAAGATAGGAGAGCACTGTCCTCCGCTCCTGGAGCTGCCTGACCTCAGCCCGGGGGGTGGGGGTGGGGCGCATTCAGGGTGTATTTGGGATCTGGCTCAAAGCTCTGGCCTTCAGGCAGAAAAGAACTAGCTCCGGTGCTGTTGGGGAGTCCCCCAAACCAGGAAACCCAGCCCCACCCAAGGCGAGGTCTGGGCTTGACAGTCACCCCAGAAGGACACAGAGCCTGCCACAGCCTCCCCTGCCAGGCCCCGGGCCGCGGTAATTGGACTGAGAATTTGGCCACATCCAAATTAACACTAGCTGGAGCCAGAGGCCTAGAGCCCCAGCCTCATCCCCACGTGGGAGCCCTTTCTTCGACCTCTGGGTACCCTCGAGCTCAGTGAATTCCCGCCAGGCACACACAGCTCCTGGACTTAGAGTTCTATATAGAGAAAGATAGACTATATTAGAGATATTTTTGGAAAGGAATCAGTCTATGCAATGCGTTTGGAATCTTCCTTGAAAGCCAGTTTAACGTTTTTACTAGAAAATTTAAAGAAAATAAAAGTCTACACTATTTTTAGGTTACTTTTTTCTGGTCACCCCAAACTGACCACACGGTGTGATCTGCCGGGATGGAGGTCTGCTGTGTTCTCCTCTCTCTTGAGCTGGGAAATGGGTGGGGGTGGGTTTTGTTTTGGTTTTTGGGGGGTTGGTTTTTTTGGGGGTTTTTTTTTTTTTGGTCTTAAAAAAAAAAATTCCCCTCCTTTCTAACAGAATGTTGCTGCCACCACCATCCCTTATTCAGAGGGCTGTGTTTGTATCTGTGTCCCGGCTTCTGTTGTAGAAAATCACATTGTAAGGGGAAATCAACCTCGTGTCAGTGTCTTGGTTTGGGGGGAAAAAATTAAATGTTGCAGTTTTTGTTTGTTATGGCATGTTGGGTTTTGTTTGTCTTTCCGCGTGGTCAGCATCGGAAGAAAGCCAGATGTGTAGGTTGATATCGGCGAATGGGGAAGGATGTAGGTGGCCAGGGTCCTCCCTGTCCTGGCTGCTGTCACATCATTACCACCTTTATTACTCCAGTGCCCCGGGGAGGGAACTGAGGCCCAGGAGGGCAATTTCTTGCCACTCTCGCACCCAGTTAAGTAGGAGCTCTGGTCTCAGTGCAAGTTCTAACCACCGCACCTTCCCAGCAGTCAGCCTGAGACAGATCACTGTCTGGGC
The DNA here is from genome assembly GCF_023065955.2 of Ursus arctos. NCBI lineage: Eukaryota > Metazoa > Chordata > Mammalia > Carnivora > Ursidae > Ursus > Ursus arctos. The sequence continues at coordinate 53,319,654 of NW_026622852.1, read as the reverse complement.
CTCAGTTTCCTCAGCTGTAAATGGGTCTGTGGTTGAAAGACGAGAGGCTGTACAGTCTGACACAAGAGGTGCTGAGTGAGTTCCCAACTTCTGTCAAGTCCCAGACCACCACTGTCTGCAGGCCTAAGCCCTTCATTTCCTGCCCCCCAACACTCTCAAGTTACAGGGGATCCAGCAACTTAGCCAAGCTCTTTGAGAAAGGCAAGTCAGCCTGGCCTTTAATTAGCTCAGAAGTAATAGGAGCCCTCAGTGGCTGTGGACCGGCCAGAAGGGACCAGACCACCAGGCGTCCTCCCTGCTGCAGCTTGGCATTGTCTGTGCCCCTTCTTAGGGCCGACACCCACTCATGGCCCCTTTAAACCCTGGAGGCTGATTTTGAGTCTTCCCCTCTTCTGCACGACACACCTGGGGAGGGGATGTTGCCCCCTGGCTGAGCCCAAAGTCCTGAGATGGAGAGAAAAGGCATTAGGCTGTAGGCCAAGAATTGTTCCTATCAGCTTTGAAGAGTGCAGTCCCCGCAGAGACGGGCTCAGGTGACCCAAAGAGACCTGCTGCCAGCAGGAGCAAACCATGCCTGGTTCAGAAGCATCTCTGCAAGTGTGTCCACCCCTCCACCACTCGCCATTCTGGGCACTAGGGATACAGCCAAGACCACAGACCCTATCCCCACGGAGCTCACAGGCCAGATCAGCAAGGAAATGCGCTAAAACAATGACAAGCGTTACCGTGGGGCACACTGGGGGCTGTGGAGCCCGGAGGAGGGAGCCCCTGCCCGGCTGTGGATTGTGGCATCCCAGTGAGACCTGATGGGTGAGGAGCAGCCAGCCCGGCAAGCTGTGGGAAGACAGTGTTCCAGACTGGGGAGGGACCTGCAGGAGGGGGCCGGTCGGCCGATCCGTCTGTGCTGCTGCCTGGGCTGCAGCGACACCCAGAGCCCAAAAGGCAGATGGTGAGGAAAGGGAGGGTCACCCTGACCTCATCCCTGCAGGGAAGAGAGGACACCTAGGAAGGGTCGCCTAGGAAGCCAGGCGATAGTAAGGGGGCGCTCCCCCCACAGCCAGTGGGAAATCCGCGCATCCCTGGGGACCTGGGCCACCCCCTCCTTCTCCCACTCCAGGTGGGGCAACACTCTGCACCCCTCTCGACAGACAAGTTGGGGCCTCGGTACTAGGAAGTAGGGCCCCCAGGTTCCGTTCTCCGCTTCACCACTGACTCGAATTGTGATCTGCAAGTCTTCGCCCCTCTCTGAGCGTCATTTTCCCCATAGGAAACCTGGGACCTCTGACCTCCCACGGCATCCCGCTCTGGCTTTGGGATCCTGGGATATTTTAGAGATGGACTTTTGCTTCTGGGGCGAGTTCGGCAAGACTGACGGCAAGTCTGGGTCCCCCATTGGATTCCATTCCCTAAGGAGAGTTGGGGAACAGAGTGACCCACAATACCCTTGGAAACTACATTTCCCGGCATGCAAAGAGGGAGGTGGCGCCCTCCTGTCTAGGGACACGTAGCCCGGGCCCGCCTGAAGACTACGACTCCCGGCGTGCCCTGCGGCCCAGGGCCTGAAGGGCCCGGATCCGGATCTAGAGGTGGCTTGCGGCTCGGGTGAGGGAGCGCGGGGGAGATGGTGAGCTCTGGGCCGAGTGCTGGGGGCGGGGTGGGGGGCGTCTGGGGGTGGGGTCTGCCCGAGAGCCGGGGCTTAGGCACTCGCAGCCCGGATTGCTGTCCCGCGGGCCCATTGTACGAATGAGAGCGCCGCGGCCCGGCACTCTCCGAGCCTAGAAAGTGATACCTGGTCAGGCCCGTGTGCGTCTGTTGAGTGAATGGGAAGCTAAGAGCGGAATCAGGCCGCGACGCCACCCGGCCAGTAGTGCACCTGAATGGGGAGTTCCTTCGTCAGTTGAGCCCTTCTTTCCTCCAGGCCACGGGGACAGACCAGGTGGTGGGACTCGGCCTCGTCGCCGTTAGCCTGGTCATCTTCACCTACTACACCGCCTGGGTGATTCTCTTGGTATGTGTGCTTCCCCCGCCCTCGGCTCACCTTCACCCCTGGGTCTTGAAGCTGACCCCTAGCAGCATTTAAGCAGCTGCTAGGTACCAGGCACCGTGCTCGGTGCTTTTCCTATCTCCTGAAATCTCCAGAACAGCACTATGAGGACGATGCCAGAGGTGTCCCAGTTTATAGATGAGGACGCTAAAGCTCAGGAAGAAGGGTCGGGCTCTTAAGGCTACACTGTAAAGCCCGTTACTGATTCGCTTTTGCCTTTGATTGGAGTTCTAGTCCTTCTAGGTTATCCTGCTGGCTCACGGGCATGATGAGTGCCCGTAGATTTTGTGAGGGCTTTTAGGATTTTTTTTTTTTTTCTCTTGGGAAAATTTGGGGGTTACTGCTTAAGAAGTGCAGCGTGTTTGGAGGGCACAAACTTGCAGAACTTTGGAGGAAACTGTTAGTAAAGAAGACCTTGGAGCCCACTTGAGGATTCCGCCTGTACCTTTGCCCCTGTAGGGCTCTGAGTGCCTTAGGGCAAGTCCCACGTCTTTTGTTCATCCCCGGGTCCCCAGCACCGCCTTAGGGCAGGCATCACGCAAGTGTGCAGTGAACAACTATTCAGTAAGGGAATGAAGGAAACAAACCTGAACACCCCAGATACCATCATCTTAGACAAAGCATGTGCTGTCCCAGTGCTTTGACTGGAGTTAGCCCCTGAGATGGAGGAAGGGTGGTGTTTGGCCTTGAGGGGCTGGGCAAGGCAAGGAGCACTCACCAGAGCTCTGTCCTCGATACCAGCCGTTCATCGACAGCCAGCATGTCATCCACAAGTACTTCTTGCCCCGAGCCTATGCTGTCGCCATCCCCCTGGCCGCTGGCCTCCTGCTGCTCCTGTTTGTGGGTAAGTCATCACTCCCTCCACGCTGAGCAGCGTGTCTGGGAATGCCTTCAACCCTCTCCCATCCGTGAACATGCTTCCACACTTTACCACTTGCTGTACACCTGCTTGAGGCCCCTGGCCCCCAACTTACCCCGTCCCCCGGGGTTTTCCTGTTCATCCTTCCAGGCTGCCAGTCTGTAGCCCTTCTGGTCTTCCCCATGCCTCAGGCTCGTTGGTCCTAAATGGGATGGCCCTGATGGAGTGTCTCCCTTTTTCCTGCTCCTTCTGCCACCACCATCAACACTCTGCTCACACCTCGGTCACTTTTCACCTCCTCGTCACCCACTGGCTCGTGATCCTGCCCCTCTCCTTCTCCCAGTGTTCATGTGCGGGCTTCCTTGGGGCGGGGACTGTATCTTCATCATTATTATTGTGTCCTCAGCTCCTGGCACAGGCTGTGGCACCGAGTTGGTACCCAGGACAGTGTTTTGGATGAGTCACCTGGATGGCTGGGGTGGTGGGGTGGGTGGTGGATGTGAGTAGGCGGGTGGGTGGGTGGGTGGGCAGGTGGTCGACTGGGTGGGTCGGTGGATAACTGAGTGGGTCTTGTGCCCTGTGGAATCTACAACACTAAGCGTGGCCATTTGCCTGTGCAGGCACTCTGCTGGTGTTTGTGGAACACACAGGGGCGCATGTGTGGCTTGCTGAATGACCAGGGAGCTGACGCTGGCCTGCAGGGTAGTTGGGCAGGTGCTTGGCCCCGTGCGTGGGTCGCTCCACCACGCTGTGCACTGCTTTGGCCTCCCAGCAGCCCTAGCCCAGCTCTTACTTGGCCTTTCTGGTCTGTGTATTCCAGGAGTGTTCATCACCTACGTGATGCTGAAGAACCAGAAGGTGACCAAAAAGGCTCAGTGAAGGCCCAGCGGGGCTGAGGCTGCCAGACCTTCCTCTGCCTTCCCTCCGAAGGTGGGGGTGCATAGGACCCATCCAGGCCCTGCAGCCCCCTCCAGCCTGGCCGCCCTGCAGACATCCCCGTGGGTTGGAGCTGTGCAGGACCTACCACACAGGCCTGCTCGTTCCTTGCTCAACCTTCCAGAAGCCAGGAGGGAGGATTACCCGGAAGCTTCCCCCCCACCCCTTTGTGACTCAGGACCTGAAAGATGCTGGTCGTCCCCACCTCACCTTCAGACTCCCTGTCACCTTTTCCCCTGGGTTCTCTCCTCTTGTTGCAGTTTCCCTCCTGTCACCTGCTGATGTCGGCCTTGGTAGGTTCTGAGGCATCATGCGACCTTTCCCCCCATGTCCTGCTCCTCCTCGGAGGCAGCTTTCCCAGGTCTGACATAGCCCCAGGCCCCACAAGGACTTCTGGACCTAGGAAGCCTAAGGGGAGGACTGACAGGCCCTGGGGTTACCACCAGGCCTCAGGGCACATTAGGGTGGCCACAGTGGGCCCCCAGACCAACTGCTTCTCATAGAGGCCCAGCCCCCCAGCGCTAGCGTTGGCCTGTTGGGGAGAGTGGAACAATAAACGCACTTGATGTGTTTGTCCCTGTGCCGTCCCTGACCGGGCGAGCCGGGCTGCTCGGGGGCTGGAGAGGGGCTGGCCTCAGCTCAGGAGACTCCGGTTCGGGCAGGGAGGGTGCCTCAGGTGCCTCCCAGATTGTCCCCGTGCTGGAGCCAGGATGAAGTGGGGACTGAAACAGACGTGGCTCCAGCCTGGTGCAGCTCACGGACGGGGAGTTGGCCAAGGCACAGCCACGCGCCACACGCCACGGCAGCCTCTCCTCTGCCTCCCCTGCGCCAGCCCAGCTAATGTGCACTAGTATTTTAGGGAGCCTCGGGCCAGTCCCCCAAAAGCCCAAGTCCATCGCCCATCTCTTGTACCCAGCAGCCCAACCTAGCACGGCTCTGAGCAGTGAGAGCTAGGGGAGCCAGAGCCGGGCTCTGGTCAGGCAGACCGATCTGGCCCCGGCCCCGGTCTGTGTCCCCAGCAATCCCACCACACCCTCCGCCCCTCGCAGCTGGGTCTCCCGTCTGCAGTACCTAGTTCAAGCCTCTGTCACACCTTGGGTGACGTTCACTGCAGTCAGCAGAGACGTCTCCCTCATCCGAGAACAGAGGCCAACTGCAGGCACACCTGCCCTGCCCTCACCTGTCCCATCCTGTCCCCCTCCTAAAGCAGGAATATCCTGTCTCTGACGGTCCCTCCTGTCATGGGACAGCCTCTCCCTCTCCTGGTGTTTCATGAGCATGCCTCAAGCCCCCACTTAAAAGACCCTCCATCAAGCCGGTAATTCCCTCCAGGTCTCTCCCCCTGTCCCATAAATGGCCAAATTCCCAAAAGGGTGTCCACACCCGCTGCCTGCCGTTCCTGACCTTCACTGTGCTCGGCATCACTCCCGGAGGGCTGTACCCACTCAGACCACCGGCGACCCCACGTTGTTCTGTGACATGCCCCGGAAGCACCTCGGATGCTCTCGGTGTCCATGAGGATTCTCATACCTTGGGTCTCCCACGCTTCACTTCCGCCATGAGACGGTGGACTCCTCGGGACTTGGTCACAAGCCTTCTCACCCCACACTTGTCCTTACCCAGGCTCACCTCCTGAGCCCCGACGTATTGCCCACGCACCAGGTAACTGCCATCAGATGTCAGAGTAGCACCTCAAATTCATCCCGTCATGATCTGAATTCTCAGACTCCCTCTCCCCAACTTCCCTTCCCCCGCTTCCATGACTGGCATCATCCTGTGCCCCTAACCCAAGCCAGAAGCCTGGCAGACATCACTGACCTTGGCTTCCTCCTCCTAGCCCCCGTCCCATGACCCCAAATCCTGTCAACTCTCCCCTCCCCCACCAGTCACCTTCCTCTGCCCAAAGATACCATCCTCTGCCCTAAGTCACCAAGATTCCTCACCGCCCCCCACTCTGGCCCCTCCAATGTGACTATACATGACAACCATGGCCTTTTAAGAACATCTGAGCATCTTTCTCATACACATAATGCTTGTCTGGGTTCCCACCCCTCTCCCTACCATGGCCTAAGAGAACCTGAATGCTTGTTCACTTCTCCTCACTCCAGCTACCCTGGCCTTTCATTTCCGGGGAGTCACTGAGGCCCTTTGCACGTCCTACTCACATGGTTCAGCATATACTTACAAAACACTGGTTTGTGCCGGGCACTGAGCCAAGAGAGGAGCCCAGCATGGTTCCTGCCCTCCTGGTGTTTCCAGCCTAGAGGGGAGAGACAATAAATAAATGAACAAGACAATTTCTGACAGTGTTAAGCGTGATGAAGAAAATAAAACAAGGTGATGTGATCAAGAATGAGGGGACACTGGGGTGCCTGGGTGGCTCAGTCAGTTAAGCATCTGCTTTCAGCTCAGGTCATGATACCCAGGGTCCTGGGACTGAGCCCCATGTCAGGTTCCCTGCTTGGTGGGGTGCCTGCTTCTCCCTCTGTCTCTGCCACTCACCCTGCTTGTGCTCTCTTTCTCTCTCTGTCAAATAAATAAAAATCTAAAAAAAAATGAGAATGAGGGGACACTTAGAATTGGGGGAGGTGACAAGAAGGAATAGGGCAAAGGAGAGCCTAGGGGAAAGGATTTCAAGCAGCGGGAATGGCACCTTCAAAAGCCCAGGTGTGAAAGAATTTTATGCCTAAGGACCAGCAGGGGAGCCCACGTGGCTGTCTGGTGGGTGTAGGCAGAGTGGTTTGACAGGGGCCTGGGGCCATAGCGAGGGGTATGGATTCTGTTCCAGTGCCGAGGGAAGCCACTGGAGGCTTTAAGCAGGAGAGTGACATCATCCGATTTATGCTTTTAAAAGATCACGCTGGCAGCTGTGTTCCTCCCTCCACTCACCGCTGAATCCCCAGGGCCTAGCGCTGCTCCTGCCCATAGTGAGTGATCAAAATAGGCCTTGAATGAATGCATGCCCCGGACTTCCTGTGTGACCTGGAGGTACTCACTTTTCTCTCTGGACCTTAGTTTCCTCTCCCGAGGGACAGTCGGTGGGAATTTCACGCCCGAGTGGGTGGGCGGGATTTGGATTTAGGTTTCCCGCCTCCCCAAACGGCCCCGAGACCCGAGCCCCCTTGAGGAGACGAACTTGGGCGGGGGGGTCTTCCCTCCTGGCGACCCTGAGCAACACGCAGCGGCCCCGCCCCGGCCTGGACCGGGGTCTGAAGGATGCTGCAGCCCCGGGGGCGGGACCCGCAGGCGATCGCCGGCGCCTCCCGCGCGGATTGGGTGCAGCCGTGAGCGGCGCCGCGCTATTGGTCGGTCCAGAAGCAGGGGAGGGGACCGGCTCCTGCAGCGCGGCGGCGGGGACGCGGCCGGAGCCCGGGAAGCTGCTGCGGGGGCGATGGCCGCACCGAGCCCGGGGCCCCGCGAGGTAGGTGCGGACCCAAGAGAGGACAGGAGAGGGAAGTGTTGGGGGACAGGGCCCAGTCCTCCGCTCCCTGTGCACCGCGGACACACCCCCATCCAAGCCCTGGAGGGGTCCGGCACTGGGCGGGGACCAGGACACGCCCCACACGGGGCCGCAGGTATGGAGGGGGAGGTCTGGCGGGTGTCCCCAGAGAACTCCCTCCGTTTTCTCATCGGGAAAAAGCTCCTCCTCCACAGGGCTGTTAGCAAGTCAAGCTCTCGGCCAGTGCTGGGCACATGGTGGGTGCCCACTACTAATGGGTCAGCTGCTGTGAGCTCAGCTTCGTGCTGACCCTCCGCTCGGCCTGGAGGAACTCCGCATAGACGAGTAGAATAGGGAGTGGAATAGGTGACCGAGTCCCTGGCGTCACAGCTCCTACTCTCAAGTGTTCCTGTGCCTGGAGCTCAAACTGCCACAAAGGAGTTATTATAGTTGTCATTTTACAGATGAGAAAACGAGACGCAGAAAGGTTAGGTGACTTACCTAAGATCATACAGCTGGTGAGAGACAGGTTTGGCTGCGGAAAGCATTCTCTACCTACTGATAATAATAACCATCATTCTATTCTGGGTGTTGACTGCATGCCGGACACTGTGTGGCCCATCACAACACCCAGCGAGGTGGGTACCAGCGTTATCGCTGTTTTACAACCAAGGAAACTGAGGCAGAGAGCAATAACAGGGGGGCTCACAAGTCCTGGAGCTGGGACCCCAACCCAGGTCTTTCCCCTCTGGGGTGCTTCCATGTGCTCACTGCTTCTTGTGCCTCCTGCCACCAGGTCCTGGCCCCCTCCCCAGAGGCTGGATGCAGAGCAGCCACCTCGACCTCGGGCCGCCGTGGCCTCCTCTGGCGTCTCCGAGACAAGCAGGCTCGCCTTGGCCTGTTTGAGATTGGCCCGGGACATGAGCTGCACCAGCTGACATGCATGATGCAGGCAGGGCTGTGGGCTGCCACCCAGGTCTCCATGGACCACCCACCCACAGTGAGTGGCCCATCAGTGCCATGTACCTCCTCGGTACCGAGGGCTAGACCGCGCGGATGCCAGGTCCTGCTAATACTGCAGGGGCGGGGATCAGAGAGGGCTATAAAAGGAGGAAATCAGGGGCTTGGTGCAGGGAGGGACACGCTGGGGTGGGGGCTGAGGCCAGGAAGCCGCAAAGCCCAGTGTGTACTGGGGACGTGAGGAACCCCTTGACCCAGGTGGTGGTGTGCCACTCTAAATGGGCCTCTGCTTCTTCGGGCCTCAGCGCCCCCATCTGTATAATGGGTGTGGGGGGGATTGTAGTCCTTGGTCCCTGATGCCCTCCTGGCTCTGCTAGGGTGTATGGCTGAGAAAGGACCCCACCCCCACTCCACCAGCCTGGCCCATCCTCCCCAGAGCTCAGGCTGGGGCCAGGCTGGCTCAGCAGAAAGGGTCGCCCAACTGCAAGCTCAGCAGCTGGACAGGCCAGGGCAAGCATGTGTGTTGTTTGTGTGTGTGCACACGTGTGCACAGTGTGACCACATCCCACAGGCCAAGTCCTGGCACAGGGACCTAGAGGTCCAAGAAGAGTGTAGGAGCCGGGGAAGGGGGGCAGTCTTCTAAATCTCATCACCTGCTGACAATCTTCCATGGCTCCCCAGTACTCAGCATGGCCTCCGGATCCTGCTGGCTCAAGCCCAAGGGCCAACTGTCCAGCTGCATTCACACTCCATGCCTCCCTTAATCAGTCCATCCACTTGAGCCCTCCTGCCCTTTCAGTGACCACCGATGCTGTTCCCCCTGCTATAAGCACCATGCTCCTCCTTTCCACCACCTTTCAGATTTCAGCTTAGAGGCCACCTCCCCCAGGAAGCCTTCTCTGATCCTGCCCTTCTTACACTGAGGCAGGGAGGTCCCTTGGCTTTAAGGCCATCCCCTTTCACTGGGATGGCATCTGGCTTCACTTGGCCAACATGTGCTTCTGGGTGAACGGCCGAGGCTCTGAGTTCTGGTCTCTGTTTGCTGGAGCAATCCCATTGACGGAAGAGGGTGAGGCCAGGTGCAGGGCTCTTGGGGATGCTGGAGCTGGCAGTGTGGGGCTAAGACTTGACTGAGCCCCTCCACCCCTTCCTGTAGGGACCACCCACTGAGGAGGATTTCTCCGAGGTCCTGACCCAGGTTCACGAGGTAGGAAGCCCAAGACTGCTGCATGGGAGGGGTGTGTACTGGTCTTCCTTCTCTGTCTTCCTCAGTTTCCCCATCAGTGCAGTGGGAGTGCTGGCTTGCCTCAGGGCTTTGCAGGAAGGGTGTGGTTACCCTGACCCTCCCATGCTAGGGCCTACTGCACACACCTGGGTCTCCCGTGGACACTCCTGGGGCTGCTCTTCCTCCCCTGCAGGGCTTCGAGCTGGGCACCCTGGCTGGCCCGGCCTTCGCCTGGCTGCGCCACTCCCTAGGCCTGGCCGAGGAGGACTATCAGGCGGCGCTCGGCCCAGGTGGCCCCTACCTGCAGTTCCTCAGCACCTCCAAGAGCAAAGCCAGCTTCTTCCTGTCGTGAGCTGGCAGCAGGGGTGGGGAAGGGGTGGGAGTGGTGTCCCTGGGTGGAGGGGGTGGGGGGGTGGAAAAGAAACAGAACGGCTAGGTCAGGGAGGGTCAGGGCCAGGTAGAGGTCAGATGGAGGAGAGTGAGGGCGGGAGGTGACCGGGGCGGGGGTGGGGAGGCCTCGAGAACAGGACAGACAGATCCACACTCGGGCAGAGGGCCCGATGCGGGCCGCTCCAGCCCCGCCTGACCGGTGACCTCTCCCTCCAACCCCCAGCCACGACCAACGCTTCTTCCTGAAGACCCAGCGGCGTCGGGAGGTGCGGGCGCTGCTCGCCCACCTGCCCCGCTATGTGCAGCATCTGCAGCGGTATCCGCACTCGCTCCTTGCGCGTTTGCTGGGTACGACCGGCCGGGGACCGGGGACTGCGGGGCGGGGGAAGGGGGCGGGGAGGAGTGAAGAAGACCGAGAGCGAGCAGGGGAGGGCGCTAGGGAGTGGGGCGGCTTCCAGGATGGGGGGCGTAGGAGACCTGAGCCCGAGCCTGGGCCGGCGGCTCCGGCTGCGGGCAGCGTTCCGTGGGGGGCGTGTCCTGGACGTCGGCGGAGCGGAAAGGCGGGCTCGGCGGGCGCGGGCCGAGCTTTGGGGCGGGGCCTCCCGGAGGGGGCGGGCATATGGGTGGGGTCACGCCTGAGGACCGCCCCTCTCCGGGGCTGCCTAGAGGCGGGTCCAGTCGGGACGTCCAGCCAAGCAGAGGCAGAGGTCTGGGGCCGCGGCCGGGAGGGGCGGGCTCGGGAGGCAGTGGACCTCGAGGAGGAGGCGTGGCCTGGAGCTGGGCCAAGGGCGGGAGGGACCAGGGGTTGTCGAGTTGGGGGCCCCTCACCTGGCGCCCTCTCCCCTTCCAGGAGTGCACAGTCTGCGGGTGGCTCGGGGAAAGAAGGTGGGTGAGGCCGAGGCGAGGGGGCCGGGCCAGAGGGGGCGGCTGGAGGGTGAGATCCTGTCCTCCCTCACTCCCTACCCCCGTCCCCAGGAATTCTTCATCATCATGCTAAGCGTCTTCTATCCCGCCGGCCGCATCTCTGAGAGGTGAGTCGCCTCCCAGGGCCCCGGCCCCACGCGGGATGTACCACCCGAAGCACCCATACTCACTAGATAGATGCGAAACTGGGGCTCGGGGAGGAGAAGGGAGGGACATCCCCAAGATCTCCCAATGGATCGGAGACAGGGATAGGCACGACCAGCGTCCCCTGAGCACTCAGGATGCACTGGGCGCTGGGTCGTCTTTGCATTCATTGCCTTCTTTATTCCCAGAACGACTCTGAGGGGTACGTGTGGTTATCACCCCCATTTTATAGATGAGAAGCTGAGGAGGGGAAGGGCCACACCGCTACTGTGTGAGGAGCAGGGATTCAAACCCAGCCTCTTATTGCACACGGCCCTCTCTGCCTCCTAACCGTGACTCTGCCTGCAAGCTCCCCATGAGTGCTCCCCCCCCCCCCCCCCGGGGCCGAGGACTTCCCTCAAGCCCTTCTGGTGCTGCTGTCTAGGCTTGGACGCCCGTGTCAGGGACACTTCCAGGGATGACAAAGTGCCGAGAGGCAGGCACAGGCAGGGATAAAGCCCGAACTGGACTTCCAAAGGCCCAAGTTCAAATCCCGACTCTGCCCTTTACTTACTGTGTGGTCTTGGGCAAGTCAAAGAAAGTCTCTGAGCCTCTTTCTTCAGCTCTGACACGGGGACAGTAATGGAGTGGCTTGTGGGGAGGATTCGAACATCCACCCAGTGGAAGCTCTTGTTTCTTGGTTCCCCGTGAGTGTCAGTCTGTATAAAGCTGAATTCTGTCGCCCCCTTTCACTCACAGGTACGACATAAAGGGCTGTGAGGTGAGCCGATGGGTGGAGCCAGCCCCTGAGGGTAGCCCCCTTGTCCTGGTGCTGAAGGACCTCAACTTTCAAGGCAAGACCATCGACCTGGGTGAGCCATGGAGGCAGTCCGTGCCTGCTCTTCCTCCATTCAGGGGTGAAATTATAAGGGTGTCCCTGGCCCTGCCCTCTGCCTGAGTCATTCAGAGCCCGGATTCTAGAGTCAGGCAGAACAGGGTTCAAATTCTGGCTCCACGACCTACTAGCTAGGTGACCAGGCCAAATTACAGATGAGTGTCCTCGTCTGTGAAATGGAACAGTTAATGACACCCGCCCTCTTGGGGCAGATATGTGTGGAGCCCTCAGCGCCTTGCCTGACACACGAGGAGCACTCAGGTGGGGGCACTGATGCTCTGGCAGGGCCCCAGCGGAGCTGGCTGCTCCACCAGATGGAACTGGACACCGCCTTCCTCCGGGAGCTCAACGTGCTCGATTACAGCCTCCTGATGGCCTTCCAGCTTCTCCATGAGGACGAGCGGGGCCCGGGCAACAGCCTCATCTTCCGCACAGTCAGGTGGGCCCCCCGCGGGGGCAAGGGCAAGAATGAGGTGATGAGAGCATGAGAAAGATGGATGATGAGGCGGGGGTCAGCACAGACCAAGGCTCGGAGACTGGAAAGTGTGCTGTTCGTGTGTCCATGCGTGCATGTGTGTATGTGTGTGTGTGTGTGTGTGTGGAGGGTGGAGGGCTGGAGAAGCTTGGGTGGCGGGATTGGTGGGCATGTGTGGACCGCAGCACAGGACTGAGCAGGGGAGACCCAGCTGGACAAGGGCTTCAGTGCTGATGTGACGAATCTGCCCATTTTCCTGAAGGGTATGTGGAGCCACTGAAGGTCTCAAAGCAGTTTTCAGACCTATTTAATTTTTACTTTAGAAAGAGTGCTTGCCCTTTATTAATAAAATAGAAGGTTTTATTTATTTATTTGAGAGAGAATGAGCACAAGCAGGGGGAGGGACAGAGGAGAGGGAGAAGCAGACTCCCCGCTGAGTGTGGAGCCTGACATGGGGCTCCATCCCAGGACCCTGAGATCATGACCTGAACCGAAGTCAACTGCTTAACCGACTGAGCCCCCCAGGCACAGGAGGCTTTTGACATTTGAACCAGTCGTTCCACTTCTAGGACCCTGAGGTCATCACCATTGGCACCCTCGCCATTTGGTTTTGTAGAAGTAACTGTCGCTCTTTGCATGCCGACCGAAGGTCATTAAGGTGGGCTCGTTCCTAGTTTAGAGATGTGAAAACTGAGGCTCAGAGGGGGGAAGTGAGGTAGTAGAATGACTTCTGAGGACTCATATTAATACTTGGTTAGTTACTGGGATTTCAGTCCTCCCAGGCTGAGCAGGATTACGTCGGGGTTGAGGAAAGCCCATTAAGGAAAGAGGTCCAATCATCTAGTAGGTGAAAAAGTACAAAGTGACATCCTCTCATCCAGCCCCCAGCCCACCTTCTGGAGGTGGGTGAGGCTGCGGCAGAATCCAGGTTATCGGCTCCCCACAAATTGGCTGGACACATCCTGCCCAGAGGGTGGAATTCCTGCCCTGGGACACAGACGCTCCCCGCCCCCAAGGTCTGCCCACCCAAGCTTGGTCAGCTTCTCCCTTGCCCCTTCTATCTCCAGCTGGTGCTTAGATTACAATTGTCATGCAGCCAGTAAACCCTACTTTGCATCTAATGGTTGTTGTCATATTGAAATATGCTGGCTAGTAAATGGCCACGGCCCCGGCCCCAGCCCCACCCCTACCAGTTCCCAGCCCCTCGTTCAGAACAAACCCTCTCCTCCCTCCTCCCCAACCCCCAGCACCTCCCCCAAAGGGTTTCGGTGTTTTGCCCAGGCACCCAGACCCCTGGGTTCTGATTGGTCGATGTCTAGGGAGGGCTTGTCTCTCATTTGGCTAATTTCTTTCAGCGACACTTCCCCAACTCCCCTCCACCTCCTGGAGGACAAAATTAGGGAATTGAACCTGCTTCTGGCTGGGACTGGGGCCCAGCCAAAGACATCTTCGGATTTGGAATACATTTAGAAGGCACCCCACCACCACCCACGCACGCACTATCTATAAACTGGGGTTGGACGTTGTTCACACAGTTTCAGCTCTGCCACCCTGAAAACCTCCAGGGTTGGATGACCCCAAACAGAAGTTTAGGAAACACCCCAAAACCAGACTTGGCCACAGTGATGTGGCAGATAAGGACGGAGCCAGAGTCTGTGTGACCCAAATGCTCTGGACCAGCACCACCCAATAGAAATGTAATGCGAGGGCGCCTGGGTGGCTCAGCTGATTAAGCAGCTGCCTTCGGCTGGGGCTGGGGTCACGATCTTGGGGTCCTGGAATCGAGCCCCCCCCCCCCCGCCCCAGGCAGTCTCCCTGCTCTGTGGGGAGTCTGCTTCTCCCTTTCCTCTGTGCACTCTCTCTCTCTCAAATAAAGAAATAAAATTTTAAAAAGAAAGGAATGTAATGCGAGTCACACATGTAGTTTTAAATTTTCTTTAGAAAATTTAGCCTCTTTAGAAAAGTAAACAGAAACAGGTAAAAATAATTTTAATAATATATTTGTTACTCAATGCACCCCAGATTTTTATCATTTCATCAACTAATCAATATAAACGTTTGTGAGGTGTTTTACACTCTTTTTCTCATACTGTCTTGGAAATTCAGTATGTATTTTACACTTACAGCGCATCTCAGTTGGGACTGGCCCCATTTAAATGCTCAATGGCCACGTGTGGCTAGTGGCTACGTAATGGACAGTGCAGCTCTAGACCGTCATCTACACTTTACTCGGCCTCCCAGTTTATCTGACGTCACAGGCCTGGCACACAGGAGTTGTGGGAATGAGCGGAGGAAGAGCAGGGTCAGCGCAGAAGCTGCCCGGGCGCCCCGTGGTTACGCTTGCGGGAATCCCTGGGCTGGGGCCCCCTGGAGGAGGCGGTAGCCTCACCCTCCTGTTGGCCGCCAGGTCTGTGCGAGGGGTACAGAGCCCCGAGGAGCCGGCATCCCAGAACCGCCGGCTGCTGCCCGACTCCCCCAACGCCTTACACATCCTCGATGGGCCGGAGCAACGCTATTTCCTGGGCCTCGTGGATCTCGCCACGGTCTACGGGCTCCGCAAGCGGCTGGAGCACCTATGGAAGACGCTGCGCTACCCGCGCCGGACCTTCTCCACCGTCAGCCCCGCTCGCTACGCCCGTCGCCTCTGCCAGTGGGTGGAGGCACACACCGCGTGACCCGCGCCCGCCGCGCTCCGCATCTGGACAATGGGCGCGCACGCCGGGCACCAGGGTTCTAGCCTGGCCCCGGCGGCGGCTTGGGCTCCCCTCGCCTGCCGTTCCTCCCTTTGGCCTCCAGAGGGCAGCATTCCCCAACTAATACCTTGACAACACAGCCTCATTGGGTGGTGATGCCGCGTTAGGCCTTGTGCCAGGGACTCTCCTACGTTAGCTCATTTAATCCTAAAAAAAAAAAAAAAAAAGCTATTATTCTCTTTTTACAGACATGAAATGGAGGCTCAGGGGGTGAAGGGACTGCGCAAGATCATTCAGCAATAAACGCTGGAACCAGGACTCGACTATGCCTTTTGGACTCAGGAGCCTGTATTCTTACCCACCATCTCCCTCGGCCCTGTGCACTGGGGATGGGGGGAGGCTGAAGGCTCCAGCCAAGCGCTTTGTTGTCCAGATGGGGAAACTGAGGCCCAGAGACTTTAAGGGGCTTACCCATGGGTAAGTGGAAAGGCCAGCCCAAGAACCCAGGCCTCTTTACCCCCTGCCCATTGGTCTCCTTTTGAGGTGGTCCCTCTTGCTCCTGCTCCTCAAGGGAGGCAGGTGGGAGAAGGTGGGGGGCAATGGGGGGGCCTGCATCTCTGGAAGACACTATTTGGAGGCCCACCATTAATCTTGAGTAAGCTCTTCCCTCCCCTGGAGTCACTTTTCTTATCTGCGGAATGGGGGTAGGGGCTGGTGGTCAGACCCGAGGGTATGGCTGCTCGGAAATTACCGGGAGCAAAGAAGCACAGTGCATGCATAGCCCCTGATCATTCCTTCTCCTTCCTCCAGGAAACTCCAGCCTGGCCTCTGACCCTGGTCCAATCCAACCATACGCAAGTGGGCCTTTCCTCTAGAGCTGCTCTGGGGCCTGGCTGTGTGTGACCAGGGCAAGGTGCTAAACCTCTCTGTGCCCCAGTGGCCTAATCTGTACAATTGGAAGATGAAAACGGACTTTGTTAACTCATTAAATATTTATTGAGCACCTGACAGGCCCTCTACTGGGTGATGGGGACCTGGGGGTGGAGCAAGATTCGCAGATTCTACCTTCACAGAGCTCACGGCCTGGGGAGAGATGGTGACAAAAGCAGCCTGGTATGACACAGCCTCATGAAGGGGCATGGGGCCATTGTGCTGAGGGAAGGGGCCTCCACCTAATAATTTGATGGAGGTGGGGCTCAACCATCTCAACTGAGACCAGAAGAGTCAGATGCAGCCCTGGGAGGGTCCCAGGCCAAGGGCACAGCAAAAGTCTGAGGTGAGAGAGAGCCTGACACTTAAGAGAAAGTAACATTTCACTGCGGTCAGAGTTCAGGGTGGGAGGGACAGTGTGGTGGTAGGGGACGTTGTGGGCCAAGAGCTGACCCCCAGCCCTGGAACCGGACCTTGGGAGAGCCATTCAGCTAATACCAAACATTGCCAGTCCATTAGCCTTCAGAGAAAATAAAGCAAAATGGCGGGTAGGGAGGGAGAGGTCAGGGAAAGTTAATGCCACAGCACTGGAGAGTGGGCTCCTGGAATATGTATACAATTGACCTCACCCCGAGCTGTCTGGGTGACCTTGGATGATTATTCAACCTCGTGAAATGGCACAAGTCACGGAGAATTTCTTGTTTTGGCCCAGCAGGAAGTTGACACATAGAGGCGGTAAGGTCATCACTCAGGAGGTGTGTGGTGGGGGGAAGTTCAGAGCGGGAGGGCTACGCAGCAGGAAACGGGGCTTGGCCCTACGTTTCCCCAGGGTCTGGATCTGGCAGGACGAGTCAGAGCCTGAGAGTCCTGCACTCACAGATAAGGAGGGCTCAGCCCCTCACCTACCTTGGGTCTCTGGCAATGGGCTGAGCCAGAGCTTAAGGCCGGAGAGGGACGTGACATCCAAGATCTCATGGGGCCCAGGATTCCTGGTTCTAACTTGGTCATTCCACAGACATCATCTAGCATCTAGTGTGTGCTGGGTGTTGCGAGTGCTGGAAATGCCAGAGAATGTGACTGGCCTGACTCAGCCCCCATGTGTAGCTGAGAGTCTAGTGGGTGGATGGACCCGTTAGTACACAGGATGATTTCAGAGTGTGACTGGTGACTTAGAGGGATGGGCATGCAGTGCCACATAGAGTGGTTGGCGAGGGCCTTTCTGAAGAGGTGACATTTGAGCTGAATGACAGGAGGGAGCTGGCTATGTGAGTAGAGCAGTCCAGGTAGAGGAGAGAGCAAGTGCAAAGGTCCTGAGGTAGGGATGAGCTCAATGTGATTGGGGGTCAGAAGGGTGACCAGGATAGGTAGAAGGTGATTAAGAGAAAGGTAGGAGTTCCGACTGTACAGGACCTTGTAGGTCAGGGTAAAGAGAGTGGACTTTTGCCGAAACCAAACTGAAGAGCTTATCTGAGCCTGCAGAACTTCCCACTGGCAGTTCTACTATGGATGTGTGATCCTCATCTACTCTGGGAGTCCAGGACATTCGGGCATGTCCTCGTCTCCATGTGGCCCTAACAAGGAGAGAGTTGCCTCTTTGGGGAAAGAATGGTCACTTCACCAGCCATTGTGGGTGATGAATGAGTCCTTAGGGAATTTTCTCACCATTCTCCCCTTGGGGTTGGGGCTATGAAGAGAGAGACCTGAAGGACGAGGACTTGGGGGTGGTGGCAGAAGGACTCTGGCTTAGGGGACCCACTGTGTGCCTGGCCTTGAATGAATAGGAGACCACAGAGAGAGACTGAACGTGGACCACTACCTTTGAGCTGGGCGCAGCTGCGGGGGAGGGACAAGGTAGGCCTGTGCTCAAAGGAAGCTCAGGGGCAGGGCTGCTTTAGCGTGCCCCCCCCCCATAGGACGGGGAGATGCATGGCGAACTTGACTTTGCACTGGAACAGGACACGTAGCCTTGGGAAGTTGCTTATCTGGGTGCAGATACCCAAACACCTTGGTGCTGTGCCCACACCAGAGGCTCTGAGAAAAAGGCAAGTAGAATTTGAAATGGGGTCTGAGCAGAAATCTAGCCTGGATCCCAGGGGAAGGTCCTGAAGGGGTAGGTGTGATGGAGGTGGTAAGTTGAGCTTTCTGGCCCATAAAGCATTTTATAAAAACACTTTCGATGAGAAGCATGCCCTCCACTTCTCCACAGGTGCACTCCTCCCTATTGCCCTGTATCTGCTCTTTCAACCCTTTGCAGCCCCAGAAGGCACTCCCCAGGGGATTCCACCTGAGCCTTCAAATGGGACACATTTCAGCATCTATAGGGGTGCAAGACTGAGGGGTGCAAGATTGAGTTGGCTGGGGTTTGGAGGACGCTTTGGGAAGGGGGAGGTGAGGAGGTGAAATATGTGGCTGTGAGATTGCCCAGGGTTCGAATCCTAACTGTATCACAGCTGCCCTGTACTATCTCACTGGCAGGTACTGCTGTCATCATCCCTACTTCATAGAGGAGAAAAACTGAGGCCCAGGTGGAGGTCACACTACTAGAGACGGTCCCTCTAGGGTCACCAGAGAAAATATAGAATGTCCAGTTACTGGAATGTCAGATTTTTAATATAATTATTCATTGTTTATCTGAAAATATAACTGAGCGTCCTGTATTTTACTGGCTAAATCTGGCAATCCTACAAGCTTGAACCCCTCCCCCCCAAATGGCTGCCTGACCCCAAGCCCCTGCTTCATTTTCCTACCCATCCCCCAATTTCACAAATGGAGAAACTCGAGTCCAGCCGGCTAGGCAGCCACGACGCTTAGGTTGCCACACTCCCTAGGTCTTTTCTCTGCGCGCCGCCCACCCGACCCGGGCAGGAGCTTGGGAGAAATGTGGGAGGGCGGGAAAAGGGGAGAAGCTCACCCTCCGACTCCGCCCCCGGCCCGCAGGCCCCGCCCCCATCCCGGAGGCCCCGGCCGCCAGCCACGCACTTCCCTCCCGTGTCGCGCAGGCGGTCCTCGTAGGTCCCTCCCCCGTCGCCCGGGACCCGCCTCCAGCGCGCCTGTCTCCTCCCCGTCCTCGCAGATCCCGCCCCCGCTGCCGGCGGCTCACGTTCGGTTTCCAGCCTCCAGAAGCCGCGGCCGCGGTGCCGCCTCCGCCCCGGGGCTCCGGCTTCCCGCCCGGCCCGCCCGTTTTGCGGGCCATGGAGCTCCGAGCAGCGGATCGAGAGCAGCCGGAGCGCCCCAGCCCGTCCGCCTGGTTAGCGCCTGGCCGGGGGAGGTGGAATCTGGGAGAGGGGTGGAAATCCCTCGTCCTATCCTGCCCCAGGCCTCTCTGTTCATCCCTCTTGTAGAGAGGTAGGAGGGATGGGGTGGCAGTCGGGGCTCCTGGCTCCTGGTTCTAACTGACCCGGACTCGATGGGTGACCTTGAGCCGAGGGCTCCCCCTCCCTGCCTCTCCTTCCCCATCTGCACGATGGGGATTGGGTTGGTGGGAGGTTTCCCCGAAGGTCACAGATACCAGCTCCTTTAGGATGCGGACAGCGCTGTCCGGTGTTTGGGGGACTTTAAGGAGTTTCATTCCTGGAAGTCATCTGCCTTTACCCTGGCCCATACCTTCCCCTGCCTCAGTTTCCCTGCGCCGGCTCCTCAGAGGCCCAGGACCCAGCTCTGAGCTTCTGGATCTTGGCAGGTGCCTGGCTCCCACCCCTTCCCAGCGTGAGCCCTGGAGACCGCAGCCCCGGGGCTGTTGAGCAGCCACGGCAGCATGAAGGCCCGGGTAAGTGGTGTAAGGAGGAAGGCTCTTGGGGAACTTCCGGCACAGCAGCCTCCTAACCTCTCCCACCCCAGGACTGACTCACTTCTGACCCACTGCTCCTGAGCTAAGAAGGGCAGACTGGCCTCAAAGCCCTGCTGATCTGGTCTGGCAGGCGGTGTGGTTCAGGCAGGTGGTGTTTCCTCCCTGGTTTCAGGGCCTTGCTGGGTCTCCCCTGTGACACGGAGGTAATAGTACTTATCTCCTGTCAGCTCCCCGGAGGTCACCCAGGTGAGGCACCCACCTGGGAGGGGGATATGGTGTGAAAGTTCGGTGTGGCTGCTCTCAACTTGATTCGGGGGGCCCTGGATGTTGGGGGGAGTCCACCACCACGGCCTGAATTCAGGTCTCTGGGTCCCTTGTGGGCAGAGGACTAGGTACCAGGCAGAGCCTGAGGCCTCAGGGGCTGAACCCCCTCCCCCGCACAGCTGGCCACAGAGAGATTTATTTTTAGAAGCTGATGTGGCTTGTGGGCAGAAAAGGGTGGGCCTCTGGTAGGATATGCCTGGGGGGATGGTGGGGGCTGCCTTCCCTGCTCCGGTTTTCAGAGCACCAACAGCTGCTAGGTGGCTTCTGAGGGGGGACCTGTGCCTTGGGCAGGCTGGGAGAATTTTAGAGCCCAGAGAGACACAGACGGTGACTGGGGTGGCCCAGCACACGATGGCAGCCCCGGGTCGGGCCCTCTTTCCGGTGCCCCCCGCCTTGAAGGCTTGGTCACTAAGTCTGCCAGCAGGGCCAGTGGGCCTGGAGGGCTTCCTGGTTCAGACGGCCTTGGGCACATGGTTTGTGGAGGTGGGAGCCTCTGAGCCATCGCTTTCAATGATTGAAACCATTCTTTGAGTGACACTTCCCTCACTTCCTGGGCCGCTGACCCAGATCATCAGCGAGGGGGCTGGTCACTGAGCAGCAGGGGGAGGGGGCAGGGGACGGGCATACTGGCAGCGCCGGTCCCACGTCTGAAGGAGGATGGTCGCCTTTCTGAGGGGCCGCTCTCCTGTCTCGTGCATCACCTTACAGTACACGGAGCATTTTTACCATAGTCCTTACAGTACGTTCACACCGCGGGCATTATGGGCCCCAATGTTCTAGAAACAGGCCCAGAGGGGTGGAGAGTCATACCCAAGGCTGCACAGTGCACCTAGGCTTCCGGTTAAGAGCGTGGCTTCTGCAGCCTGAATTTAAGGCCCCATCCTGCTGCTTTCTTGCCGTGTGGCCTTGAGCCTTCACCCCAGATTCTTTATCTAGAATATGGGGATAAGAATAGGGCTTGTCTCCAGGGCCTGAGCCTGGCAGCCCAGAGGAAGCCCCGGTTAACGGAGACCGTGGACTGTGCTCATGTTCTGGAAGCTACTGAGCTGGGGTCTGGACCCAGCACGGACTTCTAGGAGCCCCAGGGACCCCGGCCCACACCCCCTGACCGCCGTCTCCCCCAGGGCCGGCTCCTGCTCGTCATTCTGTGCTCCTTGGGCTTCTCTGCTGCCTACCTCGTGCTCTGCTGCTGGGCCTGCCTGCCCTTCTGCCTGGCCTCCTGCCTGGACCCCCAGCTCGCCACCATCTCCAGGCCCACCGTGCCAGGGCCCCTGCACTTCAGCGGGTACAGCAGCGTGCCAGACGGGAAGGTGAGCGGGCCGGGTCACACGCCGCAACAGGGCCGGCCGTGGCTGTCGGGGGGCCCCTGACTCTCTGGGCATAGGTGAGAACCAGGCTCATGCCAGGCCGCCCGGACCCCAGGCTTGGCTCCTGTGCTCACCAGCTGTGTGACACTGAGCAGTCACTTCACCTCTGTAAGCCCCACGTTCTAAGAGGAACTTTTTTTTTTTTAATTCAACAAATATTGCCTGGCTGCTCTCAGCTGGGTGCTGGCGGTAGAAAAGGTGAGTCAGCCAGGCTGGCCATCTGGAGCTCTCAGTCCCGGTGCGGGAGACAGACGCCATCCCATCATGGGGATCTGTGCATCGTTCTGTGTGTTTTTAGAATTAACTATGTATACACATAATCCGTTCATTGAGCAGGCGGGTGCCCGGCCTTGTGCTGATGGCTGCTGGGGCTAGAGACGACGGAGAGTCATGTCAACCCCAGAGCCCTCCCTCTCACGGGGAGACAGAGACGTTGGGGCTCAGGGGTGATGACCCACCTCCCCATGCGAGGTTTGGAGTACTTTACCCCCTCACCCTGATTTCAGGGTCCCCCACCCCACCCCATGGTAGTTTTCTCGAAGGCACCCCACACCGACACCAGCTCAGAAAGCTCCCAGTTCTGAGTCTGATGGCTGTCTGAGAGGAAATCAGAGGGAGGCATGTTCAGGGACCCTGGCTTGCAGGAGACATATTTGGGGTCTTAATTTCTCTGAGTCTCGGTTACCTCGTCATCAGTAGGAGACCGTCTGGTAGTTTCCACCTCTGTAGAGTTTCTGTGCAGGTTCAGTCGGGTGATCCCTGGACAGTGTTCACAACAGGTGCTGTCTAAATATTGGATCAAGATGCAAAACCACTGGGGTTTGGCCAGCTGGGTGCGGTGGTCGGTGGGCCGGGTCAATGCTGTCCCATCTTCAACGGTGGCGGCCGTGAATATTTCAGACACTCAAGAGCTCACGGGAATGTGGGCTCAGGGTTGCCAGATCGTCTGGGTTTCTTAAGAGAAGCCAGGAATCCAGGTTTTGAGTATCAGAATGGACTGGTTGTAATTAAATATTTTGAAGAGCTGGACTGATTGCGATGAAATATTTTAAAGACCTTTTAAAGATTTTTTAGATCTTGTGGGACAAGCAGAGTATCTCCTGGGGTTGGTGCTGACCTCAGATCTGAACAGACCCCTGTTGTCAGGACAGGCTCAAACTGCAGGCAGAATAAAAAAGTCTAGTTCTGTATTTTGAGGACTTGGAAAATGGACCTATGAGTCCCTAAGTCAACATTATGTTAGATATAAAATGTCCGAGAGTGGGATACAGGCCCCTGTAAACCCCTGTCCGCCCCCAGGAAGACATGGAGACATGGAGTGAGGAGCAAGTCCTTTTCTGGAAGTCCTGACCTCTGACCCCCAGGGAACATTTGCAGGCATGTTGGCACAGCACCTGCTTTTCAAGAGATAATGACATGGTGGTCATTACTCACTCACACGAGGGTCATTAGGCCCTCACTGTGCTGTGGTCTGAGCTGATCACTCGCCATGCTTTTTTTTTCCCCAAGATCTGAGCTGAGATCAAGAGTCAGATGCTTAACTGACTGAACCACCCAGGCGCCCCCCTCTCCAGGCATTTTTAATTGAGTCCTCACAACCTGGTGAAGTAGATAATATTTTCATCCCCATTTGACAGATGAGGAAATTGAGGCTCCGAGAGACAGAGGAAATAGTCGAGCCAGGATTCAGGCTCAGAACCTCAGGTTCTCAATGTGGCTGTGCTCCTAAAGACCCCCCCTTTTACTTATGAACCAGGCATAATGTGAGTGGGGCTCGGGCGGAGGAGGGAGTGGTTTAACAGTGATTGTGAAGAGCTCAGGTTCATGTTTACTTAACAAACACACGTATGACACCCAGTCTGTGCCAGGCATTGCTCTAAGTGCTTTATAAATATTTGCTCATGTAACTATAATGAGGAACCCATGATGGAGGGCCTGTTGGGGCCTCAACAATCAGGAGAAGGGACGTGGATATGGCTGATGAGGAAGCATGGGGCTCTGAACGTAGAGTCTCAGCCCTGCCCCTCGCTCTCCCTACGACCGTAGGGAAGTCACTCGCCTGCCCAGCCTCAAATTCCTCATCTGCAGAATGGGTGGATGCTGTCCTCGGAGCTGAGACAGGGATCACGCGAAGCCGGGGGCTGTCACTGGGCGGAGGAGCCGGGCCTCGGGAGCTGGGCGCTCACGCCTTCCTCTTCGCCTCTGCCTCTCCCCGCAGCCGCTGGTCCGAGAACCGTGCCGCAGCTGCGCCGTGGTGTCCAGCTCCGGCCAGATGCTGGGCTCGGGCCTGGGCGCCGAGATCGACAGCGCCGAGTGCGTACTGCGCATGAACCAGGCGCCCACCGTGGGCTTCGAGGCGGACGTGGGCCGGCGCAGCACCCTGCGCGTGGTCTCGCACACGAGCGTGCCCCTGCTGCTGCGCAACTACTCGCACTACTTCCAGCACGCTCGAGACACGCTCTATGTGGTGTGGGGCCAGGGCAGGCACATGGACCGGGCGCTGGGCGGCCGCACGTACCGCACGCTGCTGCAGCTGACCAGGATGTACCCAGGCCTGCAGGTGTATACCTTCACCGAGCGCATGATGGCCTACTGCGACCAGGTCTTCCAGGACGAGACGGGCAAGAACCGGTGAGCCAGGGCCGGCCTGTGGGGGGCGGGGCTCCCTGCCGGCCGGGGGCGCGCCTTCTCCAGCGGCTTTTTGTCCATCAAGGGTCTGCTCCGGCCTCTGATGAGGGACAGAAGCAGAAGGACTGTCTTTCATCGAATTAGCACAGAGATGAAAAATCCCCAGTGGTGGTGAGGGGCGTTTGGCTTTGCAAGCACAAGATAGGGGAGCATTGCCACGTAGGGGCAGCGTCAGGGAGCACCTCCCTCTGGAGGGGATACTCCCTGAGGTCTGAGATGGTCTCTAAAGTCCCTGCCAGATAACAAAAGTGACAGTTAACCGTAGTAACAGCCCTGCGCATGCACCAGGCGCCGAGTTAAGTACTCTGCATGGAAGATCTCATTGTATCCCATACTCAGAAGAGCACGCTGACTCCCGCCTACCTCCTCCGCACACTGGCTCTCCCCGCCTTTTACCCTCCCTCCGCCCCCGCGCCAGCCCAGGAAATACAGCCACCAACCTCCAGTTTCCCAGCCAGAAGCTTGGGCTTTGCACCCGACTTCTTTCATTGCATCACCTGCCCCGTATCGTGGGCTCTTGACTCTCCTTCTGTGCCCACAGGGCACCTAAGCCACCTAAGCCACCATTCCTTCCCCTCCACCCTCCGCCCTTTGCAGCACCCCCTTGCTGCTCCCCGCTCTGGCCGCCTGCAGTCTAAGCACCAGCCGCCCCAGGGAATTAATCCCGTTGGTGGCCTGCCCTCAACCTGACAGCAGCTTCATTTCACATGGAGAATAAAGTCAGTCTCAGTCGAGGCTTCCACCCCCTCCCCTGGCCTGCAAGCCTCGTATGATCTGACCCCTGCCTGCCTGTGATCTCGTCATCTCCCTTCACTCAGCCTGCCCCAGCCACCTGGGCTTCCTCAGAAGCAGGCCTTGCACATGCTGTTCCCTCTGTCTCGAATGTTCTTCCCCCACATCTCCCTATGATTGACTCCTTCTTGCTATTCAGGTCTGGATGGGATGTCACCTCCTCAGAGAAGCCCTCCTTGACTACCCCCTCTAAAGGCACACCTCCCTGCCTGACATTCTTTGTCCCCTTCCTTTTTCTCCTTGTCTTCTCAGCAGTTCTGCCCCCTCCCCTGAGAATGTTAGCAGTGGCTGTGGCCGGTTCCTTGCATGAGTGAGCCACCCCATAACCCCTCTGTCGAGGTGGAGGTGAGCCGCCCTTGGCCGGGAAAGTAACCAGTGCTGGTGCATTGAGAGGGTTGAGGCCTGGGCTGCCCACACAGCCCCTTGCTCCCAGGTGGGTGTGGGGGCATGGGGGAGGTGCTGAGCCAACAATGTTCCCTCCCCATAACTACCTATAATTCTCCCCATTTCACAGATGGGTCAGTGAGCCCCAGAGAGGTTTGGGAGCAGATTCAGGGTTAGAATTGAAGACTATCTGATTCCAGACAACTATCTTTTTTTTAAAGATTTTATTTATTCACTTGAGAGAGAGAGAGAGACAGGGAAAGAACTTGGGCAGAGGGAGAGGGAGCAGTAGACTCCCTGCTGAGCCTGGAGCCCGACATGGGTCTCGATCCCAGGACCTGGAGATCATGACCTGAGCCGAAGGCAGACGCTCAACCATCTGAGCCATGCAGGTGCCCCTCCAGACAACTGTCTTACCCACTTTCAACCACTGTGCTCTATGGCCTCCCGCCACCTCCCCAAGCTCGGTCCCTTAGATGAGCAGAGGTTGTGACCAGGGTCCCCACGCCATCGTCTGGGGGTTTGCTCAGGTCCTCGGTGGGTGGTGAGGGGCTGAACAGGCCTGGGTTTGCGTCCAGCTCCACCTCTTACCTGCTGCGGATCTCGGGCTGGCTCTGTCCCCTCCCCAGCCTCCCCCAGGGTCCCCTCTGCAGGGGTCAAGGTAGGGGCCCTTGGCTGGGAGGGTAACTAGCGCTGTGTCCTAAGAGAGCTGAGGCTGGGTCCGCCACACAGCCCCTTGCTCCAGCTTGAGTCGGGGAAGCGGCGGGCTGACTGTTGCCCCTCCTGCCAGGAGGCAGTCGGGCTCCTTTCTCAGCACTGGCTGGTTCACCATGATCCTTGCCCTGGAGCTGTGTGAGGAGATCGTGGTCTATGGAATGGTCAGCGACAGCTACTGCAGGTCAGGCCGGCGGGGTCCTGGGGGGAACGAAAGGCTGTGGGGCAGGGAGGACCGGGGGCCCCTGTCCTGGCTCACCCTGGGGGGACCTTGGAGCTGTGGGGCGCAGGGGGTGTGGGCTCCCTGGTGGGTGGCTGGGGCTCAGACACCCCTTGGGCCCGGTGCCTGGTGGGAAGGAGCCCAGGCTCATGACCGGTGTCACCCTGCCGTTGTGACTTTGGGGCAGTCAGGCCACCTCCCAGGGCCTCCATTTCCTCATGCGTGAAAGCAAACAATCACACCTTCCCCAGAAGGTGGTAGAAACATTTAGAGAGAGTGATCTACTGAAGTGCTTAGAAGGGCACGGTCGGGCGCCGGCTGATACGCGTGTCAGGGATAGATTGCAACGGACCAGTTGCCGTTGATACCGTAACACTCCGGTATTATTGTAAGTAACACGTGTGGGGCAGACAGAGCAGGTCCCCGATCTTTATCTTCTGTTCTCTTTGGAGCTTGCTTGACGAGCATGTGGGCGAGATGACGGGAGCCCGTGTGCCCTCTGCCATGGCCCCTGCACTTCGCAGTCTTGATCTTTCTGGACCTGTGGTCTCCGGTGCCCATCTCCATTTTATAGACGGGTTATTTATGCTCAGAGAGTACGTCTCTGGCCTCTGGGATCTGTGGGCTGGCCTGCTCCTGCCCGGTCTGTGCAGGCCTTCCCAGGGCCTGGGCAGGGGCTCCGTGGGAGTGCCTGGTGAGGGGCGGCCGCAGCAGGCGGCAGCAGGGGGCGAGAGGCGGGCGAGTTTGGTACCCCACGCCTGTCCCTCTTCCCCTCCCGCAGGGAGGAGAGCCACCCCTCAGTGCCTTACCACTACTTCGAGAAGGGCCGGCTGGACGAGTGTCAGATGTACCTGGCACACGAGCGGGCAGCCCGCAGTGCCCACCGCTTCATCACTGAGAAGGCCGTGTTCTCCCGCTGGGCCAAGAAGAGGCCCATTGTGTTCGCCCACCCATCGTGGAGGACCCAGTAGCCCTGTCACCTGGCCGGCCGCCACGCCTTCACCGGGCCTCTGTTCCACACTCCACCAAAAACATTTAATTTATGGATCCTGTCTCCTGCCACCTGCCTAGAGGACCTCAGGTCCCTTCTTGCCCTACCCTGGGGACACTTGCAGCCATTTTAGGGCTCCAGACTTGAGGGGGAGAAGAGGAGGACTGTGGCGACCTTTGCGCCGTCCTTCGCATCCCACTCCCCGAGTCATCCAAGTCTTCGTTTTGGGGTTCATCCCTTCTCTGGGTCTGTCCAGTGGCCTTTGCCCCGGGGCCGATGGCCCCCCACTCACCAGCATCGTGATCTTCGATCTTGCAACAGCCCTGGGCCCTCTTCACTCCCCCCCTCCACCTGCCTTTGGTGCCACACTGCCCAGGCTGGTTGCCCTAGTCAGGGCAGCCCGGAGCTTGGGGTTCGTTGGGCAAAGGGGCCTTTGAACTGTGACTGCCAGGGCCGCCTCTGGAGTGTACGGGTAAACGTGTATTTTCTGGAAGCCTGTCTGAAGTGTGGTCCTGTGTCTGGGGGTGGGGATCGGGGCTTCTCTCCCTGCCACAATTCCATAACCTGTTGACTTGAGGGCAGGCTGAGTCCTCGGGCCCCTCCCCAGGCCCACAGCTGACTCCTGGGCTTCTGGCCATTTAATCTGCCCACGTGTTTCTTCCCCAGAAGCGTACCTGCTTCCCCACCAGGCCAGGAGGTGTGCCCCCCTGGCTGCACTTGGCTCAGGGAACGCCCCAACTCAGAGGCTTCCAGGGGACCCCTTGTCCTGCACCCGTGGGAGGAGAGTCTAGGGCCTGGGCGGAAATGACTCAGGGTGGGAAGGAAATCGCTCCACCCCGTGTCCACTCCCTGGTCCGCGGGTTAAGTTCCAGGGACCTTGCCAGTGAGATCCCTGGTTAACTCAGCAGTCGGTCGCACTGCAAGAAAGGGAGGCAGAGGGCAGGCCCCAGGCTTTCCCTCTCTGAGCTTTAGTGTCCTCACCTATAAGATGGGAAAAGCAGACCCAGCAGTGAACAGTTAGCAAGCGCCAGTGAGCGAGGACCCTGCAACCACTCTGGGAGGAGGGGGCTAGCGTTAGGCCATTTTACAGATGAGGAGAAGCCGCTTGGCTGAGTCGGGACCCAATTGCCTGAGTCCTGGGCCCTGCACTAGGGAGCTGGGAAGAGCCTACCAGAGGCCTTCACCACTCCTCCCTTCCTTTTTCCTCTCCTCCCTCCCTCCCTCCTTCCTTCATCTGAGACCAGGAGACTAATGGAGAACCAGGACCCCAGGACCTTGGGCTCTCACCTGGGATGGAGCCCTGGGGTTCTAGCTCCCCGCTCCGGGTTCTGGGGCCTGCTTCATGGGCCTGTAACCTGGACAGTTGTTCAGATCCTATGCTTAGCATAATGCTCGGCTGTTGTCAACTTGAAATTCTTACTATGTTTTTAAATAAGGGGCTGCACATTTTCATTTCGCTCTGGACCCCCACAAATTATATGGCCAGTTGTGCCAGGGAGTCTGGATGACCCAGCACGCTCCCCCTCCTGCCCCCAACCTCCCCAGGAGAGGCTAGAGACCTGGCACCTGGCCCACAGCACTGCATTTTGTGCCCTGCCTCCCCCCGCCCAGTGCCAGGCAGGCCCAGAAGCCTCTGCAGGCGTGGGAGGAGGGAGGAGAGCCCCGAGCTGGGGAAGCAGGGAGAAGCAGGCTGGCAGCCAGAGCCCAGCTGCTGGCCTGCCAATGGCCAGTGTCTCCGAGCAGGTATTGGGCAGAGGTGAGGGTGGGATGTAACCTGGCAGGCAGAGGGTTGGGAGGGGAGCTTCCAGGTTCAGAGGGACGGCTCTGGAACGAGACCTGGCCTCACTCAGGCTCCTGCCCTGGAACTCTGTCAGATTAACGCCTTTCTCTGGGCCTCAGTTTCCTCGTCTGTAAAAGGTATTAAAGTAGTTCCTACTGGGGTACCTGGCGGGCTCAGTCAGTAGAGCGTGTGACTCTTGATCTCAGGGTCATGAGTTCAAGCCCCACGTAGGCATGGAGAGTCCTTACAAAAAGGAAAAAAAAGTAGTCCCTACCTCGTAGGATTGTATGAATTCAGAGAGATGGCCCCAGGGCTGGCACTTGATAGGTGGGACCCATCCTTTTCAAAGGGATGTCCCTGGCTAACCTGGCCCCCGCCCTTAGCCGTGACAGAGGACAGGGAGACCTCCCACCCCCACCAGCTGCCTCCCTGCTCACAGCCTCATCCTGGTCTCCAGGGACCAGAGACTGCTGATTCTGATGGGATTTGAATTCACCCCCCCTCCCCCAAGAGGTTGCCGCCCCCTCCTGCTCCTCCCCCCCCCCCCCCCCCCCGGGAAATGCTGGCTCAGGCCCTAGGCCCAGTGCACAGAGGAACCTCTGTCCTGGTCCTGCCCCCGGCTGGGATGCTTTTTGCTGGGTTGGCCTAAATAATGTGTCTTTCTGGGGTGGTGACCTGGCAGGAACAATCCACCGGCTACTTCCTCCAGGCCAAAGAGGATGACCCCTGGCTGCTCTGGTGACTGGTTCTGGGCCTGCTGAAGGCTCTCTGAGGCAGCCCCTTCTCCGCCACTGGAGTTCCAGCAGCTTCCAAGAGGTGAGCTGGGGGCAGGAGCTACTCCCACCTCTGCGGCGTGTGGTGGGTGTGGGGCCCTATGGTGTGCAGCCCCTCTTTGGGGCTCTGTTTTCCTGTCCACAGCCCTCCTCCTTTGTCCCCTCAGCAGGCCTGCTGGGGATTCATCTACTTCCTCCTGAGGTCAGAGGGGAAACCAGGTGAGGCTCACAGCCTGTAAGTGTCTTAAGGGGTTTCTTCTCTCAGAAGGAACTTGGGGCCAGGCCAAGAACTCACACTCAAACCTCATCGAGCTGTGTGAGGAAAGGATTATTGGTTCTTCTGAATACCAGTGGGTTCCTGTGTCCAGTGTCACCTGGGTCCACCTGACCACTCCAGCCTGTCCGTTAAGAACCAGCTACTTCCTCGTTCCAGGCCCACTGCCCAGGTCTTGGGAACACGGGCTTATGGAGAGCTCCTGTGTGCAGGCCACACCTGCTGGGGGCTCTCACTGGCCTCTCCTCCAAAGGCCCTTCCCTGGGCCTCCTTCTCTGTCTAGAGGGAGAGAGGCTGGTTTCCAGGCTTTGCTCCCACACTGACTCTGCCCAGGAGGCAGTGGGGAGACTTGGGCAGGTGTTGACCCCTCTGTGGGCCTTGGTTTCAGACTGTGTAAATGGGGACCTGGGGTGGTAGGTGAGGAGGTCCCTGCGGGCTCTTCCTAGGGCAAAGATTGCTAAGGGGTAAGAAGGGAGGGTGGTCACACTCAGGACCCCCACGCTGGGACAGGAAGGCCTGAAGCAGAGGCCACCTCTGCCAGACGAGGGACGGGCAGCCCTGTGGGGAGGACCAGCTCCGGGCAGGGTTGGAGGGCAGCACCAGCATCGGTGTGACCACCCATCCATGAAAGCCCTGCTGTGGGAGTGGGGCAGCCTGGGGCTTCGGGGCAGAGCAGTTCAGGGTTTTTCAGCAGACAGGCATGGGGGAATCCCAGCCTGGGCGCCTGCACACCCCGAGCCCCACTTTCTCCCTCTGGAATATAGTGCCCATCTCATTGGTTATTTTAAGGATTCATTGAGATTTGTCTGGAAAGTGCTTAGCACAGGAGAAAGCATCCTACACACCGGAGCTGTTCTTCTTATCCTTGTGATTATTGACATGGTTGGTCTTGTTCTTGGGGCCCAGGAAAGGGAAGCCGGCCTTAAAGCTGAGCCTCCTGGAGTCAGCCTGCGCCCGCAGACATGGCAGGCCTGAGGGGGGAGCTCCAGGTCCGGATTTGGTCCAGGAGCTGGGTTGTTGCACTCTCTGATTTCCGGAGTCCCTGTCATTGGCCTGGGGCAGGAAGCAGAGCTGGGGGTTGGGAACAGGATACCCCCACCCCTGGTATAGCCTCCAACCTGCAGGGTGACATCGGGCAAGGGGCTCCTCTTCCCTGAACCCTCAACCTCAGGCTTCCCACCTGACTGCCGTGTTTCCTTGCCCTGTGGTTTTCTGTCCTGGGGCTGGCAGGGCGAGGTCTGGTGGCTGAAGTCGGGTGGAGCTCAGGAAGCAGATGGAGGTGGACAGCAGGGGGGCAAGAAGACTCGATTCCACGATTCCACGTTTGGCTCTCTCCACGGAGCCCTACTGCCCAATGGGGGAGTCTCCACAGCCTAGAAGATGGACCTTGGGCCCGCCCTCCGCCCACTTCTGTATTAATGGCACACAAAATGGTATTAACTTAACAAACGAGTCCGATGTAAACAACCTGGAACTTGACAAAACAAAAAGTGAAGGTAGCATCCACCCCTCCTGCCCCACATCCACTCCCCAGGGAAAACTACTGCCAGTAGTCCAGTGTGGATTCTTCCAGACCTTTTGTGTACATTTACAAATATACAGGCAGAGATAGTTGTATTTTTTAAAAAGAAATTGTGTTATAGATGCAGCTCATTTTTTATGTTAAAAACTCAGGTTTTAAATATAAAAACATTGTGTAACCACTATCTTAAAATTTCTGGAAAATACAGTTAACCCCCCCCCAACACACACACACACACACACACACACACACACACACACACACACACAAGCAGCCCATAATCTCATCATTCCAGAAATAACCACTCTTTTTTTTGTTTTGTTTTGTTTTAGAGGTTTTATTTACTTATTAGAGAGAGAGAGAGCACAAGCAGGGAGAGTGAGAAGCAGGGACTCAGTCATGACCTGAGCCAAAGACAGACGCTTAACTCACTGAGCCACCCAGGCATCCCTGGAAATAACCACTCTTAACACTTTAATCACTGATAGGCAAAAGGTATCTCCATATTTTCATTTGATTTATCTCCTCCTCTTTTCTTTTTGAATACTGTGATACACACACGGGAGATCATACTCGTAAGTTATAAAACATAATAATATAACAAACCTCTTGAACCCGTGTCGCACTGAAAGACCGGAGTGGTACTAGAACTGCATACCTCTGTGTTTCCTCCCCTCCCCTCCCCTGCATCCCTGCCTCCCCCACAGAGAGAACACAGCTGTGTTCTTGACTTTGCTGTTTTAAAACTTCAATCATACTGGTCAGCAGAAGCTAAACCTGTCCCTGGCTGTGAGGGCTGGCTCTGCTGCCAGCTATATGCTTAAACAATATAGTCTGTAGTTTTGTCTTCCAGAACTTGTCTTTTTCACTGCTTATGTCTCTAAAATCCATCCATGTCATTGTAGCCCATTCATTTTTCCCTGCTGTATACTATTTCACCAGGGCATCCCGCCAAGGAAACAAAGCCATTCTCCTGTTGATCTATGGGCTGTTTCCGGGTTTGTGTTATGTCGAGCCCTGCTGCTCCCAACTTCGTTGTGGACATGTGCAAGGATGTCTCCAGGGTACACACCCAGGGCGGAAAGCAAATTTTTACAATTTCCTTTTCCAGAATGATTAACTTCTCTCACTTGCTTTCTTCCTTTAAATGGCCTGTAAATATCCTGGACATTTCTTCCTGCCGGTGCATATTAATCTGTACCCTTCGTTTAAGCTGGGCTGTGCCTTTGCTTATTTAACAAGACCCCTCTCATGGCTACTATCACATAAAACGATGTCATGAATACCCCGATAACTCTAAGAAGTAACATAACGTTTTTAACCCTAATGACACCCGATGAGGTTGTTCTTGCTATTTTCCAGAGGCAGAGGAAGGGTAAGTAATGTGCCAGCCCCAACAGCTAGTAGGGGGCACGGCTGGACTTGAATCCAAGGGAGGACCCCTGAGTTAACCCACGATAACTAGTGGATACAGGGCTCTGGAGGCCCCGGGTAGGGGAGCCCAGCGAGAAGCTCAACTGATTCTGAGCGCAGGGTGCCCTGGGACTCAGTTTCCCCATCCGGGTCGTGGCGGCAATAAAGCGAGATAGAAGCGGGTCCGACGCATACTGAATGGCTCCAGAAGGCTGTTGTGATTTTGCTTTTTATTGCCACTACCGGCTGCCCAGAGGCGCAAGCGAGGCGCTAGTGAGGTCCCGGCCCGGGGTCGCCCGCCCCTCACCCTTCCCCGCCGGCACCGCCCCGGGGCGGAGCCACCCGCGGCCCCTCCAGGCTCCGCCTGCCTCCCTGGCCTGGGCCCGAGCTGCGGCGGCGGCGGCGGCGGCGCTAGGACCCGGCGGGCGGGGGCTGCGGCGGGGCCTGGGCGGCCGGAGCAGCGCGGACCTAGGCTCTCGGCTCCCGGCGCCATGTGAGGGGGCTCGGGGGCCGCGGGGGGCCGGGCGCTCCCCGGGGGAGGTGAGCGGGCGCCGTGCGGGGGCGTGCAGCGGGAGGGGGGCGCTGCGTGCGCCCCGGGGCGAGGGCCGGGAGCCCCCGGGCAGGGGGGAGATGCGGGGCCCCAGGGCTCCCCTAGACCCACTCTCGGCAGCCGCGCCTGGAGATCCCGGTCCTCGCGCCCAAGGGCTATGGTAGGGTTCGCGGGGCCCCTGCCGCTGACTACCCCATTAGAGCTCGCGGACCTGCCGCCGTCCTGCCTCCCTCCTCTTCCCAGTTGGGGCTAGGGCTCTGGACTGCCCGAGTGCGGGAATTGGGGACGGGGCGTCAGCGCAAGAGGGGACGTAGAGGATGAGTCACCCCCCACCAGTGGACCCACGGGCTCAGCGACCCCCCATGTAGACATTAGGAGTCCCCCTCCCCCTTCTCCCCTGAGCCCTCCTCCCACGCGGCTCGTGGGGGCGTCTCGACCCTGCAGGGGGACTCCCCTGGCTGAGAGGGGCAAAGCCCCCAAACAGGGCAGGGTGTGGCCCCCAAGCAGGGCAGGGTGTGGCCCCCACCCTTAGCCCACGGACTCAGCCCTCCTGCACTGCCAGCCTCGGGGCTGAGGCCACGTTCCCGGCCCAGCGCCCTGGGCTGCCGGCTCCCCAGCCTGAGCAAGTCGCTCCCCAGCAGGCCTGCTCCCCGGTGCTAGGCCAGGTACTGAGCACACACTTGGTGGCCTCTGGCCCATTCCAGCCCGGGAAGATCCTGGAGGGAGATCCTGGCAGGCTCAACCCAGGACAGCTCCCTGCAAACAAGCCTGTAAACAAGGCTCCCCAGCAGACTCTGGGCCCCTCTACCTCTCTGAACCTCAGTCTCCTTATCTGTGAAATGGGGAATAAGAGCCCTTCCCTTGCACCGTTGCCAGGAGGATGGGGTGAGTGGGTGACGCGTAGTGTGGCTCCCTGCACACCTTCCTCGATATTAGAGGGAATTGGCTTGGCTAGGTGTCATAGAAAGGGCAGTGTTTTCCCTCGAAAGCTCAAGATGAGGCAGGCCTCCAACAGTGAATAACCACGAGACTAACAGCTACTGACAGGCACTGACCGAGCACGTTCAAGCCCTGTGCTGCCCTTGCCACATCTGCTTGAATTCTTTCAACAACCCCGTAAGTTACCTGCTCTTATTATTCCCATTTCAGAGATGAGGAAACTGAGGCTCAGAGAGGTCACATGGCTTTCCCGAGGCCCCTCAGCCAGTAAGTGGTGGAACCGGGATTCGCACTGGCACCCGAGATGCTGTATGACCATGGCCTTCTCAGAGCAGGATTGTGACGGGGGTGACCAGGGGGTCGGTGGTCCCGGCTGAGGGCACTGCTCAGGCAAAGGTGGGAAAGCAGGGGTGGGCCTGGGAACTGGAGTGTCCTGGTGTGTCTGGAGCATGGGGCCTAAGAAGGAAACGGGAAACGGGAAACGGTAGTGAGAGGGGAGGCTCCGCTCAGAGGCAGCTGGACCGTGAGGGCCTGGACTGCCAGAGCGTCAGTACTAATGGGCGCGACGCTGGGATTCTGGACTCCTGTCTTGCTCCCTAAAGAGCTGTGAGTCCAAAAACAAACTGCTTTTCTCTTCTAATGAGCCTCAGTTTCCTGATCTGTATCGCGGGCCCTGGACCCAGTGAAGAGTCCCAAGAGCTCCCTGACTGGCCCTCCCGCCCGGGAGAAATCCGAGACCGGGCTTGGGGGGGGGGGGGGGCTCCGGCGGAGAAGGGGCGGGGTTGGGCAGCGGGCGGAGTCGGGGCCCAACCAATCAGGAGCGGCATTGGGGGGAGCCTCCTTTGGCCTGAGGTTCTGTGGCTATTCCTGGTGGCAGTGGAGGAGTAAACAGTGGCCAGGTCAGGGGGCGGGCATAGTGGCGGGAGCTGGGAGGCCCCTGGAGGGGAGGACGGGGCTAGGGAGCCCTGGGCCTCCGTTTCTCCCTCTGCACACTCTTCCCTCTGGCCTTGAATCTGCTGGAGGTGGCTGGCTGCAAGTACTTACTCCGTTTTGACAGGTGGGGAAATTGAGGTCTGGAGGGGAGCTAGGGCCTGTGAGGATGTCCCCTCTCAGCCACTGCCTCTGAGGACAGACGGGCAGGAAGGAAGGTTGCATCGTTACTGGAGGCCCCCCACCCCCCAATCCCGAGGGTGGGGCTGTGATTATAGCCCATTGGTGAGTCTGTGCCCTTAACAGCCCCAGATCTTACTGTTAATTAAAGAAGTCATTCAGCGAACCTCTTGCACCCATTTCCGTGGCTTCAGAGGCACCTCGGAGAATGTGAGTGAGGATCTGTGCCGGCCCCACCCTCAGAGAGCTCTCCACCTTGCTGGGAGGTGACACACAGGAAGTTGCTGGCCTACTCCAGGCGTGGAGAATGAGAGGGCATGAGCAGGGTGCAAGAGGGCAGGGTGTTCTAGATAGAGGGGAGAGTTTGTGCAAGATCTGGAAGGGTGCCTCTGCAGAGGAGTTTGGGGACCTAGAAGGCATATTGCTTTATTCCAAGGCCACAGGAACCTAAGTCAGAGTTTGGGTTAGGAGTGTGCATGGGGTTCTTGCTGGGTGGGGGACAAGCCCCCAGCAGGGGAGCCAGCTTTAGGCCTGCCAGCTGTCTAGGAGAGCTAAGGTGTGGGGAGGTCCCTGCTCAGGGAGCAGAGTAGGAGAGAGCAAGGGGCATGGAGAGAGGCTCTGCCACCACCTGCCTCTGTGACCTCAAGCAAGTTCCTGCCCTTTCTGGGCCTCAGTATCTCCCTCTGCAAAATGGATATGGCCCTGAGCCTTGAGGTTATGGGCGGGTAGGAGGGCTGGTGGGGTGGGGAGGGTGTAGCCTTTGACCAGCTGTATTAGGGGAGAGCGCCCAAGCCATAACCCTTCTGTGACTTGCAGGTGTGACCCCACATCCCTGCCCCCTGGGCCACCAGCAGGACGGCGGCCCCTGCCCCTCAGCAGACGCCGGAGAGAGATGAGTAGCAACAAAGTGAGTCCCCCTTCATTTCTTGTCCCCATCTCAGCCTTTTACTTCCTCAGCAACATGGGCTCCTTTGGACCTGCCTCAGACCCAGGCCCCCACCAGTGTCTCTTCCCAACCAAGAAGTGGCTGATGCCTGAGAGGCCCTGGCTTGAGCTCTGCTGTGGCCGCTGATCTCTGGCTTTGGGCAAGCTCCCGTCTCTCTCTGGGCTAAGTCCACCTCTGTCCTCTGGTCCATCTGTGTAAAGGATTGGCCGAGAAGGTGACTGTGAAGGGCTGGGGGAGGGGTCTGGGGGGAGGGGCAGTGGTCAGAGTCAAAGACACAGAATGGTGTGAGCATCACTCTGAGGGTGTCAGAGCGATCCATTCAGTCATGTTTTCCTGAGCACCTACTATGTGCCTGGCCCCCGCGCACCCCTTTCCTGGGATCCGCTGCGGTGCAGCCTTGGCAGAGCCTGAGGGTTGGGGGTGGTGTGATGTGGACATATCAATCTGGGTCCGACTGGGAGAGAGAAAGCACACAGTCACTTAAACAGGGAGAGTTTAGTGTAAAGAGTTCTCAGCTTCAGCCAGGCATCAGAGTAACGAGGGGTTGGAATTCTAAGGAACACAGGAATGGCCAGTAGAAGGAGCAGGCCCCAGCTGCCGGGCTGCGGTCCCGGGCACAGCTCTGGTCCCCGGGATGGCAGAGGACTCACTGTGGCGCTGGGCTGGTGGCGTTGTCCTGAAGTTGTCATAAAATCACCCTCTGGGCTACGGGGAAGGCTGCCGCTCCCAAGAGGCACTCAGAGCCCATACAAAACTGCTCCGGGGAGGGAGCTTATGGCCTCTGGTGCTTGAGTCTGCTGCCTGAGCGAACTCTGCAGACACTGTGATCACAGCAGGAGCCAGAGGCACTCAATCCCAGCCTGCCCCCCCAGCCAGCCTGAGGAGGGTGCGGGGAGGGAGCTGCTGAGTGCCTCGGGCTGCTGGCCGCTGGCAGCTGCTGGCCACCAGGCGGGAGCTGGAGCACGTGCCGTGGGAGCTATGTGCTGCGGAGGGGCAAGGGCACAGACCAGGCGCCAAGCCCACCAGAAGCCACTCCTTTTCTCCTGCACCGCCTCTCCAGTGCCCTTTACTGACAAAGCTCACTCTGCAATTAACCGGCAAAGAAACAGATGTAAGGGCCCAGGTCTGTTTTCACAGAGCAGGCAAAGAGGGTGAACTAGGAACTGAGAAGTGATACACGAATAAGCAGCATGGGGGTGGGGTGCTTAGCAGAAGGAGCCAGGACTTCCAGATCTGGCCTAGCCATGCAGGCCCTGGGCACATATATCCCACTTTCCTGATACTGATACTTCGGGTATCACTTTCCTGTCCTGTCAGTGACGTGGTGGGCCCTTGCACCCCAATTCCTGATCAGATCCATCCCCTCCAGGCTTAATGAATGATAAAGATTACAGAGAGTTCCCGTTTGGGGAAGACCTTGGGCCCTGTCCCTTGAATGCCCTACCCGGAGGGATCCCTCTGACACATCCAATCCAATCCAGCGAACCCTCCCTGAGAACCTTCTCTGCTTCTGTGCTCTGGGAGCTGGGATACGGTGGCCATCAAGGCTGCCTCGGTCCCAGTCCGCAGAGCTCATGGTCTAACTGGGGGCGATGGCAGTTTGAATGCAGTGTGACCGGTGCTGGGATGGGGGTGCTCTGGGGGCCGGAGGGGGTGGTGCCTGAACTGGTCTGGAATGATGAGCAGGAGTGAGCCCCGCACGGCAGGTGGCAAGGAAGAGGCGGGGGGCCTGGGGCGTGGCTGGGCGCTCACCAGCCTCTCCCGTCTCCAGGAGCAGCGCTCGGCAGTGTTCGTGGTTCTCTTCGCCCTCATCACCATCCTCATCCTGTACAGCTCCAACAGTGCCAATGATGTCTTCCATTACGGCTCCCTGCGGGGCCGCACCCGCAAGCCCGTCAACCTTAAGAAGTGGAGCGTCACTGACGCGTACGTCCCGATTCTCGGCAACAAGGTAGCTTGACCGTTTTGGGGAGCTCTCTGAGACCGGGCTGATGGCTGAACTTCCCACCATCCCTGCTCCCACCTCCTCCACCTCTTCTCTCTGCTACTTCCGTGCTTCCTAAAGGAAAGGCGGGGGGGGGGGGGGGACCCCAGGAGTCGAGGCCCTGGCGTCCAGTGCCTTCAGCCCCGTTTGCTGTGTGACCTTGGACAGCTGCCTTGCCTCTCTCTCTCTCCATTTTCTTCAGGGTCCCATTTTTAGCGCTGATATCCTACCGCCTCCTGAGTCAGAATCCCTAAGGAGAGGTGTGGTCTGGTTTTCACTGATCTCTGTCTCTGCTGGGGAGTCCACACAGGGTTTGGGAGCCGAGCGCTCAAGTACCTGACAATACAAAACCAGTCACAATAATGACTGGCCTTTCTCAGTTGCCTGCTGTGTGCTGGACACTGTGACTAGCAGTAATCATCACACCGACCCTGTGAGGTCAGCATTGTTAGCCCCGTTGAAGAGATGGGGCAACCAAGACTCAGAGAGGTAAAGTCCCTTGTCCAAAGCCACACAGCAAGGGAGGGGAGGAGCCAGGGTATTGCTCCACCCCCCACCACCCCCACCTCCGGAGTTGCAGCTGTGTAGAGAAGCCAAACCTTACTCCCCGGGGCTTCTGTTTGTCTTGGGTAGCCGTGAGACTCAGCTTATGGTTTGGGGGTTCACCCTATAATCCTCTAAGCCCTAAATGTTTTCCAGGAGGCCAGGGAGATAATCATTGGCCTGGAATACGGACTCCACCTTCCAGGGGGAAGCTGTCTCCCGGTCCCTGCCTGCCTCCCTCTCCTCCCTCACAAATCCTCCTGAGTCTCTCAGGATCTGAATACACCCTTACTGGGACAGGGCCCACTTGCGGGCCTGGGAAACAGAACCTGGGAAAAAGTGAAAGAGCTTGAGTGTGGGGGACGTGAAAGGAAGGGAATGAGGCAGCTCTGGGCTTGTAGCTGCTTCCAGCCTAACGGAGGAAGCCAGCAGAGCTCAAGAAAGCTGGAAAAGTCATCAGCTGAGGTCCATGGGACCTGTCATTGGATCTTGGAGTAAGGGCTCAGGGAAGACTGCCTGGAGGAGGTAGCACTTGAGCTCAGGCTTAAAGGTCAACAGGAATTCCAGGGGCAGAAAATAGGCCCCAGAGAACGTGTGGTTCCAACTCATTCACCAGTGGGGAAACAGAGGCCCAGAGGGGCTTCCACACCCTTTCCTGACGGACAAGGTGGTGTCTTGTGTGTGGGTGGTGTGGAAATGTCGTGGGCGTCCTGGGGAGGATGCCCTCTTAGGGGAACTGGACTAAGGCTGGGCTCTGTGGCCATATAGACCTGGGTTCCTACCCAAACACTGCACTCCTCAGCTGTGTGACTTTGGGGACATCCCTGCATGACTGTCCTGTCCTCCTGTTCCTTCACTCTGCCCCAGCCGAGTGGCTTTCTTTGGCTTTTCAACACACCGTGGTCGTTCCCGCTTCAGAACCTCTGGTCTTGCTGTTCCTCCTGCCCTGAGTACTTTCCTGTGTGGTTTTTTTTCATCCTCCAGGTCTCAGCTCCAAGAGCCCCCGACCCTTCCCCGATGATCTTTCTAGAGTAGCCCCCACTCCTGTCCCTCTTGATCCCTTGCCCCTATTGTATTATCTTTGTAGCATGTTTTACTCACCACCTGGCATTAGTTTGTCTTTTACTTGTTCACCGTCTGTGTCTCTGACTGTGAGCCTCTTAAAGGCAGGAGTGGGGTCCCTTTCATTCATTGCTCTGTCCCTGGTATTTGACCATTGGCCAGCTTGCTTTAATATTTGTTGACTATCGAGTGAACAGCCTTCAGTTTCCCTGTGTTTAAAATGGGCAAAATCGGGGCACCTCGGTGGTTCGCTCAGTTTGGTGTTTGACTCTTGATTCATCACAGGTCATGATCTCAAGCCCAACACCGGCCTCCGTGCTTGGCGTGGAGTCTGCTTAAGATTCTTTCTCTCCCTCTGCCCACCCCCCTCCCCCCGTCATGCGCTCTCTAAATAAATAAAGTAAAATGAGCAAATTAATTCCTGCCTCCTAGAGGCCTGGATATACAGAGCATAGGGCCTGGCACTGCGTGGACGTGACAGCCAGTGTTGACTTTCCTTGCTCCCTCCCAGACGCTGCCCTCCCGGTGCCACCAGTGTGTGATTGTCACCAGCTCCAGCCACCTGCTGGGAACCAAGCTGGGCCCCGAGATCGAGAGAGCCGAGTGCACGATCCGCATGAACGACGCGCCCACCACGGGCTACTCCGCCGACGTAGGCAACAAGACCACCTTCCGTGTGGTAGCCCATTCCAGCGTATTCCGTGTGCTGCGGAGGCCCCAGGAGTTCGTCAACCGGACGCCCGAAACCGTGTTCATCTTTTGGGGGCCCCCGAACAAGATGCAGAAGCCCCAGGGCAGCCTTGTGCGTGTCATCCAGCGGGCAGGCCTGGTGTTCCCCAACATGGAGGCCTACGCCGTCTCTCCCAGGCGCATGCGCCAGTTTGACGACCTCTTCCGGGGTGAGACGGGCAAGGACAGGTACCAGCCTCCTGCCTGCCCCCTCTGGCCAGCCCTGTGATTCGCCTCAGCTTTCTCTGCCCAGAGGGCCAGTTGTTCCCAGCATGCACTGCTCTGAGGGGGTGGTCACTTCCTGCCATCCTCTGGTCAGTTTTCCACGGGAATTTACTTCATGTCCAGCCCCAAGCAGGAGTCACTTCCAACATGCTCTGCACTGTCTCGTCTCCCCAGGAGGGCTTCCTCCCAGCATGCGTTGCTCTGAGGGAACAGGTTCCCTAGCATGCTCTGCCCTAAGGCGGCACACGCCTAGCATCTTCCTAGGAGAGCTCCCCAGAGCTCATGTCAGGTATTCACTGTACCCAGCACGTCTTGCTTTAGGCACATAGTTGCTCCCAGAATGCTCTATCCTAAGGATACATCTTTCCCAGCATAGCCTTTTCTGGCTGATCTCCCCAAAAAAGCTAGGCCAGTGCTATCCAATAGAAATATAATGCAAGCCGTATATGTAATTTAAATTTTTATAGTAGCCAAATTAAAAAAGTAAAAAGAAATAGGTGAAATTCATAATATATTTTATTTAACCCAATACGTCCAACATAGAGACCCTATACTTTATTTGATTTATCTCTAAATATTTAAGATTTGAGAGAGCTATTGTAAATTGTATTTAAAATTTTAGGGGGTTCCCAATTATTCATTGCTAGTATGCAGAAATACAATTGATTTTTGTGTGTTGACCTTATATCCTATAATGCTGCTAAGCTTACTGGTTCTGAGAGATTTTTCTAGGGTCACTGGAATTTTCTATACACGTAATCATGCTGTAAGGACATGTGATTCAGAACAGTTTTATTTCTTCCTTTCCAATCTGTATGCATCTTATTTCTTTTTCTTGCCTTATTGCACTGGCCAGGACTTTTGATACAAGGTCAAATTGCATGGGGAGCGTTGAGAATAGACATCCTTGCTTTGGTCCCACCCTTGGTAGGAAAGCATTTGGTCTTTCATCATTGAATACGATGTTAGCTGTTGAGTTCTTAGCTGTCCTTTGTCAGGTTGAAGAAGTTCTCTTCTCTGATTTGCTAAGAGTTTTCATCATTATTAGATATTGAATTTTATCAAGTGTTTTTCTGCATCAGTTTATATGATCATGTGGTTTTTCTTAAGGTTATTACTATGGTAGATGATACCACCATATATATTTTTGAATATTGATTGATTTTTGAACAGTGAATCAGACTTGAATTTCTGCAATAAACCTCACTTGGTTGTGGTGTATTATTTTTATATATTGCTGGATATGACATACTAATATTTTGTTGAGATTTTTGTGTCTGTGTTCATGAGAGATACGGATCTGTAGTTTTGTTTTCGTACTGTCTTTGCCTGGTTTTGGTACTATGGGTAATGCTAGCCTCAGAAAATGTGTAGAATTATTTTTTCTTTAAATGTTTGGTAGAATTTGCCAGTGAAACTATCTGGGCCTGGAGAGTTCTTTTTCAAAGGTTTTGAACAATGAATTCAATTTCTTAATAGTTACACATACTCAGATTAATCTGTTTCATCTTGGCTGAGTTTTGGTAGTTTCTAATTTTCAGGGAATTGGCCAATTTCATCGAAGTTGGGAAATTAGTGTATGTAATTGTGGTTTGCTTATTGCCCTTCTCACATCTACAGGGTCTGTGACGATATCCTCTATTTTATTCTCAATATTGGTAACTGGTGTCTTTTCTTTTCCTTGTCAGTCTTCTGAGAGGTTTTTCTTTTTAAGCTTCCCGAAGAACCACTTTCAATCAAATATATCCAAACTATTTTCAGTTCGTTATACAGTCAGAAACTACCAGTGGCATTTTCTGTGTTCGTTCTTTCACACTAAAACACCCCATGCATATTTTACACTGATAGCATGTTTCAGCCACATGTCCTGTGCCCACATGTGCCCACATGTGGCTCCTGGCTGCTCTAGTGGGCAGCTCAGCTCTAGGCCCTTGGCTCCTTTCCATACCTTGCTCTGAACCTGTGGTCACAGCATGACCTTCTCTGATGAGTCTCCCATTAGGCGTTTGCTCCTAGCGTGGGCACAGCGGCTTCTAGCAAGCTCCGTCAAGCAAGACCATGAGTCTAGTAAGTTCATGGTCACTTGCAACCTGCCCTATGATGACTAATCTCCCCGGGAGTTGATTCCCAGCATGAGCTGTTCCTTCAAAGGAGCTCTCTCCACACCCCTCATCTCTGCCCAGACAAGCCCTCTGCCAGCATGTACGTGCTTCCACGGTGGGGCTGGACTAGGGGGTCGCTGAAGTGGGGGAAGTCCCCGATGGGGGGAGGCGGGAGGAGTTCTGGGAAACTCCAAGTGGGTTGACCATTCCTACCCATCCACATGGCCCCTCATCATACCCCCTTCTCTGCCCCCAGGGAAAAGTCCCATTCGTGGTTGAGCACCGGCTGGTTCACCATGGTGATTGCGGTGGAATTGTGTGACCACGTGCACGTCTACGGCATGGTGCCCCCTGACTACTGCAGGTGAGCCCCCCTGGAATAACGCCCAGTCACTGGCTGCAGGATGGAACCCCAGAAACTTTGGCTGAGGGGTGCCTTTGAGGGCCTCCATTTTATGGTATTCAAACTGCTCTGTGGAGATCTAGGCTTCGTGGGGCTAGCTACCTCCGGGGCCTTCCCCCAGCGTTCAGAGTTCATATATTAATAACTATTGTTAATATTACTATATGAAAAGCCCGCTAGGTGCCAGCTCTTCTTCACCGAGTGCTGACCGTGTTCCCAGCCTGGCTATATTTGTTAGGTCATTTACTCCTCACAGGGACCCTAAGGGACAGTTGCCGTATTCTTTCTGTTCCATAGATGAGAGACTGAGGAAAACATTTTGTGAGTGGCCTAAGGTCCCACAAACAGTAAGCACTGGGGCTGGGCTCCAGAGCTCTTACTTCTTACCACTACCCTACACTACCACCCTCTTAAGGAAAAGGAAAGCTTCGGTCATATTTTAAAAAAACCAACAAAGTTGGGTGGTCATAAATCTAGTCCACCCTACATCCATTTCACAGATGGGGAAATCGAGGCCCCGGGAGGGGCAGGGATTTCCCCCACGGAAACCCGCTAGCAGGTCAGGAGCTGGAAAGCGCAAGGGCCTGGCTGGTGCGTCCCCTGCCCTGACAGCTCCCATCCGCTCTGCCCCAGCCAGCGGCCCCGCCTCCAGCGCATGCCCTACCACTACTATGAGCCCAAGGGGCCAGACGAGTGTGTCACCTACATCCAGAATGAGCACAGCCGCAAGGGCAACCACCACCGCTTCATCACCGAGAAGAGGGTCTTCTCCTCCTGGGCCCAGCTGTATGGAATCACCTTCTCCCACCCCTCCTGGACCTAGGCCACCCTGCCTGTGGACCTCTCACGGGGGATGCGGGAGAGGCTG
The DNA here is from genome assembly GCF_023065955.2 of Ursus arctos. Lineage (NCBI taxonomy): Eukaryota > Metazoa > Chordata > Mammalia > Carnivora > Ursidae > Ursus > Ursus arctos. The sequence goes on along the minus strand of NW_026622852.1, from coordinate 53,275,271 downwards.
CTCGCCTCCCAGCCACTCAACCAAGGGCCATCTCCTGGCCAATCAAGGCTGGCCGGAGTGTCTTCGGGCCAATCAGGGCCTTGTATCCTCCGGCCAGTGAGGGCCTGGGGGTGTCTCTTGACCAATCAGGGATTTGAGCTATGTGGTTAATCAGGGGTGTTGGAGGTATTTCTTGTCCAGTCAGGGTCTAAGCATAGTCAATCAGGGTATTTCTGAAGTTATCTGAGGCAAAGGACATGTGCTTTCCCATGAGGCCTTGGTTCAGAGCCCCAGGATGGACCCCCCATCATTCCCTCTTGGCTGGGACAATGGGGTCCTGTTCTGCAGAGCTGGGAACTCTGTGCTGCTCCCTCACTTCCCAGAGCCAGAAAGAGAGGTTGCATGTGAGTGGGAGCTGTGTCTGGAGGCCAGGCCAGGGGATTTGCGGGATTGTGGGGGGGATCCTAGAGGTGGGAGCCAGCATCCGAGTCTTGACTGCCCTGAGTGGCTTTGGACAAAACCCTTGTCCCCTCTCTGGTCACCCTCCTGCCTGTGTCAGGTTCTAACGTGGAGTCTGAGGCCCCCTCCCACTTTCCCCACTGACCTCCTTGGGTCTGTCTTCCCTAAGACTGGACCCCTCCAGCCACCACCCCTTGCTGGGGGGCTCAGCTCCCTGGGGGTTTGGAGTCCCCTTCCTCACCTCCTCCTGGAAACTTAGGGTATTTTTGTGTAAACTCCCACAGGGTTTGGTGGAGAATCTAATAGGAAAGGGACAAATCTTCTGCTGTTTTCTTCGTAGTCCCTCCACTCAGCTGCCATTAGTTTGGCTCTTAAAGAGCCAGGCTCCCTTTTCTGCCATCCAGCAGTGAGGCTTTCCACCTGTTGGAGTAGCCTTTGGGGCTGAGAAAGGGGGAATCCCAGCCAAAATGGGGTTTCACGCAGCCCCTTTGTCTGCAGCTGCTGGAGTCATCCAAGGGTCTGGGAAGGCTCTTGGGGGCAGAAGCTGCATCGCCTGGGTTCTGCCCCTTCACTCTACATCAGGCACTTTATTGCTGGACCTCAGTGGGGGGGACTTGCCCTTGCTCTTCCAGAGCCCAGAAGGGAAGACTAGAGGGCTTCCTGGAGGAGGCCGTGGAGCTGGAGGGGTCAGGTTCAGGAGGAAGAGGCCAGCAGCAAGCCTTTGCACATTGGGGTGGGGGCTGGGAGCCGGCGACTCCCCCCAGACTTGGTTTTGTATGATTTGTACAGGAATAAATGCACCTAAGCTCTGGTTCCGTGTCCTCTGTCTCTTGGATCAAGCCTGGCTCTCTCTGGCCCTGCTGTGGGCTTCCTCAAGACAGTGCCCACACCCTCCAGCCTGGGAGCTCACACACAGGACGGCCAGCTGTTTCAGCCGGCCAGTGAGTCACACATTTTGCAGCTTGGGTGGAGTCCTGGCCACCCCAGAGGTGTGTGGGGTTCCCGGAACCAAGCCCACCTGGCTTTTCCAGTCCCTCCTCCCCCTTCCCATGTGACCTCAGGCAAGTCACTTCACCTCTCAGAGCTCTGGTTCCCTCCTGGGTGAAATAGGTCCAGACACTGCTCTCCAGGTTCTAGGGAGTTCTAGGAAGGGGAGGGGCCCTGTGGCAGTTCTGTCCCAAGCAGGCCCTGGAGGGTGCTAAGGACTGCGGGACCATGACACGGGGCACTTTGTAGAGGTGACATTCTTCTGAGGCCTGAAGGAGGAGGAGGAGGCCTGTAGAAGTTTGGGGGAAGTGCTTCAGGCAGGGAGAGGGGGGAGGGCGGGCAATGATTGGTGTCACAGAAAGCAGCTCCAGAGCACTGGAGGGAGGAAGCCAGAGGAGCACAACGAAGTGGAGACCAAGGGGGGTGAGGGGTGGGGGGGGCGGCTCAGAGTTTGGCTCTAGAGCCTGGGGGCGCTGAGGGCAGGGAGTGGAAATTTCCTGCAGGGCCCAGCGGGAAGGAGGCGGCAGGGCTGTAGCCCTGGGAGGAGCCTGGCGAGTCCTGGACTCCACGGGCTGCTGTCACCCTCTAGGCAAAAGGGTTTGTTTACTCCAGGTTGGCAGGAGGAAGGGGTCCTGACCCTGGCAGATTACAACCTGTTTAGGCAGATAAGATACCCTTGGGAGCAGAGGCCTGACAAAGGGCGCTGTGTGAGACGAGGGAGGGCTGCAGGGACCAGGGGGAAGAGCTCTCTCCAGCACAGGGCCACCTGGGAGGGTGGGCCACAGAGCTGGGAGGTGAGAGGGACACCCTGCCTTTGTCCCTTGCTCACCTACACACGCAACAGGCAGCCACGTGCCATGTGCCGTGTTAGTCCCATGCAAAGGCTTCTGGGAATCTGGGTCCAGGCAGAGATTCTCTCCCAGAATACTGTGGCCCTTTCGTCTGCTCATCGGTGGGCATGAAGGGAGGTGCGTGGGAGGGCATTAAGAGGGGAGTTGGTGGGGCACCTGGGGGGCTCAATCCATTAACTGTCTGCCTTCGGCTCAGGTTATGATCTCAGGGTCCTGGGATTGAACCCCTCATGGGGCTCCCTGCTCAGTGGGGAGCCTGCTTCTTCCTCTCTGCCTGCTGCTCCCCCTGCTTGTGCTCTCTCTCTCTCTGTTAAATAAATGAATAAAATCTTAAAAAAAAAGAAAAAGAGGGGGGTTGGTTGCTGGGGTGGACCCTGGGACAGTTCAATTTAGCATCAGAAGGTAGGACTTGAGAAGATGAGGGCAGGACGCATGGGGCCCTCAACCCCACAGACTCACTGCGTCAGATGGGACCCAGCAGAGACTGGTCCACTCACTGCCCAAACCGACTTCCTAAAACCACCTCACTATGGTCCTCTTCACTCTGAAACCTTCACTGGCTCCCCAGTGTGCCCAGGACCAAACCTACCTCTTCCTTTGGGGTTCAGAGCCCCCTATATCCCTGTGTATCCCTTTCCCAGTTACCCCTCTGAGGCCCCTCCTTGGGGCTGGGGGCATGTCCTACCAGCTGCAGACCTGACCTGTGCTTCCCGAAAGCAGCCACTCCAGCTGTTTCCTGCAATGCTCAGCTCAGCGCCCACCCGGGGCAGCTGGGCTGCGTGGTTCCAGCTGTGAGCCTCCGTGTGAGGCCGCCGCAGAGTCAGCCTCCCCCAAGCTGGCTTGTCTTCAAGCCTTGAGATTCTTTCTTTAACCAAAATATTTTTTAAATATTAAAAAAACTGGTTTCATTTTATATGTTTACAGGTTTGTTTTTTTTTATTTTTTATTTTTTATTTTTATTATTATTATTTTTAAAGATTTTATTTATTTATTCAACAGAGATAGAGACAGCCAGCAAGAGAGGGAACACAAGCAGGGGGAGTGGGAGAGGAAGAAGCAGGCTCATAGCAGAGGAGCCTGACGTGGGGCTCGATCCCGGAACGCCGGGATCATGCCCTGAGCCGAAGGCAGACGCTTAACCGCTGCGCCACCCAGGCGCCCCTGGTTTGTTTTTTTTTTAAAGATTTATTTATTTGAGAGAGCACAAGCAGGGAGAGGGAGAAGCAGGCTCCCCGCTGAGCTGGAAGCCCCCCACAGGGCCCGATCCCAGGACCCCGAGCCAAAGGCAGACGCTTAACCAACTGAGCCATCCAGGCGCCCCAGGTATTTTTTTTTTTTCCTTTCACGTTATAAAATAACATAAGCCACACAAATGATACAAGTTAGAGGGTATCACCTGGTCCTGTTCCCTGTTAACAGTTTGATATAATCTTCCAGATTTTTCCTCTATGCAATGTTTTTCCTTTCCCCTTCTCCCTTCTCTCCTTTCCTTCTTCCTCCCCCTCTTCCTCCCTGCCTCCCTTTTTCTTTTTTTAGGTTATAGCTGGGGAAAAAAAATCCTGACACTTTAATATCCCAGCATCGGTGGAAAATCCACAGGTCATACACAAACAAAATTAAAAAGGTACCCAAATACAGAAATGTGAAAGTTCAAAGAACTTTCCAACTTGCTCAAGTAGAATTATAAGAAAGCGAAATCGTGTTTTTCACAGAGACTTCAATATGGCTGAGACAAGGATGCAGACTAGAACAGGTACTTAAAAGTGGTTTTTTTCCAGTTTTTAAGATTTTAAAATGTCTTTTTATTGTGGCAAAAACCACATAAAATTTACTACTTGCCCATTTTTAAGGGTACAGTTTGGGAGTGTTAAGTACGCTTACCTTGTTGTAAAACATCTCCAGAACTTTCTCATCTCATGTGTCTGAAAGTCGAAATCTATTAAACAGCAACTCTGAGTTTCCCCTTCCCCACCCAGCCCCTGGTTGCCCTTCTGCTTTCTGTTTCTATGAATTTGAGCACTCTAGATACTTCCTATCGCTAGTATCATACACTCTTTGTCTTTTTGTGACTGGCTTATTTCACTGAACATCGTGTCCTCAAGGTACATCTGTGTTAAAATTGTTTTATGTATAAAGTCATAGGTGTTTGTTTTATTTTTAGAAAGCCAGCCAGCCAGCCTTTAAGTAAGAAGTGAAAGTCCCACCTCCTTGAGGGGTCATGTACACCCGTCCCCCTGCCCCCTCTGATCTGCTTCATTTCACCGACTTAAAGATACCATCGATGTGATTAGAAGACACCACGAGTTCAGAGACGTTAAAAAAAAGCAACAAAAACCCCGTAGGAATAGATTTTACACACACACGCCCCTGCATGTTTAGAATTATTTTCACTGGGCTCTTTGCCTGTTTCCCTTGCTTGGGCAGCCAGCCACACAGACCTCTGGCTTCCTTTGTCGTGTGGACGCGAACTGCAGAGCCCACCCCACACAGCCCGGCTACGCCACCATCCCCCCCATCCGGCCAGCCCCACTGGCGCTGGAGAACCATCCCATACCCACTTCGTGCCCCGATGTGGGGTTCCTGAAGGTAGAGGGCACATTTAACATTTCAGTTGGCACCATCAGTTTGCTTTTCCCAAAGGTGGCGCCAGTGCCCTCAGCCACCTACAGCTTTTGAGAGGCCTTTCCAGACACTTCAGCTTCAAACTTCTAAGGCAGAACCTCTAACCCAGCACCCACCCCTCCCACAGATGGGGAAACGAAGGTCCCAAGAAACGGGGGCCCTTGTCTCAGGTCACAGGTGGCAGAGCTAGGACTAGACCCAGGCCTTATCGTCCTGGCTGTTTTTGCTTACCCCCCACCTGCGGTAGTCTCACTTTCCTGGTACTCGCGCTGTCTTGCTCAAACACCTTCCATGGCTCCCTAGTGCCTACAAGACAAACTCGAAGTGCAACTCACCGCTCTCTGGGGCCGCCACCTTCAAGGTCGTGATGTGGTCTAGCTGTCAGCTGCATGAGTTCTGACACTATGGTCCTGGTCTCTGCCCCGTGGCATTATTGAGCACGTCCTGCTATATGCCTGTCTCCACGAAGGAACTCCTCCCTTCTACCTATTTTAATGGAAGATGAAACAAAAGCATTTATGTGGGGTCTGAGAACTATAATTTGGGGAGCACAAATTCAGGGAGCAACCCCGATTGTGTCCCCTTGTGGAGTAAAAGCCAGGGGTCTTCATTAGCAAATTGTGGAAGTATTAGGAAGACCACACACATTGTTTCCAAACATTATGATCGGAAGAATGACATTTTACAGTGCGTCAGGTTTCTAGTTCGTTATGACAGTTACCAGGAAAATATCTGATTTTTATCAAGAATGAGGGTGCAGGGGTGCCTGGGTGGCTCAGTCGGTTAAGCATCTGCCTTCGGCTCAGGTCATGATCCCAGGGTCCTGGGATCAAGCCCCATGGTGGGCTCCCTGCTTGGTGGGGGCCTGCTTCTCCCTCTCCCTTTCCCCCTGCTTACGCTTGCTCTCTGTCAAATAAATAAAATCTTTAGGGGGAAAAAAAGAATGGGGGTGCAGCAGCTCTGTGTTCCGTCATATGCCTTTGTCCAGTTCAATAGTTCAGAATCCCTGTGTCAAAAAGTGGATGAAGTTTTTGTTCCAAAACAATTCTTTACGTTCAGAGGTACTACACGGGTCCTTGCTGGGGACGTCTTTTTTACAGGTGTGACCCTCACTTTCCTCCGGGTTTAAGGACTCACAGACCCGGTATGAGCCCAGCACTCTGCCCAGTGCCTGGTCCAGTGAGCGCTCATTCATGGGAACTGTTCTTTTTTTCCGGATTGTCGCCCCCCCCCCCCCACCTAGGTACCCACATCCCATTCAGCATTCTGACCAGCCCGCAGCCTTACTCACCTCCTGGGGGCCGCCTGGCAGTTCAATGGAGACAGAGCTGATTTTGTATAATCTTCTAGGCAACCACTAGCAGGGAAATAGGTCCCTGGAGGGTCTTCGGGGTCCTGAGAGAGTTTCAGTCCCAGAGGAGTTCTTGGGCCCCTTCTAACAGGAGAGGGGGCGTTGAGGGGGGGTGTGTCTCGGCCCAGGGGCCTCTGGGCAGGATCTGAGGAGGGGTGGAGGGACTGGTCTGTCAAAGCCCCCAGAATCCATGCATCGGTTGCCTCCCGAGCTGGGCCTGGCCTCTCTCTGCCAACAATTTGCCATGGGATTTTGTGCAAAGAGCCTCTTCTCTCTGGGTCTGTTTCCCCACCTGTCATACGGGGAAACCCGGCCCCGTTCCCCTGCGGTGAAGTGGATACACGGAAGATCAGGCAGGGACGGAGAAAACCCTGCGGGCGCAGCCACCTGGGAGTGCACGATGGGGGGGCGGCGGCCTTGCTCTGGCTTCCCATCGGGGCTCACCCGGGTCCAGGCCCCCCTCCCTCCCGGTCGGCTCTCCCTCCCTCCTTCCTTCCCTCCCTGCCCTCGCGGAGCGCTGGCTCCCGGCATGCTGCGCGCTGCTGACAGCCTTATAAATAGTCGCCTTTGCGAGCGGCCAGCGAGGACGGGCAGGGCACCACTGGCCCCGGCGCCCGCCGCACCCCTCCCCCAGGTCAGTGCGTGCCCGCGTGCATGTCCGGGCGCGGGGGGCGCCTCTGCGGGGGGGGGGGGGGACGGGAGCCGCGCGCGCGCGCCTGCGGCAGCGGGTCTGTGTGTGTCCGGGCATCCTCGGGGTTTGTGCGGCTGTGTGTTTGTATGGGTGGCTGTGATCCGCGTGTATTCGCCTGCCTGTTCTTCAAAGGCTCTGCTCTGGCTATTTGTGCCGCCCTGCGCGTGCCCCTGTCGGGGGATGTGTGGGCAGTCCCTCCTAGCCTCCTAGACAGTCGCCCTTTGTCCGGGCTGGCACTCCTGGCACTGGGGCTCCAGGTCCCTGCCCTTGGCACGTCCCAGCTGGGGCCCAGGGAAGGGGGCTGTGGCCTGACGCCCTGCCTGGGAGGACCTGGCGGGGCCGCCCATGGGATGGCAGGAGCTATCCTCCCATGTCATTTTGAGTGCTGGGGGGACAGGAAGCCCCCTGGATGTTTGGCCCCCTGCCCCAGCCTCCTGAAAGGGTGGGGGCTTTAAGGGAGCCCGGGGCCGACACATGGGACCTTTTCCGAGCACCGCTCAGGTATCCACTTAGGACTCTCCAACAGCAGCAGGACAGGGCCTGGGGCAGGGGGTGCGCCGGCCCAGAGAGGGGACACCAGCTGCCCAAGGTCACACACCTGAGTGATGAGCCCTTAAGTGGCTGTCCCTCTGGGCCTCAGTTCCCCAGGCCCCCGGTCATGAGAGGAGTTGCTGCAGCCTGGATCCGGGGGCCTTATAAGGCCTGGGTGTGAGCCAGTAACCCAACTCCGTCTTGGACCCCTGGCCTCTGTGAGGCCTCCTCACCGCCCAAGTTATTTTGGACCAAGGAAGTGGCAGGTGCCAGCAGGACAGAGGGGCTTGGGTTACTGGGAGGAGGCAGGGCAAGGTGGGTGCGAGGCCACCCCACAGGGTGTCACCTCAGGCTCTCCCTAGCCTGCGGACCCTCCTCCTCCCTCGCCAGCTGCTGCGGGGCGTTGGCAGCTTCTACCCTTCCTTGTGCACACTCGGCAGGAAAGAGGCCATAACTCATGCCCCACGAGTGGCGGGACAGTCAGCAAAACTGCTTAAAGACCTACTGGGTGCCAGGCGTAAAGCAGCAGAAAATGCAGCCCGAGTTTGACCCCAGCCGAGCTCTGGAGCAAGTCTGTCCTCCTCTTCAAGCCTCAAATCCCTTCCAAGACAGCTGCGAGCACGGCATGAGGCCCCCAGCCCTATGCTCAGCCCAGGGCCAGGCCCAGTCTGGTGGGGGCACACAGGCCGGCCGTACAACAGAGGGGTCCAGTACTGTATGGTGTGTGCGATGCTGGGGGCGTTCGAAGGAGGCACCTGCCAGTGTGGGAGTGGAGGGCAGAATCCAGGAAGACTTCCTGAAGGAGGTGACAGCTGAACTGAGTCCTAGTCAGTAGCACCTGGGGAAAGGTATCCAGGCATCAGGTGCAACAGTAGCCAGGGCCTGGAGGTGGGACACGGTCATGGTGGGTGAGGAAGCTCCAAGCAGTTCAAACGGTGGCTGTTAAGGCTGCAGAGGGGGCCAGGGGCCAGGTTGTTGGATCCTGTCATCCATGCTAGGGGCCCAGGCTTTATCTTGGGAGCTGAGGGGGCCACACGTGGAAGGGTTTTAAGCAGGTGAGCAATGTGGTTTGATGCTTATCAGAGAGAATCCTGCAACCTGACTGGTGGGGTATGGAGGTAGGGAGACCCATGGGAGGCTGGGGCAGTGGCCAGGCGCCCTGCTTGCAACCAGGAAGTGGAGGTGAGCACACAGGCTAGAGAGAGAGTTGGGATGTGCGTGTGCAGGGTGGAAGTGGAGTGTGGGAGAAAGGTGTTCAAGCAGACTGGGGCCTCTGGCTGGGCAACAGGGCGCGGAACTGGGGAAGTGGGACGGTCTGTGGGGACTCCAGGCCTGTCCAGGGACTGTAGACTTACGGGGCTGGGGAGGGAGCCCGGGGCTGGCTGAGCAGAGACAGGGGTCCTGGGAACCTGAAGCCAGCGGTGTGAGGGTGAAGTGAGGGGCCTGGGTTTGGGGGGACGCCATGCAGGGGGAATGCCGGCTGAGGGTCGGGCGTCAAAGGTCAAGGCAAGAGTGGCTGTGTTGGTCCCTGGTGGCCTTGGGGAGGGCGGGTGGGTGTGGAGGGGACAACTCTAGGTGGAAGGAGAAGTTGAAGCAGAGTGGGGTCCCCGGAGGGGGTGGAGTTGGCTCACATGCTGAGGGGAAGGCAGGTGGTAGAGCGAGATCCTCGAGGGGGTGAGGGAACAGGGGTCATGTGGGGGGGGGGTGAGAGCCTGGGGACAGTCCCCCCCATGAAAACTGTACAGAGCTGTGTCCCTTGAGCAGCTCCTGCAGCTCCCTCCCCCTCGGGCCTCTGTGTCCCTTTGAGCACCCTCGTCCAAACCCCATCCCGGATGAGGACACACACCCCGCCCAAGTCCCTCTTCCCGCCTCCAGCCTCCCGGAGCTTTCCTCCCGGCTCTGGGGAGCGTCTCCAAGGTGTCGGGCAGCTGTCTGGTCTGGGACTTTCAAGGGGAGCAGCCCAGCCGTTGCTGACGCCACTGTTTATGTCCCTCAGGACCGTGTTCATCGGCAAGAGGTTGGGAAGGGGTTGAGGCCCTTTAGTAACAGTGGAAGCATAAGGAGGAGAGGTGACTTTCCCAAGGTCACCCAACCTTCGGGGCCTGCCCTGCCCTGTACCCTTGGGAGCGTCAGGGCCTGGCACACACCGTGTGGCTGGGCAGGAGCAGGGGCAGGGTGGAGAGAAGGCCCCCTCACCTGCCCCACCTGTGCCCTTGTCTTGCAGCGCGCTGACTCGGCTCCCCGGACCTCAGCAGGATGGAAGGTACCAAGGCTCTTCTTTGCTGCTTGCTGCCTGGGCCTCAGTGTGCCCATCTGTTAAGGGGGGGTGCTTTCAGGAGACGTTCTGGGAAGGGTTGGAGGAGGTTCTGGGGCTGCCGGAGGGGCCCGTCTGGGAGCCTCCAGCATCCTCCTCAGGCATTTCACGGGATCTGCCAGCTCCAAGATTAATTTTAGAAGCGAAGAGGCCTCCTTGAGGCTCCTGAGGGCCCCATAGCTCACCTCCTACGCTGGTATTTATAGAGCTGAATCCCTGCCTCTTTCTAGAAAGGGTGGGTGCTGGCAAGGGGAGGCTAGCCCTGGGGAGAGGCCCCAAATGTGCAAATGGCAAGCCTAACAAGGACAAGGCAAGCTCCAGCCCCTCTGTGGGACTCAGTTTCTCCATCGTCCGGAGGGGGTGGGGCTTGAGGCTCCTTTGGGCCCTCCTGGCCTGCCGTGGGCCGTGGGCCGGGACCTGGTGGGAGGCAGGCGGCCAGCAGAGAGCCTGGCTGGCCCGCCTCCTGGCAGTATCACCGCCCCATCCTTGGCCTTGTGCCTCAGCCTGGGTGGCTCTTAAAGGAGCCTGCCGCTGCCGCCTGAGCCGGGGCCCCCCCTTCTACCCCTTGGGCCCCACACATCAGCTGCCGCTGGGCTGGGACCACCCCTACCTCCAGGTCGTACCTGGCGCTTGGCTGGCAGTTGGTGGGAGACCACGGGAGCAGCTGTTCTTCTGACAGCTCCTCTAGGCCTCCAGCCTCAGGGCCAGAGGGCCCCCAGCAGCTGCAAGTCTTCCTCAGTGGGGACAGACAGAGAGCCAGAGGGGGATAGGGACTCCTTCCCTAAGGTGACACAGGGAGGGCCTACTTCCCTGGGAAGAGCAGAAGGCCAGGCAGCCTGAGAACAGGGCCCAGGTTCTGGTTCTGGGTCTGGGATCCTCGGAGCAGGGCCCTTGCCTCCCTAGGCCTCAGTTTCTCCTGCATGATGAGGCCGTGGTCTTGCTGAGTTCTAAGGGCTGGCGAGGCAGAGGCTGGAGCGTGCGTTTGCCTCCCTCTCTGGGCGAGGGCGCTCCGTGCCCACCGCAGCCCTTTTCCCTGGCAACCGTCTCCGGGGCAACATATGTTGTGGTTGCCAGCCCCATACTTGTACCGCCCGGGGAAGGCGGGCAATGGGCAGGCCCAGGGTCTGGGAGGGGAAGGGCAGGGGACGCGGGAGAACGGGACCATGGGGGCCTGCTGCTCGGGAACCCGCCGCACTGCGGAAGACTCGAAGGCCAGAGGTGACCCGCTGCCGCCCAGCCACCCCAGGGAGGGGCTGTGAGGGTTGGCATCTGAGCCCCCTCGAGTTGTCCTCAGCCTGGGCCGCGTCTGTAGCCTCCAGGCCTTTGCCTTATGCTGGTTCGGCTGCCTGGACGCCCTCTCCTCCCTGACCGCTGAGCTTTGCTCGGCCCGTCCCTGGTCACTCTGGGCAGGAGCGTGAGCTGTGTCCGTCCCTCTGCCTGCGGCCTCGCACGGGCCTAGACCGCGGACGTGCTTTGAGCTCTTGGTCAAGCGAGTCACCAAACTCTGCTTCCCTTTTCTCTCCCACAGAGAAGCTGAAGAAAACCAAGATCATCTTTGTGGTGGGTGAGTCCAAGGCAGGCGGGTCAGGCAGGAAGCAGGGAGGTTCGTTGCAGGCGCTGGTGGGAGCCTGGGCCTGGGGCTGCACCCGGGGCTCTGGCCCTCCTCCGCTGGGTGACCTGGGCAGGTCCTCTCCCTGCGGCAGCCCCGTTTTGCGGGGCTTCTGAATGGGTGGGCGCTTGCAGGCGGGCCCGGCTCGGGGAAGGGCACCCAGTGTGAGAAGATTGTCCAGAAGTACGGCTACACCCACCTCTCCACCGGGGACCTCCTGCGGGCCGAGGTCAGCTCGGGCTCTGCCAGGGGCAAGATGCTGTCGGAAATCATGGAGAAGGGGCAGCTGGTGCCACTGGTGAGTGAGCCCGGTGGGGTGGGGGGTGATGGTGGCCCTGAGTGGGCTTCTGCCAGCAAAGTCCATGACGCCCTGGCAATGCTGCCTTGATCTTCCCTGGCTCCAAACACTTCTGGCTCCAGTCCCCATTGACCTTGGCAAAAAATTCCTTCTAGAAGCTCCCGAAGCTTCTAGGACCCTGCCCCTGCTGCCGACCCCTTCGGCCTCACACCACACATTCACCCCCCAGCTCTCCACTTCCCGGCTGCCCTGGCCTTTCAGTCCTGTCAATCTCATCAGATTCCTTCCCGCCTAGAATGTTCTTTCCTCCTCAGCTTTCAGAACTCCCTGACGCCACAGATTCGAGCTTAGAGCCCCTCATTTTATAACTCCAGAAGCCCTCCTTCTTTGCCCATTCAACCCGTGTCATGTTTGGAAATTGCTAAATCGACCTCCCCACACTTGAGCTTAAGGGCTGCTTGGTTCACAGTGCTTTCCTCAGGGCCCGGGCCGGGAGCGGGCTCGGGGAAGGGGCTGAGTCGCTGTTGTTGGATGACTGGGTGGGTGAACGAAGGGTCGATCAACCAGTCAAGTCTTCACATTCAAAGGAGGCTTCCTGGAGAGCAGGGCTTGTTTGGAACATCTTTATTAGGGCAGAGGCCTGGAGGAGGAGGTGGGGAAAGGAGCTCATGACCCCTCCATCTTTTCCTGTGCCCCCAGGAGACAGTGTTGGACATGCTCCGAGATGCCATGGTGGCCAAGGTAGATACTTCCAAAGGCTTCCTGATTGATGGCTACCCTCGGGAGGTACAGCAGGGAGAGGAGTTTGAGCGGAGGGTAAGGAGCAACCTGCTGGGTTGTTTGGGGGCTGTGATGTGGGGTGGCCACGCAGAGGCTGCCATGATGGCCAGACAGAGTTTGGGGCAGAGAGAGAGAGACACTAATTGCGGGGTTGGGTGGGAAGAGGGGTAAGGAGGAAAACTAGGGAAGAGTTTCCAGAAGTCTTTCTGGAAGTCTAAAAGAAAAGTCTAGAAGGAGAGGAGACACAGGCTGGGGAGCTTACAAACCTGGGCTCAGGTTCTAGCTCAACAGGCCTTAGGCCAATCATTCTGCCTCCTTGAACCTCATCAGTCCCCCATTTGCAAAATGGGGGGACACAGTTGGCAGCTGCCTTAAGGAGCAGAATGCGATTAGAGAGAATGTACCCTTCCAAAGTGGGGCTTGGCACCTTATAAACCCGTCATCAAAGGGGCAGGGGGCAGGATGGACAGGGCGGGAAGAGTCCAGCCGTTGTGGGGAGAACTGAATCTAGGGGGCAGGGCAGCCGGGACTGCTGTGGGGGTTCAGGCCTGGCTGGAGGCTTCTGAGGCCAGGGAGTCCAGTCTCCTTCCATGGGGAACGGGGAGTCTGACTGGAAAAAGTAGGCCTCAAGGATGATGGCTCCGAGCTGCCTGAAACGGACACCCAGCAGGAAAACAGGGTGGGGGCACCTCTCTCAAAGACACGCGCACACACACACAGGCACACAAGCTCATGTATTTGCACGTACATACAGAGGACACACGTGCACAGGCACGCATGCACGCGCACATCCGGGCACACACACACACACTCGTGCAACGGGATGCATGTGGACACAGCACACGTATACACAGGGATGTACATGCGTGCACACGCATGGGCACACACACACACACACTCATACCTCTGGGGTCACAGGTCATACTAGGGAAATAGGGCTGCAGGGGGGAGAGGGGTTAGCGAGGGGTGAGGCGGGCTCAAGGAGGGCTTCTTGGCAAAGGGACTCCCTCCCAGCCTCGCGGGGAGGACCAGGCGTCCCAGTAGGCTGGGGTGGGACCAGACCCCCAATCCCCACTTCCCAAGCCTGGGAGGCTGGGGCCGTCGCTGGGCTTCTGCAGCTTTGAGCCTCATCCACAGGTAGGAGATGTCATATCCTGACCTTTACGTGCCTGCAGGACCTCAAGAAAGTGTCTACCCTGCTCTGGGCCTCAGTTTCCCTGTCTTTGAAACGGAAGTGGGCTGGGCTTCCTTTAGACTAGGAGGCCATGGACACTGTGGTCAGGTGCCTGGCAGCCTCAAACATGTCCCGTCATGACACACACGGACCAGCTGTGTGATGTCACCTCCGACCCTCAGGGCCACATCTGGAACATGAGATTACTAAAAGTCTGCCTCCCTCCTGGGGCCGTTGCGGGCGCCGCTGCGGGCAGTGGGTCTGGGCACCTGGTCTTCTCAGCTCTGAACGCCAGGGGGCGTCAGGACCTCGCCGAAGGAGGACAGGTCAGCCTTGTTCTTCTTGCCCTTCGTGGTGGAGGAAACGCTTATTCCAATGACAGTGACACTGTTCAGAACCACCCCCCACCCCAGAGCTCAGCAGCCCGTCATCCCTCCGCTCAGCCCTTGTCAGGTCCTTGTGCAGCCCCGCTGTGTCAGACAGCTGCCTCTCCGCCGTCAGGGGCTCCTGGCCTGGCGGGGGAGAGGGACGCTAAGTAAATAACCAGAGGCCTCCTGAGACATTCTGGGCAAAGAAGGAGAGGGGACTGAAGAGCCTGTCCCAGGTTGCTGGGGATGGCGGTGGGGGTGGCATCTGGGAAGACTGCCCTGGAGGAATGAGATTTTAGTTCAAATCTGAAGGCCAGCGCTTGGAATAGAGGGTAAGGATTCCTGGCATGAGCCAAGGCCTGGCACAGGAGGAGGCTGATGAGAGCCCAGGCGACAGAGAGTCAGTGTGGCTGAAGCAAGGAGAGCAGGAAACACGAGAGGAGGGGGGCGGGAGGCCCTCTTCTGAGGGCACTGGGGAGCCATGGGAGAGGTTGGGAGCAAGAGAGTGGTTTTCAGGGGCGCCTGGGTGGCTCAGTCGTTAAGTGTCTGGCTTCAGCTCGGGGCGTGATCCCAGAGTTCTGGGATCGAGCCCCACATCAGGCTCCTCCCCTGGAAGCCTGCTTCTTCCTCTCCCACTCCCCCTGCTTGTGTTCCCTCTCTCGCTGGCTGTCTCTCTCTCTCTGTCAAATGAATAAATAAAATCTTAAAAAAAAAAAAAAAAATCTTAAAAAAAAAAAAGTGAGTGGTTTTCGGAAGGTCCCTCGGGCTGCCTTGGGGGAGGGCTTGGAGGTCTGAGTGGGTCTCAGGTGGGACCTCCGACTCAGGAGGATGGGGAGGAGGGGGCAGGAATGGGGCCCCTATGAGTACCGCTCTGCCCGCAGATCGGACAGCCCACGCTGCTGCTGTATGTGGACGCAGGCCCTGAGACCATGACCCAGCGGCTCCTGAAGCGCGGAGAGACCAGCGGGCGAGTGGACGACAATGAGGAGACCATCAAGAAGCGGCTGGAGACCTACTACAAGGCCACGGAACCGGTCATTGCTTTTTATGAGAAACGTGGCATCATTCGTAAGGTGCGCCCCCTGCAGGCCGCAGGTAGTCCTAGGAAACTGGGGTTTTTGCCCCCCGGGGGTGGCCAAAATTCCGGTGACCTTGGGCCAGCCCTCCTCTCCAGGCCTTGGTTTCCCCACTGGCTCGGTGACAGGCTGCCGTCCCCTGTGGCTGGGCTCAGAGAGCCAGGCCAGGCCTCTGGGGGAAGTGAGCCCCTGCCTCGGTGGGGCCCACCCAGCCCTCCCCACCATCTCTGCCCTTCCGGCCCTCTCCCCACAGGTCAACGCTGAAGGCTCCGTGGACAGTGTCTTCACCCAAGTCTGCACCCACCTGGATGCCCTCAAGTAGCTGCACGGGAGCCCCTTCCCCAGCCGAGCCCCGCCCCACCCCTGTCCTGACTGAGGCTGTCCTGGCCTGAGCTCAGCGCCTCCACCCTGCCCGGCTGGAGCACAGACAGAGGAAGCCACTTTATCCTGTTTTCATGGACAGCCAAGCACTAAAGGAATTTCCAAGGACATTCGGTTTTATTCCTTTTTCTTTGCTTTCACTGGAGTTGATCCATGTGGTATGGCCTCTCCTAGCCCTTCACCCTCCCCGTCCTCTTCAGGCCCTTCAGCCCTCCTTGGCCAGCTGCTCTCCCCTAGTACCACGGGAAAACCCAGGGCCCTTCCTCACCCAGGGCATGCCGGGGCTGGGGGTCCAGAGTGACTGAAGCAGGATCCTTCTCTCCGGGACTGATGGTCAGACGCAGCTGAGCCCCAACCTGGGTTCCTCCGAATCCTTGCTGGGCGGGCTTGGCCCTGACCCCTCATGTCTCTGCTCATGTTTTCTGTGCTTCACGCCACTGGGGCCTGTGTGTGGCAGGCGGCAAGGTCATGGGCTGTGGGGGGCTGCCTGGGCAGCGGGGATGGTGCACGTCAGGGGTCTGGGTGGGCGGCGAATTGGCTTCCCAGGTACAAAAAGTCTGAGGGTCCGAAGAGGGCATGGAGAATGAATGGTCAGCAGTACCTCCCTGAGGAGGTGAGACGTGGAGGACCTCCCACCGTATGTCCCTGGACAGGTCACCACCTGCCCTTTCTGAGCCCATTTCCAAATTTGAGTTAGGGTCCATGCCCCCTGCCCCCCCCCCCACCCCTCAAGTGAGGACGAGAACACACTGAACAGGGGTGTGGGCTGGCAGTCACCATGGCTGTGGGAGCCGAGACCAGAGCGGCCTTGGAGATGAGCAGGGCTGGGGTGCTTTGGGGAGGGTACCCCAGAATCCCCCGGGGGGGGGAACCATCTTTCCTTTCCTGTTCTTTCACTCTGGGATCTCATCACCAAGAAAGGCTCAACTTGGTGCTCATGTGTCCTCAACACCTGTCCCAGCCCAGCTGACTCCCGTTAGAGCCAAGCGGGCCTTCGGCGGGCCACACATGGCTGGAACGAGATCCACGAGGGGCTGATTGTGCCCGCGCTGTGGCCCTTTTCATTTATGGCAAGTGTGGCTGGTTTTCCATCTACATTAGTTATTTACATTTTCCTTTAAAATAAAAATATTTAAGTTATAGAAGTGAGTCTATCGAAAGACGAACACAAAACAAATGAGAGCACAGGGGAGGTAGGAGAAGGCAAGCATCACACGGGGATGAGCCTTCCGGGCTGGGTGGGCACGCGGGGACGGGGACACACACACACACACGCCCCCCCCAGCTCAGGGTTGTCCGGATCGGCGTGAGGGTGAGCGGGGAAGACACGCCAAAGCTGATGAAGAGCTAGAGAACTCACCCGACAGTAGCATCTCCATGATCTTTTTTTTTTTTAATTATAGCATCATCGATTCAGGTGTGTCCCCGCTTAATGAGACCCTGAGCTGACCCAAACTACCGTTCGCCACAGAACCATGTTGTTCACTTAAAAAGCAAGTTGAAAACTTGAAATAAAAAAGAAAACGCCAAACACAGAAATGTAAAAGCTCCAGTAACTGCCACCCCATTCTTGCCACCACAGACCTTCCTTCGAGGGTTTCCTTCATGCAGCCGGTCCCTGGAGGTGGAGCTCTGGAGTGGGGCCTTGTAGATACCCAAGAGCTCGCTTCACCGTGAGAGAGGTCATGGAAGGGGACAGGGAAGAGCTCTGCAGATCCATAGAGGCTTGCTGGATGGAATGCAGGTGAGCAGGGTGCAGGAGCAAGAGACAAGTCTGGAAGGGGCAGATTTGCAGGGCCTTGAATGCCGACCCAAGTATCTAGTCTCTCCCCTAAGGGGAACGGGAGGCTCATAAAGAGTTTTGGGAGGGGGCGCCTGGGTCATTCAATCGGTTAAGCATCTGAATCTTGATTTTGGCTCAGGTCATGATCTCAGGGCCCTGCGTCTGGCTCAGCGGGGAGTCTGCTTGAGGATTCTATTTTCCTCTCCCTCTGCCCCTCCACACCTCTCCCACTCCCCCCACAATGCGCGTGCACATTCACTCTAAAATTAAAAAAAAAATTTAATGAAAATTTTTTAATGAAAAATTTCAAACTGAATATTAGAGGAAATGATATAATGCACACCCATCACCAACATTGAGTAACTGCTGTCATTTCCCTATATTTCCTTAATTGTTTTACTTTTAACAAAGTATTTACAGTAAGTTACAGGTATGGAAAAAAACTTCACCCCTAAAGTATGATTCTACAAAATAAGGACATCTTCCTACACAACCACAACTCAGAGTCTCTATAACACTAAGTTAATGCAAATTTCATAATTTATAATAATTAGCCCACGTGCAATTTTGCCCAATTGTTCCCAAAATGTGTCTTTGTTCAAATCAGGGTACAACCCAGAATCACAGGCCGCCCTTGGTGGTGATATCTGTGAGACCTCTTTCAACCTAGAATCCTTGTTATGATAGCTGTCCTGCAGAAAACTCCTTCCAGATTCACCCTTTGCTTCGTCCTGGTGTCGTCCAGCTTGCTCCTCTATCCCCTAAATTTCTTGTAAACTGGAAGTTAGTTGTAAAGGCTTCAGGGATTCAGGCTCAGTCTCTGGGGCAAGAATCACCTGAGATGAGGCTCAGGGAGGCCTTTAAAACCAGGCGGGGGGCCAGAACTGTGGTGTGTCCAGCCTACAAGGGCACGCAAAGCTCCCGGCTCTGTCTGCTTAAAAAGCTGATCCGACTTCAGCAGGGCTGCCCTGGCCGGTGAGGCTCGGCTGCTGGTCCGTGGCCTGCACTTTGGGTAGCTCGGGGACAGCCTGCGCAGCGAGGCCTGGCTCCTGGGGGTGGGGAGGAGGGGGAGTCTCTAGGGTCAGCAAACGCCCGCTCCTCCGCTCCTGTCGGTTGGGAGGTGGGCGTGGCATTGGGATCAGGCAGGAGACAGTCGCAATTGTCACACTCTTCAAGTCTCTAGGGATGCTCCAGGCAACGGCTTGTCCCAAAGTGCCGGAACATTCTGACCAGCCAGAGACCTCAGGGTCTCAGAGAGAGAGTGCTCTGCGGGGGTGGTGGCCTCAGATGCCCCCTCCCCTGGACTGCGCCCCTCAGTCTTGGCCTCGAGGGCCCTGAGGGCCTGGCCGGAGGCGCTGAAGTGGGAGAGGAAGGAAGCGGGGAGCAGAGGAGGCCAAGGCTGCCGCCTCCCAGCCTCAGAGAGGGGCCTCGAGTAAACAGGAAGGCCTGGCGGCTCCACGGTGGGGGGGCTTCGGAGGGGTGGGGGCCAGAACCCTACTGCACATGTGCAGCCTGTGAGCACAGGGCTTCCTCGCTGGGGAAGCTGACCCAGAGAGGTTGTGTGATTTGCCCCAGGCCACACAGCAAGGCAGGAGCACCGGGCTAGACCCTCACCTGCCTCTCCTACTTCTGTCCCCTTCCTGGGGTTCTGGTTCAGGGTCTCCTGCCTGTGTTGCCTTCCATGGTTCATGGGTGCTGGGTGAGTGTTCGGCTTACTTCCTATGAACTCTGAGCCTTACAACTCGGAGTCCTGACCCGGTGGAATTCTTCTGCCTTCCGGATGGTCCTCAAGGGTTCTTTGGACCTCGGGGAGTGGGTTTCATCAGAAAGGCCAGCATTGGGCAGGAAGCAGGTACCTGGACCTGTCCTTGGGGAATGAGAAGGAGACTGAGGGACTTCTCTCTTCTAGAACAGAGCTGAGTCTGGCGGGACCGCTGACTCTTGTGACCACCATGTCCCCTTGGGGAATCATTCCCCCTCATCCGAGGCCCTGTCCTTGGGCTCAGCAAGCCTCCAACACCCACACCCTGAGGCCTCAGAATCACAATGTATGCAAGCTTGAGCTGCTAGCCCATGCATTTATCCCGTCAGTATTTCTACTTCTCAAACACCTCCCGCAGGCCGGGCGCTATTTGAAGTGATGGGGATGGGGCAGCCAACAAAGCCAGGCCCTTGCCTTCATGGAACTTTCGTTTTAGAGAGGGAGACAGACCCAAAAAACAATATATAGCGTGTCAGATGGAGCCCAGTTGCTGGTGTGGGGAGGAGGCTATTTTAAATGCAACAGTAAGGGAAGTCCTCACTGATCATGTGACATGGGACCCATGACTTAAAGCCCTGTGGTTATCTAGGGGAGAGTGTTTCAGGGAGCGGGAAGCGCAAGTGCAAAGGCCCTGAGGTGGGTATGTGCTCGGGGCATTCCAGGAACAGCAAGGAGGCCAGCGTGGCTGAAGTGTGGGGAGCGAGGGGGAGCAGAGCAGAAGATGAGGTTGGAGAGGGGACAGGGGAAGCCTCACTGGCCATTTGAGGGGCTCTGGCTTTTACACCGAATGAGACGGTGACCCAAGATGGGTGCGGAGCAGGAGGGATGGAACTTGGCTTAACTTTAACAACCCCCCCTTTACGGTGTGCAGAATGGGCTGGAGTAAGGGTGGCAGCAAGGAAACTCCCTAAGGAGGTGACTGCAATATTCTAGGAGGTGCTCCTGGTGACCAGGGTGGTTGGTGGCTGTGGGGCGGTGGGAAGCCCACAAACACTGGGAAACTGGGAGAGCCACGTGTCGGTTGGATGAGGGGTGTGGGAGTCAGGGTCCACCTCAAGGCTTGAGCAGTGAGAGGAGGGGTCTGTCACGGTCTGGGATGGAGGCACCGAGGCGGGACCAGTTGGCACAGAAGTGACAGAATGCGTTTCTGGACACACGAAGTCTGAGCTGCCTATGTTACCCCCAGGAGCCTGGAGCCGGGGGGCGAGTAGAGAGCTGGGAGCTATCAGTCTGTGTAGATGGTACTTAAAGCCACTTGTCTGGATGAGGGCACCCAGAACAGCACTTGTCAGACTTAATGTGCACACACATGCCCGGGGGGTCTTGATAAAATGCAGGTTCTGAGTCAGCAGGTCTGGGCAGGGCCAGAGAGCAGCTCTCAGGAGATGCTAAGACCACGCTTAGAGTGGCAGGGGACTAAAGCATATTTTACGGCCAAGACCCGCTGGTGGGTGATGAAATCGATCTAGTGGCTTGTGATCAGCATTTTAAAGGAAATGAGACCAGATGGATCCCATCGTAAGGGTATATATGTTCACAAAACGTGATTATTTGAGCCTGAGTCCCAGGGTTTGTGCTGGGACACAAAGTCATGGTCCCAAAGGTTTGTGAAAACCTGACCTGGGAATGAGGGTAAACAGAGAAGGGAAGAGGTCCAGGGGCCAAGCCTGGGAGGATGAGGAGAAACGAGTAAGGAGGCAGATAAGGTGACCAGGGAGGTGGGAAGAACAACAAGACGGAATATTCTGGAAGCTAAGGGAGGAAATACGGGCCCAGATTTGAATTATCCTCTGCTTCTCCCCAGCCCTGTTGTCATGCACACTTGAGTCTCAGTTTCCTGGACTGTAAAATGGACACATGACAGTCTCAGCCCATTAGGGGGCTGTAAGTTGGCACTCGGCACAGGCTGGAAAAGCTTGTTAATGGTGAGGTGATTCTGATTCTCGTCCTGGGCTTCAAGCTTCTCCAGGCCACCAGGCTGTCCTCCCATTGTCCAGATGAAGAAACTGAGACCCAGAACATAGAAAGGCCTTGCCTGAGGCCACCCAAGAGAGAGCCTGGATACCCCGACTCCCAGTCCCGTGCTCTCTTTCCTATGTACCCACTTTCTCCCTTGTCCTTGTGGGTTTGGCCCTGATGTCCTCAGCAGCCCCTGGCTCCAGGCCGGTGCTGGAGACAGACAGCCGCCTGGGGGGCTCCCCAGGGACTGCCTAAAATTCCTCCTGTGGCGAGTGGCCAGGGTAGACGTGCTCCATCCCTTCCTGCAGCCCTGGCCTTCCCAGACAGCCAGGAGGAGGAAGGAGCAGAATTTGTGCACCTGCCCACTGTGGGGTCGGGGCACAGGGGCCTGGCCATTGGCCACATGTCCCTCTGGCGTGTGGCGAGGCGGCCCCTGAAAACATTTGTATCAGTCAGAGCCCCAGCAGGAAACAGATGGCACGCTCCAATGGGATAATCTGAGAATTTAATGAAGGGCCTGTTTACCCAGGTGTGGACAGGGTGTAGGGAAACCACAAGGGACAGCTGTGAGGGCCATGACCACCCTTGGCCTGGAGAGGGCCTGGTCAGGGCTGTGGCCTTCAGTGGAGGGAGGCTACTAATTTGCAGTGATTCTGCAGGGAAAGAGCCAGAGGAATGAAACATCCCCCTCCCCCCTCTCTCTGATCTGTGCAGGGCTGAGGGGGTATGAGAGGCAATCGATGTGTCCATCGAGATGGAGATGGAAGATGGCTAACCCAAGGTCTGTCCCCAGTTGGGAGACCATAGGACCATCAAGCTTCCCAGGAACAGGCGACCCAGATGAGCAGTGGCTTCTTTCACGGGGGAAGAGGAGCAAGACCTGCCTCAGTTTCCCTATGCCTCCATGGCCCCCACCCCTGCCTTACCTTCCTGGGTACTTCGTGCTTTCAGTAAATAGATCTTTTTTTTTTTTTTTTTAAAGATTTTATTTATTTATTTGACAGAGATAGAGACAGTCAGCGAGAGAGGGAACACAAGCAGGGAGAGTGGGAGAGGAAGAAGCAGGCTCATAGCGGAGGAGCCTGATGTGGGGCTCGATCCCAGAACGCTGGGATCATGCCCTGAGCCGAAGGCAGACGCTTAACCACTGTGCCACCCAGGCGCCCCTCAGTAAATAGATCTTAAGGTCCAGAGGGTCCTGGGCTCTGTGCTGGGGACACAGCAGTGCAGAGGGATCAAAGCCCCCCCTCAAGGGGCTTCTAGTCAAGTGGAGAGACTCACACAACAGGACTCCGCACAGGCTAGGGCATGGTGGGGAGGCCTGGGGTGCTGTGGGAGCTTCAGGGTGACCTCCTCGCCACAGCTAGGAGGTCCCAACCTCTTTCTTCCTCCACAAGGTCTTTGGGGTCAGGGCTCCAGGCCCTCCTGTAACTGTCTGGAGGTTTTTCTGTCCCTGCCTGTAGCCTCTCCTGCTTTCTAGAGAACCCAGTGGGTCTTGTTTAGAACGTGTGTGGGGATGGATTGTGCAGCACGGGGGAAGTGGGAGAGAGGGAGTTTTGGGGAGAGCCTCCTATGGGGTCCCTGCTCTGGCCCTGGATGCCCCCCACCCTGGGACACGCAGAGCCACAGCGACATGGGTCTTCTCCACATTTAGCAGAGAAGGAGGTGAGCTTGGAGCCAGGCAGCCCTGAGGGCTCCACTTTCCTGCTGGGGGTCACGTAAGCTTCAGGGAGCCTTGTGTTCCTCTTTCGTAAATGGTTTAACGTCACTGGCCTCCAGGGGTGGCTGTGAGGATTCAGAGCTGATAAGGCGACCGCTAGGGTGGGGCCTGGTGCACTGGGGAGTTCAGCCCCGGGGGCTGGATTAACTGTCCCTGGGGTACAGACCCTGTTCTGAGGGCCTCGGGGGAAACCCCTCCATCACCCCCGCCCTTCGCCTGGTGGTGCCCACCCCCCCCCGCCATCTCTGTGCCCGCAGGAGCAGCCAGAGGAGCGGCTGCTCTTGGGACCAGCCCATCCTCCCAATTGCGGCCTTCCCACCTACAGCGCGTGGAGGGTCTCCCGTGACCCCACACCCAGGCCTGGCCAGGCAGCTCCAGGGCTGGGCAGCAAACCTTCCCCCAATCCCCACCCAAGGAGCCACGCCCGCCCTTCCCACCCCTGTGTCAGCTCCTGCAGAGACAGACACACTCCTGCTCTGCTCCCTCCGGAGGCACCCAGGGCTCCTGCCTTCTCCCCCCTCCCTGGGCCTCTATTTCCCCATCTGTGACCCAGGACGAGGATAAAGAGAAAGGCCTCCTGGCTCCATCCCGTGGGTGGGTCCAGCCAGCACATAGCACGATTTGTCTTCTCAAAGCCAGCACCTTCTGCTCCAGAACCCTCCATGATACCCCCCCAGCCTTCATTCAAGGCATCCCTCCAGAGCAGGGCCAGAGTCTGCCTCTCCAGGCTTCCTGTCCCCACCACACCCCCTGCGGGTCCCACAGTGGTCCGACCCCTTCCCGCCTCCTCGCCTTTGCTGGGGCTGGTCCCCTGCCCAACATACCTTCTCTACCCCCTTCTTCTCCACCTCTCCCCCGACTCACCCAGTCCTTTGGAGGCCAGGCAGCTCAGGCTGCTTCCTCTGAGCTCCCTTAGCCTGACCCTAGGTGCTACCTGGGACCAACAGCATGGTGGGCACACAGTTGGCACTCACTGTTTGCAGAATGAACAAGGGGCAGTTCTGGCATTGTCTCCCAGGCTGAGGGAGCATTGATGGGGGCGTGCTTCCCGTGCCAGGCCCAAGCTCAGCACCATAGTGCCTGGACCTTCCCAGATCTCACAGCAGCCTGGCCAGCAAGGCACCATGGTGCCCACTTTACAAACAGGGTGACCAAAGGTATGGAACCTCACTCGGGGTCTTGTGGCTCAGAGCAAGGAGAGCACCAGGACATCTGACTTCAGAAAGGCCGTTAAGGAGTGTCCCTCTTTCATCTGGAGCTGTCTTTTGTCCCTGGAGGATTTTCCACCCATGGCCGGGGCAGACCCATTCTTCCCCTGTCCTCCCTGGGCCCTGAGACCTCAGCCCCAGCTGCCATTTGGGAGTGTTCCTTCCCTATCCTGAGCCTCAGTTTCCCTACCTGCAAAGCAAGGAATGAGAAGCCAGCGTCAGGCTTCTGTAAGCCCCTTTTGGCGCTCAATGACACCTGTTTGAGTTCCAGCTCCACTATCTTTTTGGGCCAATTATCTCGCCTCATCAGTCCTCTGTTTCTTCATCTGCAAAATGGGAACAACTGAGCTCAAGGGACTAGGAGCTCCACCTGAGCCTCCTTGGTCAGGGCCCGGCCTCTGAAAGGTCTCCTTGGTGGGCTGTTAGGGTGATTGTTTTCATCTGCCCCCCCAGGGCCTACCAGATGCGCCCCATCAGCCGGCCCTGGAGAGGGTGGGGTATGTGGGGAGACCAGCCTGGAGCCTGGGCCCTCCCACCCCACTGCCTCCCCACCCCCCACAGGGCCCCCCACCCAGCGACAAAGCCCGTGGCACTTCCTCTCCCCGCCTGGCAGGCCGCCTGGCCCGGCCCCTTCTCTAAGGAAGCGCATTTCCTGCCTCCCCGGGGCCAGGCTGGATGAGCCGGGAGCTCCCCACCGCTGCCGGTCATACCACTGCCTCCAGCTGCAACCCCAGGCCAGGACTGCTGCCGCCACTGCTGTCCACAGGAGCCCAGCACCCCCTCCCCGCTCACCACCGGCCAGCGACCCCCGGCCCGGCCCTGCGCCCCCGTGACCACTTCTCCTGACCCCTCGGCCGCCACCTCAGAAGGCTGGAGCGGGGACGCCGTCGCTCCGGCCGCCTGTTCCCCTTGGGTTCCCGCTCGCGCCCACGCCGGCCCCCACGCCCGCCTGCAGCCCTGCCCCTGGACACCGGATAAGGCCCAGCGCACGGACCCCCTGGTGGACAGCATGGACCGCGGCACGCTTCCCCCGGTCTTTGCCCTGCTGCTGGCCGTCTGCTGCCTCAGGCCCACAAGTAAGTGTCCAGGGACCCCGGGTGGGGAGACTCGGCCCCAGGTGTTCCCGGGGCCTCCCCCCTGGTCCTGACCTCATGCCCAGTGGGGCTGTCCCGGGGGAGTTTGGACAGCCCAAGGTGGACACCATAGGGTGACCAACCATCCCAGTTTGGCAAGACAAAGAACTTTCAGCCCTAAACATCTCAAGCAAATGGGAATGAGTTATTTGCCTTAACCGTGGCCTCTGGCCTCTGCCCTCCCAGCTATGTCTAGTTTCTCCCCAGAAAGCCCAGGTCCCAGAGTGCTGTGCAGCCCTGGGAGGGTCTCCTGCCCTCTCTGGGCCTTAAGATTCCCATCTGAGGAACCTGTGGGAAGGTGGGCGTGTGGATTCACAGCACTGGGGCTCTTGGTTTAAATCTCACATGGTTACTTCCTCACGGTGCGATGTTGGGGGACTGCCTTTGGGCCTCTGAGCAAAGCCGGGGCGGGCACGGAACCCCTCTGGGCTTGTTGGGGGTGGGGGGGGCGGCGGCGAGGCCATGCTTGTAGAGAGCGCTCCGGAGCAGCTGGAGGGTTCTGTGTCGTTACTGCGGCTTCACGATTCGCTTTAGATTCCTGCGTCTCGCCTCCCCAGGGCCTGCGAGCGGCACCAGAACACTCGTGAACTTAGCGCTCTCCCTCTGCCTCTACTTACCCTCTCTTCCTCAAAATGCGGCAGGGTAGGGACATAGGCCCAGACTAAGGGTTCTGCAGGGGCTCCTCAGCCTGGGGCCTTTTCCAGGCAGTCCTGGCTCTGCGGCCTTCGGAAACTGAGCCGATGAGAGGCCGTGAGGAGCTGGGGACTCCCAGCCCTTCGCCCCCGGACAGTCCGATGGGCACCCCTTCACCCACGGCACATCCAGAAACACCCTAAAGGATCTGGGCTTGGGGCGGGGGGAGAACATAAGGGAAGAGCGCAGCAGCGGCCACCTCCCCACCTGATCCCACCTCGTGGCAATTTAAAGCCCCTAGTCCTTGGCCTCCAAACCCCTACCACTGCCTCGTTGAGCACACAAAACTGTCGCAGACACTAAGTGACCCAGCACAGATTTGGCCCTAGCCTTGTGGCTCCTAACCACGTGTAATACGCACCCCCCCCGCCCCCCTATAGCTCCCGGCAACCCTGCAAGATGGCTGCCTTTATCTCCCCATTTCACAGGCTGTGACCTACCAAGTTCACACAACTCAGACAGAAGCCTACCTGAGCTCCACGATGGGCCTCCAGGCTGCCCTGCCTTTCTCCCGCCTCTCCCGCATTTCTAGCTTGATAGCAGTGTCTTCTTCGTCATCATCAGAGAAAGATCCATGTAGATGTTTGGGTCTGGTTTTATTAGGATGGAAGGCAGTGGTGTGTTGGCAAATACTGAGCATCAGGGGTGGAGGGTGCTGGGGCTGGCATCTGTTCATGCCCATGGTGTAAATGCTCCCACGTGGCTGATTTCAAGCTACCAACTCACCAAGCTTGCAGTTGGGATGGAGGGTCCCCAGTACCTCTGTCCGGTATTTTTACCACCCATGTGCGACAGACATCTGACCTCAAGAGCATAGGTGATAGTAAAATGGAGCAAAATAATTAGGAAGTAATGAGTTTTGATATTTATTACCATTTTAAAAATACAACTTATGGGGCGCCTGGGTGGCACAGCGGTTAAGCGTCTGCCTTCGGCTCAGGGCGTGATTCCAGCGTTACGGGATCGAGCCCCACATCAGGCTCCTCCGCTATGAGCCTGCTTCTTCCTCTCCCACTCCCCCTGCTTGTGTTCCCTCTCTCGCTGGCTGTCTCTATCTCTGTCAAATAAATAAATAAAATCTTTAAAAAAATAAAAATAAAAATACAACTTATTTTTAAGCTTATAAAATTTAATTTTTTAAAGATTTTATCTTTAAGTAATACTCTACACCCAATGTGGGGCTCGAACCTACAACCCTGAGACCAAGAGTCTAGACCATACATACACTCCATGGACTCAGCCAGCCAGGTGCCCCCAAATTTAATTTTTTTAAGATGTTATTATTTGAGAGAGAGAACAAGAATGAGTGGGGTGGGGGGCGGGGGAAGGGGCAGAGGGAGAGGGAGAAGCGGACTCCCTGCTGAGCAGGGAGCCCCACACGGGGCTCAATCCCAGGACTGTAGGATCATGACCTGAGCCAAAGGCAGACCTGAGCCACCCAGGTACCACCCAAAATTTAATTTTTAATAATGGCTGTGTTTAATAGCCAGCTGGAAAAAACTGGGAGCAGGTACCAGTACCCCAGTGATCACAGGGTTCAGGGACATTCCAAACCACCCAGCTCAACTTTTTGACAGTCTGGGAAACTGAGGCCCATAGAGGGTAGATCGAGGCCCGGGGCAGGGTGTGGAACCCAGATCTCCACGCTGGGAGGTGGGGTGGGAGTGACCTAGGCATCCTCAATCAGGCCAGTAAAAATGGGTCCAAAACAGGTCCAAGGAAGGGTCCAGCCTCTGGGAACCCAGCTTGGCAGAATTTCTCAAAACCCTAACATGTGTACCAGCTCAACCTTCAGCTCTTTGGAGTTATTGCCCAACTCTGTAAACGTCCGTATGGTCCATAGGTGCCTGTAACAAAAACCCATGTGGAAACCACCCAAATGTCCATCAGTCTGGGCCCTGGCAAACGAGTTAGTATTCAGTGATACCATACAGCCGAAACCGAGAAAAAGTTGAATTTGTATCTACACTGCTGTGGACGGATGTCTGGGACACGTGTGAGGTGCTCGAACAGCAGCGACTCCATTACTGTCAGGGTGAAATAGTGCACGGTACGCATAGGGACGATCTCCACGTCCCTGCTCTCCAGCGCAAGCTTTCTCTAGGGAATTGTCTCTAAGACACTTTCTCGCCACACTGGGATTTTTTTTTTTTAAGAGCAAACATGTAGATTTTTAAAGAGCAATTTAATTATACAGTCACTTCAGTCTATTCTTCAAAGAAAACAGATAAGAAGGGGGGAAAATCACTTCCCAAGTTCCTTCATTCATACAGACATTGTTGGGTGGGCTGCCTACTGGGTTTTTTCTAGCTCTTTAAGGTAACTTTAATGCAGATGATCAACATTTGGGAGCCTTGGGTACCCTTCTTATGACCCAGATGGTGTCTAGATTCGTCATGTAGACTCCATAAACGTCCCATTGTGGTTCTGGAATTTTCTTTCCCTTAGATGTGCCATCCCGTCGTTTGTCTAACGAATCCCTTATTGCCGAATATTTAGGTGTTTTCCCCGTCGAGGCTAGTTATAAATACCACCACCGAGCACGTTTTTGGTATGTGCACCTCTTCCTGTATTTTGGAGTATTTCACTTGGATAGAGTCCCAGAAGTGGGGGTGCTGGGATTTAAGGCCCATGTTGGGTGGCTGGGATCAAAGAGTGTTTCCAAAGTGTGGACAAGCCTTCGCTGGAGGAGGGGGCAGAGGCATGATTGGAGCCCTGTGCTGCCTACCACTGGCGTGGGGATCTGGGCCTCTTCAGAGAGGGGGCGAGTGACACTGGACAGACACCGCGCTTCGGGGCAGCTTCCCATTTGCCAGGAGGTAAAAGAGGAGCTGTGTGAGCCAGGAGAGGAGGAGCCCCTGGGGACGGTGGGGACATGAGCCAGGAGAGGAGGAGCCCCTGGGGACAGTGGGGACATGACCGTTGAGATTCTCATCTCAGCCAGACGGAGAGTGACACTAAGACCCAGCTCCAGCCCCGGTCTGGGGACATCAGCCCTGGATGCTGAAGGGGACCAACATCCAGGGCTGAGCTGACTTCATAGCTGGGACAGGGACAGGGGTGAAGAGACAAATGTCCCCGCTGACATTGATTTGGCACCCACTTTCTGCCACACGCCATCAGACTTAAGTTCACAAGAGCCCAGTGAAGCAGACACACCTGTCTCCCCCACATCACAGCTGAGGACACTGGGGCACAGGCAGGTGAGGAAATTTGCCCAAGTAACTGCCTGGAGATGAGCAGCCGGGGCTGGCGCCCTGGGTCGGACCACCGCACCATACTGCCTGAGGGGAGATGAGAGTTGGTCCCCTTCTTGCCCCGACCCTGGCCCTCCCAGCTGGAGTGCCGCTGGGCCAGTCCCGACGAGAAGACTTCCACAACAGGGCTTTGAAGTTTGAACAGAAGTTGACCAAAAGGTCAAGTAAAGGAAGACCATTGGTCTGGGAGAGAGCAGGGCAGCTGCAGGCCATGAGGTGTGTTTGGAGGAAGAGGTCACCCCCCCCCCAGTGGGCGTGAGTTCCCATGAGAGCAGTCGCCAGTCCTGAGCCTCCTTGTGCAGCACGAGCCTGCAGGACGCGACGCAGGTGTCCTCTGACCAACGTTCGCAGCAACTCGGTGGGGAAGCTATTGTGATTGCCATCCTCCCCCTGGTACAGATACGAACGCTGAGGCATGGAAAGGAAGCTGGCAGGTGGCAGAATCAGGATCTGAAACTTGGCATCCATCAGATCACTGCCCCCCCCCCTTTTAAAGATTTTATTCATTTATTTGAGAGACCACAAGCAGGGGGAGAGGCAGAGGGAGAGAGAGAAGCAGGCTCCCACCGAGCAAGGAGTCCAGAGCGGGGCTCGATCCCAGGACCCCGGGATCATGACCTGAACCGAAGGCAGACGCTTAACCGACTGAGCCACCCAGGCGCCCCAGAACCCTGTACGTTTTAATTCCATGTTAGGTGGTGGAGTGTGGACTTGACGCTGTGGGCACTGAGTAGCCGCAGGGAAGACTAGAGAAGGGAGCCTTGAGGCTTCTCTGGGGTGGCTGAGCTGGAAGCTGGGACATCTGGGAGGCTATAATGGGAGCCTGAAAGGAGCAAAGGGGGATGGATAGCTGGGCGACTGAAGAAGAGAAAAAGCAGAGAAAGCCCATGGGAAAGGTTCTGCGCTGGTATTAGGAAGTAATGAGAGTCACTGTGTTCAGAAGCCTTACTGGGTACCAGGCTGACACACGGCTGTGCGCCAGAACCAGATTGCCCGGGTGCAAATACAGACCTTGGTACGTAATAGCTGGGCGACCTTGGGCAAATTCTGGTACCTCATGGATTTTGCTTCCCCAGGCGTCAGGTGGTTACAATAACAGTACTCACCTGTAGGGCTGCTGCAAGGATCACATGAGTGAACTCGTGTAAAGCCTCGAAACAGCACCCGGCTCTCAGTAAGCATGATGGAAGCTGTTTTGCTAATGGGGAAACTGAGGCTCAGAGAAGTTAGGCTTTTGCTCAAGGTGACCATTGTTTTGAGGGGTAGAGCTGGGACTTGACCCAGGCCATCTGACTCTGGAGTTGCTTTCCTTGACCATTATTCTCTGTGGCCTTTCAAGGTGCTGGGGTGACCAGGCAGAAAGCCCCGAGGTGGCTCTGTGCTCCTGGGTGGGGGCGGAGGAGGAAGGGGACAGAGGTGGGGAGGTGGCTCCTGGGTCTCTCGCTCGGGGCCGGGTCACCCAAGCCCCTAGCGGCGCCTCCTCCAACCCGGGTCCCGGGAGGCCCTGGCGTTTCCCTTGGTGCCAGGGGATTGTTTTCAGCTCTGTCTGGGCCCGCCTCCGGCTCCGGGAGACAGGCCCGGGCGTCATACTCCCTCCTGTCTCCCCATTCTCGTCTGCGGGGTGGGGGCAGCCAGGATTCGAAAAGGCCCCAAAATAAATGGACCTCTTATCTGATCTCCCAGCCTGGCCCGTTATCTGATCATTACATAATGGCCAGGCCTGTGGCCTCTCCCGCTGACGGCATGGAGGAGGTGGCCCCGGGCGGCCCAGGCAATCCAGGAGGAACTGGGGTTCCTGGAAGTCTGGGGAGGGGGGCAGGGAAAGTCCGAAGGAAAGGAGGAAGGCACTGCGTTAATCTGTAGGCCAGACCCCGGGTCACACGGAGAGAGGAGGGTCTGAGGCCCAGCCCGGTCAGCCATGTGCTGTGTGACTTTGGCACATCCCGCCTCTCCGAGCCTCAGTCTCCCCATCTGTATAGGAAAGGTTTGGACCAGGTAGCAGCCAGAAAGTCTGTGTTCACTGATAGGGAGAGGGAGAGAGAAGGTGGGGAGCATTGAGGGGCTTAGTGGGTCACCAGGGGGTGGGACAGCAGGAGACGATGTCAGCTCTTGCGTCTGCTGGGATGAGGGGGTCTGCTGGCCTGGGACACCAGTGACCTCCCTGTCAGAGGTCCCCCACCTGCAGACTGCCCTGTCCCACCACTTCACCCCTACCCCTAAGACAGTCCATTCTTCAGTGACTGAAGTCAATCAAATAATTATAACCCAAAGAACTGCCATATGGCCTGTTCTCATGGTGTCCTCCCAACAACCTCTGTGAGTTCTGTGGGTTCCAACTGTCCTTTCACAGATGAGGAAACTGAAGCCCAAGTGGTGAAATCGTTCACCAAGCCACATAGCCAGTAAGTGCGGGCCTGAGATTCAAACCCAGGTCAGCCTG
Source organism: Ursus arctos (assembly GCF_023065955.2). Classification (NCBI taxonomy): domain Eukaryota; kingdom Metazoa; phylum Chordata; class Mammalia; order Carnivora; family Ursidae; genus Ursus; species Ursus arctos. Next base: position 53,243,845 of record NW_026622852.1, on the reverse strand, counting down.
GCTCCAGGGACCTTGCCTTGAATCAAAATGCCATATGACACTTACACTGTGACCCTCGCACACAGGACAGGGCTGGGGCAAGGACTTACAAGGCCCATAGTCGCCAAACATCCTTGTCCTGAGCTTATCCCTCCCAAGGTGCTGCTGGCAGGTGGCGTGGCCAGGGACGGCCATCTTGAGTCCTTCTCTGACCTCTGGGGCTTCTGAGCCCAGCAAGGCTGGCTTAGGAAAAAGACAGCCCGATAGCCTGGGATTCGGAAGAAGCCTCCCTACCCCCCTCCTCTGAGCTGGCGACGGCTGGACGTGCGGCCAGCCCCTCCGCGCCCATCTTTGATCTCCAAGAAAACAGGAAGTGAGCGCGACAAGATGGAGACACAAACTTCCAAACAGTCTCCCCTTCTCTGTCCTCCTTCCCTCCTCCGGAGCCCCCCCTTCCTCGGCACATTCCTTGGGACGAGGTGTAGGGGCCTCATTTCCTCTTCCTCCTCTGCTGGGTCAGGGTGAAATTCCATTCCCTTCCCTCAGGACCTGTGTTTCCGGGCAGCCCAGGAGCAGGCTCCGTGGCCCAGGCCTCCTCCCACAGCCGCCCTCTGAACCCGGGCCGCCCTTCTGGCTTGCTCCCTCCCTTGGGGCCAGGAGACTCTCAACCCTCCTTGGCCCCATTCCTTCCAGCCTCCTCGAGACGCAGGAGGGGAAGTTTTCCTCTCCCGGTCTTAGCTGTCGTCTCCCTTCGGAGTGAACCAGCCCAGAGGCTTGGGTGTGGGCACCCGCGAGCCCAGCCCCACAGCTAGGGTTGCCGGACGTAGCAAATAAAAATATAGGATGCCCAGTTAAATTTGAGTGTCAGATAAACAGTGAAAAAAATTTCGGTATAAATACGTCCCATGCAATAGTCAGGATATACTTATACTTTTAAAAATTCATCATTTTTTAAATTTATTCAAATTTAACCAGGTATCCTGCATTTATTCTGTCAACCCTACTCTTAGTCGCACTGCGACCTCAGGCAAGAAGCTTTTCCTTCCTGAGCCTTAGTTTCTCCATCTGTGGAATGGATATAATGATATCCACCTTGTACAGTCGCTAAGGGGATGCAGAAGGCCCTGAGCCAGTGCCAAGCGCTAGGCATTCCAAGCATGGGTGTGACTGTCCCCACCTGACTCTCACCTGGTGCTCTCTCCGGCTGTGCTTCCCCAACAGGTCTTGCAGAAACAGTCCATTGTGACCTACAGCCTGTGGACGCCGAGGTGACATACATTACAAGTCAGGTTTCTGAGGGCTGCGTGGCTCAGGTCCCCAATGCCACCGTTGAAGTTCACATTCTCTTCCTGGAATCCTCAAGGGTGAGTGCCTGGTGGCAGGGCTGGGGTCAGGGTCCCAGAGAAAGGCCCAGGGCCGATGGGATGAGGGGAGCCTTCCCTGCGGCTGGCTGGGAGCAGCCGGCCACGTTTTCACCAGGACCCCCGACAGGAGGGAGATGTGGGCATCTCACAGGGCCAGTAAGGGATGGCATTTCTGGGGCCAGTGTCCCGGAGGTCTTCTGGATGTCACAAGTCCGAGGTGGGAAGGGCTGGGTGTGGCCAGGGGCTGGAGAAAAGCCAGGTGGGCAGTGGAACGGACCAGACGAGCTCTCACCTACAGTGATGGGGAGCTTGCTGCTTCTCTGCTGACTGGGCTCCCCTCTGAGCTTGGGTTTTGAGCAAATGCTTCCCCCCGTTGAGCCCAAATCTCCCTCCCTGCAGTGTCCCCCACTGAACATCAGTGACCTGGCCAGGCAACCCATAGAGATTGGAAGCCACTGATGCCACCTTGGAGACCACTGTCCCTACAGAGGTCCAGCATTAGCCTAAGGGCCTCCTAATGATAATAACACACATAGGGAGTGCTTGCTATGTGCTAGGTTCTGGGCGAGGCTCGCGATGTGCTAGGTCCGGCTAGAGGCCTACTGAGAGCCAGGAATGTCTTCCATGTACGAAGCCTCCCCAGGGCCTATCTGCGAGAGTCTGGTATGACCCCCACTTTTCAAAGGAGGAAACTGAGGCAGGCCTGGACTGGTGAAGCTACACGCCCAAGGCCAGAGTCCGCACTAGATTCTGGGAGACCTCCAGCTCGGCTGTCCCCTGGCTCGCCAGCAGGTCTGTGTTCAGGCAGCATCTGGCCTGCTTGGGCTGGTGGCCACAGCGGGCTGTGTGGCCTTAGGTCCTGAAAGCGATTTAGTGGTGTCAGCTCAGTAAACTTGTGGCCAGGCTGCTCCTGAAACTGTTGAGTTGCCCCGCGTTTGTGTGGTGATAAGACGGTGCCCAGACCACCAATATCGGGGGGGGCCTGCTCCCCACCGCCCTGCCTGCCGCCAGGACTGTGGGCCTCGATAATCCCCAAACTGAGATAGTGCCAGACACACGTTAAATGGTTTCCAAAGCCATTGTAATTTTTTTCAAGTTTCGTAATGATATGGAACATGAGATTGCCCTCCTTAAGTTCATTTTGCTTGTTCTGATGACCACGTCTCTGGGTGACTGGGATCCCCCCCACACCCTAATCACTCAGCAATGGGCCAGAGTCCGAGAAAAGCCCCCTGCCAAGTGCCCAGGTCGGGGGGAAACAGATGTGTAGACAGCCAGCCAGGATCTGGGTGATGGGTGCTCTCTTGGAGAGCACAGGGCAAGGGTTCTGTGGCTGCTGTGGGATTAGACAGGGCTTCCTGGAGGAAACACCACCACGAGGATGGCCAGGAGTGAAGGAGGTGGTAGAGAAGAGCTGAGGACAGAGTGAACCACAGGCAGGTGAGTGGACCGTGGTCAGGGTCAACATGTGGTTCACCGTGGCCGGAGCTTATAGTTCACCTTGGGGCAGGGCTGGGGAGATGAAATGCCCTGTCACCATTTTACGGAGTTTGGTCTTTCTCCTGCAGACAGAGTCACTGGAGGGTTTTTAGGGTCATGGTAGGATGCTAGTGTGACTCGTGTCATCCTAGAACTCATGACAACAGACACCCCCCCCCCCCCCCGTCGCTCTCTGCCTCTTCTGGAGCATCTGGTTCTTAATCCAAGAAGCCCCAGGCCTGCCAGGCACATCTGTTTGTGGGGGTGGTAGAGAGAGCTGGGGTTCAGGAGACTGGGGTTCCAGCCTTGGCTACATCACAGACCGGCCCCTCATAGAGTGCCTGGCACACAAAGGGGGCTCCTTCCCCTCACTCTTCCACACACACACATGTCTTGAGCTCAGGGACTCGGCGAAGAATCACAGAGTAGCAGAATCTGGCCCAGGGCCTGGCAGATAGCAAATAAGCGTGTGCTGAATGCCCCGCTCGGCGGCCTTGATACAGCAGGTTCCGAACTCGGGTTCCGGAGCCCGACGGTCTGCAGACTGAACTCTGCCTTCCCACCTTACAGCCGTAGGACCTTGGGCCACCCCTCTAGGCCTTGGCTTTCCACGGGAAATGTGGGGACGATAACAGTACCTCCCTCACGGGGGCTTTGCAAGGATCCAGTGGGGGTAGAGCACGCAAATACTGAGGGCGGGCCTGCCCCGACTGACTGCTCAGGCTGCAGTAGCTCTGTTTGTTTTCGGTCTGTGTTATTACCCGTGTATCCATATGTATATTATGATAACAACATCTTGTCGTTATTACATGTTATTATCTTTGGCCTCCGGGTCTCACCTGTGAATACCCTCCTCTTGCTGGACATGCTCTAGTTTCCAGAACATCTTCACATCAGCCCACTAATTCGATCCCCAAGGTTATTGCTACCAGGTAGCGGAGGCAGGGGCTGTGAATCTCTTTTCAGAGGGGGCAATCGAGATCCAGCCCGATGGAGCTGGGCCTGCCCACCAGGAGCTCCTGGTCTCCCTGCCCCAAGGGCCCATGATCCTCCCAGACCCTACGCTGTGACAGGGAAGGCACCTTCCTCTCCAGGCAGCCCCCAGGAATCGGGGCCACAGCCTGACAGTCCCCCACCCCCACCAACAGTCCTTGCCAGGTGCCTGCTCGGTGCCCAGCCTGTGTTGGGCACTGACGGGGCAGAGAGAGCGCAGACCCGACCTCTGCCCTTGAGCTGCTTCCAAGCAGAGGTGGGCATCCGCAGCCCCGCTCCTGAGCGAGGGGATTGGCAATGGGGGGCACGCAGGGCTGTGGAGGGAAAGGGGCATTAGTGAAAGGCTCTCGGTGTCTAGGCAGACAGAGAGGGGGCTGAAGGGCATTCCGGGCAGAGGGCACCGCACACGCAAAGGCCTGGGGCCAGAAACCTGAGCTGGCAGCGTGCGTGGGTGGCAGCTGTCTCAGCAACCAGCCCCAGCCCTCCCGAGGTACGGCCACCGTCTTCAAACCCTGGCACACAGAAACGGCTTTCCCGGCCACCCTGCGTAGACTACGAATCCTCAGATTTCCTGTGGGGGGGCGGATGAGCTGCGGCAGCCAAGAGGCTCGGGGAAGAGAGGTCCATGGCAGACAGACGAGGGGGCCTTTGGGCAGGGGCTCTATCTCGCTGGGTCCCCGAAGGGCAGGCCGGAGCCTGGATTCCGGGAGGGGGCCCAGGGTCACATCCTGACCCGCGGAGACAGGAAACCGGCCTGGTGTCTCAGCGATTCCCGTCAGACCGACTGCACGGATCTGCTGTCGTCCTCACAAACCCCAGAGCTGGGGCAGCCGCTGATTCACCCTACTTCTGGTCAAACCCCGGGGAGCTGAGGATACCCCACCCACCCCCAAGCAGAGGGAAGCTGCCAGGCTCTGGCACTGACTCATTCCTGACCAGAGGGGCAGGCAAGGCTGCTCAGGCAGAGAGGGCGAGCGGGAGGGGGCCCGGGGATCCCCCAGACCGTCCTAGGAGACTGTGAAGGGCCGTGGAGGGCAGTGTTGCTCTCAGAGCTGGGCAGTGGGGGCCCCTGTTCAGGCCCTACAATTAATGGCCCTTCTCTGGGCCTCTTCCAGTTGCACCCCCCCACCCCAGGATAGGGTATCTGCAGGGCCAGAGGGACATGCCCACCCGGAGCCTGCCCCCGTCCCCCGAGTCCATGCCCTGGGTCCCTGGACTCCAGAATTCCCTGCCCCTGTGTGCGGAGCCTCCTCCCAGGGCCGCGTGGGGCTCTTTCTCGTCCCATCCTCTAGAGGGGGCACTGCATGGCTGGTGGGCGAGGTGGCTCTGTGTAAGGGGGCGGGCATGGCGGAGCTTGGGCATTTGGGCTGGGTTGCCCATATCCGTAGTCATGAAGAGAAGGAGGTGAAAAGAAAAGGCAGCTGGGAGCCGGGGGCTGCCATTTGTATTCTTATCCCAGGCCTTGCAGATATGAGGGGCAGGTTTGGGGGAAGGGCACGACGGATGGGGGGCCCAGCAGGGCTCTCTCACGGCTGTGTCCCCCAGGGTCCAGCTCGGGTCAGTCTGAAGTCACTCTCGGGCGGTTGGGTAGATGGATGGGTAATGGAAGGAAGGAGAACTGTGCATGCACGCGAGCGTTTGCTGAGTGACCCTCCCCGCGGGGTAGTGGCGGCACTCGCTGTTCGTCTCTGGTTGTTGCTGAGGGGTCTTAGCTTGTTCTCTTCCAAGCCCCTGGATAGACTTGCGCCTACTTCTGTGCCCCTTCACGAGCACCCAAGCCCCAGCCTGGACCCAGCACTGACCTCTCAGATTGGGAGAACACAGGCCGACCATGTGCTGCCCCCAGAAAGCAGCACGTCTCTCCTGGGAGGTTCTGGAAGCCCACTCGGTGTCCATCTGGCTAGAGACCATGACTCTGGGATGCCAAACACGGAGACCCCAGGAGGCAGGATAAAATCCAGGGACCACACGATACTAGAACATCGCTGAGCCCAACTCCTCAGACACAGATGGGGAGACTGAGGCCCAGCGAGGGGATGCCATAGTGAGGTGTGGCTTCAACATGTTCCAGCTCTAGCTGACTGCTGCCGACCTTCAACGCCAACCTCCCCAGCCCCCAGACCATGGCACTCCTCTGGGTGAGGGGGCGAGGGGGGACACACAGGTCGTGAGAGCCAGTCTGCTGTGTGTTTAGCTGGACAGCGGACACCCCACCTTGCAGGCAGCATCTCCGTGAGTCCTCGCAAGTCTGTGAAGTGGGCCTATTGCTCAGCCGATTTTCCAGACCAGGAAACTGAGGCCCAGAGAGGAATAGTGACTGCCCAGGGTTGCAGGTTAATGACTGAGCCCACATTTGAATTCAGGTCAGTCTGGCTTTGACCCCTTGCCCCTGCCGTCCTGCCAGTATGTATCATCTGAGTCTGCTGGGGTGGACGGAGGGATGGCTGGCTCCAATCTGGCCGGCTCCAGTCTGGACCTAGGAGGGTGGGGGCTGCAGGCAGCCCCAAGGCTCCACTCCTAGAAGAATTGCTGGAAGCAACTTTCTATAAGTGGCTACTACTGTTCAGGGCCTCCTCACCGAAATCCCCCCTTCCCGCCACCAACCGCTGGGCCAACAATGGCATCTGTGGGACACTGGCACAAAAATAGAAACTCAGTCTCCCGCCCACCCACTCAGGGAAGGGGCGGGGGTAGGCCTGAGTTGGCCCAGGTCAGAGCTGGGAGTGAGGGGCCGGCCAGCCTGCCTACCTCGGCTGGGCTCCCAGAATTCCCAGGATGCCTTTTGGAAGACTGGGAGCTTGGGGGGGGGGGGTGGGCAAGGCAGACCCCTTGCTTTGCCTCTGGGCTCTGGGCTGGGGTGGGGGGCGGGGGGAAGGGGGAAGTCAATGTGCGTATGAGTGACTGTGATGATGAGTCAGGGCCATGGGATGGAAATGTTTGCTGTGGAAACCCTACTGGAGTTTTCTGGTAACCAACCGGCCTCAGCTAGGTCCGGGAGCTCAGAGACCCCCGGGGGGCCAGGCTTTCCCGCCTCCCTGAGCTTGCACGCTGCTCGCTTGCTGTGTGCCCCTGCCCCACGGTTGCCCCTCTTTGGGCCTCAGCCCCCACCTCCTTTCCAGCCGCCAACTCTACCAGGAGGGACACGGTGACAACTGAGTGGTGGGTGAAGAGCTGAGTGTCATGACAAATGTCCCCGCAAAGTTCCAGCGTCATGACCCGATGCTGACTTCCGCTTCTCTTTTTTAACTTCCTTTATCTAGAGCCCCACCTGGTATCTGTTCCCAACCCTGTCCTCCCAAGTGGGGAGACTGAGGTACAGAGGAACAGGGACAGTACCCAGCGGCAGCAAGAATAGATGTTCACAGGGCTCTTTCCGGCCAGCTCCGTGGCTGCGCCCCTCGCTGCCTGTGGATGCCCACCCAGGGCAGAGAATGGACCTCATCCACTGCGGCCCGCAGCCTCCAAACCCCCGGGGCCCATCTCTTCACTGCGAATGGGGCCCCAGAGGTCACTCCCCTGGGTGAGGACAGACAGATGGGGCTGGACAGTGATGAACTGTAGGGTGGTCTGGAAGAACAGCAGGGTTGAGAGGGAGGACACGGTCCAGGAGAGCTGCCCAGAGGTCTAGGGGCAGTGGGCTCCACTCTGGCACCTGACTTTGCCCCCCACAGATCCCTTGGTGGCTTCCCTCCCTGAGCCTCAATTGCGGCACCTGTAAAATGGGAGGATACCTGAGTCTGCTTCAGTGAAAACCCACGTAACACGCTCAGTACAGGGTCAGGCGGGGATTAGGCTGAACCATGTGAAATTACTGATATTCAGTTGTTTTTTTCCGACAACTTCATCCAGATAACATTTGCCCATTTAGAGGGTACAATTGAATGGTTTTTAGTAGATACACAGGGTTGTGCAATCACATCCGACTGTTCAAGCTAATAGTACACACGCTATCAGGGTAAGGAGGCGGGGGCAGGTCCATTCTCAGAGATTCTCAAAGATTCTCATTCTCGAGGATTCTGGCAGGTCGGCTGTCCCGGGCCTTTCCCAACACCACCGAGGTGGGTCTCGCTTTGCTCGGGTTAATTTCAAGTAGTCTGCCAAGTATACTTCAATTTTTAAATAAATTAATGAATTAAATAAAAATTTCAGATAATCATAATTCTGGAACAAAACGTCAGTTCTGACATTTAGCTTTGTATTTCATATATTACCGAAATATATTAAATACAGCATTTAATTTTTGAAGTATTTAGAATGCATAAATATTGATTTTTTTAAAAGGTTTATTTATTCAAGTAGCCTCTACACCCAACATGGGACTCGAACTCACAGCCCTGAGATCAAGAGTTGCACATTCCTCTGGCTGAGCAGCCAGATACCCCTAGAATACATAAATATTTTAAAAAATTGATTTAAATAGATATTTTGAAAACCAAGAGGTTATAAACCCATTAGAAAACTCTAATAAAAAATGTGAACTTATAGGGGCACCTGGGTGGCTCAGTCGTTAAGCGTCTGCCTTCGGCTCAGGTCATGATCCCAGGTTCCTGGGATCGAGCCCCGTATCGAGCTCCTTTCTCAGCGGGAAGCCTGCTTCTCCCTCTCCCACTCCCCCTGCCTGTGTTCCCTCTCTCGCTGTGTCTCTCTCTGTGTCAAATAAATAAAATCTTAAAAAAAAATGTGAACTTATAAAACATACATTTGGAGCATTTATCATCCTTCTACAAATTCACATAAAAATAGAGATCCGAAGATTGGCAATGCCAGTGGTCACTAAAATGAAGAAGTTACTTGTAAAACGTTGAAAATGAAATCAATTATTCCCTCTTTTGTTTTAAAGAGCAAAGTTACAAACAAAGAGTGACTATGGTGTCATTATTGACTAACGGAAATATTTCTGGGCAGATTTTTCCAGTGGCTGAAACATGCTCTCTGGCTCTGTGACATCAGCTGGGGAAATGGCCAGGAGATAATTGCAAGGGAGATCTAAAACTTTCCACTGATGTCTTCATCTTGAAATACTGCTCTCCTCTCTGATAAGTATGAGGAGGCTTGGGGGGTCGGGTTTTATCTCGGTTGTAGAGGCTGCCAGCCTCAGAGAGCGGCTGGGGCTCATTGCTCGGTGGAATGTTTCCATTCATCTTTGTCCTCGCGAGTCCGTGGCGGGGCTCCTGAGGCCTATCCCTGCCTGTTCACTGGCTCAGAAAGTCTTTGAGCGGGGGCGCCTGGGTGGCACAGCGGTTAAGCGTCTGCCTTCGGCTCAGGGCGTGATCCCGGCGTTATGGGATCGAGCCCCCGCTATGAGCCTGCTTCTTCCTCTCCCACTCCCCCTGCTTGTGTTCCTCTCTTGCTGGCTGTCTCTATCTCTGTCGAATAAACAAATAAAATCTTTAAAAAAAAGAAAGAAAGAAAGAAAGTCTTTGAGCAGAGCTGAGGTTCGATCGTTCTTTCTTCTTTTTTTTTTTTTTTAAAGATTTATTTATTTATTGGGGCTCCTGGGTGGCTCCGTTGGTTAAGTGTCCTCTCTCTGCCTCTCAAATAAATAAATAAAATCTTTTAAAAAATTATTTATTTGAGGGGCGCCTGGGTGGCACAACGGTTAGGCGTCTGCCTTCGGCTCGGCGTGATCCTGGCATTGTGGGATCGAGCCCCACATCAGGCTCCTCCACTATGAGCCTGCTTCTTCCTCTCCCACTCCCCCTGCTTGTGTTCCCTCTCTCGCTGGCTGTCTCTATCTCTGTCGAATAAATAAATAAAATCTTTAAAAAAAAAATTATTTATTTGAGAGACAGCACGGCGGGAGGGTCAGAGGGAGAGGGAGAGAGACTCCCAAGCAGACTCCATGCTGAGCACAGAGCCCGACTCAGGGCTCGATGTCATGACCCTGACAGCGCGACCCGAGCCGAAGCCAAGACTTGGACACTTACTTAACCGGCGCCCCTGAAGTGGTTCTTTCAACAGAAGCTTTGCCTTGGGGGTTCGCTGTGTCCTTTTCCTTCTTGGGAATAAGGAGGTGTAGAAAAATGTGGTGGGGCCATGTGGTTAGAGCATGCATACCTGCTGTGTGATCCTGGGCAAACAACTTCACCTCTCTGTGCATTTCCCCGTCTGTTAAGTGAGAATAATGGTGCCTACCTCTTAAGGTTGTTACGAGGATTAAGTGAGTCCATAGGTAAAGCACTCGGAACAGTCCTGGCACTACGTAGGGGTTAGGGATTGTTATTACCGTGCATGTGGATATGACTGTTGTTAGGGAGGCGTTCTAAATGCATACACCATGGTAAACGAACACTTTTCATGCTGTAGGTGCCTCTCGGGATGTGATGATTTCAAGTTCACGGTCTTGTATCAAAATGATGGTATTATATCAACAGAAATATGGGCGTTTCGGTACTTTAGGAAGGCAAACAGGAATGCGGGAAACCGGGAAGGGCTGATGCCTCGACACTGCTGCCTAGGAACAGTGAAAGGGCACAGGGTACCATCCAAGTCACACAGGTGCTCACAGGCCTGGTATACAGCAGGCGCCCCACAGAAACCGCAAACTTTGATCTGCTGGATAAAGTTCAGGCTTATCGCAACTTTTTAAAATCTCTTTGGGTTTGATGAGACCAATCGCCTTCATCCATTCAGCCAATATTTTGTGAGCATCTCCCGACGGCCGGGCCCAGTGCTGGGCCCTGGGAGGCAGGGGCAGCCCAGCGGGGCAGGGAGAGTGGAGGGGAGGCTGCTGAGGAGGGAGTCTTTACGACTGATCCTGGTGCAGGCCTGACTGGTCTGTGTGTGTGTGTCTTTCTCCTGTCCCCACCCCAGGAGCTGTCAGAGCTGGAGCTAACTCTCCAGAAGGCCCAGCAAAACGGCACCCGGCCCCGAGAGGTGCTTCTGGTCCTCGGTGCAAACAAGAACATGCTTTTACGGTTGCAGGCCCCAGGAATCGCACTCAACCTGGCCTTCGTGAGTGTTAACCTCCCGCCCTGGGCTGAGGCTCTGGCCATGCGAGGCCCCTGCTCTGTGTCTCTGGGGGCCAGGCTCTCCTGCCCCGGCAGCCCTGCTTCTCTTTTTCACTCTGACATTATTCACCCTGCCTGGTGAATCCCATGGGGCCCTGCTGAGAGAGCCCAGGAGGCAGCAGGGTCTGGGGTGAAGAGTCCAAACCCAGGTGTGGGAGCCAGGTTGATGGGCAACCCTGGCCAAGTCCAGTCGTCTTGCACAGCCGGCCTTCCCACCTGCCGGGTGGCAGACCTGCATCCAGGGACTTCCCATAAGGTAATCTCGTCACTGTCTCTAGAAAAAGTTACACGACAGGTTTGAAAATATTTAAGTACAAAGGAAAAGGAAACCTAACCATGGTTTAGTAGTAGTGATGGTAACGAAATGGGATTGGGAGAGACATTTATTTATTTGCTCTTTACGCTTTGTTGAATTTGCAAGCTTTGCTCTAGGGAACATGGCCTACATTGGAGAAAAAAATATTTTGCAAAAATTCCAGTTTTAAGTGTCAGGCACGTCCACCAGAGAGAGGAGGTCAATGGGCTGGGAGCCACAGCAAGGGGGGGTCAGGGCTGGAGGAGGTGGGGTGGCCTGTGGGCACTGACTCCCCCACTGGAAGGCCCTGGGAGGTGGTCCCCAGATGGGAGCAGCTGCTGTTTACAGCCAGAGAAAGCAAAGGGCAGGGATGGGGGCGGACAGCAAAGCTAACAAGGGGGAGAGAAACACAAAGAAAAAGGGAACTAGGAAGAGCCAGCCTGTTGTGGGAGAGACAGACGGACAGATACTCAGATGAGAGAGGAGGAGGAGGAGGAGGAGGAGGAGGAGGAGGAGGAGGAGGGCTGGGAACCGAAGACAGACCCAGATCCAGGGCTGCCTGGGAGTCAGGCCCAGAGAAGGAGATGTTGGGGGTGGGGCGAGGAATCCAGGCTCACAGCAGGCACAGCAGAGACAGACAGACAGAGCCAGTGTGAAAGCCCAGGGAGCCACGGAAGCCAAGCAGGAGGGCAGAACTGGACCAGCCCCATGTGGTACTTCCCTCTGTTCCCAGGGGGGGTAAACCGAGGCCCCATGGAGAGCCAGGGCTTACCGGGTCCCCTCCCACTTAACTCTCCCCCCTTCTCGCCTTCCCTTTCCCCTTCCGGTTCCTGGGCCCTGAAGGCAGGGATCTGAGCCCTGGCGGGCCCTGGGTGACGCAGGGAACATGAAACGCACCCACAGGGCAGGAAGGTCGCAGCAGCTGCTGGCTGGGTCTGGGCCACGCCTTCCTCCCAGGAGCTAAGAATACTCAGGGATGGGGGTGGGGCACTGTAGGAGCTGTGTGTGTTTGTGGGGGGGGGGTACTACAGCTACCTGAAGAGGGGGCAGGGACTCCACCAGAGGGGCCACAGTTGGGTTTGGAACTTGGGCCTCTGTGTCTGACCCAGCACCGGGTGACTGACAAATGCCTTGCCTTTAATCCCTCTTACACCCCCATTTTACAGATGATGACATCCCCCAAGAGTCAGACTGTGTAAAGGTCCCTAACCTCCTCCTGCTCTAAAGCACTGCCCCAGCCCTTCCACCCTGGGGGCTGAGTTCCTCACCCAGGTGCTCATCACTTTGCCCCCTTGTTTAAATCCTGCTCCATTCTAGGTGGACCATTCTATGGTATCTTGCCTACTGCCACTGCCGGGGGCAGTCCCCCTTAGTATCTAGCCTGAAGCCCTTATGCTGCTGTTGCTTCAGAGCAATGACCCTGGCTTTGAAGATGGAATGCAAAGGAACTCTGAGTCAGGGGCCCCAACAACTTCCTCTGACTCCTTAGACTTCCACAGAACACCTCTTCCAGGAAGTCTTCCCTGTTTCCTTCCCCAGGGTCTCTCCTTGAGGCCTGGGCAGTAGAGCTGGTGAGGTGCTAGATCCCCCCACATTCCCATCCCTGTCCATCCAGAGACCTGTCTCGTTCCCTTGCTTCTATTAAATAACATCCTCCGTCTTCTGTTGTTTCAAGTGACTTGATGTGCAAGTAGTTTCTGGATGGTAAGATCCCCCAGGACAGGGACAATCCCCATTAGTCTTTCATTCATGCATTTATTCATCTGTTTCTTCTTTCTGTCCTTCCTCCCTTCCCTTGTGCAGGGAGCACCTGCTGTGTGCTAGGTATGTGGGTAAAGCTGACACAGCAGGAAAGTCAAGTATTTCTCAGTGCCTACTATGTGTCCAGCACCATGCGGGGATGGGCAGGGCAGACCCATGATGTCACAAGTGTGGGTTGTATGAGTAAGACTGTGGAGGGGTGGGGAGGTGATGTTTGGACAGTAGGATGAAGAAGGATGTGTCTCCGTCTGGCAGCAGGTGTGGAAGGGCGATGAGACAGATCTGGCTCTGGGTGGGAGGCTAATGAGGGGGCTCTGGACTTCAGATCCATCAGCCTCAGCATTCTCAGCCCTGCCTCCTCCACTCTGCCAACCAGCTGCCTCCCCAGATTACCTCCCAACCTCCTGAATGGGACAGAGGGGGCTCGGGGCCCAGGAGCAGCACCCTGAGCCTCCCTGTGTCTTCCCAGAACCCCAAACTGATCTTCCAAGGGCACCCAGGAGTCAACACCACGCAGCTGCCACCCTTCACCACCAAGAAGCAGTTCCTCGACTGGGCAGAAACGAAGGGCCCCATTGCATCTATCGCTGAGCTGAATGACCCTCAAAGCATCCTCCTCCGTCTGGACCAAGGTCAGCCTCCCCCACAGCCTCTCTGGACTCAGGACTCAGCTCTGAAGAAATGTGAATTCCTCAGGCCCATTTCTCAGATGTGGACACTAAGCCTCCACAATGGGATGTGATTTGCCGCAGGTCACATGTAACAAATGAGTGCTCTCTCGGGACAGTAATTTTTGGCCTAGAAAGCAGCACTTTTATTTATTGTGCACCTACTATACGCTCAGTCCTATGTTAGGCATTTGGAGATTCTGTGCAGACAGACCCAGATCCTGCCATCCTGGAGCCAACACTGGCGAGGAGATGGCAGTAAATATGTACACAGATGAATAAATTCCCTAATTTCCAGCCATGGTAAATGCTGGAAAAGAGGAAAGTGAGGTGATGTGCTGGTGGTCACAGGGCTGCACCCCTAACATGCACTATGGGTTCATGCCTTTACTAACCCTGTGTCCACAGCTGAGGAAACAGGCCAGGGGGCTTGCCCCCAGTCCCTTGGCAGTAAGTGGTGGAGGGGAGATTTGAATTCAGGTCCTCCCGGGCATCCCACTTCTTTGCTGCTCCATCCTGCCCAACCCTCCCCCCCTTTACTGTGGGTGAGGCCGAGCCTCTGTATTAGTGCCAGGCTTTTCAGGGAGGGAACTGAGGTGCGCTTGTCCCCACAGCCCCGAGGGCACCGTCCTCCTGCAATCTGGAACCCCTCAAGGACATGGGCCACACTCTCGAATGGAGCCCGCTCACCCCCGCCTCTGTCCGGGGCTGCCGTTTGGAAGGGGTGCCTGGCCACAAGGAAGCGCACATCGTGAGGGTCCTGCCAGGCACCGAGGCCGGGTAAGGGTGCCCGCCCCGCCCCCACCAAGCCCCGCCCCCACCAAGCCCCGCCCATCCCTGGCGAGGTTAGAGCGTCTTTGCCACCACCTTAGCCCTGGGACCCTCCCCTGTGGGCCAAGCCCCGCCCACCTCCACGCCCCTCCCGCCGGCCTGCAGTGACAGGTGAAAGAAGTCGGCGGCCGCCCACCCGACCCGTCCCGACCCGTCTCCATCAGGCCCCGCCCAACCCCGCATTCCCGCGCTGCGTTGACGCCGGGGTCTGTCTCCCCGCAGGCCCCGCACGGTGACCGTGAAGGTGGAGCTGCGTTGTGCTTCGGGGGATCCCGACGCTGTGCTTATCCTGCAAGGTCCACCCTATGTGTCCTGGCTCATCGACGCCAACCACAACATGCAGATCTGGGTGAGTCTTGCTCCGCGACCCAGACAGCCCTGCTGCGCAGGCCTCACCGAGGCTCCCCAGAGAGAAAACGCAAACTCCCTGCATGAGCACCCTGGCCCTGAGTCTTGACACATGCACCCCCTTCCTCTGTGCACCAGCTATTCTGCCTTCAGACCTTCACCCAGATGGTACCTCTTCCACGAAGCCTTCCATGATCCCCTGGAAAGGCCCCTACCCCAGCCTACAGGGTCAGGGAAGATTCCTGAAGAAGGGAGCCCCAAGCTGATCTGAAGGACAAACGGGAGCCAGTAGATGAGGGGAGGTGGCCCAGGGGTAGGAGACTGTAGGAGCAAAGGAGAGAGTGGCCCTGAGGCCTGGCATAACCCTGCCGGGCTGCGTGCCCCCTGACTGTGTCTGTGGCTTCCTGCTCTGTCGTTAGACCACTGGTGAATACTCCTTCAAGATCTTTCCGGAGAAGAACATCCGTGGCTTTGTGCTCCCGGATACACCCCAAGGCCTGCTGGGGGAGGCCCGGAGACTCAACGCCAGCATGGTAGCATCCTTCGTGGAGCTCCCTCTGGCCAGTGTCGTCTCGCTGCAGGCCCACAGCTGCGGTGAGCACCCTCTTCCCTTCCCTTGCCCCCTCCTGGGACCAGTGGCCAGGGCGCGGTGCAGCACCACCGAGCCACTGTGTGAGCCCGGCGCTTGCATCGGCCGGCGGGAGCCCCATCTTCCCCATCCACAGGCCGGGTCAGTGAAAGTAGCTAGTTATGGAAGCACTTGGTGCCCGGTGCCCGGGGAGTGCTCAGTGACTTGCCTGCCGGCTTCTGCTGCCCTAGCAGGTCGTGGGCTGCAGACCTCTCCCCCACCCGTCCGGACCACCCCTCCCAAGGAGAGCTGCAACCAGGAGCTGCTCCTGTCCCTGATCCAGCCCAAGTGCTCGGAAGACGTCATGACTGTGGTGCTCAAGAAAGATCTCATCTCAGTAAGCGAACCCCTGGGGACCTGGGGAGCTGGTCCTTCCTTTAGGCCAAGAGTCTTGGGATCCTGACCCAGGCAGAGAGACAAATCCCATCCCTCTGCAAGCCTCAGTGTTTCCACCTGTGAAATGGGCTTGATAATGGACCTGCCATGCAGGAAGGGTTAAATGAGGTCTGACACAGTAAGTGCTCAGTAAACGGGTACTAGTCATCGTTCGTTAATCCTAAATGCAGGCTGAGCCGGGCGGGCCCTTAACACAGGATCCTTACGGTATGATCTCCGCCTGATGAGGAGCAAGGGTACTGACTATAAGAATAACCTGGGATTTTTTTAAATGTGAAAAATTAGGAAAGAAAATCTCAACCTTCCTGGCCAAAGACCATGGCTACCAGCATTCTAGTGGGTTTCTTTCTGGAATGTGTTCTCTGTATTTCGTATATGGTGTTATCTCCAGTGCACTTGTCTGTCTCCTGCTATATTCACTTACTGTATTTTTAGAACTTTGACATATGTACTTAATGGCACTTTAATAAGCACAAATTATTCCATCATATTGGCATACGCCATAATTAACTCCTCCCTTGTTAGACATTTAGGCTGCTTCCAATCGTGCAACAGTAGGAAGACGCAGAAAATATCACCATGCATTCTTTATATAGGATTGTTTTCTTAGGCTAGATTTCCACATGAGCGAGATTGCTGGGTCAGAATGCATGAATATGCTGTAAGTTTCGATACATGTTGCCAACCCACTTTCCAAAAGATGATTCCAACTTTCCCTGCTGATTTAGGAGAGCATTTTGACGCTCTCTCTCCAGACTATTATTTTTGTTTAAAAAAAAAAAAAAACACCTTTGCCGGGGTGCCTGGCTGGCTCAGTGGGTGCAGCATGCGACTCTTGGTCTTGGATCATGAGTTCAAGCCCCACGTTGGGCGCAGAGCTTGCTTAAAAAATAAAAAATAATAATAGAATTTTAAAAATTAAAAAAAACCTTTGCCAACATGAGAGATGGGACATGGAGCTCCGTTCTTGTTTCAACTTATAATTCTTTGATTAGTAGTGAGGGTAGGCATGACTCCATGTGACTTATAATCACCTAAGCTCAGTGCTCTTCTTGATGACTTTTATAAGCATTTTATAGAAAGAAAAACATTGCAGGCCCTTTGTGCACCATTATTCGAAATAATTTCTCTTTGTTATATCTCTAAATTTTGGCCAAAGTGATTTTTGTGTTTGGGGACATTTTATTTTATTTTATTTTATTTTATTTTAATTTTATTTTATTTTATTAGATTTTATTTATTTATTGGACAGAGATAGAGACAGCCAGCGAGAGAGGGAACACAAGCAGGGGGAGTGGGAGAGGAAGAAGCAGGCTCATAGCGGAGGAGCCTGATGTGGGGCTCAATCCCAGAACGCCGGGATCACGCCCTGAGCCGAAGGCAGACGCCCAACCGCTGTGCCACCCAGGCGCCCCTGGGGACATTTTAAAAACATTGGGCCAGCCTTGCTGCCCATCTCCCCCTGTGTGATTTCTTCTGTTCTGAGGCAGGAAATCTCGGCCAGAGCCTTGACAAATCACCCATCATCTCAGGGATCTTTAGAATAATGCTTAAATCTGTAGTTAGGCACACGTGGAAGTTTTGGGGGGTGTGGGGTACAGGGGCAACATGAAGTGCCACCTGTCTGCTACCCGTCTCTTCTCACCCTCTACCTCCCTCCGGCCCAGCAGGTGCCAGGAGGTGAAGGAGATAGTGCGGGGCCCCACTGGCTGGTATGACTGCTGCCCAGGCCAAATACACACACACACACACACACACACACACACACACACAATCTGCCCATTTTCTCTGAGTACAGCATCCATATAGAAGAGAATACAAAGAAAAGGGTAGGAACAGAATTACCCCAACATGGAACATTCTGCCCGCTCACTGACTTAAGAAATGTGGTCAGTGTGCAGAGCTGGGATTCCAGGCCTATGTGTCACTGGGGCTTCACCCAGAGTCATTTTTATTTGGTGGGCCGTTATCTCCTCAGGTGGCTCCGGGCACCTGAGGGGCGGTAGCCATCAGGGGTGGCATTCTGGAGGAGACATGAGTTAGCTGGGTTCAAGTGGGAACTCCAACAGCTCGCTCAACTCGAAGACGCCAAGATTCTTTGACTCTGTGATCCCAAGAGCGTGACTGAAAAATTCTAAGACTGATTTTTCTAAGACCGGAGGTGGCAAACTGTGGCCCTCTGCCTGTTTTGTAAATCAAGTTTTATTAGCATACGGCCACACCCATTCATTTACATACATTCTAGAGCTGCTTTCAGGCTACAATGGCAAAGTTGGGTGATTACAATAGAGACCACATAGCCCACAAAACCTAACAGATTTACCATCCGGCCCTTTATCCGAAAAATTTGCCAACTCCGGATCTAAGAGTCTAGGGTTCTTTTTTTGTTTTTTAAATTGTATTTATTTGAGAGAGAGAGAGACCAAGAGAGCAGGGTGAGGGGCAGACAGAGAAGCTGACTCTTCGCCGAGCAAGGAGCCCGATGCAGGGCTCCATCCCAGGACTCCAGGATCATGACCTGAGCCAAAGGCAGACACCTAACCAACTGAGCCACCCAGGTGCCCCAGAGTCTAGGGTTCTGAGACT
Organism: Ursus arctos; assembly: GCF_023065955.2. Taxonomy (NCBI): domain Eukaryota; kingdom Metazoa; phylum Chordata; class Mammalia; order Carnivora; family Ursidae; genus Ursus; species Ursus arctos. The sequence continues at coordinate 53,225,507 of NW_026622852.1, read as the reverse complement.
GGATTCTGCTGGTGGGATCTCCATGCCCCTGGGGCTGTGGGCAATGATTATATGTAGAACTCAAATGAATGTGTTTTTTTTTTAAAGATTTTATTTATTTGACAGAGAGAGACAGCCAGCGAGAGAGGGGACACAAGCAGGGGGAGTGGGAGAGGAAGAAGCAGGCTTCCCACCAAGCAGGGAGCCCGATGCAGGGGCTCGATCCCAGAACGCCGGGATCACGCCCTGAGCTGAAGGCAGACGCCTAACGACTGCGCCACCCAGGCGCCCCATCAAATGAATGTTTTTAAATACATCTGCGTTTATTCCAATTATATACATTGGGAGGAAAGTAGCAAACCAAGCTGTCCCAGGTGGTACTGCTTAGGACCAGGCTAAGGACAAAAGTGAGCGTGGTTCAGGAAAAGCATTAAGTCTTAACTGGCGTAGTCTGGTAAGATCTAACACAAGTGAAGAGGGGAGGAGAGCAATGGCTGTGACTCGGGAGCCATGAGCTCTGTCAGTCCTGGTGCTGGGGTGGAGGGACAGGCCGCAGAGAGCCCCACACGTCCTGACGGTGCCCCTCCCCTCCGACCCTGGCCCAGACTCTGAAGTGCACCATCACGAGCCTGACGTTCTCGGACCCCCGCTGTCACGCCGAGGACAGAGACGACCAGCTGGTCCTGCGCAGCGCCTACTCCAGCTGTGGCATGAAAGTGACCGAAAATGTGGTCAGGAATGAGGTAAGAGCAAGGGCGGGCAGGAAAGGTGTCAGCCAGCTTAGCTGGTGCCTCCTGACCTTCCAGGCCGGGCGGGGGGCCTTTGGGAGAGGGGGTGCGGTGCTCAGTTGGAAGACAAGCTTATTAGCCCTCGGTTAAGCCTCAGTCTCCCCATCCATAAAATGGGTGTGTTGGGTGGGATCCCCTCTGGGGTACTTTCTGGCTCTGACCTGCTCCTTGGCTCTTTTCCTGCAGGTGGTCGTCAACCTCTTGTCAAGCTCATCACCGCAGTGGGTGAGATGGAGGGTTACCATGCTAACCCATCTGGTTCAGGGTCCTGGCGCCCCTTCCTGGCCTGGGAGGGGAGTAGGCCTCAGGAAACTCAGGCCCCGATTCTGGCAGTCCATGTTAGCTTCAGGGTGCCTCAGTCTTCCCTTCTGTACAACGGGAGCAGCACTGTTTCGGGTTACATTCTTGGCCTCTCAAGTCAGAAAGTTCTAGTACGTACTAGCTGTGTGGCCTTGTGCCAATCAATTAAGCCTTCTGGACCTAAAGGTCATATCTGTAAACAGGGGCCTACGAAAGGATCTCCCCCATGGGGGCGCTTCTGAGCAGTCACTGATATGACACATGGGGAAGCATTCGCCCAGGCCTGGAGCAGAGCAAGGTCTTGATAAAGATTAGCTTTGTTTGTTTTGTTTAAAGGGGGGGTCAGGCAGCAACTCGGGACCCTGGCTCGTGCTCCCACCCCCGCCCCCCTTACCTTCCTAGCCGGGAACCTCCCAGACTGACCAAGCCCCCCTGTCTCCCACAGAAGAAGGTGCACTGCATCAACATGGACAGCCTCTCCCTCCAGCTGGGCCTGTTCCTCAGCCCGCACTTCCTCCAGGCCTCCAACACCATCGAGCTGGGCCAGCAGGGCTTTGTGCAGGTACTGGACTGGACCACGTAGGCCTGCCCGCTCTTGGGGTTCTCAGAGCCTTTCTTGGCACCATGAGTAGAGGGAAGGTGTGCACTGAACTCCCCAGAGGAAAGAGAGAGCCAGCAGCATGTGTGGCGGAGGGGAGGGACAGCCCAGGGACACTGGGTGGAATGTCCCCTCCTTCTCATTTGCTCTGGGTGCACCCAAGACTGTCCTTCCACCGCCAGGGGGAGCCCCAGAATGAGTCTAGCTTATTTCACAAGGGTGGTGTCAGGTAACTGACCATGTCACTCTTACCTACCCACGTAGGTGAGCATGTCCCCACCAATCCCGGAGCTCGTGCTCCAGCTGGACAGCTGCCACCTGGATTTGGGACCCGATGTGGACACTGTGGAACTCATCCAGAGCCAGACCGCCAAGGGCAGCTGTGTGAGCCTGCTGTCCCCAGGCCCCGCTGGTGACGTGCGCTTCAGCTTCCTCCTCCGTGGCTACATGGTGCCCACGCCCACGCCCGGCACCCTCAGCTGCACCGTAGCCCTGCGTTCGCGGAGTCTGTCCCCGGTGAGTGGGGCCCCAGCTTCAAGGGTGCCTTCGGGTCTCGGGTTTCCAGGAAGGGAAGTGACAGCCCATAATGGGGGACCAGCTGGTAAGGGGCAGAACCATAGACTGGTGTGCGGCTTCTGGTTACCAAGGCTACTCCTTCTGCCACCGACAGCCTGCTGGTGGCTTTGCTGTGCCCTGGACATTAGTAGGATTTGCAGCTACGTCCATCCACCCTTCCTTCCAGTACCCAGCCTTCCTTGCTTCCATCCATCCTCCCATCCCTCCTTCATTCCTTTTTCTTCCATCCACCCATCCTTCCACTATCTATCCATCCTTCCTTCCAACCACTTATCCATCCACCATCCATCCACCCATCTATTCTTCCGTCCATCCGTCCGTCCTTCCACCCATTCATCTGTCCACCGTCCATCCATTCATCCACCACCCATCTATCCACCCTTCCATCCACTCATCATTCCACCCATTCATCCTTTGCATCATCCATCCTTCCATCCTTCATTTCTTCCATCAATCCATCCTTCTACTGTCTATCCATCCTTCCTTCCAACCACTTACCCTTCCACCATCCATCCATCTGTCCACCATCCATCCATCCATCCACTCATCATCCCACCATCCATTCATCCTTTGTATCCATCTATCCATCCTTCCTTTTCTTCCATCCTTCATGCATTTCTTCCATCCATCTTCCATCTGTGTCCTTCCATTCTTCCTTCCACCCACCCCTCCATCCTTTCTTCCTTCCAATCATTCATCCTTCCACCATCCTTCCATCCTTCATGCCTTTCTTCCGTCCTTCCATCCATCCCCCTTCCATCTATCCATCCTCCCATCTGTTTATCCTTCCATCCATCCTTCCCCCTTCCATCCATCCTTCCTTCCATCCTGCCTTCTACCATCCCACCCAGTCCTCCATCCATGGTCCCTCTTTCCCACCCAGTCATCCATTCATTAGTTGATACTTCTTACCATCCCACCCAGTCATTCAGCCATAGTCCTTCCACCATCCCAGTCAGCCAGCCAGCCTCCTGCCATCCCAACGAGTCATCCATCCACCCAGGAATCCGTGCACTCACCCATCTTTCCCCATAATACAGTCACCAATGTCATTAAACAGGAGATCTCAGCAAAGAGGGTTAAAATAAAGGACACAAAATTCTGATTTTCTGCTTCCCCATCCAGGGGGGAATCCCTGTCCTCAGGCACACAGCCCTGGACACACATATCCCCAGGTCCTGGCACACAGAAGGGTCTCCAGGATTAGAAACGTTTCTGGTTGTATGAAGCTAGGCAAGCCTTTGGGGCCACTCCTGAGTAGGCCTGCCCCTTCCACTCTCAGTAGGCTAACCTGGCTTATCTCTCCCAGGTGTTCACAAGGGTCACAGATGCAGTGCAGAGCGCCCCACAGTCCTCATGGGATTCGGGAGTCTCCCAGGGAACATCCTGGTAGCAGCCAAGGGTTGTCCACCCAAACCCCTCCCTCAGCACGACTTGCCCTAAGGCTCACAGCTAGGAAGTGGTGGGATGGAATCCAAAGCCAAGGCCCCAGGGTGGGTTGGGACAGGCCAGGGTACAGAGCGAGGGAATAAGCCCGGTAGCTGCCGCCTGCAGGCTCTGCTATCCACCACTCTCTTCTCCTCCCCCAGGACGTCCACAGGACTATCTCCCTGCGTCTGAACATCGTCAGCCCTGGCCTGCCTGGTGAGTCTCTCTAGGGTTCCAGAAGCTGAGGCCAGCATGGAACCTGATGGATGGCCCAGAGGGCTGCAGCACAGACACATGCAGGGAGGACCCCAGAGAGAGCATCCCTGGGACGAGGGACAGAAGGGCCCCAGCAGCCTAGCATAGGATCCATGCTGCACCTTCTAGATAGAAAGCCTTTGCTCCTGACTACCCCATGGACCAGATCCCAGGCATTTGGGTTTTCCTAATTCCCATGGTTGCTAGCTGACCTTGCTTGGGGTGGGGGTGGGGGTCCTGGAATCAAGTGAGGCAGAAGGCACGTTAGAGCAGGGCTGGCCTCACCCTCTTAAGGCCCCCAGTGTGGAGAATGCACCTTCAGCCCGGGGCCCCCAACAGGCCGGAAGGGTCACTGACACTGGGGGCAGAAGTCGGGGGGGGGGGAGGGCACCTGCTTCCTTGCCACCCTACCTGGGTTAGGATGGGGCCCTGACCCTGACCCATGACCAAGAGAGCCGGGCTAATCACCCTACTGCATCCGTGGGAACTCCGTTCCAAGGGAAGGCCCATACTCACCCAGGAGTCAGGAGTGTAGACAGAATGAGGCTTGGGAAAACCCAAGAGCAGAGCTGAAGAGCCCTCAGAAGTACTCTGGCCCATTCCTACCATAGTAGAGGGCTCTGAGGGGGCGGGGATTGACCCAAGGTCACACAGTGGGGTGGGGCAGGCTCTGCACTCCCAGGCCCCACTCACTCTTTGCTCAGATTATACCATCCATTCTCCCTACAACTGCACCTCCATCAGCCTTGGAAGGCAGAGGCACGGCCCACAGGCCTGGCTGGGCCTTCTGGTGGATGGTCAGAACAGCCATGGCTCAGTGCCAGGCACGGGTGTGATGAACCCATCTGCTAGATGAGAAGACTGAGGTCCAGAGAAGTCAGGGTCGGGGGCCGAACTGGGACTGATGCCCAACCCTGTGCTCCTGGCCAGCCCACCACGGTAGGGGGCTAGGGTGGGGGCCGCAGCGCTGACTGCAGCCATCCTGCCCTTGCGCGCACAGACAAAGGCCTCGTCCTGCCCGCCGTGCTGGGCATCACCTTCGGCGCCTTCCTCATTGGGGCCCTGCTCACCGCCGCTCTCTGGTACATCTACTCGCACACGCGTGAGTACCCCAGGCCCCCTGCATGAGTGCTCAGGACCCCTCTGCCACCATCACCTGGGGGAGCCCGGGGGAGCCTCTGGGGGAGTGGGGAGCCCTGGCCGGGGCCCTGACCTCCGCCCCTGCCCCCAGGTCCCCCCGGCAAGCGGGAGCCCGTGGTGGCGGTGGCTGCCCCGGCCTCCTCGGAGAGCAGTAGCACCAACCACAGCATCGGGAGCACCCAGAGCACCCCCTGCTCCACCAGCAGCATGGCGTAGCACCCGGCCCGGAGACCTGGGGGCCCCCCAGCCAGCCCTCGCCCAGCAGGAGAGACTGAGCAGCCGCGAGCTGGGAACCACTGGCCATGAACTTGTCCCGGGACCCCAACCCCTCCACTCGACCAAGGATGGACCCTGCCCTCTGCGCCCACCCCTCCTGCCTCCCTCTCCGAGGCCTGCTGCCAGCGGGGGCACCAGCGTGGAGCACCTTGGGGTCCCCCCGCCCCACCCCACAGAACCTTCAAACCCAGCGGGCCTGGACTGCGGCTGCCCAGGACCACAGAGCGAGAGACCACTGCCCTATAAGTCCACGCTGTTGTAGAAACCGAGTCCCTGTCATTTTCGCCTGGATCCAGCACCTGGTGACCTGGGCTGGGTGGGAGGAGAGAACTCAGAGCAGACTCACCAGCCCACCCAGGCCTCCTCCATGGAAACAAACAGAAGAGGGCCAGCCCAGAGCCACCCGGACCTGCTCCCAGCGGCCTCCACACCTGGACTGGACCTACGCTGATAAGGGAAACAGAAGCCTAGGGGTGCCCAGCCTGGGAATAGGGGAGCCTAGCTCCTCCCCGCAACTGTCACCTGGAGATCCCGGAGGCAGGCATCCAACGGGAAGTGGCCCGTCTGGCCTGGACCCACCCCTATATACTCACCGCCAATAAATTAGACCATGAAATCAGTGCTGGGCTGGGCTGGGAAGCCTAAAATGGGTGGGGAGGTGACAGCTCTGGGGTCAAACCCTGAACCTGCCACTTGATTGGCTCTCTGACTGTGGGCAGGTTCCGTGGCTACTTCAAGCCAGCCAGTTCCCTCATCTGTCACGAGGTCTCTGTGGGAGGTCTGCAAATCCATACCGGGCCTGTGGCCAACGGACAGGAGTCCGGTGTTCTCGCTTCAGACCCGCCCGACAGCCTGGGCTCCTACCCGCTCCGGTTCCTGCATCCGTGGCAGCCCTCGGGCCTCTACCGTGTGCTTTAGGAAGCTAGGGTTTAAGACGCTCCAACATTTTGCCATTTCTTTTTTTAAAAAACAGTTAAAGGCTTTAATTGACTCCAGCCATCCTCGTCTCTAGTGGGTCCCAGGCAGGAGCCCTCTCGTCCCCAGAAGGCCACTAAGAGGTAATCTATCAACCAGCACCCAGCAGGACCCTAGGCCTGGCCAGGCAGCTCACACAGGAAGCTGGGCCTGAGCCAGGAGGCAGGCAGGGTGGCAAGGGAGGTGGGCTGCATAGTCTGGCCTACTACGACAGCGGGAGAACCAGGAAGCCCCCTGGCTGTCAGGAGGAAGGAGAGGCCAAAGGCACCCTAGGCTCAGACAGAGGATGTCCCATCTTAGCCTCCCCCTCTAGCCCTCGATCTTGCTGCCCAGAGCCCGGAACCTGGGCCAGTCTGGACAGAATCAGAAAAGCAGACAACAAAAGGCACCTAACAGGAGTTCATGGAGAGATGCAGGGCAGGCGTGGGAGACCCCCACTTCCAACCCCACTGCCTGGGCTACTGGGACAGGGCAGGTTCCAGCAGCTTCAGGACGCCGCCCACCAGGTGCAAGCTGCCCGTGACCAGTACGTGGATGGCGGCGGCCTCCCGGAGCACACCGGCCCCGCTGCCTGCCACCGGGTGGGCAAGGAGGCCCTGAGGGGGACTGGGTGGCTGAAAGACGGGGTCCCGGCCTTGGCTGATCCACTGCAGGGCGTGGGAGATGCAGCTGAAGACGAGGGAGCTGGTGCTGTGGGTGCAGGGTGGGCGGGAAGCCAGCAGCAAGGACGTGGGCTCACCAGGCTCCGGGCTGGCGGGGCTCCAAGGGTCCGGGCTGGCCTGCTCCTCAGCCAGGCGGCTCCAGTGCTGCTGGTGCGCAAGACAGCGGAGCAGCACCTGGTCCAGGGTCACCATGAAGTTCTGCTGGTCTGCGAGGCACAAGGAAGGGCGCATCAGCCACAGGAACAGGGGCGGGGGGCGGGGCAGGCACGCTGGGAGCACCAGCTCGAAGGGCCTCGGAGTGGGCCGTGTTGGGAGGAAACGGAGACGCAGACGGTGACTCACCCCCGGTCCCGGGGCCCAGCGGGACGCAGGCCCAGGCAGTTTAGCTTCAAAGCCGGAGCTGTTGTGCACCAGACCCCTCCCCCCACCAGCCCAGTTGCCTTCACCTGGAAAGCAGGATCCAGCACACGGGCGGGCTAAGTACAAAGGCGGGGCTAAGTACAAAGGCGGGGCTAAGTACAAAGGCGGGGCTAAGTACAAAGGCGGATTCCTGGACGCCTCCCGACAATCTGCTGCGGGGCCTGGGGATCTGCATGTGTTTTACACGATTTCAAATTTTTTTGAACGTGACCCACAGTAAATACACTTTGCGATGGCAACTCAGTACTCACACAGGTGTAGACAGGTGTCTGGGACAGGATCGTCCTAGAACAGTACCTCCCCTTCGTGCAAGGCACACATATATTTTCTACTTCATTTGAAAAGTGCTGGTTTATACCCACTAAATGGATGGTAAAACCAATGGCGGATTGCAGCCCGCAGCTTGAAAACCGTCCCCCCCCCGCCCCAGGAATTCTGTTTTGATATGGTGGTCACAATATCCGAAACGGACCAGAGAGTATTGGTCTATACAGTACCAGGAATCTAGCTCCTACCCTGGACCTCCCGTTCAGAAGCCCCCACTGTCACCATCAGAGCAGGCCACTGAAGGGCCTTCCGCGCCCCCCGCCCCCCACGCACGCCCAGAGCCCAGGCCTGTCACGTCTTACCTGCGCTGCCAGCAGACGACACGTCTGTCAGGTTAGGGCAGAAGACAGCATAGTCAAACTGACAGGGCTAGGAGGCCAAGAGGAAAGACTTGGGGTCAGAGGCCGAGAGGGTGCCCCACCACCCTGACTGGCACACAGCACTCCCATCCCCATCTCGGGAGATGCCCCACTCAGCTGAACTCGAGTGATGCCGTATAAACCCAGCCAGAGCACCGCAGCAGCCCGTCTGCCTCAGTGTACCCTGCAGGCCCGTAGCCCGGGCAGCATGGCCCACTGTACGAATGGGGACATTGAGGCTGGCTGGGGAGGGGGGACTTGCTTAAGATCACCCAGCTACGGAGCAGGCCCCAAATCCAGGATGGGGAAAGGCTTTGCCTGCACAAGGAGAGACAGGAACAGTCAGCCTCCTGGTCTGTCAACTAGGAAATGATCCCTAGGAACCACCTCGGCCCCGACTGCCTAGGGCACTCAACTTCCCTGAGCAGAGAGGGGCCCCTCCACGCTCTGTAGCTCAGAAACTCCTTGAACCATCTCTGAAATGCCATCTCTCATCTAGAGTCATATGCTAGTGGCTGACGGAGCATATGCCAAGCGAGTCCAGAGTCTGTACCTTACGCCACTACCTGGTCCTGCCTTTAACTCTGGGCTTCGGCCTGACCCCGCAGGACGAGGGCAGTGACCTAGACCTCCCGACGAGCCCGGGGCCTTTACGTTTAATCCTCAGTACCGTTCAGGGGAGCTCCACCTTAGAGTTGGAGAACAGAGGCCCAGGGGTGAAGGCACCTCTGGGGATCCCACGGCCAGAACCAGGGCTGGTCGGCCTGCCCCCCACCCCCAGCTGGCCCCTCACCTGCAGCAGCTTCAGCAGGGCCGCGGGATCCCGGTCCCCGGTGGCGTTGAAGAGCAAGATGCGTACCTCAGGGCCGCTGGGGGAGGGGCGGGGATGGGGGATGGTCAGAGAGGGGCACCCATCTTTGTTCCAGAAACTTCCCCTCCTGCCCCCTGGTCCAGCCCCAGCAGCGCCCCCCAGCGTCTGGCCCCTCTATCCCCGAGGCCCCACCCCCCTCTCCTGGCCCAGTCCTGACCCTGACCCTGTTCTCCTTCGCCCCCCCACCCTTTCCCCAGCCAGGCCCCACGCAGCCCCACCCCGGAAGCTCACCGGCTCGGCCTGTGGCTGCGGTGCAGCGCCTGGCGGAACCAGCGCACGCAGGCCTGCACGCTGCTGGCGGTGTGCGCACCGTCCAGGTACCAGGTGAGGGGCCCGCGCTGCAGCACCTGCGTCCGGCCCAGCCACTCCGTGTCCCGAAGCCCTGCAGCGGGGCAAGGTGGCCGGCTCCCACCCTAGTTCTCAACTCACACACACACACCCCACACCCCCATACTCCCAGGGCCCTGCTGCCGCTCTCCCTCTCAGCTGATGAGCCAAACCCCCCCCCCCCCCCCCCCCCCCCCGCTTACTCTTAGGCACCAGTCACTGGGATCAGCTTGTGGGCTGCCTCCAATGATGGGATCTTCCCGGCAGCCCTGGGAGGGGACTATCATCTTTTAGTCCCATATTACAAGCCCTTAGCCCAGAGAGATTAGGTCACAGAGCCAAGCGTGCCGGGGTGTGATCTGAAATCTGCCTGGCTCCCGTCAGGGCCCTGACAGTGGGCCTGGCACAGTGGGCACACTGGAATCATTGGCGAAAGGGGTTTAGCTGCTCCGAGCACCTACTATGTGCTGAAAGCTTTGGGGATGGGGGAAGCAAGAAGCCTGACAATCTCCCTATTCTCTCCAGACCTCACGGGCTTACGATGATGACAAGAACGCCAGTAGCAGCAACCACTGACTGGGCACTGTATCCCAAAGCCACCAGGCCCTGGCCTCAGCCCCTTAGTGACAATGGGTCCTGTCATCACCTCATTTGGCAGGTGGGAAAACTGAGGCTCAGAGTCCATGAACCAGGGAAGCTTACTGACTTCAGAGGCCTTTGTCCTGGGCACCATCTCAAACCGCCCCCACCTCTCAAACAGGAAACTCAAAGAAACATCTGAGGGGGCCCGGCCGGGCAGGCATGTCCAGCTCACCATGCCGCATGTGGGACGTGGGCTGGAACACGGGTGCCAGGGGCATCTGCCGCAAGACGCTGGGCCGAGACACCTTCAGCTCCCCGAGGCCTGAGGAGGGAGGGGCTGCCGTGTGGACTGAGCGTACACAGGACCTTCAGACGCAGGCTCCAGGGCCCCCTCCCCACGCGGCCGCCCACTTACCCTGGTGGCCCTTTTGCTGCAGCCAGCAGCGAGCCAGCTGCAAGGCCAAGGCAGCATTGGACCGCTGGTGCTCTCCCTCCAGGCCCAGGGTCAGCGGCGGCCCCCCTTCCTCCAGGGCTTCCAGTGGTGGGCACAGGTAGAGAGGACACTGCCAAGGAGATGGGCAACGGCGGCTCAGGGGAGCCGTCCCTGACGCTGTAGTTCCTTCCATCTTTCCACATCAACCAGAACCCACCAACCCTGCTCGGAGAAACAAAATGTGCTCCAGCTGGTCGAGCAGTTGCCCCTCACTGCACAGACGGGCACGGTGAGGCCCAAAAGGCTGACGTGCCCTGCCAGTCAGCGGCCACCCCCGCCGCAGGGCTTCCAGACTCACAGAGATGTGCTGGGCGCGGTCCTGCAGCACTGCCAGGGGACCGTCGGGCTGGAGCACAGTGAAAGCAGGGACGCCACACTGCGAAGGAGAGGACGGGAGGGAGACGGCTGCAGCTTCAGCCCATGCCTGGGTCTGGGCAGCTCACTTTGCCTCCCCCCAGAGGGGAGGGCAGGGGGCTCTTACTCCGGTCCCACACAGAGCTGAGACAAGAACCCAGACCCTGCTGATGCCCAAGACCCTATCCTGAGTCAGGGTCCAGAGGGCCCTGCCCCAGCCCCACTTCCCAGGCTGTCCATGTGCCTCCTCTCCCCAGGGCTGCCTGGTACCTTGAAGATGCCCCCTTTCTGCCATGCGATCTCTTCCACTGTGTCCCCCAGAAGGCTGGTGTGGTCGATGCCAAGAGAGGAGACGCCACACACCACAGGCTTCCTGCAAGAGACAGAAGGGCCCTGACGGTGCTGCCCTGGGCTCATGGCCACTGTCCTTCTCCCCAAGCTGCAGACCTCACCTGATGATGTTGGTGCAGTCGTAAGCGCCACCAATGCCCACTTCCACCACCGCCAGGTCCACCTGCAGAGGACCAGGAGCACATCAGGGGTCCCACACACCCAGCCTGCTGAGATTCCTCTCCCCAAGGCCTCGGACACAGGACTTGGGGGAGCGGGCACGTACCTTCTCTTGGAGGAAGATGTGGAAGGCCATGAGTGTGAGGAAGCGGAAGTAGGCGGGCATGGAGACACAGCTGCTGCTGTCCTGTGGGCAGGAACACGTCAGAGCCCAGGGCCCCGCCGCCTCTGCTCTGGGGAGATGGGGCTCTGGGACGCCCAGCACCCTCTGGGGTCTCTCCAGCGCCCCCTCCCCTGCCCGCCCACAGCCCTCCTGCGTGCGCACCTTGGTCTCCTCCAGCCGGTGGTAGAGGCGCCAGAAGTGCTTGGTGAAGAGCTCGGGGCTTACGGGCTGCCCGTTGATGCGGATCCGCTCCCGCACCTGCACCAGGTGGGGAGAGCTGCCGGGAGACCTGAGGTCATCGGGACTCCCTTCCCGAGCCCCTCACACCTGTCTTCAGAAACCCAGATCTGACCATGTCACTGCCCTGCTGACGATCCTTCCGGGACGTCCCTCTGGCCTCCAGCGTCCCAGCTCCTCACCCAGCCTCCCGGGCCCTGGGGGCGCTGATGCCGCTGGCGTGTGCTTCGCCTCTCCCACATTGCGACAGCTCCCTGCGGCCCAGCCCCTCCCGCCTATCTGGAGTTCCTTCGGCCTGCCCCCCTCACCTGGCTCATTCCACACGTCTTGACTGAGTTGGCCCCCTCCCCTCCTACCCAAACAGGCTGATCAGGAATGTGCTCTGGGCTCCAACAGGCCCCAGGGCTTTACACATCACACACGCGGCAGTCACTCTGCCAACATCTGCCCCCACACCGTCTGTCTTCCTGCCCCGGAGGGCAAGGCCCCATCTGTGCGCTCAAGGTGCAGCCCCAGGCCGGCCCACGAGGCTACAGGGGCCGAAGTCAAAGGCTGGGTTTTACCGAAAAAAATACAAAAAAATTTTGTTGAGGTTTCATTATTTTTTAAAGTAACCTTCAGACCCAATGTGGGGCTCGAATTCACAACCACAGAGATTGACAGTCGCACGCTCCAGCCACTGAGCCAGCCGGGTCGTCCCACCCCAAAAATCATTTTAGAAGCATGATCATCTGTCAGCTTATATTTGAATCCTCCAAGCCCCTCTCGTATTAGAAGTCCTTCCCTACATTTCTTTCTTTTGAACAAAGAACTGCGGAGAGAAAATATGGCCTGATTTCCGACGGTGACAGAAGTCACTTGATGGAACTGGTAAGATAAAAGGAAGCAAAAATCATAAGTCCTTCCGCCACGAGGACCAAATCCTGAGCACTTCACCGCCACCGTAATCCCACTGCCTTACTGGTGACCAGCTAAGGAGAGGTACGTGCAGTGCAGGGAGGAGGGCCCCACGTCTGGTCCACACCCCATCGTCTGGTGTGAGTTTGGGTGCCTGAGGCCAGCGGGGCGGAAGGGAGGCCCCGACACGTGGACATCAAAAGCTACCTCATCGCTTAAGCCCTAACAAGCCAGGTTTTCTGCTCCTTACTGCAAAGACATCCAAATTGATAAATATTCCTCTGTGATTTTAAAGCTGTAGGTGGGGGCGTCTGGCTGGTTCAGTCGGTAGAGCGTGCAACGCTTGATCGTGGGGTTGTGAGTTCAAGCCCCGAGTTGGGTATAGAGAGGGCTTAAAAATTTTTTTAAATAAAAAAAAAAATAAAAACCTGTACATGGAATTTAAGTTTGTAAAAAGCTCTCTGATGACTCCAGCTATGTACCTCGTTTACACATTCGAGTTGCTGCCCACCCCCTCCCGAATCTGTTTCATGACAAAAATTAAGGACTGCCACAAACTTTGGGCAATACGGTAAAAGCTAATGGAATGGTTATTGAATCAATCAACATTGGGCAGAGAGGCAGCTAAGCTCCTGCTAGCTCGTTCCACGCACCCCCCCGCCCCAGAGAGCTGAGATCCCACATTCCTGCACACCTCAGTACCTAAAGAATCCTGTCTTCAGGCCATAGCTGCGGAGAATACGTTCGGTGAAGGCACAAGTGGAACCCTAGAGAGAAAAGGTGTCCTGTGAGCGGGCCCTCACCGTCCCACCCCATCAGGTGGATAGCCTACCCCTGAGTCCTATCCCTCACCTTCCCCTTGGTCCCAGTGACGTGAATGATGTTCAGCTGGTCCAAGTCTTCCACCTGAGACATATAGACAACTGCCTCAGCCACAGACTCAGAGGTGGGGTGGGGGTGGGGTCGGGGCGGTCCCAGGCCCCGCCCACCTTACCTGCAGCCCACTCCGGGCCAAGTACAGCTTCATCGCTTCCAGCTGTGTCTGAGGGTCTCCCCGCTGGCGCTTCACCTGCTCCAGGTAGCCAGCATTGGTCTGCAGGGTGTTCAGTGTACGCACAGCATCCTGGCAACCACGGTCCCCAGGTAGCAGGTTAAGACTCACCAGCGGTCCACAGAAACAGAGGGACCCCAGGGCATCAGTGGCCAAGCCAGGGCACCATGCCTACCAATGCCAGCCCTGTGGCCCCAGCCTAGAGGTTAGGCACTGGTGAGACAGAAGTGGCATCTTTCCAGCTCTGGCAGAGACGGGAGCCTGGGGCAGTTTGGCCCCACCCAGGAGTGTCAGGCAAAGCAGGTTACAAGACTTAACGGGAGAAGCCTTGCTTCCTGTTCGCAGTTTGGGCTTCCCAGTCTTACGCCCCCCTCCAACACCGGGGCCTTTGCCCTCTTCCCTCCAATAGCATGCACAGCTATACTGGGCCCTAAATTGGGGGGGGGGGAGGTTGCAGGAGCAGAACCACAGAAGGCTGGGGTCTTAGAACTGGAGGAATTCGAACTAGGAATCCCTGGAGGCTTCCATGCCCAACGCTGAGGATGGGGTTCCACTTTCTGACCCAAAGAAGAGCTGCTTGAAGCATCCACATGGGGGAAAGGAGGAAGCTCAAGGAAGACGGGTATAACCGGGGTCACCCAGCCAGGAAGGGGGGTAGCTGCAGCCTCAGGAGAGTCTACACTGGGAGTCAGAGTGGAGATGCTATTTATTTCCCCTTAGGGCCTCAACAGCTGACCCATTAAACTGTGTCATCTGCCTGGCAGGCAACAGGTGTGGTCTATGGAAACCGGCCCCTACAACAGAGCCAGGTGGAAATTTTCTGTTCTCCAGATTCTTACCCCCACCAATACCCTGATTCCTGCCTGCTCACCAATCCCAGACACTTGGATCTCTATCTCCTGAATCCTGGAGACTCCAACCCCTGATATCAACTCTTGAATCTCTCAAGTCTGAACTCCTGAAACTCTTTCCCCTCCTACCCCCCACGCGCCAACCGCAAATTGGGACTCTGGACCGCCTATCACTGGGCGCCCCTTCCCACTAAGGCGAGACGACACTTCAGCCTCAGAATTCCCAGAACCGGCGGCCCAGGCCCAACTTCCTGGTCCCTGTCCCCACCCCCGGGCTCCAGGATGTCCCCGCCCCCGAGTCCCCCACTGCCAGGCTCCCGGTCCACCCCAGCCTCAGGCCGCGGAGTCCGGACGCTGTGTGGCTCAGGCCCGGCCCACGTGTCCTCGCACGACCGCCAGTCTGCCCGCGGGATACCTGATACTCCATGCCCGGCTCCTGCGGGGCGGGCCACGCGCTCAACCCTCGCCACGCCGTGACCCCGGTCGTTGCACCGCGCGGAGAAACTGCTGCCAGGAAGAGAGCGGCGCGCAGGTGGCAGCGTGCCTGCGACATAGTCCTAGCGCCCGTTACCTAACTCGCTAGGCCAGGCCCGGAGACGCCCCGCCCCGTCTTGCCTCGCCCCTGCCCTCCACCAATCAGCGCCGCCCAGGGAGTCCTCCGGAACCAATAAGAATCTGCGAGATGCCATATTTGTGAGGGGCAGGCCCGGGGCGGAGCGGAGCGGAGGGTTTCGTCCCTGTTTGTGAGGGGCACGCTCCCTGGGGCGTTCTCTGCGCTCAGCATCTCCGGGACCCGGCCACACCCCCCAAAATAGTCCCAGTCTTCAACCCTCAGCCAGGTGATCCGCCAGAACTAGCCCTGAGCCGGGACAGAAGACGGAGCTAGCGGACACATGTATGGAGGTCATTGAATTCAAGCCCCGAAATGACGCGGTTTAACGCAGAGACCGCAGGAGGCGGGTATTGGACTCTGCACTTCTGAATCTGACAACCCGATTGCGAGGCAATAGACCAAAACCCAAGCACCTTCGCCGCTGGGGCCACTGCCGTCCCTGGACAGCCTGGGAAGGCGTCCTGGAAGAAGCCACATCCTGGCAGAGGCCTGGGGATGAGGCGGAGTCAGCGAGGTGGCGGAGCGGGTGGGGGGGGGGGAGGTTTTCAGGTAAAGGCAGGGAACGCAGTGTGAAAAGGAAAGGATTAAGAGGGAGAGGGAGGGGCGAAGAGGGGAAGAGAGAGAATGGGAGAGAAAGAGAACCAGCCAGAGGGAGCTGCACTTCCACCGGATGGGGCCTAGTGCCCCAAAATGCCAGATCCAGCAGGACCTTGTAGCCTAAGAAATTTGGATTAAATTTGGACAACAATAAAATGGTCTTAAAGAAAAATGACAAGGGGCGCCTGGGTGTCTCAAGCTTCTGTCTTCGGCTCAGGTCATGATCCTTGGTCCTGGGACTGAGCGCCCCTCCCTGGGCTCCCTGCTCAGCAGAGAGCCTGCTTCTCCCCTGCCCCCCTGCCACTCCCCCTGCTTGTGCCCGTGCTCTCTCTCTCAAATAAATAAAGTCTTTAAAAAAAAGGTAAAGAAAGATGACAAGGTCAGGTTTGCACTTTGGAAGACTTACTGTGTGGAGAATGAACTGGGAGAGCCACGTGGGAAGGAGACAGTAATCTGTCCTAGCCATGGGTGAGGAGGACTCATCCTGGACTTTTTCCTGTCTTTGACCTTCTTGGCCCACTGCTTTCATGGAAAAAATAGCACGGAGATTCCTTTTTTTTTTTTTTTTCCTCTCTTCTTTTTTTAAATAACAAGGTATGCCTGTAATCTCTTTTTCAGATCCCTCGGTGGGATTAAAAAGTTTCTTTCACATAGCATTGCCATGCTCCCTGCTCTTGGTTCTCTTTCCCCTGTACTCATTCTTCAAGCATTTTCTCGTGTCCCCGACTGAGATCATTGCAATGACCAAACAATTTCAGAATGCTGTGATTTTTATGACATTCCTTAAGCAAGTTAATCAAGATGTTGCATTCTTCAGTGTGCAAGTGTAGACATAAGAGGACGCAGCTTTAGGAGAAGGCGATGGAACACGACAGAGCAGCCTGACTCTTGGCCACCCCAGTGATGAGGGAGCAGAAGGCAAGCCGAAGACAAAGCAGAAGCTGACACCCTGCAACCTCCCCTTACCCCCCCACTCCTGGATGGGACACGTGTGACATTCTTCCAGGAATCCTCCAACTATCTTAATAGTTAATGCCTTGCTAGAGGAGAAACATAGCCCTAACTTGAACATGGCAAGGCCTCCAGGATCTTGTAGGTCCCCTTTAGCGTATGAAAGTTCTTTTTTCCTTACCTCCCCCAACCCCATAGTAGATAATCAGCCATGGATCACAACCCCCGTGCTGCAGCTCTTTCCGCCCACGGGTCCTCTCCGTGTTCTTTAATAAACCACCATTTTGCACCAAAGACGTCACAAGAGTTCTTTCTTGGCCGTGGGCTTCGAACCCTAACGTCTTTCTGACATCAACCAGGAGGGCGGAAGTGAGAGTCACCGGTGAAGAATCCCCATCCAAAGGCTGGTGGCCTGGGCGGCGGGGCAGCTCCCGGCAGTGAAGGCTCCCGCGCCCTCCACAGCTGACCTGACTCGGAGATTCCCTTTATATAGCTCAGGTGCCAGAGGGGTGTGTGGATTTGGGGGGGTGGGGTGCGGGGTTGCTACAGACAACCCTCTCGGGAAGTCCCCACAGACAAAAGACAATCCTTCAAACAACTGATGGGATTCCAGCACCTCCCTCTCTCTTTCCTGCCAGCATTGGGGGCAAATATTTATCAGAGATTGTTTGATTTTGAAATAAACATATGACCTGTTGGAAAGATTCCATCATTGGCTGGACTTCTGCTCTTCACATCACCGCTGGGCACCCTGACCCTGGCCCCATGGGAAATAGAGAGGTGCTTCATTTCTTGGTTTTCTTCTCCTTCTTCTTTATCATTGAAATGTTCTCTATGCATATGCATATACTGCCTAATAACTGCATAAAAATGATTGTAAAGGAGCTTTACATGTTTTTCTTTGTGGGATCCTGGTGGGCTCAGTCCATACAGCATGCAAGTCTTGACCTCCTCGGGGTTACAAGTGAGAGCCCCAGGTTGGGTGTAGAGTTGACTTAAAAAGAAAAATCTTTAAAAATAAAAATCCAGTGTTTTTCTTTTGCTCACCCCCACCCCTCACCTTCCTCCTTTGGTGACCTTCAAGTAGGCATCCCACAGTTTTCCAAGCCCATGAGGTGACAGACTCATCTAGACAGCTATAGGACTTTGTCCATGCACGTGGCAATATTTTCTGCATCCTAACACTCCGTATTCGACAAGAAGCTTACAGGGATCCCTCGAATGTACTGACTTAGCAAATAGTTAAAGAGCACTCCTCTGGGCCAGGCCCTGTTCTAAACACTTTTTTTTTTTAAAGACTTTTTTTTTAATTTATTTATTCGACAGAGAGAGACAGCCAGCGAGAGAGGGAACACAAGCAGGGGGAGTGGGAGAGGAAGAAGCAGGCCCATATCGGAAGAGCCCGATGTGGGGCTCGATCCCGCAACGCCGGGATCACGCCCTGAGCCGAAGGCAGACGCTTAACCGCTGTGCCACCCAGGCGCCCCTAAACACATTCTATAGAGTTGGTCATTTATCCGTCGTGACCCTATAAGACAGGTACTAGTGTGAACACCCTCCAAAAATGAGGCGGCAGGGAAAAGGAGATCCCGGAGGGAGACTCCCTCCTCCCAGGTCAGCTTGTCTACATTCCTGAATCTTAAGGAATCTCTTTCTCTTTGCCCTGAGCAGAGGAGTTTGTGTCATTCTCCCCTCAGGCCTTCTCTAGAGCTGGGGGGGCGGGGCAGTGAAGGGGTTAATTTGCATTCTTGAAAATCATTGAGCTACTGACTTCAGTTCCACTTGGAAACAGAAATAGATGCCCAGGCACGAAGGCAAGCAGCAGCCCCGAAAATTCCAGGGGTCTAACTGGTATCATCCCAGTTGTGCAAGAAATTACAAGTGGTGACTGGGGCCTTGGCAAAGCCACCCAGTGGCCTTGGGCAGGTCATGTCACCTTTCCCCTGGACCTCTGTTTACTCCATGGTCTCCAAGGACAATGTTCATCATAGCCACTGACACGGGGAAATTTGTAGGAGTCATTTAAGGGGGGGGGTGGGTAGAATAGAGTTATCTTCTTTTCCTTATTAAAACTTCCTATTTTTATTTTGTTTTTAAATCCTAATATTTTTAGGGGGTGGGGGGCGCCTGGGTGGCTCAATCGATTAAATGTCCGACTCTTGATTTCAGCTCAAGTCATGATCTCAGGGTTGTGAGATCAAGCCCCTCTTTGGCTCCGCGCTGGGCGTGGAGTCTGCTTAAGATTTTCTCTCTCTCGTGGGGCGCCTGGGTAGCGCAGTCGTTAAAGCGTCTGCCTTCGGCTCAGGGCGTGATCCCGGCGTGATGGGATCGAGCCCCACATCAGGCTCCTCCGCTAGGAGCCTGCTTCTTCCTCTCCCACTCCCCCTGCTTGTGTTCCCTCTCTCGCTGGCT
This sequence comes from Ursus arctos, assembly GCF_023065955.2. Taxonomy (NCBI): domain Eukaryota; kingdom Metazoa; phylum Chordata; class Mammalia; order Carnivora; family Ursidae; genus Ursus; species Ursus arctos. The sequence goes on along the minus strand of NW_026622852.1, from coordinate 53,206,515 downwards.
GTCTCTGTCAAATAAATAAATAAATAAAATCTTTAAAAAAAAAAGAGAGATTTTCTCTCTCTCTCTCTCTTTCTGCCCCTCCCCCCACCTCATGTGCTCTCTGAAAAAGATTTTTAAAAATCAAAATAAAATCGGGGCGCCTGGGTGGCACAGCGGTTAGGCATCTGCCTTCAGCTCAGGGCGTGATCCCGGCGTTATGGGATCGAGCCCCACATCAGGCTCCTCCGCTATGAGCCTGCTTCTTCCTCTCCCACTCCCCCTGCTTGTGTTCCCTCTCTCACTGGCTGTCTCTATCCTGTCGAATAAATAAATAAAATCTTAAAAAAAAATAAATCCTAATATTTTTTGAATGGCTAATACATCATATCATTCAAATAGAAGTACAAAAAATGTACAATGGGAAGCTTCCCTCCCATGCCAGGTCCCAGCATCCTAATTCCCCTCTCCAAAAGCAATCAGTTGTTTCCCGTGATCGTTCCAGAGATATGTTATGCATTTGCAAGCAAATATAAATATATCGAGATCTCCCTTTCATACTTGCAGATAGCAGACTATATACACAAGTCTGCGTTGTACTCTTTCCATTACCTTTATATCCTGGACCTTATTTTGGACTGTGTTGGTACCTAAGAGCTGCTCATTGGCTAATTTGTTTTTCTGAAGCGAGCAGTACTCCCTGGTGTGGAAGTATTACTGTGGATTTAGCCAGTCTCCTACTGATGGACATTTAGGTTTCTAATGTTTTGCCATCACAAAAGTGTTGCAACGGGTAACATTTTACCCTCATCATTTCTTCCATGTGAGCACATCTGATGGATGAATTCCAGGAAGTGCAATTGCCAGGTCAAAGGTGATTGGCATTCAACACCTTCGTACATATTGCCACATCCACATCCACATTGTCCTCCAAAGGGTAGGTACGATTAGTTTCCACCCCCACGCCCAAGCATGCACGAGCCAGCCATTTCCTCACCAACACACCTTAACCAACTTGGATCTTTGCCAATTGCATAAGTGGAAAAATGGATTCTCAAGGTAGTTATCATGTGCATTTATTTTATTTGGAGGATACTGAGCATTTGTTAGGTTTAAAAACCATGTGTATGGGGGCGCCTGGGTGGCTCAGTCGTTAAGTGTCTGCCTTCAGCTCAGGTCATGACCCCGGGGTCCTGGGATCGAGCCCCGCATTAGGCTCCCTGCTCCGCTGGGAGCCTGCTTCTTCCTCTCCCACTCCCCCTGCTTGTGTTCCCTTTCTCACTGACTGTCTCTCTGTCAAATAAATAAATAAATAAAATCTTACCAAAAAAAAATTTGTATGTGTAATCTGCTAACCTCTTTCGTATCATTGCTTTTTGTTTTGAAAGCCACAGATGTTCATAGAAGGAAACAGAGAAATGTGTAAAGGAGAAAATCAAAGACACCTTCATCCAGGTGTGGAGAACAAATGTTGGCTTTTTGGTGCCAGCATGAAAGTGTTCTTGCTCTCCAGAGAGAACAATACAAAGAAAGCCATTGTCTGGAGAGAAAAAAAAGAAAAAAAAAAAAAAAAAACAAGGGTGCAAGAAAATTGGCAAGTGGGTCAGTGCCCCCCCCCCCGAAGGTGGATCTGCAGGTGTGTGTGGAGGGCAGTAAGAGCCAGGGATTCTACTTCACCCCTACCCTCGCAAAGGGAAAGGATGTCATATCCATCCATTCATTCATTCATTCATCTATTCACTCATTCACCTTTGTGCCAGACCCTGGGCTTGGTACTGGAGGCACTGGGTTCTGGGGACAGACGACAAAGTCCTGCTTGCAGAGCGCCCTGTCCAAGGTGGGAAGACAGTAAAGAAGGAAACTCAGAAAGGAAGATATATATTTGCAAACCCTGATAACCATGATCAGAGCCATCCTCACTGCTACAGAGGCAGGGGGCTAAGGCCCAGAGAGGGACAGAGACAGCTTGGGGTCACACAGCAAGTCAGCAAAGGCCCCACGCTGGGCCCCAGGGTGGACTTTCTAAACTCAGATCTGCCTGGGTCACTGCCCACTCTCCTGGCCCATCACGCCCTCCAGATTACCAAAGCCCGTAAGCTCACTGTCACCTGGCTTCTACCCACCTCCCGCCTATTCCACCCCTGCAGGCCACCATCCTTGCAGCTGGCAAGGACCGTAGGAATTGGCCTTGGTGTCTCCCACCTCCAAGCTTTTGCTCACATTTACCTTTGCCTGAAATACCTTTCCCCTATACTTTTCCTCTTTGCTTTTATGGGCAGGTTGCTTTCAGCTAACTTTTGTTAAACACTTATCCCTGTACTTGACATTGCAATCTCTTTTCAAGTTCTCGAAAATTATGAGAATTAGAAGTTGGCCCCATTTTATAGGTGGAGAAATGGAGGTTCACCTGTTGTCAATGCGCTGTGTGACCCTGAGCAGTTTGCTGGCTTTCTCTGATCCTGTCTGGCCCTTGGTCTCCTCCTTAGTAGGGTGAGAGCTGAAATGAGCTCTGTCCCAGCCCATCATTTCTGGGATATCTATGGGTGGGTATTTCACTGAGGACAAGAGTCTCCAAAGGCCACCGTACTCCAGAGAGCCTGGACTAGAGGGGTCCAGCTGTCTCTCTCCTCCTTTCGGGGGGCCAGGGCACAGAGAGGCTGGTTTCAGTCCGGCCTCCTCCCCAGGGGCCTTCTGTGCTCAAACCTGCCGACATCTGTCTTACCCAGCTTCAGAGGGGGAAGAAGTGTGTGGGATTTTTTTTCAGTTGATCGTCTCGCTCAGTACCCGTGACTGTCTTGAGCACCTCCTCCCTCGGGGGTGGCAGTTAGGAGCCTCCCCCTTGCCAGGTGCTGCGCGGAGCCCATTCGACCAGGAAGGAACCGAGGACCGGAGGTGCGGAATCACGGGGACAACACACCCGCTGGCAAGTGGCAGAGCAAGGATTCAGCTCAGTCCCAGCTCCGTTTGATTCCAGCTGCCACTGATTAATTTATTTTTTTATTTTTTCCCCCTACACCCAGCGTAGGGCTTGAACTTACAACCCCGGGATCAAGAATCGTATGCTTTGCCGACTGAGTCAGCCAGGCGCTCCCAGCTGCTACTGATTTAGACCCTCTGATCAAGCTTGGGAATCCCTGGCTAGTTTTTCTCCATTGGTGACTTGGATTTTCTTAAATAGTTAACATGAATTCTTTCTAAACATCAGCTTTGTGGAGAGATCTTTACGTGCTGCTTCTGTTCCTGGACCCATTTCTCAGGGGAGGCAAAAGAAGGCCTACTAGGGAAAATAGCTCAGTCACTCACAGGGGTCTGTCATGCTGGGCCCCGGACTCCATCACCAGGCCACCCCTGGACCCTGCCCCCCTGCCGGCCCTGTGTCCTGCCAGGTGACCTGGTCATTTGATCAACAGGGCTCTGGCCTTGAGCTGGCTCTTACTTCAGAGGGAGGCTCTACTGCCTCGGGAGCCATGCGAAATGCGAATACCCCACAGCCCTCGGGGTGTCCTCAGTTCTCTGCCCCCTAGTGAGGGAACCCACACCGTGTGACCCTGGGCAAGTCACCACACCTCCCTAGGGTCCTGGTCTCTAAGGTAAGGGGACCTGGATGACCTCACAGGGGCCACTGATCTCAAACCCTGGCATCTGGGGCCACCCCTCCTCTGCTGCTGGGCAGAAGGTTCTGTGGATCAGGACGATCTGGGTAAGAGCGGCCTGGCCTGGCGTGCAGCCCCAGGGGACTCCGGCTGATGGCAGCCTTACGGTTCTGAGCTTCCGACCACAGTCCCGAGAGAGACGGAGGCGCTGACTCACTGTGTGCCCACTCAGCATAGAAGAAAAGAGGCTTGATGAGGCCAAGCAACTGTCTAGTGCCTGTCAGGTCCTGAACCTTGATCTCACTCGGACTCTTGCAGCCCGGCCGGTTCTACCCCAGCTCCAACCAGTGTTCGTCCCAGCAGGGCTAGAAGGGCCGGGGGGGTGGCTGGGCCAGTCTCCTCACCTTTCTGAGCCACATTTCCTCATCTGCAAAGCAGGGGTCACCGTCGTGCCCACCTCAGAGGGGTGGGGTGAGGAAGAATGGGAGGGTGCTGGGCCAGGAGCCCAGACCCAGCTCTGGATGGGGGTTGGAAATCTTCAACGGGCTAGGTCCCTAACTGCTCCCAACCACACCTCTGAATCTATAAAATGAAGACCGCAGGGGCCCAGCAGGTGGAAAGCACCGGACCAGGATTGCCGTCATTACTACTATTATTATTTAAATGACACTAACAAGCCTTCCTGAGAGAGCAGGCCAAGTTCAATCCCGAGATCCACTCTAGGAAACCCGCCCACAGTGCCTGGAGCACAGGAAGCCCCACAGGGGGGCCTCCACACCTCCCGAGTCGGCTGTCAGTTCTGCTCTGGACACCCCTCCCCAAGAACTTCCCCACTCCCACAGGGGGCGGGGGCTTCCGTGGAGCCTCCAGCGGGGTTAGAAGGGGGAACTGAGGCCTGCAGGAGGGCCTCTATCACCCCAAGCCCGTAGAACAAGGTTTATAGATGACAAGGTTTGCCCGTGGGGCCCCACCAAGTGTGGGGTTATCACTGTCGATGGCCTTGGGACCCGAGGCATATTCACACACATTACAGGGAAGAAAGAGATGGAAGCTTGGAGAGGCAGGCCACCTGCCCAAGGTAACCAAGCTCTCCTACCTGGAAGGAGGCCGTTTTAGCTGAGAAAGGGCTCCCCGATGGGCCCGGCCGCTCCATGGCTGCTCTCCACCACACCGTCTCAGCCCCTGGCCAGCAGGGCGCCAGGGACCTGGCACCTTTCATCCCTGGGCTTCCCGCACCCCAGCGGGGCTGGGCACAAAGTGATTCGTGGGGGAGGGCAGCTCTGCCACGCTCTGCCCAGGGTTCAGCTGGGCCAGAGAAAGGAGGGGGAATAGCGGGGATTCCCTCTCACTGCCCCTTGGCCTGGGCCTCCCCCCCTCCCGTGCGCAGGGAGGATGGTCTTACCTGATAGGTGTCTGCTCGCACCCTTGGATCGGCCCGGGGAGGGATCTCTCTGGGGAATCTCCCAAGTTCAATGAGTTAAATAACAGCCCGGGGAAGGTTAAAGGTGAGTGGGGAGGCGGGGGGTGCACAGAGAAGGGAGCTCTTGGGAAACTTCCAGACCTTGGGGCTGGGCTTCCCGCAGAACAGGGCTGGCCTTATCTGGCCTCTCTTATCACAGCCCACCTCCCCCTACAGTTAGGGCCCTTTGCGCCCAGGCTGGGAGCCCTGTGTAGCGGGGTTAGGACACCCAGGCACCCTTGACCTGAGGAGTGGGGGCCTGCTGGGGGGAGAGGCTTTGTTTCCCCAAATCATCTGCTCAAAAAGGAGCCAGGACACCGACCACGTTCCCAGCCTGCAGGGCGACACGGAGAGCCAGCCCAAAGGAGCTGGTGAAGGCCTCTCCCCCTGACAAGACACGGCCTCTTCAACCCGCTGCTGGCGTGGGTTGACTCACTGTGGTAGTTGGGACTCAGATGCCAGGCCCTCCTCCAGGTGCCGCGGGGGCACGCTCCACAGGGCCCTGCCCTCTGGGAGCTTTGATTCCAGGCCACGCCTCTCCCTCCCAGCACCTCTGGGGGAGCTCTGTGTTGGGGGAGCTTGGAGCCCACAGCTCCGGGGCTTAGGGTTTGTTGGTTTAAAATACGGTTTGACTGCATGAGTAAAAATGTGAATTCGGGAAATAGGAGAAAACACAGAAGGACAAAACCATCCAGAATAACCACGGGTAATGTGTTCCTGTGATTCCTTGTTTTTATAAAATGAGTTCAAGCAATAGATATTTTGTTACCTGCTCTTTCCACGCGTTGTTTCTGGAACATCTTTCTGTCCCAGCGCGCATGCATCCACGTCCTTTGTCACAGCTGCCTGGCATTCCATCGCAGGCCTGTGCTCTGCGCGTGTGGCCCGAATCCCAACCAGCAGCATCAGTGGGTTAGAGGTGCCCACCCCAACCTGGGAGTCCCGGGTCTGGGTGTGGGCCAAAGTGGGGAGCTGCTCGAACTTACTGAAGCAGAGGGAGGTTTTCCCAGCTCTTCCACACACACAGAACTGCCCTGAAGGTCACAGACCCACTGGGAGAAGGTAGCAGAGAACGGGTTAGGGGAGGAGCCGTTGCGTGGCCACTGAACACTTGGCCACATGGCCCTTACATCTATAGGACAAGAATCAACACGCGCCATCTCTACTGGGTCATTCCACGATGTCACAGCTCCCGTCTGAGACTACCCAAGACTAGCTGGATCCCTAATCCTCCTTTACGGTAGACGCTGCCGGTTCCTGGCTTCGGTCCCCTTGGTCCCGTTCTCCAGTAATCCTACGGCTCTCGGCAGGCCTTCACCTGAAGCACCCACCACTGACCCCGATGTGGCTCCGGTCAGGCCTCCCTCCCACTGTTTGGACCCATCAGTGGTGCTTGTCCACGTCACCACTCCCTCCTGCCCAGAACACCCTCTCCCTCTGCTCCCTTCGCACCTCATCGTTGCTGCTCTTGAGTCCCTGAGGACGTCCGAACACTGGAGGGCCCATGGGGTCAGACCTGTTTCTCCCTCTTGCCATGTGATCTCCTCCTGCCCTGGATCTTTCCAAACCATGGCACTGGCAGCCCCCCCCCCCCAAGTGTGCCCCCAGCCCAGATTCCGGGGGCCCTAGATATACACCTGCCGATGCCACTGGATGTCCGTCTGTCCTCTCCATCTGACCATGCTGGACCACCCATGCCTTGGCCCGACCTCCCGCAGCCCCCTAGGTCTCGGGGACGGCAGGCCTGTCCTCCCTCCAGCAAAGCCTGGGACTCTGGACTCCTCTCATTCACACTCGCATCCAACCTGAAAACAGACCTACCCTCACAGCCACGCATAAATCACCACATGCGCCAGCAGCTGCCTCACCAGGCTGGTCCGAGCCCCCGTCACCTCACGCCTGGATTATTCCAGCAGCCCTAACTGCTCCCCCCGCTTCCAGCTCTGCCTTGGTTTTTCTCAACATAGCCACTGGGACCTTTTGAAACGTGTGTCCCCCTCTGCACAAGGCTCTCTGAAAGCTTCCTAGCCCTGGATCCTGGCACTTGTACTACCCTCTAACCCCCCATTCACCCCATTTCTCTTGGGAATTTCTGCTCCCTTGTCACCCTGAGCCCCTCCACTGACTCCCACTCTTTTCCCTTCTTATTCCACTTTATCGTTTCCACACACTCTATCCCATCAGACTAGTTCGAACTTACTAGAATGTGAGTTCCATAGAGGTGGGGATGGCCACGGCTTGGTAGCTGTATTGAGTCTAGAGAAGTCTGGTCCTTGGAAGACGCAGACAATAAATACACCCTGAACGAAGGAACTATACTACCGGGCTGGTAGTGAGGATTCAATGAGGTAATGGGCTGTCACTGTGTCAGTGGAAACTTCTGGTAAGAGGAATTGCTGGGTCGGAGAACACTAGCCTCTCCCAGAGCAGCTTTTTATCTCCTTCAGAGAAAACATCTGACATTTAGGCCAGCCCCGTGAGTTCTCCCTCATCAGGTCATTCAAGACCTATTGACTTGAGGGGCGCCTGGGTGGCTCAGTCGGTTGGGCATCCGACTCATGGTCTCAGCTTGGATCATAGTCTCGAGGTCGTGAAATCAAGCCCCCCAACCGACTCCACATTGGGTGTGGAGCCTGCTTGGGATTCTCGCCCTCTGCCCCTTCCCCTGCACGCAAAGTCATTTAAAAAAAAACAAACAACTATGGACTCAATAGCCATTAGGACACCTCGCAGTTGTTCCATATGGATTTGATTACTTGCTAGCTGTGTTGAGTTGAATAGAAGCCCACGTCCACCTGGAACCTCAGAATGTGACCTTATTTAAAAAGGTCTTTGCAGGGGTGCCTGGGCGGCTCAGTCGGTTTAAGTGTCTGCCTTCAGCTCAGGGTCTCAGGATCGAGTCCCGCATCGGACTCCCTGCTCAGCGGAGAATCTGCTTCTCCCTCTTCCTCTGCCGCTCCCCACCCACCACTTGGGCTTTCTCTCTTCCTCACTCTCTCTCCCTCAAATAAATAAAAATCTTAAAAAAAAAAAAGGTATTTGCAGACGTAGCTGGTTAAGATCATACCAGGTGAAGGCGGACCCGAAATCCAACGACTAGTGTCCTCCTCAGAGAGACAGCCGCGCACAGAAGGCAGAACACAGGGTGAAGACAGGCAGAGACTGGCGAGCTTCATCTACAAGCCAAGGAAAGCCAAGGACCGCCAGCCATCACCAGAAGCTAGGAGACGGTCATGGAACGTTCTCTCGCAGAGCCCACTGATGGACCCTGCTGACACCTGGGGTTCAGACTTCTAGCTTCGAGAACTGTGACAGAATAACTTTGTTGTAAACCACCTAGTCTGTACGACTGGGTGATTTTCTACAGCAGCTCTGACAGACACTGGTCAGGATGTTTGGGGTTTTTTTGTTTTTAACTTCTGGCCTTCTGTGAAGTTGGGATCTGGAGATCTGGTTCAATTTCTACAGAGACAGGTTAAGAGTTTTGCCAACCTTCCTTCAGGCATCCCCTTCAAAAGGCCTCCTCCTGTGACAGGATGTAGAATTTGCCTTCGAGGCGTCTGTCCCCAGCTTCAGACTCACAGCCAGTGTATCCACCAAAATGTGCTTCTCCTCCAAGGACCGTAGCTCTGACACCTGACGCCCCAACCTTTCCTCACTGTTCTCTGTCCTCCTGCCCACTCGCCATCCTAACCCAAGTCACTGCCACCTCCCCCAGCCCCTGGAGAGCATCCTTCACCTGCTCTGGTCCTTTCTGTCTTGCCTCCCCGAGGCCACCCACTACTCAGCAGCCTGAGGGGTCTTTGCAAGTTACAAATCTGTTACCACGCGGCTGACGGCGAGCCTTCTGCGGCCTCCGGCCTCGAGTCAAGTTCGAGCACGTGCGTGAGCGACCACAGATGCAGCGTCACCACTGCGGCTGCCGCCCACAGCAGACCCTCCCCGGGCAACCGAGACCCTGCCTTATCGGTCTTCCCTCTCCCTCAGACACCGAGGGGACAGGAGCAAGGGAGCAGCATGGCACCCGCTCTTTGGAGGAGCAGGACAAGTGTTCTGGAAGGTACTCAAAAAAAAAAAAAAAAAAAAAAAAGACAAAAGTCTTCTGCAATTATGTCCAGGGACATGAACCGGGATGAAGAAAAGAATCAAGACTTGACAAATCAAATCCCAATCGTTAGGCCCAATGAACCCCAGAGGGTGAGGAGCTGGGGGTCTGAACACAGAACACAGCACGTAGCCACTTACTGAAAAAAAAAAAAGTCAACTTTAATTATAACTGACCAAACCGTGTCCAGGAATGTCTCCAAACTGAACAAAAGAAACATGATAAAATTCTCTATTGAAGAAACCAAGTTTCTGCCAACCCCAGGGCTTCTGAGGGTTGCGCCAAGAGCAGCCCACTCCTGGGGCTGGTTCTGTCCCCCACGCAAGTTTCTCATCCTGAGAGGAGGGCTGGCGACAGGCGAGGGACCTGCCCCTTCCTCCTATCATGCTGGGAACTCTTAGAAAGTCACTGGGGGGGGTGTGCCTCTCCTCCCACCCCGTTCCTGTCTCAAGGTAAATGGAGACCCTCCGGGCATCATCTCGAAAGCCAGGGAACGAGGCGAGGTACCCCAGTGCCCTCCTGGACTTTCAGCCAACGCTTTCCTCCAGTCCGCTCCGCTGGGGTGCCCAGCGCCCAGGGTGGGGATGAAATAAAATAAGCACTAGAGAAAACTCAAATGCCCCATCACCTCCACAACGCAAGTCACAGAGCAGAAAAGAAAGAACGCTGCCCTAATGCAAAGCCCGGGCAGCCGGCCCTCAGAAGACGCGCTCAAACTCCGTCTGGTTGGTGGTGGCGGGATTGCGGCTCTGGTTGGCGGACTGCTGGGTGATCTGGCTGCCCTTCCGGCGTGGCGGCGCCAGATACTCGAACATGGACGTCAGGTGCGTCGAGAGCATGCCCTTGAGATCCGAGGGCATGGGGTCCGACCAGAAGAAGTCGTGGTTGAGGGCGTCGTCACTGTCGATGCGCTGTGCAGGATCCAGCACCAGCAACTTGTCGATGAGGTCCAGCGCGTAGGGGTCCCGCACGTAGGCCTTCAGCCGGTCCTTCACCTTCCGTTTCTGGCCCTTGACCAGGTCCAGCTTCTCAAAGAGCTCATACTTGTCCACATTGGGCCAGACCTGCGCAGGACGCAGGGAGAGAAATGGTGTTAATTCAGGGGGTGCGTGGCTTGTCCCCTGGTTTGGCACCCGAAAGGACTAAAACTTCTCCATTCCGATGCTCCCAGACCACTCCTGGAGGGCCAACTTGACCTCTCCAAGGTAAAAGCAACAGTGACCATGTATCTGGCACACACCAAGTGCTAGGCCCTTTTACACAGTCTTCTGGAATACGCCCACCAAGCCCGACGCAGCCATTGTTGTTCCACAGACGAGAAACTCCACTCTGACGTGAGGGATTCCAATGCCCTCCCCAAGGCCACGAACTGTGATGGGGTGAGACTCAAGCACTGTGGCCCGTGAGGCTCTAAAGAGCAGGCCCTGTTCCTCCACCAGCCACCTCTCCAGAGCTTTCCTTCTATTCCACTACCCACTCCTCCCTTGCCAGGAAGACTTGGGATCTCTGCATCCTGTGGGGCCCGGGGGCCCAGGCAGCCTGGCCACGCACCTCAGGGGTGATGGAGCCACAGAGCTGGCTGATGAGGGCAAGCTGGTGCTGCTCGGTGTTGCCCTGCATGATAGGGCTGCGGGTCCACATCTCCGCCATGATGCACCCAGCACCCCACAGGTCAATGGGGGGGCCGTAGTCCCGCTCCCCTGGGAAGAAGAGCGCACCAGGAGGGCCCCTTGAGCCCGAGGGCCTCCTGAGACGCAATGCCCCGGGGCCGGCGGCTCAAGAAGCCCTGGCAGTGGGGGACTAAGGCCGGGTAAGTGCCCAGCCCCTGCCCCCCTCCGCCCTCTCGGGAGTCCTCACCGAGCAACAGCTCCGGGGGCCGGTACCAGAGCGTCACCACACGGTTGGTATAGCGGTTGGGCTGGCTGTTCTTGGCCAGGCTGAAGGCCCGGGCCAGCCCGAAGTCGGCCAGCTTCAGAACCCCGTCGCGAGTGATGAGCACATTAGCCGCCTTCATGTCCCTGTGCAGGATCTGCAGGAAGTGCGAGACGGCTCGATCGGGTTTCTGGGGGCCCTTCGGTCACACCCACCCAGCAGTGGGAGCCAAGGCCAACCCCAGCCTCAGTCCCTCTTTCCCCACTCCAACGCCCACCTTGTTTCTGTGGATATAGTAGAGGCCGTTGAGCAACATCTGCATGACCTTCTTGATCTCGGACAGCGTGAACTTGACTAAGACATTGCTCAGCAGCCCAGCAAGGTCATGCTCGCAGAAGTCAAACACTAGGTATATACTGCCTTTGCAGCGGTTATACGGGGAAGCTGAGATGGGAAGAACAGGGGAGGGGGTGAGAAAAAGAAAGTAAAAAATCCCACGTGCAACCCATTTTCCCACAATCAGCTTCTACCCCTCCAACCCGCGGACCCTCGGATATCCAGCTGTGCATTCCTTCACTGGAAAACTATTTCCTGAGTGCCTCCTCTGGGCCGGGGGCTGTGGCAGGCCCTGGGGCAGCAACAGCTACGATGAAAGGACCCGAGAGAGCAGTCACAGTCCATATGTCTGGGTTAAGAAGAGGCAATTTAGCTGTGTCCACTTCCAACTTTGCAAACAAAGCCTTAGGCTGTAAGTCTCATTTTCCCCATCTGAAAATGGGGGCAAGATCCACACCACTTACCTTTGGTTCGACAGATCTCAATTAAGTTGACCACATTCTCGTGTTTTAGAAGTTGGAGGATCTTGATTTCCCGCAAGGCTGTAATGGGGAACTGGGTGGGAGAAAGATAGGAGGGAGTCAGAGGCAAGCGACTGAACTACAGACCAATGAACAAGCCACGGGGTCCATGTTAAGGGGCACAAGTGGGGAAAAAAAGAGTAAGATCATGGGCGCTGAAAACAGCTGCCTCAGACGTTTTATTTGTAAAATGGGTGTAAGAATAGTATGCGCCCCTCAAGGAGTTGATTTGAGACAATAAACCGAAACAATGGAACCTGACACACACTTCGATGCTCCACAGTTTCTTCAACCTTTAAATTTTAGCTCTACGCCTGTATTTTAGTAGGTGGTAACAAAAACAGCTATTTAAAGAAATGTCCCGGCTAAGAAGCAGGTCTCTGGGAAGCTAGACAAGGGCTAGGAGGAAGTATGGGAGGGGACTGCTCCTTCTCAGCAGAGTACCAGTCACCCTCTTAAAGCCGTCACGTGCAATTTCTTTTTACCTTACACAAAACAAACGCTAAGGAAACTGTTTAAGCACCTAACTTCAGGAACCAAGGCACACTCTGCAAGCATGAGCTCCCCCTCCTGGCCCCAACCGTATTTACCTAAGAATGAAATACCAAAGGCTCTAATACATTTGAATAAAAAAATTCCAATTTAGAAGTCAAATTCCCTGGAATACAGAAATTCCCAAACTACCCCCCCTCTCTTCAGGCAAGAGCCCTAGCAGAGGCAGGGTGGAAACCCAACCCTGTGCCCAGGGGAGCCGGCAGGCCCGCCCACCCGGCCCATACTCACCCCCTCCTTCTCGTTCTCCATCAGCACTTTCTTCAGAGCCACCTTTTTGCCGGTCTTACGGTGCTTTGCCTTAAATACCTCCCTGCAGGCCGAGAGGGGGACCCAAGAGGTTTCATCAGGCCGTTTCTGCAGGGCCCGCCCCTCCCCCACCAGAAGAAGAGGGCAGGAAAAAGGGATTCCCCGGGCGGGGCTGGGCCCGGTACCCAGGGCACTCCCCTACCCTGCCACCCGCTATCTGCGGTCCTTCTCCGAGTCTCTACTTCCTCCCCTCAGCCTCCTCACCCCAGGCGTCTCTCGGAGAGCCCGCTCCCCTCGCAGGCTCCTCTCTGCATCCCCTCCCCGCCCCCCATCACGGGCCTCAGGCTCCTCCCCGCCAGCCGGCTCCAGCAGGCCCTGGCGGCTTGCGGCGCGGCCTAGCGAGACCAGGAGACACGTCTGGTGCTCCGAGGCTTCCCGACCACCGGGGCCCGGCCCTGGGAGTCCCGACGTCGGCCCTGAGGGGTGCAGGCCCAGGTTCCCGGTCCCCCGGGGGCGCAGCCTTACCCGAAGGTGCCTTGGCCGATCTTAGCGAGCTTCTCATATTTGGACACCTCATCACAAAAGGGGCACTCCACCGAGTCGTACTGCTTTGCCATGGCCGCCTCCAGCGCGCCGCCGCCACCGCCGCCGCCCCCAGCCGCCGCCGCCGCTGCTCCCGCTCCGGGTCCCGCCGCGGTGCTCCAGGCCCCTCCGCGGCCGCGCCACTTCCGCCTCCACGGCCACTTCCGGCCTCGCGGCGCCGACCCCGCCTCTTCCGCCCGCCGCCCGCCGCCAGGCCCCCTGGGACTTGTAGTTCCCGGGAGGCCAGGAGGAGCCGGAGCTGCAGAGGCGCCTCCGCCGCCGCCGCCGCTGCCCCCGCCTCCGCCGCCGCCACTGTTGGCGGCGGCCCCGATCGGGGGCGCGGGGAGCCGGGGCGCCGGGGCTGGGGCTCGGGGCGGTGCGTCCCGCTGCATCGGCCCGGGCCGCCGCTGCTGCCGAAGCCGCTGCCGCTCTGGCGCCCGATCCGGGGCCAGCCGCAGTGCCCTGCTCCTCCTCCTCCGACGGCGCCGCCTCCGCCGGGCTGCGCGGGGCGGCGGGCGGGGGGGCGGCCCCCGAGCCGCGGCCTGGGGGCTCCCTGGCCGGGCCCGGGCCCGGGGCGGCCGGGCGAGGGGGCAAGACTGGAAGAGCCGACGAGGAGGCGGCCCGAGAGCCCGGGAGGGGGCGCGTTATAAAGGGGGAGGTGCCCCGGCCTCGCCCTCCCCTCCCCCTCCTCCCGCCCCCTCCCTCCTCCCTCCCACCCTCCGCGGCCGCACCTGCCGCCGCCGCCGCCGCCGCCGCCGCCCGCCCGCCCGCTGTCCGCCAGCCGCCCTCGGCGCGTCACCGCCCGCGGCCCCTCCTCCGCCTTCGGAGGTGGGGCCCCGCGCTCTACACCTGGCTGCGGGGCGCCTTGCCGCGTGCCTCAGTTTACCCCCACATGTCAGCTGCCGCGAAAGCTCTCTCCTCCCCGGCTCGGAGTGCCCCTCCACTGGCGAAGGCGGGAGGCGCCGAGGGAGCGGCCTCCGGTCCTGGGAGGAGAGAACGGCCCCCGCCGCCGCCTCCCCGGGCCCCAGCCACCCGCCGTTGACATGGCAACCGACGGCCGCTAGGGGGCGCGGCGACACTGGAGGCGGAGAGCAAGCAACGCCCGGGCCTTCGAGCCCTGGACCCCCTGTTTTCTGGGAGGCAGGGATGAAACCCACAGGAGCCCCATCCCTGCCGAGCTGCGCCCCAGCTGGTCAACCCCGGGTCAGTAATCACAAAAATAGCTAGCAATTACTCAGAACCTCTGTGAGCTCAGGAATTGCTGGGTATTCCCGCTGAATCCTGAATCAGCCGCCCCATCGGCAGGTTAACTAGCCCATTTTACAGAAGAGGGCCTTGAGGTTCCAGGAGATGAGGTCACTTGCCCAAGGCCACAGAGTGACAGCGCTGGGACTGGAACCTGGTCTGTCCGGTTCTGAAGAGGAGTCTCCTGAGTCAGGCTACTTACGGTCTGGCCAGGGGTATCACAATGGTGCCGTTGGAGGCCTGCTGTCTCTATGCCAGGCCCCAAGCCCACCGCCCATCTCCTTCTCCGACCCTATGCCCCCTTCCCCTACTCCAGCCCTTCCCCAGCATTTTCCTGATATCGTCCCGGCTCCAGGAGCCTCTAGATTCTTCCTCCAGCTCTACTCAACAATCAACCCACATCAAAGCTGTCCTTTTTACCACCTCTGCACCCTTTCAGCCTGCCCCTCCTCTCCAGCCCTCTGCTGATAGGTCCTGAGTCCTGGTCTTCCCAGTTTGGTCTCTCCATCTGTCCCTCTCACTGTCCTTCCAGGTCCTTCTAAAATGGGGTCTTCCTGTATTTCCCTCCCCCACTGTGTTTCAGGAAAACACAAACTGTGACATGTGAGGCTCTTTCCAGCTCTCTCCCAGACCATGGCGGCAGGAATCTCCCTCCTGTGCTTTGCTAACTCCCTGGACCTTCCCTCCTTCAGGGCTGTGCTCCTCATTGCACCCTGTTACCTGTCTCCCTGCAGGAGGCCCTCAGGGTGGCCCGGCGGCTCTTATCCTCCATGGCTTAGCCTTGTAGCCTCCTTGTAGGAGGAAGTAGGTCTGATGATCCCGGCATCCCAAGAGACCCTGTTCTGGGGGAAGGCCCTGCCACAGAGGGCCTCGAGGGTCGGGTGAGCAGCAGAGAGCCTCCTCCCAAGGGCAGTGTGAGGCCATCAAGGGTTTTAGGCAGTCATGAGACATGTCAGGGAGTGATCTGGGGTCAGCTTCATGGGTACACTATAGAAGCAGGGAGGCATTGGCTAAATTGGGGGTGGGGAGGGCAAGGAGGGAAAGAATAATAATAATTGTAGTAATTACAATTTGTTGAGGGAAAATAAATGGTCCAAGCCATACATTCATCACTTTCTGAGAATTATCTCAATTCTCA